>NC_090446.1:816568795-817193795 GCF_031143425.1 Pleurodeles waltl | reverse complement strand
CTATAAGGAAGTCTATGATTTCCTGAAGTAGAGGAACCAAAATTCTGCAGCTGCTTGCCTTTTGAAGTAGGGGCCCAGGGACGGTAGGTATCCATGCACAGCCATTGAAAGGTTTTCCCAATAGCAGCTCCACCTCAGTCAATTTCCTAAATACTACACTTTAGAATTATACAACATGAAGCAATTAAGAAAACACATGGCTGGCTGGGATGGGCACTGGGGACAGTAAACACAACTCTTCTGCCCTAATTAGAACAGACTTTACAACAATGAAATGGTTGAGTCTTTGTAGGTGCTTTAGGAATGTGATCAGCTCCTGCAACCCTGTGACATCTTATGAAGTGGAGGTTGCTGCTTCTGTAGCAGTAATACTCTCAATGAAAGTCAAGGAAAGACATGAGTCTTCCCGTAGTTGTCTGATGATAAACAACAGACGCATTGTATGTTGCTATCTAAATCAGGTGGTTACAGTTACTTGTACACAGTGTGAGTTTTACGAGTCACATTCTGTGGCTGAAGATCCTGGTTGTTCTTATCCACTCCACCCATGTACTTGTTGCAATCAAGTATACAGGTGAGGCTGAGACCTTCGGTCTTCTGACCCCAAACCGTGATGGGGGAACTATTCTCATCATGAATTGTAGTGAGCACATACACATCACACCTACCCAAGAACTTTCCTATGAGACGTTTGTTGGAATGCATTGCAGTACTCTGGGATTTCTGGAACTTCTTGCAAACAAATCTTTTGTGGAGACAATGAACTGTACTGCAGGTAACACTGACAGCTTAGGACAGCTCCCTGAACAGCTCTACTCCTACATAGAAATTGTTCACATAAAGGTCATAACCTTGATAAAGGAGTAACTGGACTAGCTCCAATGCAATCTTTCCTTTGACTCTTAGCATGGGAGGGCAACCTACATGGTGTGGAGTGGAGTTCTTACCTGTAAGCACTTTCAAGCTGTACACATAGCCAATAGAGGTCTTACACAGCTTGTGCAGCTTGATGCCATAGCAAGCTCTTTCACTCTCAATATACTGCGTGAACAGCAGCTGCCCTTTGTACATGATCAAGGACTCATCAATGGCTATCTTCTTTCCAGGAGTATACATCTCTGTTAACCTGGTAGACAGATGTTCCACAACAGGTCAAATTTTGAACAACTTGTCATGGCCTTGATGGTCCCATGGCAATGCAGCAGAATTGTCAATGAAATACAGCATGCTCTGCAATAGCAAAAAATGATCTCTGCTCATGTATGGTGCAAAGATGGGGTTTAACCAAACCGTGCAAGTCGTCCACTAAGACTGAAAGGTGGGTTTCTGCACCAACACCATTTTGAGCATAATGCCCAAAAATATGTTCAACTTCTCAAGTGAAGTGGGAGTCCACTTTGAAGTCCTAGAGCGATACCCTAGAGTGCCTCCATGCTCCCTCAATAGTCAACATCCAAAAAAAGATGGAGGTAGTCAATTGGCAAAATATTGACCCTATAGACTTTACATCCAGTGTCGCCAGTAAAAAGTGAAATTTGGGGCTGAACTAAATTGGGTGCTGGAGAGTAGCAGTGCGTCTGTGCTTACTACCACACATGCCTGCTCTCAGTTGGTGTAACCTGCTACTGTTGTCCCACTGGACGGACTGAACTTGCAAAGGGACAGGACAACTGTCATCATCGTGTCCCACAGAATCACTGGAAGATGAGTCGTTGGATGGGATTCTGCTGACTAAAATAGATTCTGCTCCATTGTCGTCTTCCTCAGATGCTGTCTCAGTATCTGCTGTCTCAGTCTCTAAGCCTGCCTCAGAGCTGTCCTCCATAACCCAGGATATGGCTTGAGCAGCAATAGTCCACTGAAAAGCCATCTTTGCTACTGGCTAAATCCGTCCTTCTAAAACACTATCCTACGTAGAAGGCAGATATGTTGTTCTGAAACAGTTGGTGAGTGTGTGCATGAGTGATGTGTGCAACATTAACTAACGCCAGTCACCTAACCTTGTCTTCTTCCCTGAATCAGCAGGTTCTCCAAAGACACTAAAAAGGAAAAAAAAAATAGTATTACTTTACCTTGACACATATCCATTATCCCAGCCTTTAGCACTAGTGGTGCCCAGTGCAACACTCATTTTTGGGGGCACCCCACGACCTCTTCATTAGATTCCCTCACTACCACCTAGCTAAAGTGCCACTCATCTCTCCATAGCCCCTCTCTCACAGAAATGTTATTTGTTTTAAAGTGCTGGCAATGACTGGCTTTTCTAATCCACTCAGCTAGCCCCATAAAATACAGATCTGTTCTTTGTAGACGCCGTATTAATCCTACTTTATGGCATGTCAAAACTGCCACTGGACAAAACTTCTCTCTCAAGCAGGAACATATTCATAAGAGTTAACTTAACATTTTTATTGCTGCCTATCTATCTATCTATCTATCTATCTATCTATCTATCTATCTATCTATCTATCTACCTATCTACCTACCTATCTATCTGTAGCTGTCTGTCTCTATTTATTTCTCGCTGTCTCTCTCTCTCTGTACATATATATATAATCATATCTATCTATATATCCAAGATCCACAAGAAGGAGAACGGCACTCCAAAAGCACTAGCAATTACATTTTTTGGACGAACTACGGTACGCATTTCCACCTTTGTCAACCTCGTGGTCGCCATATTGACATTCACATTTATACCTCGTAATGAGTCACGTGATTCAAAACACAATCTAAGCACTCTGAGAAGCAGCACATATAACTTGTAGTATGCATAAAAAAAACATAACCAATGATTGTATCATATCGCACTCATATTTTAGCACCAAACAATTAATACTAAATCACATAGCGATGCTAAACACTTACGCAATACAAGAAAAGAAAAAACCCACCTACAATTTGAAAAGTGAAAAATGAAATGAAAATGAAATTGCTTTATAACATGTTCACGATGTCATGGAGACAACAACCATTTCTACTGCACATCTGCTAGCTCGTTATAATAAGCAGTAGCAGAACATTATGACTATTTAGTGGCATTATGCATCATTGAAATCCAGACAACATGCAACTCCTAATATACAGATGTGTATAACATATGGTAGGACACGGTCGACCCATGTATTTAAACTCTATCTTTAATTAATATGTATGGATAATTCTTCATGAATATTTAATCCATTGGGTTCCTTGGCATCTAATTTAATGATGTATCTGGATTCTAAGTTGTGTAATTTCAATTCTTTGTTGCCACCTCTGATGTCTTTGGGAATGCCATCTATGATGCTATTTCTTATATTTTGAATATTGTCTGCATGGCAGAAGTGCATATGACGTGCAACTGGATATGTGTCATCATTATTTTATATAGCTCTCAAATGCTGTAAAATATGTTTATATGCTTGTAATTTAGTGCTACCTACGTATATCTTGTAACAAATACTTCTTAAGACATATATAACATACTCACTTTTAAACGCATAATGGCCCTTAATAGTGTGTACAATTTTCTGTCCCTGCTTTAAACATCACATATTTTCTCAATTTTTGCATGCTTTGCATTTGAGGCATTTAAAAAAAAATCTTGTTGTTTGAGCCACCCTGGTTGAATGTCGGCAGTTCTAATGTAACTTTTGACTAAAATCTAATGCATAGATTTACTCCTCTTATATGTTATTGAGGGCGTGTTAGATATCACCTTGCCTATGACTGGATCACTTTGTAATATATGCCAGTGCTTGCGCAATAAATTCCTAATCTGATAATGCGCTGCATTGTATGTTGTGATAAATCTTACAGTATTAGATCGTGTATCTTTCTTTTTTACCTTCTCATCACTAGAGCTAAACAAAAGTGAATCCCTAGTTCGAGCATTAACTTTCCTTTTTTCCCCTTCAAGGGTTCTCTCTGCGCAACCTCTAAATTTGAGTCTTGTGATGATTTCACTTTGGGCATTCTCAAAGTACTCTTGTGTACTACAAATTCTTTTGGCTCGCAAAATTTCCCCAAATGGGATACTCTCTTTTAGCGGGAGGGGGTGCGAACTAGTTGCATGTAATATGCTGTTACCTACAGTTGGTTTTCTGTACATGGTGGTCTGTAGTTTGTCTTTATTGATAATAATCTTAACATCTAAAAATTCAATTTCACATATATGTATATTACCAACAAATTTCAAATTCAAGTCATTCAAGTTAATCTGTTATATGAATGATCTTGCACTCTCCTTGTTGCCTTGCCATATGAAAAAGATGTCATCGATATATCGCAGCCACATGACAATAAGTTCATTCCATTGATCTAAAGGAGGGTTAAGTACCTGCTCTTCCCACCATCCCATGTACAAATTTGCATAACTAGGAGCAAAGCAACTTCCCATCGCCGTCCTGCATTTTTGTTGGAAGATCTCATTATTGAAACAAAAGATATTATGGCACAAACACCAATTAATCTTTTCAATCACCATCTTACTATGTTTATAATATTTGACCGGTCTTGCTCTTAAGAAATGTTCTACTGCTCTAACTCTCTCATTATGTGGAATACTGGTGTAGAGGGCAGAGACATCCAAAGTCATAAGGAGCATGTTGGGTTCCCAACTCAAATCAAATACCCTTTGTAAAAATTCTGTAGTATCTTTGAGGTACAAGGGCAAACTTGTGACCAAAGGTTGCAGAAACACTTCAATATATTGAGATACAAAACTCAAATAAACTTCCTTGTGCGGCTACTATGTGTCTGCCTGGCGGCTTAGGGGCATTTTTATGGATTTTGGGAATTAGATAAAAGACCGGGAGTCTGGGATAATCTACCTTTAGAAAGTTATATTCATCAATATTAATTAATCCCTGTTCCTTCCACTCCCACAGATTTGTATAAAATCTTTTTTTGACACTAATGGCATAGTCCATATTAACCCACTTATAATAAACGGTGTCATTTAACTGTTTGTATGCCTCCTCCATATAGTCCTTAATTGCCCAAATCACAATATTGCCGCCCTTTTTAGAATTTCTAATTACAATTTCTGAATTATTTTTAAATTTTTGCAAAGTCTGTGTATAGCGTGTGGCAATGTGTTTATGTTTGTCAATGCTTTTACTTCTTAGCCACTTAAATTCTTGAATCATGGTTTCTGCAAATTGATCTATTAGGTCACCAGTGTAAGGTGGATTGGTCTTCGATTTAGATTTCAAC
The DNA here is from genome assembly GCF_031143425.1 of Pleurodeles waltl. Classification (NCBI taxonomy): domain Eukaryota; kingdom Metazoa; phylum Chordata; class Amphibia; order Caudata; family Salamandridae; genus Pleurodeles; species Pleurodeles waltl. The sequence goes on along the minus strand of NC_090446.1, from coordinate 817,188,596 downwards.
TGTGAACCACCTGCTTGGTCCACACTCACTCCCTCACTCTCTAGTCTATGTATAATTTGAATTCCATCAATGGAAACCATGGCATTTTCTTCTAATTCCCACAATTCTTTCATTAAAGCAATGTCTTCTATCAACAGATTAGGTTGAATATCTGCTTCATCTGATGTGATCATGATATTGGATTTATCTCCTCTTAGTTTATGCAATTTTGGTAATTTCAATTTCCTAATAAACAAAAACAAATCAATTCTAGCGTGTGTGTACTCAAAATCACTAATGTCACAAAATGATAAACCCAATGATAAATATTTTTAATCTTCTGTATCTAATTTGACTGCAGACAAATTAATTACAGTTCTACTATCTGTTAGTAACGTCTGTTGCTGCATGTCATTTTTGCTTGTCCGACAATGGTTCCTTCTTTTGCCTCGTACTCTCTTCTTCCTCAATCTTTTACTTTTGCTCTGCCTCCAAAAGTAAAAGATCGAGCAAGAAGAGAAATATCAAGAGATAATCTCCCTAAAAATGTGCAGCATGAACAAGAAGGAATGAATTCATGCCCATCAAATATGTGTGGCCGCTGATGTACTACATGTAAAGTGACAAGGAGTCAAGAGACTAGTTTGAAGACTTTGAGATAAGAGCTGTAATTTCTACATTGATTGTTTTCTTTATCAAATAGACAGCTGCAATTGTCATAGAACATAGAGTGTTAAACAATGATTCATTCATTATGGAAAAATCAGACGTTGTATTAATAATTATTGAACATGACTGGGAGGAATTGACAGAATTCAGAGAAAATCCTTGTTAAACTTAAGACAGTTACTCTGGAAATTAAAGTTAGGATTCAAAATTAGGACTCATACTATTGAGATTATAGTGGTAATTGTAGTGTCTTTTTGAAGCGTAGTAAGTTCTCTGTCAGATTTGAAGAAACCTGCTCTTGGAATAGCATTATTTATTTTTCCTTTTTGCATTTAATAATTTGTTTTATAAAGAGCTCAGACATCCAGGAGTTTCTTGTCACTAGAGTTACCAGATAAAATGTTTGGTTTAGTATTGAACCTGACACTAGAATTGAGAATAAAAATATGAGAAGTTTCAGTTTCACAAAATCAATAAGCAATGTTTTCCTGCAATTCCAACAATACCACAGCTTTCAGAGTGAGGCTCTTTGATATATTTGAAGGCTCAGAGAGTATTAATGCACCAGAGATTTACAAATGGTGCCTGGAGAAAGAAAGAATAAGTGGGATTTGTGGTATCAGTGAATGATCATAAAGACCAAACCAAATCCTGGAGTCTGAGAGATAACTCCAGAGAACAGTAGTAAAATGATTGTTGTCATATTTAGTCCAATATATTCTTCCACATGTACCATGACTTGATGTCCATCCTATCCTATAAATGAGATACAACTACATCACAAAGGTACACAACAACAGGTAAATAGAATAACCACTCTGAGACTCTAAGTCGGTTGAAGAAGACTCTGTTTCACTTACAGGCAGAAAAGCAGCCTGATATATTCCACCAAGAAAACAAATATTGATAAAGGGATTGCATTGCTCCTGATAATGCTAGTTTTCTCTGTGGCATTTGAAATGGTGGACTAATCCTTTTTGTAGTTTGAGCTTTTGAATTGGATTCCTTAAATTAAAATCTGAATTGCTTTGTTTTTTTCTAATTAAGGAGCAAGTGGAAAAGTTGGGACCACATCTATCTGACCTTAATATTTCTGACATTGGTGAGCCACAAGGGTCACTTGAATTTCCATGCTTTTCAAACTTCTCTCTTTGTCTTTTGTTTACTTGGCTACAGGTCAACAAGTGTCATTCAAAATCTATTCAGAATATATTCATATCCGTATTATATTCACAGCCTTAAATTGATCTGATGCTTCTGCAATGTGCCATCCAGAATTTGTTATTATGCATTGGGTGCACGTTCTCTGTTTGCACCACAGCACAACTTCCAAAAGGTGAACTGGGCATAAACTGAAAGTTTACCCTATTACAAAAAATTTGCTGACCCTAGGCAGTTGTACCCTTGTGCTGCCCCCAGGGTAGCAAATTCAGTGAAATATGGAGCAGCTGCTTCAAAGTCCCTCCGTGCTATATAGTGCAGGTAGCATATTGCCTGCAATTTATAAAAGGGTTATTTTATAGTTTCCATGTGGGCAGGTGAGGACAGTGACTGCACCAGCCTTGTGGGTCTTTTACCCATGGTACCACATTGGGCTGACTTCAAGAAGCACACTGACAGTGTGCTACCTTTTTATGGCATGTTGCGAGTGCTGCTCAGGGGGCTGCTTGCATCTGTGCCAGCATCTATAATACAGTGTGGGTGCAGAGGCAAAGAATAGTGCAGGTTTTAGACATGACCATAGAGATTCTGCAGCCTTGATTTTGCATCAAATACTTTCCAGTGTTAGCTGCCTGCCTTTTCCATCTTGCTATAAAAGGTAGGGTGATAAAGTTTCTTTTTTCTTTTTGATCAGATAGAAAATAAACTGTCATGCCTGCTGTATAAGTCTAGGGGCCTCATTATGAGACTGGCAGTGACAAGACCACAGCCTCAAGGTGGTAATCAGACCAGCTTGGTTATGGCAGTCTGACTGCAACATTACATGTTTGGCGGTCGGACTGCCATCCAACCACTGCCTCACCAGAATCTTGGATTCCAATGGGTTGAGGGCAGTCCTGATACTAATCAGCCAGGGCGGTGCTGAACTTAGCGGCACCCTGCTGATTATGATCTTGTCTTCCTCCCGTCTTTTCATGGTGGTTTCACCACCATGAAAAGGGTGGCGGAGAACAAATGCTGGGGCCATAGGGGGAACCCTGCGCTGCCGATGCCTGCTGTCCAGAACCATCTGAATGCCCACTGTCTGGTTTGCAGACTGTGCGCATTCCGAGGGTGCTGGATGGTCCTCTCTGTGCCACGAGATAGCACTCGGCTCCTTTAAGGGAGCTAAGTGATATCTCGTAGCACTGTTCCTGCTGACCAGTGTGAATGCTCTATTTCAAGATTTCTGCCGGTCAGCAAGGTCAGGCTGGCGGAAACCTTGCAATAGGGTGGGGGATGTCACTGGCATGGCAAACGTCTTATGAGTTTGGCAGTCCCGCGTTGGGACCGCCAAGCTCGTAATGAGCCCTAAATTATTTTCCTCACCACGCAGGGTCCAACAACAGGGACCACATGCAGTGCCTGTTGGTCCTACTCGAGCCCTGTCTTGTATGTACCATTTCCACCATATGATACTAGCCTCTTGTGCATGTCCTGTATGGTGAGCTTTAGATGAAGTCATCACCCACTGCATGATTGGTATTTCAGGTCTCAGAATTACATTATGACCTAGTGTTATTTGCTCAGCATCCACTAGAGCCCAATAACAGCCCAAAAGCTGTTTTTCAAATGGAGTATAGCACTCCCCAGAGTCAGGTAGTTTCCTAGTCCAGAACCCCCAGGGCACCCTCGTCCTTCTTGTTTTTGCCACATACTCCAATTTGCATATTGTCCCTGAACAGTTACATGTAACTCAATGTCTCCCTTCTGCACTGGCCACAAGTCTAAAGCCTTTCAAATTTCCTCTTTTGCCGAATCAAAAGCACACTGCTGCTCTTCACCGCATTCAAACTCATGGTTCTTCCTTGTCACTTTGTATAGAGGGGCCAAAATCTGACTCAAATGAGGGATGTGCTGTCTCCAAAAACCAAACAATCCAATTAATCTCTGTGTCTCCTGCTTAGTGCGGGAAGTGGCAAACTCGAGAATCTTTAGCTTTGCTTGTAGCAACACCTCTCTGCATCCCTTATTTCACTGAATCCCTAGAAACTTCACATTTTGAGAGGGTGCTTGTTTCTTACCTGGGTTAATCATTCACCCCTTACTCTGAAAGTACCGCTCCAACTGAGTCTGCACCTTTTCTTCTGCCTCTCCCTGAATCATCACATCACCAATGTAACTGGTCAATTGCACACCTGGAATGACAGATATCTCATCCAGGTGCTCTGCCATCAGCCGGTGACAGATGGTGGGGCTATGTAAATACCCTTGGGGAGCCTTTGCATCAGGAACTGTCTACCGGCATGCAAGAATGACATTCTGGTGCCAAGGGTATACAGAAGAACGCATTGGCAATATCAATGGTGTCATACCATGTCCCTTTATGTTTCTGTATTTGTTCAGTCAAAATGATGGTGTCTAGGACTGGGGCTGTCAAAGGGGGTGTATGTTTATTTAGCTTACGGTAATCAATCGTCATTCTGCACCGCCCGTCAGGTCGTTTAACCGGCCAGAGGGGATTGGTCCATTCAGTAGTAGTGGGAGCTATCACACCCACCTCAATCATGTATTTTATGGTTTCACTTATTTCATTATGCCCTCCAGGAATGCAGTATTGTTTCAAATGAATTACCTTGGTTCCCGGGGGCACCTTCGCTGGGGATATCTTCGAAAGACCTACTCTCATGGTTGCCACTGAAATGTATCTCTTTGTTCCAAATTGCTAACAACCATCATCCCGATACAAAGTCATTCCTTTCAAAATGTCAATTCCTAGTATGTACTCTAAAATAGGCACAATCAAACGAGTATATTCTCTTTTTGGTGTTCTACCTATTTTCATTTGTACTGTAGTTTGCACAGTGTGTGTCTGCCTACCCCCCCAACCCTGTGATGGCGTGATGTGGTTCATTAAACTTCCTAGGGTTTCCATAAATTAAAGAGGCCTCCACCCTCGTGTCAACTAAGGCTCGAATTTTTTGAACATTTTTATGTTTCCGATGTATTTCTAAATCAACATGAGGTCTGTTATATCGACAAGCCCAACTTTGTACCAGAGGTGGGACAGTTTCCTAGTCTGATTTAAACCTGTGAACTTTTGACCAAGTGAGGTCTGGATATATGCTTTCATATTTGCGAGCAGGCTCACCTCCGTCCCTGTTCTCAAAAGTTAACCAGTCACTGTCCAGATTTTCCTCTCTCTCTCATAAGGAAACATTTCTCTCCCTTTCTTTTCCTTCCTCTGGTAACGGTGGCTGGCTCTGTGTTCCACATTTATTACCTTGCTTGTTTACTTTTCTGCTACCTTCCTCACGATCCAAACCCCTTTAACAGTACACCTCCCACAAGCTTTTGGTATCTATCCCATCAATCTGTTTTTTGCTGACACCATCTTTTAGTAATGCCATAAACATGTCTCTCCTGGACACTCTGTTGTTATCTGTGCAACCCTCAGATCCTGAAGATCTCTCGGGTTTCTCCCAAACACCTAATTCACCTAACTCTCTGACTGCCTCTAGTACACCTTTCAAAGCCTGTCTTGTCTGATTAATTGATAGAGTCATAATCACTTGATTATAGGCAGGTGGAGCAAGGCAAATTATTTTGTTTTTTATTGGTACAGGAAGCGGTCCTTCTAACAGTTGGTGTGCATTACTCAAGAAAATAGCAGATTTCATTACCTCCTCTTTAATTTTCTGCATTAAATCTCGTAAGGTGTACCAGGCTTTCTCATTGGGAGGCCACTCTGAATCGGTGCGATATTTCAAATTACATTCATCAACAACTATTTGTAACAAAGTGGTCTGGTGTTGTCCTTGAAAACCCCTGAACTGTTCTTGTATTACAGGGTCAGAACTTAAAGTACAGAACTTGCGAGAGCCCCCTATATCTAACATCACCCCAGAACCACCGGTTTGAAACAGCCTCACGACCCAAGCAAGTAGGGACTCCCCTGTTATCTGTTTAAATCGATCCATAAAGTAATTTACTTCTCGCTGAGTGTAATCTTCTAGAGCATGTAGTGCAACTCCTGCCGGATCCTGTGGTGTGTGCTGCTATTGGCTGTGCATGCACTACATTCTGCTCCTCTAGGACTCCCTAGTCCCCACCTCTTTTACTCTCCTCATCACTAGAGTTTGAAAGGTCACTGCCAGTCCAAATGTCGTCATCCCAAGACGATTCTGGGCACCAGTCCGAGCCAGCATTAGCAATGACTAAATTAACCTTTTTCTGATGTATCCTTCCTCTAAGTTTCTGATATTTATTTTGAGCTACTTTGATTGTGACACATTCTGTGATGGTTTGATATGTGTCTGCCTTATCTTGCAATAATTTATTCTAACAAGACAACATGGTTGTAGTATTTTTTGAGTCAGCAAGTTGCTTTCCTAATTGTTGATTCTCCCTCTCTGTTTACATTTTTCATGCGTTTTTCTGTAGGCAGACAATAGTATCCACCCCCATTTGCCAAGAACTGAAAGATCATTCCCTTCAACTGGTACTTTTCTTAAACAAGACAAAAGATCAGATGGTTCTGCTTCATTTAAACATTCATCCCAACTCTCCAATAAACCAGCCAAATGTGAAAATTGATTAGTTAATACATTATAGGGTTCCCGGCCCCATCCAAGAATTTGATAAACACTCTGTTCACACACTGTTTAGAAGCAGATGTTTTTGGCTTCTTGACAAACATATTTTTACTTTTAAACGTACACTTTCAACTCATAACACCTTCCCCCAGGCCAACCTACGCCAAAGTGTTTTGCTTTACTGCTGACCAAGCTGAAATAAACGCACACTGAAAAGAATCTCTGGAATGCACCATTTAGTCTAAAGAAGACATTTATTAAATCGCTCTGCAAGGCTCATAAAGGAAGGTCAGTACAACCGAAAGTGCACATGTAAAATGTGTGCAACAATAAAATGACAACATGTATAAAGAATCTTCAATCTATAAACAGCAAATATGTACATGCAAAGATACCTATATTTATATATATATGTATATATTCATACACAATGCAAAGCCAATAATTGGTAAAAATTCATCACCATGGGGCACAGTTGCTTCTTCATCTTTCTCTCAGTAGCTTCAAGCCGTAGAGCCCCAACGTCGAAAGAGCGATCTACCTTCATGGGAGGTCAGGCATTGACATCTCAATCCTGATTGAAGTCTCTAAATCTCCCTACCGTCAACCCTGGGTCTCTTATATACCTTAAACAAGCCAGAGAGGAGATTTCTAGAAATTCTCCCGCGCTCCCTGTTATTCAGAGCTACTTCAGTTCAGCTTTGAAAGAAACACGTCGGAACTGGCTAGGTTCCCAAGGTGTCCCTGCTAAAACTAAACCGTTCCCTGCCGTACCATAAACATCATCCTAGTACATTCTTATCAGACTAACTCCCCCATGTCATGCCCTAGCTCTGGATGTGAAAGAACACGCAGACATGTAGAATAAAAACATGAGCAAAAACATATTGTGCACTTAAAAATACTTGCAGTTTTAACATGGGGGTGAACCTAAGGCTAAGATAATTACAAAATGGAGTCTGTAGCTGGTGGCCACTAATGTGAAGGTGAACAAGCTCAGCTATGTGCAACGGAGTGCAACATGGAGTCAGTGGTCAAAACACAACTATCATGACAGTAGCTCAAAGTACAGGGTGGTATGTACTTAAAAGCAGGATCAATGCTGTTAGGTTTTACATGTCTTGGTAGTGAAAAACTCTCAAATTCATTTTTCAGTACTGTGAGGCCTACTTCTGTATAAGGATAACACTGGGGATTCCTTATTACATTTAATAAACTGCATGTCCTGAATGAGAAGAAGTAGACCTGTCCTGTTTAGTTCCATTTGAATTGTGATGGTAAATCCACCGTAATGGTCAAATTGGATTTACTATTCCAATTTTGAAAATGCCAGGTTTAGAAAGGTGGCATTTTCACTTTTTTTTAGCCTGTGTGGCAGCAGCCAGTCTCCAAACTTTTCTGGGCTGGGGTGACAGTTGGTTTCATGCATTCCCTCCAGACAGCCTCACACAAAGTAAGGGTAGTTGTGACTGAGTGGCAATCTGCATGATGATAGGCCATCCTGGGCAGGAGAGAGGGAGAAGCTGACACTTACACCTAAATAGGCAGTGCCCTGCTCCCACACAAAGGGCCGCTAAACCCCCTGCAGTGAGTCTGGAGCCAGGACAGGAAGGGAGGGCCTCTGTGTACTTCAAAGCCCTCTTTGAAGTCAACACCTTTTCAAAGGAACCACTTGGTATAAGAACTGGACATCTGACCCTAAGAACTCAGTATACTTCTGGACCTGTGAGGAACTCTGCCAGGAAGAAAGACTGTTGTGCTGGCACAAGAACTGCCACTCTGGACTGCTGCTCTGGAAGAGCTGTGTTTCTGCTGTGCAGCCCTGCCACCTGCTGCCCTTTCCCCTTCTGAGGAAGGACTGGACGCATCTCATTTTAACCCAGAGTGACTCCAAGGGCTTGCTGTCTTGGCTCCCATTCTTCTGAAGTCTCTGGGACATAACAGACTTCAAACCATCATCATCTACAGCACCAGGACTTTACCCTGCCAAATGGTGTCAATACAGTCCTGGGCCCTTAGATGTGGGTATAAAGTGCTGCAACTGCCAAACTCCACGCAACACTGGTGTTGTGTCGGTCAGAACCAATGTATTTCCTTCTTTGCTGGCACATTGCTGATTGCAGACTTTGCATTGCCGGGTGTGCGGCTTGATGAAAATTCATCACCTTCATCGCAAAGGGTTCACTGATGACACATCTCCGACTACACGATCGGAACTGTTGCATCACCTGCATCCAAAGGAATCAACACCGATTCATTGCCTTGTCTGCTCCTTGCATTGGGTCTTCAACATCGACGCATCCTCCAACCCACGCTCCATCGCAGAAGGCCTACATTTTCAAATTTGACCTGGTCAAGCATGACCAGATAGCCCTGGATGATGCTTTATGTTTCTTTGCACTATATCTGCAGATATTTTGTAAAAATTCATATCTCGACTTCTACTCATTGGATTTTTTTTGTTTTGATCTTGTTTTGTTCATCAAATCAAGTTCTATGTTTCAAACCAGGTGTGGTATCTTTTTGTGTTGTATTTTAACAGTTTGACTGTTTTAAGTGTTGCACAAATATTTTACTCCTTGCCGCCTAAGTTAAGCCTGCCTGCTCTGTGCAAAGCTACCAGAGGGTGAGCACAGGTTCATTTATGGTGTGTATCTGACTTCCTGTGACTTGGATTGTGGTCCCTTCTTGAACAGGATGCATTTGTCTGCCGACTAGAGACCCAATTTCTAACATTGGTGGTCAGCGGCGAGGATAGGACAGTGATTTGGTGTACACTTCCAATCAATATCTAGAACCAATTAGAGTTAATTCTCCCTGATTGGCATTTTTATTTTTCTATCCACTCTGATTGGCATGTTTACTTTTTCTGTTTCCCCTGATTGGCTAAAATGCATGTGCTCACTCCCCTAAAACATAATAACATTGATGTGTCCACAACTGACATATTTAATTTACTTATGAGTCACTAGAAAAGTGCACTATGTGTGCCCAGTCATGTAAATTAAATGCCACTAATGGGCCTGAAGCGCTGACTGTGCCACCCTCTTAAATAGCCCTTTAAACCTATCTCAGGCTTGCCACTGCTGAGCCTGCATGTGCAGTATGACTCCCATGTTGACTTGGCATTTAAATTGTATTGCCAATTATTAGACTGCCCTTCTATTACACATACAGAACCACAAAGGTAGGCCCTAAGTAGCCCATGGGGCAGACTGCTATGTAAATGAAAGGCAGGACATGTGCTTTAAACTTTTACATGTCCAGGTTGTGAAAATCTCTCAAATTCATTTTCACTACTGTAAGGCCTACTGCTCTCATAGGATAACAATGGGTATTTCGTATTACATTTAATAAAGTGTAATTTGTGATTGAGTAGACCTGTCATGTTTAGTACCTATGGAATTGTAATGATAAATCATCTTTAATAGTCAAGTCAGATTTACTATTACAATTTTGAAAATTACACTTTTGGAAAGATGTCATTTTTCTGCTCTTCGCCCTGTGTGCCAGCAGCCTGTCTCAAATACACATCTGGGCTGGTGTGAGAACTGGTTTTATGCATTCCCTTTAGACAGCATCACACAAAGGAAGGGTAAATGTGACTGCATGGTCATCTGCGTGTTGATGGGCCTCTGAGGGCAGGAGGGAGGGAGGAGATGATTTACTGTTTTTTAGTTTTACAAAAATACTTAATTCATTGCCTCCTAAGTTAAGCCTGCCTGCTCTGTGCACGCTGCCTTTAGGTGAGCACAGGTTAATTTATGGTGTGTATCTGACTTGCAGTTACAAATGGGGTCTCTAGGTGGCAGTCAGTTTACACCCTGTCTAAGCAGTGACCCTCACTTTAGTGAGGGTAAGGGAGGTACACAGCTTAGATAACTCAGATTCACCCCCTTAGTAGCTTTGGCAGAAGCAGTCAGGCTTATGTCAGAGGCAATGTGTAAAGTATTTGTACAAACACACACTCTACACCGTGAAAAAACCACAAAAGGACTCCATACCATACCATACTAGCCAATATTTATCTAACTCAAACAAGACCAAAATGACTAAAGTCCAACATACACAAGCAAAGACATACATTTTTAAAGTGAACAGTCTTAATCCATAGAAATCAATGGATGCGTTGTTTTAGCGCAAAGTACCTGGTATATGTCAAAGATAAAGCCACAGGTATTAACGTGCATCAGAAAAGCAAGTGATGCGTCAATTCCTTCCAAGTGAGGCTGTGCATTGATTATTTCTCTGCCCGGTAAGCAATGCCTTGATTCTTTTCTAGCAGGAAGGGATGCATGAATTTCTGGACAAGGAGCACCAGATTTGTGTGGTGGTGTTGAAGATTTTGACATCCAGGGTCGATACATGGAAAATTCCAAAGAGCTATGCAAAGAGTTCAGATTAAGAACAATCGCGAGGCTGGTGCTGCGTCGAATTTTCAGCCACGGGTCAGGCGCTGCGTCAATTTCTCTGACATGCACACATCGGTGTGTGGATTTTACTCTTCAGGTTACTAGCTTCCACTTCCAAGGGTCCAGCGACTGGATTTGGCACCACTTAGCAAGTCCGAACTCTCAACAAAAGAGCCCCTGGGCTGGCAGATGAAGTCTTTGATGTTCCTGAGACTTCAGAACAGGGGGCAAGCTCAGTCCAAGCCCTTGGAGAAACTTCACAAGCAGGATTTCATAAAGCAAAGTCCAGTTCTTTCTCTCTTCAGGCAGAAGCAGCAGCAGGCCAGCACAGCAAACCAACAGACAGGTCCTCCTCAAGCATCAAGCTCTTCTCCTTGGCAGAGGTTTGGCTTGATCCAGAAGTAATCTGAAGTTGTGGGGTCAGCAGTCCAATACTTATATACTCACTTCTGCCTTTGAAGTAGGCAAACTTTAAAGGAAAGTCTTTGTAGTGCACAAGACCCTAGCTCTTCCTTGCCCTGCCACAGACACACACCAGGGGGACAGAGTCTATATTGTGTGAGGGCAGGCACAGTCCTTTCAAGTGTAGGTGCCAGCTCCTCCCTCCTTTTCTGGCCCAGGAAGACTCATCAGGATATGAAGTATACACCTCAGCTCCCTTTGTGTCACTGTCTAGAGTGATTTCACAAACAGCCCAAATCTCAGTCTGACCCAGACGTGTATTCAGCAGCCAAGCAGAGGCAAAGAATGGTTAAGCACTTTCAAAAATGACTTTAGCAAAAGATGTATTTTTAAATTGTTAGTTCAGAGACCCAAACTCCATATCTCAATCTGCTCCCAAAGGGAAACTGCACTTAAAAGATATTTAAAGGCAACACCCATGTTAACCTATGGGAGAGATAGGCCTTCCTATAGTGAAACCCCAATTTGGCAGCATTTCACTATCAAGACATGTAAAACACAACTGTACATGTCCTATATTTTAAATACACTATACTCTGCCCCTGGGGTGACTTACATGTAGTAAAAGAGAAGGTTTGGGCCTGGGAAGTGGGTACGCTTACCAGGTAGAACTGGTAGTTTAAAACTGCACACACAGACACTGCAGTGGCAGGTCTGAGATGTTTACAGGGCTACTCATGTGGGTGGCACAATCAGTGCTGCAGACCCACTAGTAGCATTTGATTTATTTACAGGCCTGGGGCACACATAGTACACCTCACTAGGGATTTTCCAGTAAATGAGATATGCCAATCATGGATAAACCAATCACCAATATAATTTAGACAGAGAGCATATGCACTTTATCACCGGTTAGCTGTGGTAAAGTGCCCAGAGTCCTAAAGCTAACAAAAACAGGTCAGAAAAAGTAGGAGGAAGGAGGTAAAAAGTTTGGGGATGACACTGCAAAAAGGGAGAGGTCCAACACTTACCTTGATTAGGATTGTGTTGTTACTTGGACAGGGTGCAAACCTCTGCCAACTAAAGACCCAATTTCTAACAGCATCCAATATTTATACTTGGTGCCAGGTTTGAAACAGGACAAGCCTTTGGAGGGTTCCACCCCCAGAGGTATTTGAATTTTCCTGTCTCTCCACCCTGACCCTACAAATCTGGGTACAGAAAAGATTTGTGCAAAACTCCTTGTGGTTGTACTGATGTGGAGCCTTTGTGATGTGTAAGTGTGGTAGATGACAGCTCCTCCACCCTATCAAGTCAGAGATGGCCCATCCTGCCAAACCCTATTCCCCTTGTGTCTCACTGTCTGGGAGAAATATATAAAGACCAACTGCCAGCTACACCTAATCATGTGACCCAGAATACAGGCTTCAGGTCTGAAATGGTTAAATTTCAGAAATTCCAACTTTCCAACTTTCAAAAAGCTTACTTTTCAGAATTGTGACTTAAATCCCAACTTTACCATTAACACTGGTTTTAAATTACAATTCTCTAGGCACCAAACTCAATATTCCTATGTGTTCCTAATTAAAAATTATGGCTTAATAAAGGTAATAAGACAACCTAATGTTATCCTACAGAAGAGGTAGGACTCACAGTAGTGAAAAACAAATGTAGGCATTTTTTACTACAGGACAGCTAAAATGTAATAGTTCATAACCAACTTTTTAAATATACTTGATCCTGCCCAATGTGCTATTTAGGGACTACCCGAGGGGTGATTTATATGTATTAAAAAAGCATGTAAAAGGTTTATTTGGTAGGTGAATTAAAAGTTTAAAACTGCACTCACAGACTGCAGTGGCAGGTTCATGACATGTTCGAAAGGTTATTTAAGGGGGTGGCACAATTACTCCTGCAGGCCCACAAGTAGCATTTTATTCACAGTCCCTGGGTACAGATAGTATCCCTTTAATAGGGATTTATAATTAATGAAATATACCAATCAGGTGTAAGCCAGGGTTACCATGCTTTAGGACGTTAGCACACACACTTTAGTCAACAAAAAGGAAATTACCAAAATTAGAGGATTAAGGCAAACAATTTTGGGGCAAGACAACCCTAAGTCTGACAAGACTAACATCTTTCATGCAAGAAGAGATATATTTTGTTCCATCGGTCAGAAATTACTGTCTAGAGAAATCCAACCCCAGAAAAGATCCCTAGGAGAGCTCTTGTGTCATACATTGGTTTGTCGGCTGACTGGGATGTAATCCCTGGCAAACTGCAACCACAATTCTCATCAGGGTAAAGCACACCCAAACCCCAAATAAACCTGTGCTCACCCTTTGGTAGGTTGGATGTGAAAGCAATGTGTAAAGTATTTGTGTAACATTTCAAATAGCTAAAAAGGGAAAACATCACACAAAAAGGAGTTCACATCAGGTTAGAAAAATAGAACTTAATTTATTAAATAAATCAAGTGTAGAGGCAGGCGGATTGTGCTATCCTCCCTGCGGAATTGGTGGAATTTGGTGACTCAGCAGTACTCTTGTAACACAGAGTTCAGGCCAAATTCTGCCAATTGCTGCATGGCAGAATTTGTTCCCTACAAGGCTCCAGAAATGCGAGCACAGGTGAGATTTGGCATCCCCTAGCACCAGTTTCTAATCTGGTAAGAGGGCAGCAAAATAAAGGCAAATGGCCTTGCACATTTGTAGTGTACATGGTGCTGTTTGCCCTGATTTTTCAGAGGTGCTCACACTATTGGCAGTAACTTGTAGTACAAGCGACATGCATGTTTTCCCCATTAGCTGAAATCTGCTAAATCTTGTTGAGTTTTTAAACAACCGCGTGAGTTCTGCCTACCGTTAGTCAGGTTCCTTCTCTTGGCAATCTCTTTTAAAATGTCCAACTTTGTGGAACTTGAAGCAAGACACAACCTTGGACTTGGAAGGGCCTCCTTGATTTCCCTTCTCCAGATGTTCCTTTCCAGATACACCATTACCATTTCCATGGTTCCTGGGCCACCTTGATTCCCACGAGACTAATCCTGGCCCTTGCTCTTTAATTTGGAACCTGTCCATGGACAGTTATTCTCTGCTTCTGGCTACACTGCTGTAGACCTTCATGATCCCCATTCACTAACCACTCACCAGCTTACACTGCACATTGTATTGAATCCCATTCTGGCAGAGCAGCTGGGTGTTGCCTGAATGGGGTAGAACACTCCTTCTTGAGTTGCTGTGTCACCATCAACTGGGTAAGGGAATGATAATCATTGGCTTCCATCTCTTTTACCCTCTAATTAGAATCACACAATACACCATAAATCAAAGTCTGAAATGGAACACAATCCACTCTCATGCAATCACTGAATCTCTGCAGGTACTTAGATGGTTTCAGCCCAAACTGCCTAATTAGAGATTCCTTGCTTCGTTCATGGACTATCTGGTCTGCCTCAACCATTCTCCTAATGGCGGCTGTCCCTTCCAATGGCATGAGCCCCATTGAGGCACATGCCTTAAACATCTAAGTTAAGGCCTGCAGATTAGTATCCTGAGCTCAGCATACAGATGCATAAGACAGTTTGGAACCTTGGCCACAAACTGGCCTGAACTAGATGTAAAGCCACTTTTTCCAGGTGGACTTGTCAATGCTTCTATCCTATGTTTCTCTCTTTCAGGGGCTAGACTTTCCATTCCTCCCACTCTCTGATTCTCCTCCCTTTCTCTTCTTTTCTCCTCTCTCTTTTGCAATTTCTCTTCCCAGGCCCATTTCCCTTGTCTCTCCACCTCCTCTCCTCTTGTCCCCAGTGAGATAGTCTTAACTTCTGCCTCTTGAACTATCTGGCTTCCTGAGCTTCCTCACCCTTAGCTTTCTGAAGTGCCACTTCTAAGCTCAGAGCCTCTGTTAGACTCCACCCACCCAAGGATGTGTTTCCTGGAAGTGGCCACAGTGGTACTCTAGGCATTTGAAGTGATGTTCACACCTTAGGTATTCTAGGAAATTAATGGCAGTGAGGTTCTTGGTAAAACTCAAGAAAATTCATCAGGGGACACACTGTGTGTCTTGTGATATGCCTGCTGAGGGAACCCTAGAGCACTCTCTTCCTGGGTTCCTAACAGGGTTCTCTTCCCAGAGTCAACTACTGAATTAACGTTTTTATAGAGTTTTTCAACATTGTCCCTGAAATTAGCAGTAACATTGTTGTCACTGGTTGTGGGAACCCCTTACCCTCTGTACCTACATAAATGCTTCATCTGATCTATTGACATGGTGCTAAGGTCAATACCCAACCCAGTGTGTTCCATTGTCTATGTGTTTCACCTCTGTGCACAGAAGAAAAAAATGGGACTTATTGCATCACTGGTGCAAATTGCAAATGGGTAATTCCACTTCTGTATTCATGCTCCTAAATTTTAGGTGCCCCACAGCTTGCCATCAATTGTCAAAACCCCTTTAAGAGGACCTAGGTGAACGCAAGTGTTAATGAGACCAA
This sequence comes from Pleurodeles waltl, assembly GCF_031143425.1. NCBI lineage: Eukaryota > Metazoa > Chordata > Amphibia > Caudata > Salamandridae > Pleurodeles > Pleurodeles waltl. The sequence continues at coordinate 817,172,901 of NC_090446.1, read as the reverse complement.
CTGTGGGTGTTAAGGCCTTTTATTCTTGATGTACTGTGGCCCATTCTCCTATGGATCCTGAACAACTGGGCCAGGTAGGTCTTCCACATCTGACTCTCAGTGGTAGCTATGGTTGAACAACCTAAGACTCCCTCGGTGGAGGGGAGTGTGACTACAGGTTAATGCACACAACTCATAACTCAAAGCAAACGCAGCAGTGTTAATACATCAATGTGCAGTCAAATACCTATTTTCATAATAAAAAGAAGTATTTTATTTCTAACTATATGTTTTCAAACAATGTTACAAATACATATATAATAACACATTTCCCCTTGAGATCGGGGCTCTAATGTTCCCCAGGCAACCCCCTGTCCCAAATGCTTTTTGTAATATGGTAGGAGTTAATCCCCGTTTATTGGTGGCTATACCCCAGGGAGTACTGACTTTATGTAAGAGTCCATTCTTATTCTAAGCAAAGTAGTCAAATGTGTCTTGGTGCCACATCAGGCCTTAGAAGAGAGGCATGATAAAAGGCTGTAATCATTTTTACTTGCTTCAACAGTATGGAAGTTTGCAGTGTTTCAGTGGGAGCTCTGACGATGGGCACTCACACTGCTCTGGACCAGTCGAAAAAGTTGGAAGTACCCTACTTGCAGGCTCTAACCTGAGCTCACTCCGCTGGCTCCAGCAGCAATTTGTAGGTTTGCCAGTAGTCCTTCTGCATGGCAAGTCTATCACTCTCCAGCTGGGGGATGAACTGAATTCAGATGCTCCTGGCAGGGGTCCTAGTGATGTGATGATACACCTACAGTGTCCTTCTTAGTTGACAGGGGCAGCTTAGGCACAATCCTTGATTCTTGGTGGTGATCCATGGGTCATGCTGTTCAAAATTAGCAGGCGATGGCTCGACCCTCAGCAACTTCTGTATCAGCAGCCCTACCTGTCTTCAAGGGGTTCCTCTAACACTACTGGCCAAGGCACCAGTCCTTACCACTTAGTAGTCCATTCCACTGCTGCTCTTCCTGGCATAAGGGGTCGCTGCTAGGTTATGCATAGCTTTAGCCTTTGCAGTCCTGCTAAAGCTTTCATGGCGGCCCATCCTAGCATATGGGGTCACTGCAATCAGCCCTGCACATGCTCCACTAAACCCTCACAGCACTCTGCTCACAGCTATCTTCACAGCAGGCCTCTCTGGCCATGTAGGGGTCACCTACACAAATCTTCACACAGGCAATGACCCGATTGATGAAGCAGCCATCTTCTCACACCAGCAGTCCACTCTGGCTCCAGAATATGTGTTCTTGGTTTCCCTAGGTAATGTCCCATCACCCAGTAGGTAGAGTAGCAGAGCTTGGACCCCATTCCTGGCCACAAGTAGAAGTCTTAAAGAGCTTCCACTACTCACACCGCCAGTCTGGCTGCCTGGCATATGACACTTTTTATGGGTCTCATCCTACCCTTCTAATAGCCCATTTCCAGACACCAAATGTGATTTAAGATCTGAGTCTTTGAAGTTTTATGCTTGAGTTCTGCTTCGGTTGAAGTACACCATTCTCTTCTCTCTTGTCCTCTTGAAACGCTATCTGTCACAGCAGGAGAGACTGTGAGGCTGATAGTCCCACAACACAGTCCATAGGTGTGACTAGAATTCACACCTAGGTGTCAGCCATAGTGATGCCTGCATCAAAATGTTAATCCTGGGCTCCTAGCGCTACTCTTTGTGATTCCCTTATCAGCCAATCTCCTTCCTAAGATGTGCCCAGGCCCTTTCTTTGTGATCTCTCAATTAATCAAAGAGCAACCTCTAAAGTGTACATTTTGAGTCCCTCTCTCCCTTTTCTAGTGTGTCCCACCCATTTCACTAGAATGCAGCAATATACAAATCTGTCTAGAATTCTCTCCTCACGTCTTCACCAGGCAGGCTAGAGCTTCCCAAATTGAACCCAGTGTCCTTCATGTAATGTTCCATTACAGTCATCCTGCACTTAGTGTATGTACACAGCACGCACACTGCCCAGTACTGTTACCTCTGTGCATTGTGCCACACCAGGCACACACACATTCAGTACAGGCATTCAGGTTGTGCACACTGCTCAGTACTGTAGCCTTTCTGTATTGAGCCATGGTGTGTCACTTGCATGCACACAACCTACAAGGCTGCACATTCACTCTACGTGTGCTGCACAATACTTCACCCTTCATGTATTGTACTTCTAACAATTAAAGATACACCCCTTACATGCAATTACTGTGCATGCACCGTACAGCACAATACCTCTCATGTAATGTATTTCTCACAGGTATACATATACCCCGTGCACGCCCTTACCATGCAGGCACTGCATGGCACTGCTCTCTCCCTGTACTGTACCCATGCCAGACACACATGTGCACTGCAACCACCACCCCTGCACTGCACAGCACTGTACATCTACTTGATGTAGGTTAAGGGAGTGTTAAGTACACAGCAGTGGAGCTTTTGGAAAGGTAAGGGAGTTGGTAGGCCTCAGTTCAGTGACACAGTTTGAAAAGAATCCATTTGCTCCTATTGATCAGTACACTGTATGCTGTCACCACCCCACCCATGTTACTTAAAGCCTGGTAAAGGTAGTAGCCTTCCACCACTATAAGGGTAGTGCTTTGGGCCCTAAACTTAGTCCAACCAGACCGTATTTTGTGAGACAGGCTATGTCATGACGCACTTGCTTGATCCATGTTTGCCTATGACAAAACTCAGCATTAGGGATCCAGACCACAACAGTACAGTTGTGCACTCAGCGCAGGAGTACATGGCCATTATCATGCAGACAACTTGCTCAAGATAGGGAAAATGGCCGAATAATTAGCTACTGTTTGATTCCTAGTGATTCGGTGCTAAATGAAATGTGTGGTCGGGAAATTCAAAAATCGGCTGCTGAGATTACTGTAGCTTGCTGGGGTTACCACAAATGATATAAAAGAAGTACTGCTCAGCTATTAAACGTTAGTTGCAAAAAATAGCCGATAGCCCTTCAAATATCTGTCAGTGAATTGGTGGGCTAACAAAAGGCACTACCCCACAATTTATTTCGCAAAGGCTTTGTGATTACCTAGTCCTCTTTTTGGACAGAATTTACACGATTAGTCCATCTTTCCCATCACAAGCTTTGAAATTTTAATGAGTGACCTGTGACTGTGCGAACATGTGTGAGAACGTCTAGCTTAGCTCGCATTCACTTCTTACTTGTCAGAGTGTTGTATTTACATATGGCAAATGCTTACCAAACTGCCGTCTACAGGCACCTACCAATGCTTACTTTTGAGCCGGAAAAATGTTCTTGAAGCATTTGAGTATATTGTTTTGCAAAGAACAATACCCCGTTAGTCACCCCCGTTCGCCTTTATGCTCTCATTGAGATTCAATGTGGCACCGTCTTTACAAATGCAGAGTCTTTTGTGTATCATTCTCAAAGTCTTCAGCAATGGTTGTTATATATTGTTGAAAATGTCCACTGGTGACAAGAAAGAGTGTTATTTTTTTGACGCTTCTGTCAGTGAATTGTGCTTCTGCAACTGAGAATGTTATTAATAAATGGAACTAATGTTTTGCTCCAAGGTAAACTTAGGAGTAGCCTATTGTAATGTCTGGGTTGTGACAGTACAGCTATGAACTATACCTATTGTTTCACGAAGGTACTGTTAGACGTAAGCATATGTTTACAGCTGAACCTACCTGCCAGGAAATCACAAAAGTATTTCTGTCAAATGTAAATGAATGTAGCACTGCAGATTTCTCAGCCGTTATAGGAGAAATATCAACAGGAGCAAACATACTCAAGAGGTGAAAAGTGGGCATTATCAGGTGCAGTTTTTCCTGTAAATTTGTGAAAATCCGAATTGTGTAAATGTAGGACTCACAAACTGAAATCTGACCTTTTCCACCCTGAGAAGGTCAGAATCTTACCCTAGCCCAAGAATGAAGTAACTTCCCTTCCCTTCACCTACAAACCTAGATTTTCTCAGGGTGTGGTGGGAGGTTTTTGTTCCATAGGGCAAACAGTATGTTTGCACATTCAGCTGCCATTTCCCCAATGCAAAATTGTTACATACAATTCCGTGCAGGCAGCAGAAGCAGGCATAAGAAAGTCACCTGACATATGTAATAGTATCCCTGGAAACCTGTTATTGGCATAGACTTGCAGGTATATTATTACATCTACTTTGCCAATACCAAAAAAGTGTAAACATATTATCAGGCAAGGTCATAGCGCTCTACCCCCACTTTTATATTGCTTTTCGTTATCCGGCTATTTTGAACCACTAGCTGTTTTGAACAGCCTCTTTCAGCCGTTTGTTTGAGACATTGTGGGTCACCTCTTGGCTGAGCAGGAAGAGGTTTTCTCTTTCACTTAAAGCTAGTGGCTGTTAGGATACATATTTCCACTTTCAATTGAATGCTTGCATTGAACTGCATGAGGGACTATACTGTTGTATGCAACCCATTCTTCTACCTGCCACTGGCGCTCTCGCTTTCCTCCTTTATCTTCCTCATTACCTCACGCCACTACTCCCTCTGATTCTTGACTTCTGGCGCTCCCTGTTTTCCCTGTGTATCCTGCTCATTACTCTCGATATCTTCTCATTAATACCATGGCCAGGTATTTTTTTCTTTCATAGAAACAAATGACTGTCTATAAAGAAGGACTATACTGAAGCCTCTCTTGCTCTCTGTGAGAAAAAGGATTATTGCTTGGGATGGAAGTGAGTCCATCACAAGTATAAATGACAATATCTTGTTAGGTTCAGTAAAGGTTCCAGTGATATTAACCTGAGGTCAACCTCCAGTAGCTCTGTCACAGATAGGGCAGGCATAACTGAAGAAAATGAGTAAAGCATTCAGAAGTATTAAAACAGTTAGAAGATCAAAAATGCAACACAATAAAAATCTCCCTCCAATTAATAAGAATACAAAAAAAAGCTCCCAATATTACCCTATCCACTTTTGCAGCAGTTACTGTATTCCTTACCGCAAACAATCCCACAGTGTCCCCTCTACCTAAATCCAAGATAGTAGAATCTTTCTTCCTGTGTGCAGAGCTTCTGTGTCCACTCTAGAGGTGAGGATAGGTAAATGAGCAACCCTTCTCTGTAGCCACTTAAAGCTGGTTCTGGGAGCAGCTTGTATACCACTGGAATTGGTGCCAGGTTGGCTACGTGGACTTAGGAGGGGCCAGACCCAGGTGGCAGTTACATCTACCTGTGTCTGAGTAGGCCACTTTGAAGTTAAGTTCCTAGGCACATCACAGATGGTCACCCTTCTAGAAGAACAGAACACGTCACCACACCTAAGGCCTTTATGTCACCTCAGGGAGCAGGTGCTATTTAGCACCTCATCAAGGGGCTATTTAGCTCCTGGCTGACAGTTGGAGGATCATGCAAATTGGCCTCTAGAGGCTTTTGGCAGGAAATAGGTGACTTTGTAAAAGTCCCTGTTTTAAAATAGCTTTTGGAGATCAGACCTTTCCAGTGAATTGGGCTTGTAATAAATATTTACAAATGTCTAGAATTTCCTTTTTAACTATTTCTTGGTGGAGATAACATTACATTTTATATGGTACCCCAGTGCTTTTTTAAGGAACTGCTAACCCTGCTACATTGTTCATAGCTTTTAATACATTTTCACTGCACGACCATGCTCAAGATTAAATGTTACATGTCCTACTGCCTTATGTGTATTAAGCCCTACTTAGGGTGACTTATTAATACTTAAAAGGAGGGCTTAGGTCTGTCAAAAGTAGCTATTTAAACAGGGCTTGATTAACATTAGAATATGTGTGACAAAACACCCCTTTTTGCATGATCACCCTATTTCTTTTGCTGATTTCTATTACTTGTTTTTAGACTCTGGACACTAGGGTACTGCTGTCTAGAGTTCAGTATACATGCTGTGACCACTAAAACATGTCTAAGCGGACTACTCAAAGGCTGGTATATGTAACTCTCCTATGGGACATAGAATATGGTGCAGAAACTGCACACATGGCATAGAAAGTTACAATTCACCGGAAGACTGCAGCACTTATTATGCCAACCACTAGTATGACCTGGAAAACATGCCTCTGTAGTCTGACTGGTGCAGTTTAACCCAGTAGCGTCTGGTGTCAGGGAAAAGTTGCGGGGCATCGTGGGGCAGAAATAATAAAACAAAACAATAACTTACCTGCCGGTCACCGTTCGCCACTCTTCTGCTGCGTGTGCACAAGTTGATGCTCCCTTGTGACCAATTCAGATGCTACTCACATTTATTTTTACATTTTATCTTTAAAAATTCATTTCCCTACATTGCATTTTTGTTTTGTTTTTTTAATGTCATTTTAAAGATAACAATATTTCCTATTTTTATAAAAAGGTTGTCAGATTTTTATTCTGTGTTGTGTTTTACCTATTTACTGTTTTGTTGATATTAAATGCTTTACACACCTGTCTCCTAAGTTAAGACTAACAGCTTTTGGGCCAAGCTACCAAGGGTTGAGAAAGGATTACTTTATTGAGATCCTGACTGGACCTAGCAGGGTATTGTGGCCTATTGGTAAATGTAGGTACCTACCTGTCCTTACCAATAACCCACTTGCCAACACAATTCAGTGATGAAGTCAGATTGTTATAATATGAAGGAAATGTAACTTTTAGAAAGTTACGCTTTACCTGCCTGAGCTTTCAGAGGCTAACATACATTAGCTTTGCAGCTACCCCCAACCATTGCTCAGCCATGAATGAGGTGTGAAATTCCTCCCAGGACCTCACAATAGGCTGACAAAAATTAGCTGACATGTCTCTTCTGAGCTCAATAGAATATGCATGGTGGGGGTTCTACCCCTCCTGTTGACAATACAGTGTACATCACAGGTCTGTCTGAAGTACATCTAAATAGTTTGTGCCCTTTAAACAAAGCAAACAGAATGCTAGGACTATTTGTGTGTCTCTCCTCTCTGGTTGCTGAAGGACCCTGATTTTGTCCTAATAGACATCTGTCTCTGGGTTTTTGTGGGTACCGTGCTTGCTTCAGATTGTTTGGGAGATACTAGGATTGCCATAATATGCTCTCTACACATACCCCAACCATCAGAACTCAAGTTTAGTGTGACTGAAAGACTTTTTGCCATCTTGAAAAATGCCCTTACACATGGCAATAAAGTGAATAAGACCAACTACAAAAGCTACAAAAACAGGTAGGTCAGGCCCAGTAAATACTTACACAATTGGTCAGAGAGGAACTGGAAGTATTTTAGCATGTCTCTCACCCATAGGATGGTGAACCCAACAAAGCTGAACCTTCACCAAACCTTCCCCAGAACACTGCTGCACTTGTGAAAGAATGCCAGGTGCACTCAACCTGCTGCATTGGGTATCTGGGATCTGTGACAAGGAGTTGAGGAGTCTGGGCCCATTTCCACTTGAAATCCAAGGCCAGAAAGATCTTTAAGGATCATAAGGCTGATCCACGGGTAGCTTCAGGAACTTAAAAAAGCTGAAGAGGGCAGCTCTGTGAAAAAGCCTCATGGATTGCTGGCAGCTAAACCAGGACTGGACTAGTGCCCTCTGCCTGATATCCTAAGAGCCTCTAGGTGTCCCACATGAGGTCTTGAGGGCCATGGAGGTGTACTACTGTGGTTGTTAGGACACCAAAAATGTTTGGGAACTTTTTCAAAACTTTTACTCTAGAGCTTCAAGGGGTCCAGCAGCATTTCTATGCTGACAGATTACATTTCAAGTTTGTCTCACATGAAGGACAGTTTTCCTCAGAAAAATGACAAAATCCCCTTTCAGACTGGGACTTAGAATGCTTTTCAAACTCACCTGCTTTGAGGCCTTAACTGCATCAATCTACTTGGAGTGTCTGATCTCCATAACAATGTGGTCAACCTCAAATCACTCCTAGTGCTCGGTATACCACAACCATTAACTACCATTAGCACTTTGCACTTTTTGGTGCTGTTTTCACTTAAACATTTTGAAATTCATATCTCCAGGTTCCCTTATTGAATTTTTGTCATTTGAGTGTCATTTTCCTTATTAATTTTATTTCTCTAATTGCATAAATTGCAGTGGAATTTTTATTGTGATTTATTTTGACTATTCAACTATTTTGGTAATCCTAATTGCTATACACATTTTTGTTAGGTTAAACCTCTCTGTTTCATACCATAGCTACCAGGGGTTGAGCTCAGGTTTATCTTACTGAAACGTTTGACTGGACATCACAGGATAGTGACTTTATAACTGGTGGAGGACCCTAATCCACCTCAACTAATAAACCACTTTCTCACAATGCCCATGTGACTCCATGCTACATATGCAATCCCTTCACTTGTTCGGGGCATGAACAAAAGAAATGCATGTTACTTCTGCAAATTCAACTTAAAGTTTGATATGAATAATGAATATATAAAAACAATTTAAATTAACATTATTGCACACATTTATAGAGCTTCAGTTTCTTAATAGTTATAGTTCACTAATGCATTTAAATGTTCACACATGTTAATATTATTTAAGGCACACAGTAAATATGGTGTAAAAAATAACAGCAAAATTGCACAATGATAATGGGTAAAGGATGGAGTCTAAATTGCGCGACTCCATTTTCCAAGTTGATCTGAGACACAGCAACAGCACTATGTCTGCGTCTCCATCACCAGACCCCGAAAACATCGATCAGACAGCATCTGCGACACTAGATGTGCACATTGGACGCACATTGATGGGTACATACCCCAGCATCAAGCAACCAAACTGCAGTTGAGAAAGCTGAAAGACAGGCAGCACTATAAAACGAGTACCTTGCGTGGCCCTGCTTAGCTTCATAAATCTTGCGTAATGTAACACGAGGCAACTTGCAGGTTTACAATACTCTGTACCAGGGAGGCATTTCGATGGGTGTTGCATGAGTTTTTCCAAGCACCATCCATGGATTTTGAAGCATTCCCAGATTTACAAGAACTTGTAAACCTGGGAATTCACCAAAAAGATACGCCTCCCAGGAGAAGCGTAACAAAGAGAAATGTGTTTATTTCTCCTCATTTGTTTCCTCTTTCTATGTGTGCTGCACATAGAAAGAGGAAAAAGCTTCTGAAGATTTTGTTTTGCAGGATGGCGTCCCTTCCTGAACAAAAACAATCCTGTATGCAATGCAGGCACCCTTGCACCATAGAGCAAGAGCGCCAGTGTTGTCTCTAGGCTGCCAAAAGGTCACCAGCGCAGGAGGAAAGGAAAGGAATGCACCTTATTGCATAAAAAGGACATATTCCTGCCCTTTCTCTGTGATGCAGGGCTGCGCTGCCCTGTGCCACTCAGGGGCAGATTTATGGAAAGCAGTGCTGCACCAAGTGCAGCGCAACTTTCCCTGCACCCCTTAGCACCCCCTACCACCACCATATGTGCGCCGTATTTAAAATACAGAGCACCATGATGCAGAGTAGGGGGCAATAGTGTCATTTTTTATGACGCTATTGATATACTCAGCAGGAGTGGCGCCAAAATATTGGAGCTACTCCTGCAGAGTACATAGGGGCCCATTCTAAAGAATTGAAGCCCCCTTTTAACGCCTGCTCTGGAGCAGGCGTTAAAAGGGCCATAATGAATGGCGCAAGGAAATCTTATAGATTTCCTTGCACTATTTTTCCGGCTCCCCTAACTGGGGAATGCCCCTTTGCATACATTATGCCTGGCGCAGGCATAATGCAGCGCAAAGTGTTACAGAGTGGCACGATGCATGCATTGCACCACTGTAAATACAGCGTGCGGATTTTGATCTCATTGGGCCACATTAACGTCAAAATAAATTATGTTAATGTGGTGCAAGGTGGTGCTAGTGGCCTATAAATATGCCCCTCAGCCCACAAATATGGACCCTGGTTTTCTGCAACACCTCCGCAAATGCATGCAACGCTCCACACAGTTTGAAAGTGAGGCTCTACAAGTCAAACGGCTGGGATGAATGACAGATATCTGATATTGAAGTGGTAATTCAGAGCACAGGAAGAGCATCTGTTCAGCCAAATTACCACAGTAATATCGATGGTGCAGTAAACTGCTGTGTGAAGTGGCTTCATCACATTAGAGGCCAGACAAAAGGGAAAACCTTTTTGCCATTATCAACAGCAAAAAGTAGTTGATAATAGTACAGGAAGCAATGGACATTTTATTCTGCATAACTTGCAATCGGATGGTGAATCCCATCAGTTGGGCAACTCTATTTTGTGATGTGCACAACATGAGCCTTTAAAACACATACATATTGAATCGAATCGTCATATTTATACCAATGCACATAGGTGATAACATATTTTAAAAATACATCTAAAGAAAATAAAGGTTCGGTCTCCTTAATACCAAAAAGGAATTGTGGCGCCGACTATGCACCCGAATATGGACGCTGTTTGGGGGATTTGTGTTGAAGAGCTAAAGTGTCAGCTTCGCATCCATTTAGCAATTTTATCTGTGAGCGTAAAGTTTGTTATCCTTCTTGAGTGTTGCCAGTTCACGGTGATAAACATAATTTAAAACCATTTAGGAATGAAGGAGCATTTAATATTTCCGCACTTTAGGAATATTTTTTGTTGTGGAATGCAGCTAGCACGGTATATTTGAAATGTTGGTTTATTGAAATTCTAAGTAAGAGATGCTTTGGTTCTTATTCTACCGAACAGATAAGGCATGTGGTATAAATTCATTAGGCGTTCTTAAAGTTAAGCTTAAAATGTGTCATATTCTTTGCCTGTTTCCAATCACTATGCAAAGTGAAATTTACATACCTGCACTGATGAAAACGCATTTAATATTTGAGCTTCCAGAGTGCATCTCTTGGAATGAAATTGAACACATGCAAAGAATATCTCAAGATGTCTTTTAACAATTAATTTCAGCAAGGCAAGCATACATTTCCATTTGTTTTACTAGATTATAAGAAAATGTGTTCAGGAACTGACATCTAATTTAAAGCCTTCTAGAACCAAAAATGAGAATAATAGAAAGTGTTTGCACTTTCACTACAAGAGAATATATTTAAATATGTAACTGCAGAAATGCAGATATTGCCAGCTTACAGTTTCGCCTGTATGAAATTCACAGGGGAAAACACAATTAAAGGATAGTTATTGGTAATCAAACACCCGAGAAGCCCCTAAAATGCACCAGTTGTGGTATGAAATGGACAGGCACACTATACTGTATCTTATGCCCTCACCGTGTTTCGGTGGTGCTAAATAACCTTTTAGATATGAATAACAGCATTTTTTCCCTATAATTTACTGACTTTCCCCTTTAAATGTGCCCCGTCAGATGCATGATTCTTGATATTCTGGCACTGATTCTTTCGTGCCAACGGTCTGCCAGATTTCATGGAAATTCGACAAAGATTACTAACTTATTTATAAATGAATTAAACTTTTATTGCCTTCCCATTGCACTTGTTGGATCTGCTCAAAGCTTGATATACAAAACCTAAAAACAGAAGGCTAAACGAGCTACACAGCTGCCCAATATCATACAGATTCAACAAACTGTACCAAATTTATTAGCAAACGAATGCTTCTTGGAGCCCTCCCCCCTTTAAACTTATCCCCTTATTGGACTTATATGTGATGGTGCAAACTAACAGTTAGTTAACATTGACAAGACTGTCAAATTTCCTCCAGGTTCAAAACACAGTGTCACAGTTATTAGCTAATCAAAAATGCTTTGAACCTCCCCCATTTGAACTTTGCCCCTCCACTGGATATGTACAAAGTGTGAAATACTTCTTTCACTGGGTGTAGCTTGTTAACTGTCTGCCGCATTTCATAGCTGTTGGACCTGGCTTTTTGACAGGGACATCCCCAAACTTTTTGCCTCCTTCCTCCTATTTTTTCTGACCTGTTGTTGTTGGCTTTTGACCTCTGAGCACTTTACCACTGCTAACCAGTGCTAAAGTGCATATGCTCTCTGTGTAAATTGTACTATTGATTGGTTTATCCATGATTGACTATTTAATTTACCTGTAAGTCCCTAGTAGAGTGCACTACATGTGCCTAGGGCCTGTAGATTAAATGCTACTAGTGGGCCTGCAGCACTGGTTGTGCCACCCACCTCAGTAGCCCCTTAACCTTGTCTCAGGCCTGCCATTGCAAGGCCTGTGTGTGCAGTTTCACTGCCACTTCGACTTGGCATTTAAAAGTACTTGCCAAGCCTAGAACTCCCCTTTTTCTACATATAAGTCATCCCTAATGTGTGCCCTAGGTAACCCCTAGAGCAGGGTGCTGTGTAGGTAAAAGGCAGGACATGTACCTGTGTAGTTATATGTCCTGGTAGTGTAAAACTCCTAAATTCGTTTTTACACTACTGTGAGGCCTGCTCCCTTCATAGGCTAACATTGGGGCTGCCCTCATACACTGTTGAAGTGGCAGCTGCTGATCTGAAAGGAGCAGGAAGGTCATATTTAGTATGGCCAGAATGGTAATACAAAATCCTGCTGACTGGTGAAGTCGGATTTAATATTACTATTCTAGAAATGCCACTTTTAGAAAGTGAGCATTTCTTTGCACTAAAATCTTGTTGTGCCCTTCAATCCACGTCTGGCTAGGTTTAGTTGACAGCTCCTTGTGCATTCACTCAGACACACCCCAAACACAGGGTACTCAGCCTCACTTGCATACATCTGCATTTTGAATGGGTCTTCCTGGGCTGGGAGGGTGGAGGGCCTGCCCTCACACAAAGGACTGCCACACCCCCTACTGGGACTCTGGCAGACAGGATTGAGCTGAAAGGGAACTTGGTGCATTTCTTAGAGACTCTTTGAAGTCACCCCCACTTCAAAGGCACAACTTAGTATAAAACAGGGCCTCTGCCCTACCTCATCAGACACTTGCTGGAGAAGAAACCGGAACCAGAAACTACATCCTGCCAAGAAGAACTGCCTGGCTGCTCAAAGGACTCACCTGTCTGCTTTCTACAAAGGACTGCTGTCTTGCTGTTGCCCTGCTGCCTTGCTGAACTCTTGTCTGGCTGTGAAAGTGCTCTCCAAGGGCTTGGATAGAGCTTGCCTCCTGTTCCTTGAAGTCTCAGGACCAAAAAGACTTCTTCCTTTCACTTGGACGCTCCGGGCGCCGAAAAATTTCGACGCACAGCTTGTTTCGCGGCGAGAAAAACGCCGCACACCGACGCTGATCGACGCGACGCCCTCGGGACGATCGAGACTTCGACGCACAACCTCGCAAGGACAAAGCCGCCCGACTTTCCAGGAGAAATCGACGCGACGCCTACCGTGAGTGCGAAACTTTGACGCACGGCCTCGCAAGGACAACGCCGCCCGACTTCCAAGGAGAAATCGACGCGACGCCTGCCGTGAGACCAAAATTTCGACGCACGGACTCGCAAGGACAACGCCGCCCGACTTCCGAGGAGAAATCGACGCGACGCCTACCGTGAGATCGAAACTTCGACGCGCAGCCCCGCAGAACGACGCGCAGCCGGAAAATAAGCAGGAGAATCCACGCACAGACCCGGGACATCTGGTAATCCCCGCGATCCACAAAAAGAGACTGTCTGCGCGCCGGAAAACGACGCCCGACTTCCCCGCGTGGAAAAGAACGACGCAAGTCTGTGTGTGCTGAGAAGAAATCGACGCACACACCCCTTTTTCCACGCATCTCTTCTCCTGTGGCCCTCTGAGGAGATTTCCCACCAGAAACCAGGTACTCTGTGATTGAAAGACGCTTTATTGCTTTTTAAAGACTCAAAGACACTTAATATCACTTTTTAGTGATATCTTTACAAATTCGTATTGCAACTTTGATCGTTTTGACCTACAATTACCCAGATAAATATTATGTATTTTTCTAAATACTGTGTGGTGTATTTTTGTGGTGTTATGCTATGGTGTTGTATGATTTATTGCACAAATGCTTTACACATTGCCTTCTAAGTTAAGCCTGACTGCTCGTGCCAAGCTACCGGAGGGTGAGCACAGGCTGATTTTGGATTGTGTGTGACTTACCCTGACTAGAGTGAGGGTTCTTGCTTGGACAGAGGGCAACCTACCTGCCAACCAAAAACCCCATTTCTAACATTGGTGATCAGCGGTGAGGATAGGACTTGTGTTTGTGCAGTGACATACAGTAGCTAAGTATTTCACTACCTACCCACAGTTGAAGGTCAACTTGATTTTTCATCTCTTTTGACTTTTGGTCTCTGATGTCCTCCTGGATATACTATTGATATTTTGGACTTTGGATTTTGGTTTTTGCTGGTAAGATCCTATCAGAATGGGATCGCTTACCTACTTATTCTTTTTGCCTACTGACCACCTCACTAAGGCTGACCTAAGGAAGCTTTGCAGAGAATGTGGCCTTCCTGTAGCAAAGAGATCTACTAAAGCAGAGATGCTACATGCCTACATAGTCTGGGAGGAAGACAGATGGGCAGAGAGAGAGGCAGCAAGAAACCAAATGACTAAGTACCCCTCAGAGGAGGAGGAGGACTACTCACATGAGGAGGAAGACGACTCAGATGAGGAAAGAGACCCAGTGAGAAAAGAATGGCTCATGGCTCAAGCACGGTGGATGGAAGAGCTAGATGAGTTTCTTGAAAGGGCTGAGGCAGCCAGTCTCTTAGCCCTGGAAGAAGAAAAGATTGCAGCTCAAGAGCTGAGCTGTAAGGAGCTGAAACTGGAGGCCGGAAGGGCTGAGTCCAGTTCAGATGGTGGCAGCAAAAATCTTGCATCTAGTAATGCTGAAGAAGGGCACAAGCCCAGAGATGTGGTGCCCAACTTGAAGAAGGGAGTTGACACACCCGGGTGGTTCAAGGGTATGAGGTAGTTCCCGTTATGCACAGGGTCCCTGAGGAGGGTTGGGGAACTGGCAAAGGGAGTCATATTCCTACTGGGGGGAGGGACACTTTACTGACTCTAGCAGAGAGTGACAGAGAAAAGGGTTCCCCCCTGGTGGACGTCCTGGATATAGAGTGTAGAGACATCCCAGAAGAGTTTGGGTTGAGTGTCAGGGACAGACAGAAACTGTCTCACCAGTCTCAAGAGGGTGATGTAGAGTGCTTTTCCAAGGCTGAGTTACTAGGTGGTTGGGTGAAGGGTACTGTGGTTAATACATGTGAAGGGCAGAGTGATGTAATTGCTGGAGAGCATATGTCTGGTCCTTATTTTCCAGAGCTACGCCAACACCAGGTGGAGTGTGAGTTCTCTGACCCCAGGGAACTTACAATGGAGGCAGACTTCTGGGTGAGTACCAGAGAGTCTGAAGAGGCATTTGGGGGTGCTCCTGAAGGGAGTGGTCTAGGTGGTTCCCAACCGAGTAAGGTGGGAAAGGATTGTAGTGTCCCAGGTAGGTCCCAGGTCCTGGAGGGTTCCATGAGGGAACACCAGGAGGGAAGCCTAGTCTGTACCGTAGGGCCACCTTTTGAGGGAAGTCCCGCAGTGTCAGAAGAACTTGGGGGGGTGACTGTAACCAGCATCCCAACAGTTCTGGTGTCTGGCAATACCCCTCCTAGTGAGGGGGTGCAGAAGTCCAGACATAGGGTTGAGAGGGGGTGGCCGACCCCAGTGGAGGATCTGGAAAGTCAGGGGTCAGCTCTGAGAGCAGAGCCCCCCAGGAATGACCCAGGTGAAACCGTTTCTGGTTTGGGGGAAACCCAGACTCTGCCGGATGGGCAGAGGTCGGGAGACCTGCGCCAACCAGACTCTTGTGTGGCCCTTGGGGACGGCGTGTCCCTTGTGGGGGGTGAGAGTGCCCCCCAGGAAGTCCTGGCATGCCAGGCAAAGATTCAACCTCAGGGTGTTGACCCTGGGTTGGATGGTCAGGTTCAGAGGTTAAACTCTGACCTGGTGGGGGGTAGGTGTGCCCCCCAGAAAGTCCTGGTATACCAGGCAATTGTTCAACCTCAGGGTGGTGACTCTGGGTTGGATATCCAGGTTCAGAGGTTAACCTCTGACCTGGTGGGGGGGTAGGTGTGCCCCCCAGAAAGTCCTGGCGTGCCAGGCAATTGCCCAACCTCAGGGTGGTGACCCTGGGTTGGGGAACCAGGCTCAGAGGTTAAACTCTGACCTGGTGGGAGGTAGGTGTGCCTCCCAGAAAGTCCTGGTGCGCCAGGCAAGTGTTCAACTTCAGGGTGGTGACTCTGAGTTGAATGGTCAGGTGCAGAGGTTAAACTCTGACCTGGTGGAGGGTCAGTGTGCCCTCCAGGAAGTCCTGGCGTGCCAGGCAATTGTTCAACTTCAGGGTGGTGACTCTGAGTTGAATGGGCAGGTGCAGAGGTTAAACTCTGACCTGGTGGGGGGTAGGTGTGCCTCCCAGGAAGTCCTGGTTTGCCAGGCGGTGATCCAGTCTGAGGGTACAGACCCTGGGCTGGAAGACCAGGTTCAGGGTGTCCCCCCGGACCTGGAGGGAGGGGCTACTGATAACAGTGCCCCTACCATGTTGTCTTCTGAGGAGGCCACTCCTAGTTGGAGGGTGCTGGACCCCAGAAGGGAGGGCAGGGGGAGGGAAGCCTCACCCCGGGCCCTAGTCCAACCTGAAGGTACAGGCCCCAGGTTGGAGGGCCAGTGGCAGGTTAACAGCCCTGCACTGGTGGAGGAATGGTACAGGGTGACTTCTGTAAGCACCCTGACCATGTTGGACTCTGGGGGTACCGCTCCAGGAGGGAGGGTACAAAGCCCCAGAGGGGAGGACCAGGTTCAGGCTGTCATCCCTGACCTGGTGGAAGGGAGAGTGGTTAAAGGGTGCCCAGCACCTGGGGCTACCGCCCCCCACTCTCCACAGCCACAGTGGTTGGAGAGCTTTGAGAGGCCTGGGGCCTGGCTCTCATCCCTGGCAGCTGTCAGTAATCACTGTGGCTTGCTGTCCGGGTGGACAGAGTTATCCCTGGGGAGGGGACAAGTGTCACACCCCAGGGGTAGAGTGGGCAACACCACTATGTTGGTCATGGTGGTACTAACCTGCTCCTGGGATACATCTGTGAGCAAAGTAAGGTTAGGTGCTGCACAGATGGGATCCGCAGGAAAGGAGAAAGGTTCCCCATGGATGGGCTTAGTGGGCCCTGAGAGTATGGACAGAGGGATCCAATGGGAGTCAGGAAGGCGAAGAACTGGAGCATGCCCCTGCTGTTGTGGGCCTGGGTCCTTGTTCTGTCGCCTCAAACAGGGAAGTACATCAGGATAGTGATTGTTCTCCCCTGGCTTTAGGCTGGTGGGGGGTCATGTTGGACCTGGCTTTTTGACAGGGACATCCCCAAACTTTTTGCCTCCTTCCTCCTATTTTTTCTGACATGTTGTTGTTGGCTTTTGACCTCTGAGCACTTTACCACTGCTAACCAGTGCTAAAGTGCATATGCTCTCTGTGTAAATTGTACTATTGATTGGTTTATCCATGATTGACTATTTAATTTACCTGTAAGTCCCTAGTAGAGTGCACTACATGTGCCTAGGGCCTGTAGATTAAATGCTACTAGTGGGCCTGCAGCACTGGTTGTGCCACCCACCTCAGTAGCCCCTTAACCTTGTCTCAGGCCTGCCATTGCAAGGCCTGTGTGTGCAGTTTCACTGCCACTTCGACTTGGCATTTAAAAGTACTTGCCAAGCCTAGAACTCCCCTTTTTCTACATATAAGTCATCCCTAATGTGTGCCCTAGGTAACCCCTAGAGCAGGGTGCTGTGTAGGTAAAAGGCAGGACATGTACCTGTGTAGTTATATGTCCTGGTAGTGTAAAACTCCTAAATTCGTTTTTACACTACTGTGAGGCCTGCTCCCTTCATAGGCTAACATTGGGGCTGCCCTCATACACTGTTGAAGTGGCAGCTGCTGATCTGAAAGGAGCAGGAAGGTCATATTTAGTATGGCCAGAATGGTAATACAAAATCCTGCTGACTGGTGAAGTCGGATTTAATATTACTATTCTAGAAATGCCACTTTTAGAAAGTGAGCATTTCTTTGCACTAAAATCTTGTTGTGCCCTTCAATCCACGTCTGGCTAGGTTTAGTTGACAGCTCCTTGTGCATTCACTCAGACACACCCCAAACACAGGGTACTCAGCCTCACTTGCATACATCTGCATTTTGAATGGGTCTTCCTGGGCTGGGAGGGTGGAGGGCCTGCCCTCACACAAAGGACTGCCACACCCCCTACTGGGACTCTGGCAGACAGGATTGAGCTGAAAGGGAACTTGGTGCATTTCTTAGAGACTCTTTGAAGTCACCCCCACTTCAAAGGCACAACTTAGTATAAAACAGGGCCTCTGCCCTACCTCATCAGACACTTGCTGGAGAAGAAACCGGAACCAGAAACTACATCCTGCCAAGAAGAACTGCCTGGCTGCTCAAAGGACTCACCTGTCTGCTTTCTACAAAGGACTGCTGTCTTGCTGTTGCCCTTCTGCCTTGCTGAACTCTTGTCTGGCTGTGAAAGTGCTCTCCAAGGGCTTGGATAGAGCTTGCCTCCTGTTCCTTGAAGTCTCAGGACCAAAAAGACTTCTTCCTTTCACTTGGACGCTCCGTGCGCCGAAAAATTTCGACGCACAGCTTGTTTCGCGGCGAGAAAAACGCCGCACACCGACGCTGATCGACGTGACGCCCTCGGGACGATCGAGACTTCGACGCACAACCTCGCAAGGACAAAGCCGCCCGACTTTCCAGGAGAAATCGACGCGACGCCTACCGTGAGTGCGAAACTTTGACGCACGGCCTCGCAAGGACAACGCCGCCCGACTTCCAGGGAGAAATCGACGCGACGCCTGCCGTGAGACCAAAATTTCGACGCACGGCCTCGCAAGGACAACGCCGCCCGACTTCCGAGGAGAAATCGACGCGACGCCTACCGTGAGATCGAAACTTCGACGCGCAGCCCCGCAGAACGACGCGCAGCAGGAAAATAAGCAGGAGAATCCACGCACAGACCCGGGACATCTGGTAATCCCCGCGATCCACAAAAAGAGACTGTCTGCGCGCCGGAAAACGACGCCCGACTTCCCCGCGTGGAAAAGAACGACGCAAGTCTGTGTGTGCTGAGAAGAAATCGACGCACACACCCCTTTTTCCACGCATCTCTTCTCCTGTGGCCCTCTGAGGAGATTTCCCACCAGAAACCAGGTACTCTGTGATTGAAAGACGCTTTATTGCTTTTTAAAGACTCAAAGACACTTAATATCACTTTTTAGTGATATCTTTACAAATTCGTATTGCAACTTTGATCGTTTTGACCTACAATTACCCAGATAAATATTATATATTTTTCTAAATACTGTGTGGTGTATTTTTGTGGTGTTATGCTATGGTGTTGTATGATTTATTGCACAAATGCTTTACACATTGCCTTCTAAGTTAAGCCTGACTGCTCGTGCCAAGCTACCGGAGGGTGAGCACAGGCTGATTTTGGATTGTGTGTGACTTACCCTGACTAGAGTGAGGGTTCTTGCTTGGACAGAGGGCAACCTACCTGCCAACCAAAAACCCCATTTCTAACAATAGCGATATATATCACCCAGAGGCAAGATTAGTGTCAAATGTAAAAAGGTCAGTGGCGGCCCCTCCTTTAGGGCAGAGGGGCCATGCCCCCCCCCACCTTTTGCCCCTCATGAAGAATGTCTGTCAGGCTGAACAAAGGCCAGCCTGACAGACACTCTTCATTTTCAGCTCAGACAGCCAGGAGTTAGCCATGTGCGATTTGCGCAGACTCCTGGCTGCCTGAGCTGAACTTTGCTGGGCTGAGGAGGTCACAGCTCCTATGGGCGTGACCTCCTCGGCTTAGGAAAGGTGCCTCGAGGCCCTCCCCTGGGTGACGAGGAAAGCGTCACCCATTGACACTCACCCTGGGCGCTTCAGGTTTCAGCCCTGAAGCACCCAGGGTGAGTGTCAATCAGTGACACTTCGTCACAGAGTGGAGTGGGGTCAGCAGTCTCACTGACCCCATCCCACTCTGTGACGAGGCTGGGACTGCTGCCTTCCTTCATTGGCTGACCTAAGGTTAGCCAATGAGGGAAGGCAGCAGTCCCAACCCTCCTGGGACCTGGAGGCTGAAGGTTAGTGTGTGTGTGTGTATGTGTGTGATGTTTGAAATTGAATGTTTGGTGCGCGCGTGCATGTTGACGGTTGTTAATGGATGTGCGTGCGTGCGTGCATGCTTGCATGTGTGTGTGAAAGAATGTGTGTGTGATCTTTTAAAATGAATGTTTGGTGCATGCGTGCATGTTTGAATGTTATGAGTGTTAAAGGATGTGCGTGCGTGCATGTGTGAAAGAATGAGTGTGTGCGATGTTTTAAAATGAATGTTTGGTGCGTGCGTGCATGTTTGAATGGTATGAGTGTTGTTAATGGATGTGCATGCGTGCGTGTCTGTGTGTGAAAGAATGAGTGTGTTTGTGCGTGTGTGTGTGTGCTTCCCGCCTGCCCCCCTCTCTCCTAAAGCTGCCGACCTCCACTGAAAAAGGTATTGCCACCCTAAATGTGCTCCCACTTAATACACAGGCACACATCTTGACAAACCAAAAGAAAACTAATGGTCAGATTTACAAGGACCTAGCACCACCTTGCACATCATTAGCATCACTTATTTTGATGTTAAAGTTGCTCAAAGAGGCAAAAAAACACCATGCCATATTCACAAAGTGGTGCGATGCATGCATTGATTCACTTTGCAACCCCTTGTGCCACATTATACCTGCGTCACAATAGCTTAACATTTTTTGACGCTATTGGCCTAACCTGTGCCATGGTGCGCTGTATTGTAAATACGGTGCACCCATGGTGTCGTTAGGTGGCAGTGGGGGAGAGCAAGAAATTTGTAAATCTAGGTCTAATACTTCAAAATTTCTGCCTAATTTTGTGCAAATTAATGTAACAATGCCATTAGTATAACTAAAATCTATACTTCTGTGACCCCCATCCTTTTTAAAAAGGGCGACTCAATGGATAAGCACAAATACGAAAATTATGAAAGGAATCCTAGCCTGCTGAGAATGACAAATTTAATTAATATTACCCATACGATGCTAAAGTTGTAGGCAGCTCAAAAAATGCCTTTTCAACAGTCAAGGTATATATACACATGCAAGCCAACCATGCACCTTTTTCACATGCTAACATCTAAATAACCACTGAAAAGATTTACACTAAATCACAGGAAGCATACGGTATTAGTAAAGTTATGCATCCATGCAAATATTGGTATCTAAAATGGAAAAACACATCTTTTTGACCACCGCCTTTAACCTTTTTGCCCTGGATGGAAGTACACTATTTTGGTATCACAAGCATTTTCTGCATACACTAAGTGAGTGCCGGATTAGGTGCAGATCTATCCAAGAGCCCCATATTTGTCAGCATAAAATACATTTTGAGTGGAAGGTGCAGTGTGGCTGAACAATAGCTACACAGTGACAACATTATATGATAGAATTGGTAGAGGTGTACTATGGTCCTATATTGCCACTGAGGGATTTTGCTGACATCATAAACCACGAGACAGAAGGACTTATGAATTATAAAGGTCAACTGAACCCCAGCAAGGCAATGCTAGAAAATATAACATGTTGCTTGTAATATATTTTATAATATTATATGATTTACTCATTGATTTCAGAGCTCTGTAGAAGGAGTTGAAGCATTTGAGCATCATCCTCAGTTTCATTTTTAGTATTCAATGTTAGACCGCAGAAACATTTGTCAATGTCGTGAGAAACGTGTGTTACTTTGTTGTGGAATAAATAATGTTCTAATATTTAAAATGTGCTTCCATGCAATAATGGCCATTACTCTAAGTAAAACCGTAAATGCAAACTAGCCCTGCAAGAAAATAACATGCACTCTTTCTAAATTGTACTTTTCTTTTGTAACAGACTGACACTATAGACAGGACTGCATCTTAGATGGTCCTCAAGGGTGAGCTTGACATGTGTGCTAATTAATGCTTTGAGAGCAGCAATGGCTTTTTGAAAGCACTTTTTACCAGCACTGAAATAAAGAAGAAATACTGCGTTAACCATTGTTTTAACTTTTTTATTCGTTTAGGAATGCTGAATTAGCTGCAAGTAAAATCAGCCCTGTGAATTATATAAAGATTTCACAGTGAATACCTACTTTCTGTGAAATAGAAGCTGAAAAAATGTCAAACATTCAATAAGAAGGATCACTCATAAAATGTTTAGAGAATATGTAATAGGTAAGTGTGTGACGAGCTTATATTGCCATTGAGTGGTTTTGGTCATATTTGTAAATCACGGGGCCATATATTTATAAATCACCTTAGCCCGAGCTAGAAACATGGGGACATATTTCACATTACTTGTGACACATTTTTCTATAACATTAATTATTAATTCATTTTAACATTCTTTAGACTACAAAGATTTGGAGAACTTGAGTGACATCGGTTTGGTATGCATTGTTTGCATGAAACTGCAGATGTGTGCTTCTTCTGGGGTGATGTGGCAATGTTTGAATGTACTTTCTGCAACAACGTGCATTCTCATAAGTCACGTTTTAAATTCAAAGCCCATTGTAAGGAAATGAAAACACTTATTTTAAAATGTGCTTTTCTTTTGTAGTACGTGTATGCTAGAGTAAGTTTAATAAGAAATGTATAAAAGAAAATAAAGTGCAGTATGAAGAGTATAGTTTTTTGTGATAGGAGTTTTTGCAATGTTTACTTTCAAACACTCAGGAGAATTCATTGGCAGATGCTTGCATCAACAATGGGCTTGCAAATGTGTGAGATCTTTTTTTTAAAGTGTTTTTTTTTGCCTTGGGTGAGAGGGCTGTTGTCTGGGAGCCCAGCATGAGAGCTGAAAGGACAGGGTGTCTCTACCCTGACCCCTTTTCTTTGTTTAATCTTTTTTCCAGTGACTCTTGTTACATTGCTTTCATTTCAGCAAAACACATTGTTGCAGTTTTTATGATTTTCAGTTAGAGCTACAATTTTTTTTTTTGTTAATATCTGCAAATTATGCAGCAGACAATGGCCAATGTGGCAACTATGGCAAATACAAAGTATTGTGGAATACTCCACAGCTGGAAAATTGCCTAATTTAAATGAACCTGATTTTGATACATTCTTAGACATTTGCAGCTAAGTTAATGGAATGTCATTTATATGTTTGTATTTCTTTAAAGCCTTGTAAAACGTTCAAACATTGTTCAACTACAACATTTAATAACTCATTGAAAACTACATTATGTACACAATATTCCTCCACAATTAAGCGTAAAAAAACCAACATTTTTGTGAGTGAGTTATGTGTTTTAAAATTAGTGATTGCTGGCAACAGGCAGCACACTGAAAGAAGCAGTAAAGCTTACGTCAAAGACATGAACCTTGATGGCTGAGAAGACTAATATTCACTGATGCCAAGACACTTAGGGGCATATTTATACTCCATTTGCACAGAATTTACGTCAATTTTATTTTTACATAAATTTGGCGCAAACCTAACTCCATATTTATATTTTGACTCCAGACACGTCTAATGGCAAAATATTGGAGTTTGCACCATTTTTTGGATGCTTAAACCTACCTTGTGTCAATGAGATGCAAGGTAGGCTTTCCCATCTGAAAAATGGTGCTATCCCCATAGCCCCATATTTATCCCCCAATGCTAAAATGATGCACGGGTGGAAGAAGGGGCTAGATAAGGGGGCAAAGCTTGCTTTGCACCATTGTTTAACGTCTGGGTCAGACCAGGCATGGTTGAACACCATGGAATGGGTCCACAGGTGCCCTCTTCAAGCCCCAATGAACACCCCATCCACAGCAGAGGGACACCAGAGGATTGTGGACCCCATCCCAGGTAAGTACAGTAAACAGGGTAAGTATTTTATTTATTTTTTAATTGAAGTGCCATCGGGGACCGAACTCAGGGCCTCCTGCATGGCACAGGGTGCAATGGCCATGCCCAGGGGACACTGGTCCCCTATGCTGGCCATTAGGGTGGTGGGCACTCCTGCCTTTTCTAAGACAGGACTCATGTGGTATGGATGTTTTTGTGTCAGAAAATGACTTTAGGCTGGTTAGAGGCCAATTGCCTCTAACCAGCCAAGCCTAATTTTTTGGTGCAAAACTCCCTTCTGCCATACTGCCACACTGCAACCCCCACCTGGCTGACGTCATTTTTTTTTTACGCTAGCATACCCTTTGCGCCAGATTAAACCATTCCATTAATATGGCACCTGGCTGGTCTCCTGGAATGGCGCAAAAGGCACTATACTTTTTGATGCAAAACTACACAAACGTAGTTATGCATCAAAAAGTATAAATATGGTCTTCGGATTCATTCTGGACACCAATCTCACACTCAAGGAAAACATTGGCAAAAAAAGAAGATAGCTTCGTACCAGCAGTCTCTTTCTGAGAAGGTAAAAACATTTTTCTTCCAGATGGTGACTGCAGAACTGCTGTTCATGTTCTTTTACTCTCACGCATGGGTAGTGTTAACACCCTGCTTTATGGTGTCCCATAAAGGCAGCTCTTAATGGCATACTACACACTGCAGCATTTCTCATCAATGGGTTGAAGAATTATGATCAAGTACAGATGTAAAACATACTCGTTCAGAAAATGCAAGTTAAAATGCAGACGCAGGTTCCAGTGATGCAGGTTCCACAAGCTCCAATTGTCCCACATAATGTGGGAACTCCTAGATTTAATGTAAATCAGATGCACAGAGCAAATCCAACTACATTTTAGAACAGAACCAGTACCCAATGTTGGACAGTGACATTTTGGCATCTGACAATTTTCAATGATGGGGCCTGAGGAGGGAGATACATTGCATACTTAGAATAGTCTTAAAGGTAGACCAGAGTAGATAATGTATAGAAGGAGAAGATAATGGTCATCACGTGTTATTTCTTATCAACACAGAAGCTACACGTTCCACTGCTAGAACAGCAGAAGTCCCAGACCTACCCCTGCCTGAAAAGAAGATCCAAGTTGTAGAAGTCACAAATAAACAGATTACAAACTCAGTTTCAGAGAAAGTTCCTGTAAAATAGGTTCATTTGAATCAAATCATCAATTTGTTGTTTGCAATTTGAGTGCTGTAAATGTGTTAGGGAGAGATTTGTTAAACAAGGCAAATTGCACAATTTATTGTACATGGATGGTGCTGAGGATGTTGTTTTTAAAATGTCCTGATAAGGAACATCTGTAGGATTGTATCATTGTGGACAGTAGCGAATTAACCTTCTGAGTGGAACGAAGTGATGAAACCAGAAGTATGGGACTTTATAGCAAAAGAAATCGGACAAACCAAATGCGTAGAACCAGTCACAATCACAATGAAGCCTAATGCTGTGCATCGGAGAAAACTATCATATAATTTGACCCCAGAAACAGTGGTAACAATAACATCAGTAATTGAAGACATGGTGAGGAGAGGGACTTTAAAAGAAATGATTCCCTAATCATGGGCTTACAGAAGCCTAATGGTAAATATCAAATTGTGCAAGATCTTTTAAAGATTAACAACATTGTTGTTGCATGTTGTCCTGTGGTACCAAATTCAGCTACAATACCTTTTCAGGTTGTGTCCATTGCAGAATGGTGTACCATTGTGGATATATGCCAGGCCTTCTTTTAGTTATCATTCCATGAGGACAGCCAGATCTTGTTCTCATCTGTGTTCTGATATAAAGTTTAGGCATGCTGCTGAGTTCAACAGGGGTATACAGAGAGTCCATCCATTTTCAAAAATATCTTGAAAATGAATCTTGAGTCTCTGAGGATGCCTTACAGATTGTTTCTCATGCAATCTATTGATGACCTACTTGTGGCATCAGATACATGAGGAGCTTGCAGACAGGATACGATTGCTTTGTTCAGTCACCTCGCTCAGAATGGACATAAGGTATCTCTGAATACAAATACTGTAAAAAAAAACAAGTTAAATAATTGGGACATATCATTGAGAGGGGAACAAATAAGGTGTCAGAGTAAAGAGGGGACACTATCCTTAAGATAAATCTATCAAGATCATAGAGAGAGGTCAGGATGTTATTGGGAAAGGTTGGCTACTGTAGACAGTGGATACCAAACCTTTCCCTATTGACAAAACCTTTACTGAGGCTAACACACAAGGATATATGTTTGCTCTGCTTTCTTTGGACAACAATTGCTTGAATGCTTTCCTAGAGTGGACAGAAAGTCTCTGTCATGCCAGGGCACTAGAAATGCCTGATTACAGTAAGATGTTTACATTGTTTTGCAGTGAGAGGGAAGGCTGTGCTCTCTCAGTGCTTAATCAAATGCATTTATATTCATGAAGACCTACACCTTATTTTTCAATTACCCTTGACCCTGTAGCCACTGGACTGTTCGGCTGCCTTAAAACAGTTGCAGAAGTATTGAAAGATGTGAAAGTATAGTGATGGGACATCCTTTAACTGTCATGGTCCCTCACTCTGTTGCAAATTCGCTTACCGAAACCAAAACACAATATATGATGTTGGACTTTTGCTTATGCAGGGTCATCCCCAGTCTTTTTGCCTCCTGCCTCCTATTTTTTTCTGACCTGTTGCTGTTGGCTTTTCAACTCTGAGCACTTTACCACTGCTAACCAGTGCTAAAGTGCATATGCTCTCCGTGTAAATTGTATATAATTGGTTTATCCATGATTGGCATATTTGATTTACTAGTAAGTCCCTAGTAAGGTGCACTAGAGGTGCCAGGGCCTGTAAATCAAATGCTACTAGTAGGCCTGCAGCACTGGTTGTGCCACCCACATAAGTAGCTCTGTAATCATGTCTCAGACCTGCCACTGCAGTGTCTGTAAGTGTATTTTTACACTGTAAATTCGACTTGGCACGTGTACCCACTTGCCAGGCCTAAACCTTCCCTTTTCTTACATGTAAGGCACCCCTAAGGTAGGCCCTAGGTAGCCCCAAGGGTAGGGTGAAGTGTATGGATAAGGTAGGACATATAGTAATGTGGTTGATATGAACTGACAGTGAAATACTGCCAATTTCGTTTTTCACTGTTCCAAGGCCTGCCTCTCTCATAGGATAATATGGGGGCTACCTTTAAATATGATTAAAGTGTAGATTCCCCTAGAGAGTAGATGGACATGTGGAGTTTGGGGTCCCTGAACTCACAATTAAAAAATACATCTTTTAGTAAAGTTGATTTTAAGATTGTGCGTTTGAAAATGCCACTTTTAGAAAGTGAGCATTTTCTTGCTTAAACCATTCTGTGACTCTGCCTTATTTGTGGATTCCCTGTCTGGGTCAGTTTGACAGTTGGGTTGTTTTTCACCTCGCACTAGACAGTGACACAAAGGGGGCTGGGGTGTAACCTGCATTTCCTGATTAGCCATCTCTGCTAGGAGGGTGGGGTGGAGTGGTCACTCTCATCTGAAAGGACTGTGCCTGCCTCTGACAATGCCGGCTCCAACCCCCTGCTGTGTGTCTGATGCCTTGCCTGGGCAAGGCAGGATTTCACAAGTAGGTGTGAGTCCCCTTTGAAGAAAGGTGATTTCAAAGACTAAAATGGGTATAAGATGGGCACCCAAATCTACAGACTTTAGAAACACTTCTGGAACCAAGAGGAACCGCTGCCTGAGAAGAGCTGATAGCTGAGGAAGAAGTGCTGCCCTGCCTGTGACTGTGCTTTGTGGAGCTTTCCTGCAGTGCTGCTTCTGCCAGAGTAAGAGGGCAAAGACTGGACTTTGTGTGCCTTCCATCTTGTGAAGAAATCTCCAAGGGCTTGAGTTAGAGCTTGCCTCCTGTTGTTTGAAGTCTCTGGGACAGCAAAGACTTCTCTCTGCCAGCATCAGGAGTCTCTGGAGAGACTCCTGCTCTGACAAGTGGTGCCCTATCCAGTCCCTGGGCCCTTGAAAGGAAAGCTGGTGGAAACCCAAGGAAACCGACTTCGGACGACTCCGGACCGACACCGCTGCTGAATCCGGTGATGCCGCCTGCACCTGACGCCGTGACCTTCGCTGGAACGCGATGCTCTTCGCAGGCCCGATGCCGCTGCAGCCCCGCTGAAGTCCACGACTCCGTGGAAGTCGCCGCACCACATCGTGACCGACGCCGCTCAAAGTGCGCGGATTCA
Organism: Pleurodeles waltl; assembly: GCF_031143425.1. Lineage (NCBI taxonomy): Eukaryota > Metazoa > Chordata > Amphibia > Caudata > Salamandridae > Pleurodeles > Pleurodeles waltl. The sequence goes on along the minus strand of NC_090446.1, from coordinate 817,144,860 downwards.
ACGTTTCGCACAGACGCCGCGATCCCCGACTTCGCGCTTCTGCTTGTTTTCACTCTTCACCAAAGGTACTGTACTTGGGGGTCTACGCGACTCCGTGTCCGGTGCCGCTGGTGTCCGCTTGTTGGGAACGACTCCGTCACGATGCCCTGTTAAGACCTTATCAAAGCATTTTTGTTTCTAATCGCTATTTTTGAGTTTAATCTTTAAAAATTCATAATTTGACTTGTGTATGTTGGATTTTTGTCGTTTTGGTCTTGTTTTGTTTAGATAAATATTTCCTATTTTTCTAAACCGGTGTTGTGTCATTTTGTAGTGTTTTCATTAATTTACTGTGTGTGTTAGTACAAATACTTTACACCTAGCGCTCTGAAGTTAAGCCTACTGCTCTGCCAAGCTACCAAGGGGGTAAGCAGGGGTTAGCTGAGGGTGATTCTCTTTTACCCTGACTAGAGTGAGGGTCCTTGCTTGAACAGGGGTAACCTGACTGTCAACCAAATACCCCATTTCTAACATTGGTGATAAGCGGTTGTGATTTGGACTTGCATTTGTACTTGACATACAGTGATTAAGTGTACACTACTGTTTTGAGTTCAGACCACTACGTGACCACATACTACTTGTCTTGTGATTCTGCTTTTTGTTCTCTGATGTCCTCCTGGAAGTATTGCTAATATTTTTGGACTTTGGTTTTTGGTTGTGAAGCCTTTGCAGAATGGAAGTCAATTTCTGGCACCTATTTATGTATAAAAAGTGGCAGCTTAAAGCATTCTGCATGGAAAGGGGACTGGCTGTGAACAAGAAATCCAGAAGGGAGGATCTTGAGTCAGCCCTGTTTCAGTATGAATTGAAATGTTGTCAGGCAACACCACCAAATGAGTCTGAGGAGGATAACTACTCTGAGGAGGAGGACTACTCTGAGGAGGAGGGCAGTGGCCCTGAGGAGGGAACAGAAAGAGATGATTGGCTCCTAGCTCGAATCCGGAGTCTGGAAGAGCTAGATGCAGAGCTTGAGAGGGCTGAGGAGAAGAGAGCCTTAGTCCTGTAAAAAGAAAGGATTACAGCTCAAGAGCTGTGAAGAGCTGAAGCTGGAGGCCATGAGGGCTGAGTCCAGTTCAGATGGTGGCAGCAAAAATCTTGTATCCAGTACTGCTGAAGAAGTGCACATGCACAGAGATGTGGTGCCCTACTTGAAGGAGGGAGTTAACACACGCCAGGAGGTTCAGGGGTATGAGGTAGCTCCAGTGATGCACAGGGTCCTTGAGGTGGATTGGGGAACTGGCATGGGGAGTCATATTCCTACTGGTGGGAGGGACACTCTACTGACTCTAGGTGAGAGTGACAGGGAGAGGGGTTCCCCCCAGGTCGAAGTCCTGGTAATGGAGTGTGAAGACATCCCAGAAGAGTGTGGGTTGAGTGTCAGGGACAGTCGGGTACTGTCTCACCAGTCTCAGGAGGGTGATGTGGGGTGCTTTTTCAAAGCAGAGTCACTGGACGGTTGGGTGAAGGGTACTTTGGTTAATTCATGTAAGGGGCTGAGTGATGTAATTGCTGGAGAGCATATGTCTAGTCCTTATTTTCCAGAGCTACGCCAACACCAGGTGGAGTGTGAGTTCTCTGACCCCAGGGAGCTTACAATGGAGGCAGACCTCTTGGTGAGTACCAGAGAGTCTGAAGAGGCATTTGGGGGGGCTCCTGAGAGGAGTGGTCTAGGTATTTCCCAACCAGGCGAGGTAGGGAAGGATTGTAGTGTCCCAGGTATGTCCCAGTGTAGTGGGATGGGTGAGGGACCCCATGCCCAGTCTCTGAGGAGAGGGAATGGGAATGGGCTGAGGTCCATGGTGCCCGAGATCCGGTCCCAGGTCCTGGAGGGTTCCATGAGGGAACACCAGGAGGGGAGCCTAGCCTGTACCATAGGGCCATCTGTTGAGGGAGATCCCACAGTGTCAGGAGAACTTGGGGGGGGGCGGCTGTCGCCAGCGTCCCACCAGTTCTGGTGTCTGGCAGTACCACTCCTAGTGAGGGGGTGCAGAAGTCCAGACAGAGGGTTGAGAGGGGGTTGCGGACCCCAGTGGAGAACCTGGAGGGTCAGGGGTCAGCTCTGAGAGCAGAGCCCCCCATGAATGACCTTGGTGAGACCATTTCTGGGTTGGGGGGAATCCAGACTCTGTCAGATGGGCAGAGGTCAGGAGACCTGCACCAGCCAAACTCTTGCGTGGCCCTTTGGGACAGTGTGTCCCTTGAGGGGGGTAACTGTGCCCCCCTGGAAGTCCTGGTGTGCCAGGCAGTGGTTCAACCGCAGGGTGGTGACCCTGGGTTGGATGACCAGGTTCAGAGGGTAATCTCTGACCTGGTGGGGGGTAGGTATGCCCCCCAGGAATTCCTGGGTTGCCAGGCAGTGGTCCAGTCTGTGGGTACAGACCCTGGACTGGAGGATCAGGTGCAGGGGATAAACCCTGACCTGAAGGGGGGGGCGGTTTGCCCAATCACCCCCCCTGGTGTGATTTTAAGTGGTACTCTCCCTGAGGGGTGGGTGCAGAACCCTGAGAGAAGGGGAAGGGGAGAGAAAGACTCACCCCTGACCCCAGAGCCATCTAAGGGTACAGACCCTGGATTGGAAGGCCAGGTTCAGGGTGTCCCCCCTGACCTGGAGGAAGGGGCTACTGCTAACAGTGCCCCTACCATGTTGTCTTCAGGGGGGGCCACTCCTAGTTGGGGGGTGCAGGACCCCAGAAGGGAGGGCAGGGAGAGGGAAGCCTCACCCCTGGCCCTGGTCCAACCTGAAGGTACAGACCCCAGGTTGGCGGACCAGTTGCAGGTTAACAGCCCTGCACTGGTGGAAGAATTGTGCAGGACTGCTTCTACAAGCACCCTGACAGTTTTTGACTCTGGGGGTGCCGCTTCTCCAGGGAGGGTACAGAGCCCCAGAGGGGAGGACCAGGGTCAGGTTGTCATCCCTGACCTGGTGGAAGGGAGAGTGGTCAAAGGGTGCCAGGCACCTAGGGCTACCGCCCCCCACTCTCCACAGCCACAGTGGTTGGAGAGGCCTGAGGTCGGGCTCTCATCCCTGACAGTTGTCAGGGGTCACTGTGGCTTGCTGTCCTGGTGGACAGAGTTGCCCCTGGGGGTGGGACGAGAGTCACACCCTGGGGGTGGAGTGGGCAACACCACTGTGTTGGACCTGGTGGTACTATCTGCCCATTGCAATACGTCTGTGAGCAAAGTAAAGTTAGGTGCTGCACAGATGGTGTCTGCAGATATGGAGAAGGGTTCCCCATGGGTTAGCTTAGTGGGCCCTGAGAGTATGGACAGAGGGATCCAACTGGAGTCAGGAAGGCGTAGAACTGGAACATGCCCCTGCTGTTGTGGGCCTGGGTCCTTGTTCTATCGCCCCAATCAGGGAAGTACATCAAGGTATTGATTGTTCTCCCCTGGCTTTAGGCTGGTAGGGGGTCGTGTTGGACTTTTGCTTATGCAGGGTCATCCCCAGTCTTTTTGCCTCCTGCCTCCTATTTTTTTCTGACCTGTTGCTGTTGGCTTTTCAACTCTGAGCACTTTACCACTGCTAACTAGTGCTAAAGTGCATATGCTCTCCGTGTAAATTGTATATAATTGGTTTATCCATGATTGGCATATTTGATTTACTAGTAATTCCCTAGTAAGGTGCACTAGAGGTGCCAGGGCCTGTAAATCAAATGCTACTAGTGGGCCTGCAGCACTGGTTGTGCCACCCACATAAGTAGCTCTGTAATCATGTCTCAGACCTGCCACTGCCGTGTCTGTAAGTGTATTTTTACACTGTAAATTCGACTTGGCAAGTGTACCCACATGCCAGGCCTAAACCTTCCCTTTTCTTACATGTAAGGCACCCCTAAGGTAGGCCCTCGGTAGCCCCAAGGTGCAGGGTGCAGTGTATGGATAAGGTAGGACATATAGTAATGTGGTTTATATGTCCTGACAGTGAAATACTGCCAATTTTGTTTTTCACTGTTTCAAGGCCTGTCTCTCTTATAGGATAATATGGGGGCTACCTTTAAATATGATTAAAGTGTAGATTCCCCTAGAGAGTAGATGGACATGTGGAGTTTGGGGTCCCTGAACTCACAATTAAAAAATACATCTTTTAGTAAAGTTGATTTTAAGATTGTGCGTTTGAAAATGCCACTTTAGAAAGTGAGCATTTTCTTGCTTAAACCATTCTGTGACTCTGCCTTGTTTGTGGATTCCCTGTCTGGGTCAGTTTGACAGTTGGGTTGTTTTTCACCTCGCACTAGACAGTGACACAAAGGGGGCTGGGGTGTAACCTGCATTTCCTGATTAGCCATCTCTGCTAGGAGGGAGGGGTGGAGTGTTCAGTCTCATCTGAAAGGACTGTGCCTGCCTCTGACAATGCCGGCTCCAACCCCCTGCTGTGTGTCTGATGCCTTGCCTGGGCAAGGCAGTATTTCACAAGTAGGTGTGAGTCCCCTTTGAAGAAAGGTGACTTCAAAGACTAAAATGGGTATAAGAAGGGCACCCAAATCTACAGACTTTAGAAACACTTCTGGAACCAAGAGGAACCGCTGCCTGGAGAAGTGCTGATAGCTGAGGAAGAAGTGCTGCCCTGCCTGTGACTGTGCTTTGTGGAGCTTTCCTGCAGTGCTGCTTCTGCCAGAGTAAGAGGGCAAAGACTGGACTTTGTGTGCCTTCCATCTTGTGAAGAAATCTCCAAGGGCCTGAGTTAGAGCTTGCCTCCTGTTGTTTGAAGTCTCAGGGACAGCAAAGACTTCTCTCTGCCAGCATCTGGAGAGACTCCTGCTCTGACAAGTGGTGCCCTATCCAGTCCCTGGGCCCTTGAAAGGAAAGCTGGTGGAAACCCAAGGAAACCGACTTCGGACGACTCCGGACCGACGCCGCTGCTGAATCCGGTGACGCCGCCTGCACCTGACGCGTGACCTTCGCTGGAACGCGACGCTCTTCATAGGCCCGACGCCGCTGCAGCCCCGCTGAAGTCCACGACTCCGTGGAAGTCGCCGCACCACGTCGTGACCGACGCCGCTCAAAGTGCGTGGATTCAACGTTTCGCACAGACGCCGCGATCCCCGACTTCGCGCATCTGCTTGTTTTCACTCTTCACCAAAGGTACTGTACTTGGGGGTCTACGCGACTCCGTGTCCGGCGCCGCTGGTGTCCGCTTGTTGGGAACGACTCCGTCACGATGCCGTGTTAAGACCTTATCGAAGCATTTTTGTTTCTAAGCGCTATTTTTGAGTTTAATCTTTAAAAATTCATAACTTGACTTGTGTATGTTGGATTTTTGTCGTTTTGGTCTTGTTTTGTTTAGATAAATATTTCCTATTATTCTAAACTGGTGTTGGGTCATTTTGTAGTGTTTTCATGAATTTACTGTGTGTGTTAGCACAAATACTTTACACCTAGCGCTCTGAAGTTAAGCCTACTGCTCTGCCAAGCTACCAAGGGGGTAAGCAGGGGTTAGCTGAGGGTGATTCTCTTTTACCCTGACTAGAGTGAGGGTCCTTGCTTGAACAGGGGGTAACCTGACTGTCAACCAAAGACCCCATTTCTAACATATGACAAACAACAGAATTACGAAGTATGAACAACAGATACTTGCTGCTGAAAATGTGAAACTAAGACATTGTTGTGGCTTAAGTGTGCTAACTCTTTTGCCAATACCTGAACTGTGAATGAGGATGCTATTGAGAATGAGTGTCTAGGTGTCATAGATTTATGCACCAAGCCAATATCAGACTGATGGAAAGTGGATTATTAGTAAGGGCATTCAGGTAGGTTCCTACCACTGGTTAGAGCCAACAGTCCCACACTAGGTCCATTCAAGGTCTCCATAACTTAAACCTTTCTCAACCCTTGGTAGTTTGGACTACGATCAGCTAGGCATAACTTAGAAGAGAGGCGTGTAAAGCAGTTAATATCAACAAAACAGTGAATAAGTCAAACACAACACACAATCAAAATAAAACACCAATTTGTAAAAATAGGAAATATTTGTATCTTTAAAATGACACCAAAACAACAAAAATCCAATGAAGGGAACCGGAGATATGAATTTTACAGATTAAATGTAAAAATGCACATTCTAGTGCCTAAAATCAAAAAGCACCATCTGGTTGCGCTTCACCAGGGCAAAGTGAAAAGCTGAAGCTGGGGGGGATGAAGTCCAAGGCAGATACATATTACCTTCTGACTTTGGCTCTTATTTTGACTTTGGCGGGTGGCAAAGGCTGCCTGCCAAAGCCCCGTGTTGGAATGACCGCATGTGCGGCCATCCCTCTGCAGTACCTATTAGGAGTTTCCTGCTGGGTTGGTGGGCAGAAACAGCGTGTCCGCCCATCGGCACAGAGGGAAACACACCACATCAGTGACACCAGCTTGTTATCGAGCTGGCAGCAATGTTGCAGTGCATCGGGTGCAACAGCACCCGTCTTCCTTTTCACTGCCCATAAATCGGCCAGTAAAAAGTGTGACAGGGCTGTCCATGGGGGACTCTGCACTGCCCATGCAAACTGGCCCTTTCCACCAGCCTTTGCATGGCAATCTGAATGCCATGCAAAGGCTGGCAGAAAGGGGATTCGTAATCCGGAGGGCAGCGCTTGTGGCAACCTGGCAGTGCCGGCGGTCAGACCGTGGCCACCAAGGTCCTGATAGATTGGTTGGACCACACCTTTCGGCAGCGGTCCATGGACCGCCAGACTTGTAATAAGGCCCTTGTTCTCTTTTTTTGGAGCTTTTTCTCTCATCATTAGTTGAGGCTCCTCTTCAGACCGGCTTGCAATGCAATATCATCAGCTTGGCTCAGCTTGAGGTCCCGTTTACCTACTAGAAGTCTCGCTGATGGGGAAAATCTCTGCAGCATCAGCAGAACGTCACTGACTTGACTCTCGTTGGTCACCTTGTGGAGCTTTTTCACAAAATTGGTCCAAACTTCTTCAAACTTCTAGCTCTTCTTCCAAAAGTCTTTTTGGTTCATTGAAGTGTCCACAAACTTTATCAAAGGTTCCAGAATCTCTGAGTTGTTCCTTGGAAGTTGCACCTGCAGTTCACAGAATGCACGTGTTCAGAATCCTCAAACGGCCACAGGATGCTGGTCAGCTGGGCTCTTCTTGCAGGACTTGATGCAGGGTCTTCTGGTCAGCTCTTTTGTACCTGTAGCTCAAAGGAAGGAAGTCACCTCCTGGAGTTGCAGAAGATATTCAAAGTCCTATTTGTGGGGGATCCCAGAGTGTTCAGCTGGTGCAGTCTTGTGGGTGCAGTCCTTCAGGTGCAGAATAGGGGTTCAGCAGGGCAGTCCTTCTTCTACAGTCTCTTCTTACAGCAGGGATCTGGGCTGACAAGCAGAGTGGACACCCCCGGCCAAAGGGGTGCAGGATGCCACCCTCAGGGGTGACTAAGTCCTGGGAAGTGTGGCAAAGAATCAATCCCAGAATGCAACATTCTTAAAAAATCCAACATGGAGAAAATCTCTCCTTGGAGATTACAGATTGCTGAGCCCACCCACTGGTGTGGCTGTTTCCCTAACACAACCCGTCCAGACCCTCTCCTAATCTAATTACTGATGCAACTGCCTGCCTGGGGGAGCAGAAAATGAGGGAGTCTTAGTTTCTGTCCTAGGTGACTTTCCCTCCTTTAAAAATCAGTTTGGCCACTCTATCCTCATCCTGCTCTGCCATCTGCTGTAGAGGTTCTCCTCCCACCAGATGCATCCTTTGTTTCCACCGGGCCACTTCACACCTCATTAACGTTGCTTGGCTCAGGCTTCCAGAGACTGATCAATCAGGAAAGGGCACTACAGGGCTGATTTTGGTAACTTTCAGAAAAAGTTCTTAAACTCCTTCTTTATAATAGTGACAAGTTGTTGGATATATTCTAACTTTTAATGTGATATCAAACTTGAAATATTTAGCTCTTTCTTAGTGGATATGAGACTTTATTATTTTTAAATAAAGACTCCCAGTGTCAGATTATGGAGCTAATGTACTACAGATGGGAAAACAAATTTGGCTGTTTTCCCTCACCAGAGCTTATAAAAAATATTTTAGAAAGTCCCTGATTATAGTTACACTACACCCAGCCCTTGGGGCACCTAAGGCAGACCTTAGGAGTGAGATATTCAAAAATACAGTAGTTAGGACTTTGGACGTACTTTTAATTCCAAAGTCAAATTTGGGGTAAGCTTTAATTTAAAAGCAGCCTGCAAGGCAGATCTGCTTTTTAAATGACACTGAGACCACATCAGTGCACCCATGGGTGCCCTGACTACAATGGGGTCCTTAAACCTACATGCCCTACTGCTGGGAATGGGATCTTTGGTTGGCAGTCATGTTACCCTCTGTCCAAGCAAGGACACTCACTCTAGTCAGGGTAATAGAGAATCACCCTCAGCTAAACCCTGCTTACCCCTTTGGTAGATTGGCACAAGCAGTAGGCTTAACTTCGGAGTGCTAGGTGTATTTGTACCAACACACATAGTAACTTAATGAAAGCAGTACAAAATGACACAACACAGGTTTATAAAAAAAGACAATTTTTATCTAAACAAAACAAGACCAAAACGACAAAAACCCACAATACACAAGTCAAGTTATCACTAAAAATGCAAAAAGAGTCTTCCTGTAATTTTAAACACTACTCTAACGCTGTTAGTGTGAAAATTTACTTTGGTTGCATCAAAAATAACCCTGCACGGGCGAGTGTGCGTCAAAAAGGACTTGTGATGCGTCAATTTCACTCACTAGCGAGACCTTGCATTGTTTCTCCTTTAGGTGGGTCGGCGTGCGTTGTTTCTTCTATCAGCAGGATAGTGATGTGGCGATCCGGTCAGTACTCTCAGGTCGGGGCAGGCCTTGCGTCGTTTTTACACGTCCACCGGTACTTACGTCAGAAATCCAGCTGCACGATGATCCGAAAATCATACAGCGCGGGTTGCGATCTCACCAGCCTCCATCAGCGATGCTGCGTGTCATTTCTCCAGCCGTGGGCATCGATCTTCTGGCTGCGTTGCGTGGATTTCTCACTCTTTGCCTGCCAGCTTCTCCTATCAGGGTCCCAGGAACTGGATGGGCACCACTTGGCAGAGTAGGAGTCTCAGTAGAGGCTCCAGGTGCTGGCAGAGAGAAGTATTTGCACAGGCAGAAGCAGCAACTACAGGATAGCACCACAAAGCACGGTCACAGGCAGGGCAGCTATTCAGCTCTTCTCCAGGCAGAGGTTCCTCTTGGTAACCAGAAGTTTTCTAAGGTTTGTGGTTTTATGTGCCCTTCTTATACCCATGTTGCCCTTTGAAGTAGGCCTACTTCAAATCAAAGTCTCTCTTGTTTGTGAAATCCTGCCTTCCCCAGGCCAGGGCAGGCACAGCCCTTTCAGGTGTGAGTGATCACTCCACCCCTCCCTCCTAGCACAGATGGCTCATCAGGAAATGCAGACTACACCCCAGCTCCCTTTGTGTCACTCTCTAGTGAGAGGTGCAACCAGCCCAACTGTCAAACTGACCCAGACAGGGAATCGACAAACAGTCAGAGCCACAGAAATGGTTTAAGCAAGAAAATGCTCACTTTCTAAAAGTGGCATTTTCAAACACACAATCTTAAAATCAACTTTACTAAAAGATGTATTTTTACATTCTGAGCTCAGAGACTCCAAAATCCAAATGTTTATCTGCTCCCAAAGGGAATCTACACTTTCATCAGATTTAAAGGTAGCCCCATGTTAACCTATGAGAGGGACAGGCCTTGCAACAGTGAAAAATTATTTTAGCAATATTTCAATGTCAGGACATATAAAACACATTACTATGTGTCCTAACTTAACCATACACTGCACCCTTCCCTTGGGGCTACCTAGTGCCTGCCTTAGGGGTGTCTGACATATAAGAAAAGGGAAGATTTAGGCCTGGCAAGTGGGTACACTTGCAAACTCGAATTTACAGTTACAACTGCACTCACAGACACTGCAGTGGCAGGTCTGAGACATGATTACAGAGTTACTAATATGGGTGGCACAACCAGTGCTGCAGGCCCACTGCTAGCATTTGATTTACAGACCTTGGACACCTCTAGTGCACTTTACTAGGGACTTACTAGTAAATCAAATATGCCAATCATAGATAAACCAATCAACCATGCAATTTACCCAGAGAGCATATGCACTTTAGCACTGGTTAGAAGTGGTAAAGTGCTCAGTTAAAAAGCCAACAGCAACAGGTCAGAAAAAATAGGAGGCAGGAGGCAAAAAGATTGGGGATGACCCTGCATAAGCAGAAAAGTCCAACACAACCCCCTACCAGCCTAAAGCCAGGGGAGAACAATCAATACCTTGATGTACTTCCCTGATTGGGATGATAGAACAAGAACCCAGGCCCACAACAGCAGGGGCATGTTCCAGTTCTACGCCTTCCTGACTCCAGTTGGATCCCTCTGTCCATACTCTTAGGCCCACTAAGCTAACCCATGGGGAACCCATCTGCAGATACCATCTGTGCAGCACCTAACTTTACTTTGCTCACAGATGTATCCCAGTGGACAAATAGTACCACTATGGCCAACACAGTGGTGTTGCCCACTGCACCCCGGGTGTGAATCTCGTTCCCACCAGGACAGCAAGCCACAGTGACCCCTGACATCTGTCAGGGATGAGAGCCCAACCTCAGGCCACTCCAACCACTGTGACTGTGGAGAGGGGGGACAGTAGCCCTAGGTGTCTGGCACCCTTTGACCACTCTCCCTTCCACCATGTCAGGGATGACAACCTGACCCTGGTCCTCCCCTCTGGGGCTCTGTACCCTCCCTCTAGGAGCAGCACCCCCAGAGTCCACAACTGTCAGGATGCTTGTAGAAGCAGTCCTGCACAATTCTTCCACTAGTACAGGGAGGTTAACCTGCAACTGGTCTTCCAACCTAGGGTCGGTACCTTCAGGTTGGACCAGGTTCAGGGATGAGGCTTCCCTCCCCCTGCCCTCCCTTCTGGGGTCCTGCACCGCCCAACTTGGAGTGTCCCCTCAGAGGACAACATGGTAGGGGCACTGTTGGCAGTAGCCCCTTCCTCCAGGTCAGGGGGGACACCCTGAACGTGGCCCTCCAATCCAGGGTCTATACCCTTAGATAACATTGGGGTCAGGGGTGAGTCTCTCTCTCCCCTGCCCCTACTCTCAGGGTTCTGCACCCCCTCAGGGAGAGTACCCCTAGGAATCACACCGGGGGGTGATTGGGCAAACCGCCCCCCCCTCCAGGTCTGGGTTTACCCCCTGCACCTGATCCTCCAGTCCTGGGTCTGTACCCTCAGACTGGACCACTGCCTGGGAACCCAGGACTTCCTGGCCTGGGGGGCACACCTACCCCCACCAGGTCGGAGTTTACCCTCTGACCCTGGTCATCCAACCCAGAGTCACCACCCTGCGGTTCAACCACTGCCTGGCGCACCAGGACTTCCTTGGGAGCACACCCACTTCCCATCAAGTCAGAGTTTATGCCCTGCACCTGATCATTCAGCCCAAAGTCACCACCCTGCAGTTGAACCATTGCCTGGCACACCAGGACTTTCTGGGGGACATACCTACCCCCCACTAGGAACAGACCATCCCACAGGCCACACAAGAGTCTGGCTGGCACAGGTCTCCTGACCCCTGCCCATCTGGCAGAGTCTGGATTCCCCCCAACCCAGCCATGGTCTCACCAAGGCCATTCCTGTGGGGCTCTGCTCTCAGAGCTGATCCCTGACACTCCAGGTTCTCCACTGGGGTCTGCAGCCCCCTCTCAACCATCTGTCTGGACTTCTACACCCCCTCACTAGGAGTGGTACTGCCAGACACCAGAACTGGTGGGTGCTGGCTACAGCCGCCCCCCCCCCCCCAAGTTCTCCTGACACCGTGGGGTCTCCCTCAGCAGGTGGCCATACAGTACAGGCTAGGCTCCCCTCCTGATGTTCCCTCATGGAACCCTCCAGGACCTGGGACTGGATCTCGGGCACCCTGGGCCTCAGCCCATCCCCATTTCCCTCTCCCCTGAGACTGGACATGGGGTCCCTCACCCATCCCACTACACTGGGACCCACCTGGGACACTACAATCCTTCCCTACTTCACCTGGTTGGGAAATACCTAGGCCACTCCTCTCAGGAGCACCCCCAAATGCCTCTTCAGACTTTCTGGTCCTCACCCAGAGGTCTGCCTCCAGTGTAAGTTCCCTGGGGTCAGAGATCTCACACTCCACCTGGTGATGTGTAGCTCTGGAAAATAAGGACTAGACATATGCTCTCCAGCAGTTACAAAAAGATTGGGGATGACCCTGCATAAGCAAAAAAGTCCAACACCTACCATATACTAGGGACTTATAGGTAGGTTTTCAGAGCTAAATATTAGAGTTATGCCTAATTTGCATATACCATTTTAAACAGAGCACTGTCTCTGGACTGATTAACAGTCCCCAGGGCACATTCAGGGTCAGAAAACACCAGTACCAGGTAAAAATAAGGGCAAAAAGTGATGGGGATTCTGCAATCAGCCAGTTTTTTCACTCCAACATAAAAGATGAACCTTTGGAAGAGCCTGATTATGTATTGTTTGATGCGGCAAATGTCTGAGTAATAATGAGGGTTCCCTTGAGCACTTTATGCTATGTATACACTTCAATAAGTTTTGAAAGTTTTATAGCTTCAAGGTGTTGCCTCAATACAAGTGGCAGAATTGATTACCCCTGTAAGAGCTTGTAGCCTGTCAGCACAATTGATAATGGCTATATTTACATATAGTCAGTATGACTTTTGTGTGGTTTATGACTTTGACAGTTGTGGTCACAAAGAGGTTTCATGACCGCATCTGGGTCACCTATTACAGATGGCAAACAAGTAAAAAGACTGCTTGATACTCTACATTTGCCTACAGAAATTGCTATAGTGAAATGTGCTGCTCACCGAAATGGCAATGATTATGCCATAGTTGGAAACATATTTGCTGATGACGTTCCAGGATATTGTGCACTGGCAGATTGTACATTTAATGGGGCATGTACAATTGAATCAGAAAAGGACACTGCTTTTTTGAAGTTGTTGTCAGTGGCTGGGAAGAAATAAAGAGGTTGCAGGAAGAGGTTTCAGAAGCAGAGCAGCAGGGTTGGATTAAGCAGGATGTGGCAAAAATGCTGATTGCATTTGAATTTCAGAAGATAGAAGACAAGTGCTGATGGGCGGTTTGCCGTTTCCCATGACATGTCACTTTTATTGTTCCACACAAGGTTAATTAGTGAGGAAAATGTGATGATTTGATAACCATCAGAGTGGAATTGGGAGTGCATTTTAAAATTGTTGTGAAAAAGACAAAGAAATATAATGCTGAAATAATGTGCAAAGTTAATAATGAGATAGTTCAGATAAAATTTGTTTAACCCCAGATTTAAGATGTTTGCAGAGGAATTGTGCTATTGAAGTGTGACTTGGCAGCAGATAAATGTTAGGGAAAAATACCAGTTATATTAAGTCACTTAGGAAGATCAGGTGGTACTTTCTTTCAAAACAATGCAAGTGGACTTTATTGAGATGCCAGTTTGTGACATGCTGAAATACATTCAGGTTATAGTGTGCATTTTCTCTTGATGGGTAAAAGCCTACCCAATACAGAGAAACAGCATTCCTCACTGAAGCTAAACTCCAGTTGTGAGAATTAATACCCTGTTTCGGATTACTAGTTTCCATGGAGTCAGATCGTGGGACTCACTTCAGCAATGAAGTTTATAGAATGTTATGTGTGCCTTTCCAGGAGGAACAGAGGTTACATTGTAGCTATATCCTGGAAGCCGCTGGAGTTGCTGAACAGCTCAAGGGAACTATAAAGTTCTGATTGGCAAAGGTTAGTTCCTTCACTACACCAAAATAGGCAAATGCTTTGCCTTTGTTGTTGATGAGCCTCTAAATTACTCCTGACAGTAGGGCAGGATCATCACCACAAGAAATCCTAATGAGGCTTGCAATGAGACTGCCTGCTACACCTGTGAATGTAATTGTGAACATCACAGATGACATGATGCTCAATTAATGCAAAAGATGAAATTATGTGGTGTTTTCTGCTTCTCTCTATGTTGAAGATATTACCTCAAATCCACATCAGGAACAGTGTCACAACCTTAGTCCTGGTGACTGGGTGCTAATCAAGAAGCACATGGAAAAGTCTTGGTTGGAACAGATGTAGAAAGGACCCTTCCAAGTTATCATGATCATGAAAACTGCTGTTTAGTGAGCTGGGATACTGAATTGGGTGCCTGCATCACATACCCAGAAGATGAGGTGTCCCTATGAAGAAATAGTCTGAACTACGGAGCACCTGTGAGTGCACCATCTCAGACAATGCCACTGCAAAGAGGGGAAGGAGATGAAATATCTCAAACTATTGCACCAGTCCAATTTTCTGAAATATCACAGAGTGAAAAAGAAACAAGATCTTAATGTGCTTAACAGCAGTTGAGATATCATTGGAAAAAGTAGATGATCCAGGAGAAGCAGCAAGTACTGGAACAAGGAGACTTACACACAATGCTGAATGGCCTTGAAACTATGGTTGAAAGAACTTGAGATCACAAAGTGTGTCAGATGAACGCAAAGCTGGCAGTATAAGTGACAGAGAAGAAGATCAGTAGACATCAAGAAGGTCAAAAAGAGCGAGAGTGCCTTGGTGAAGGTACCGTGCACTTGAATGGACATTTTACACGAATCAAATGTTAAATATATCGGTGGAGGATTTGATTGACCTGAAACCATTTGAGCCGCCATGATATCTCACTGAACACAGTATTGGAAAAAGCTTCTGAAAAATAATTTTTAAAGAATTAAAGTTTTCGAAAGACCTTACTGAATGAAGAAGTGCAAAAGACTGAAATAAAGATTGAAATAAAAACGGATAAATTGTTATAAATTGTCAAATAAAAGACTTAAGAAGATTGCATTAGGCCAAAGGCTGTAGTAGAAGAGTGGGGATAACACATTTAGAAGAAGACGGAGTAGGGTTAGGGATGACTATGCAAAGACTGATATGAATAATTTTAAAAGACCTGAAATAAAAGATTTTCGAGGAGCTGTCTTGTGTAAAAGTCTTAAAATGAACTTTTGACTTTATTTTTGCTGCTAAATTTTATTTAACTAAACATTTGCTTCCTAACTAAAGCTAAGTGCATGATTAATATGTAATGATAGTAGGCATTACATTGTTAGTGCTGATTTATTTCACACTACAGCTGGTGAAAACTATTTCTACATTTGCTCCTGTGACCGCTAAACACAAGATGAATGAGGTAAAATGTAAAGCCTCATTTTGGGATAATAAGAAAGAAGATTGCACAACAAACATTTATTCTAGGTTACTTCAAGAATACGTGCCGTCTTTAGATGCAAATGATTCTTATGTTTGTGCACACTTACTTTTCTCAGATGCAGAACAAGTGACATATCATCACATACCCTTGTCATATGCAATGACATGCAGTACTTTACTTAGTTTAGAATATAGGCAGGAACATTTCAAATGTTATTATTTCAATTTTGACATGATCCTGTCAAAACCTCTTTTATAGGGAAGCATGAATCTACATCCACAGGCAAGAACAGAGACACAGCCTGGTATCATTTTAGACCATCAATACCTATAGATACAGTTAAGGCACAAGAGAACAATTTGACCTGTTTAATAAGACCACTTTAAAATACATTTATCATGGTCTTGAAAGAAAGGAGGGCACACATTTCCTATAGTAAAAACAAAGGGGAAGACATTTTGAAAAATGCTTGAAAGAACAAAGTAGATAAATACAGAAAGAAAATTATTGATTGCAAATTAAAATTAGAAAGAAGACAAAAATGAAGAATGTGTTTACAAAAGAAGAACATAATTTAGAAAGAGACCTCTGGGAAGCAACAGTTGTGAACATATTTTTTAAATTATGGGAGGTTCATGGAAAATGTTACAAGGGGAGGAAACAGTCATTCCAGGTGTTAATTTTGTTTGCGGACAGGATGTTTATTTTTAATTACCAGCTGATTGGATTGTACCTACTATTTAGCTTTGCTGCTTCCTAATATGTATTATGTAAGTTGCACAGATGCTGTGACAATGGCACCATCACACAGTCATATACATGGTATAAGTGATGCAGCACAGTTTGGAGACCTTTTTTGAGCATTCATTCCACTTGTGGGAGTTGTCTTAAATGACGAGAAAATTAGAAAATGTTTAACAGTAGTGGAAAATTTGGCAACACGTGCCTCTGGAGCTTTTTTAGTAAGTGCAACAAAATTAGTGGCTGTTAGGTCAATGTTTTTCCTAATTGTTTAGCTTTAAAAAGGCAGAGTCTGGAAAATGCTGAAAGCTCAGCAATGTTGTTCCTACATATCTGATGAAAGCAATAATATTTTAGAATCCACAAAGATAATTTCTGACTACTGATGAGTTAGAATCTTTAAAAACCAATAGTGTTTTTGAGAATTTAGATAAAGGAGTTTATTTTTTTACCAACTGGTTTGCTACCACTGGAGGATGAGATTTTGGAGCTATATATGTCCCAGTTCTAGAAGTTGGATGCTTGTTAACTTTTTTTGATTTTTATAAGGGTTGTGGATATTATGTTGAGAGGAGAAAGAAACAAATATTATGAAAGAATTAGAATTTGAAGACTCTAAGATTAAATATTAAAAAAAGATTTGAAGGATCTGGAACTTTGAAAAGAGAAAAGATTCAAGAGAGGTTGAAAATTTAGTTAGTGAGGAAATGTGATGGTTTGATAGCCATCAGAGGTGGGTTTGGGAGTGCATTTTAAAATTGTTGTGAAAAAGACAAAGAAATATAATGTTGAAATAATGTGTAAAGTTAATAATGTTTAAAACATGAATAAATGCAAAATTTGCAGTGGGCAATCATGCTTAATCGTGGTAGGCCTAAAATATTTCAACACTGACATGTTATTGTTAACTTATCTAAATAAGTTGTGGAAAAGCCTCAAGGCCTGATCTTGACCATTTGAAAGACTTATTTTTCATAATGAATAGCGGTTGAACAATAATGGTTTTTTTTTCCTTTACACAGATAATTTGACTTCTAAAAAGACCACTGTCAGCTAATGAATAGGCTTGTTATTTAGAAGGTTAGATATGAAAGTTTACACACAGGAATGAAGTCTTGTATAGTAGAAAGAATCATAAGAACTTTGGTGTTACACCTGTCATTCTTAGGGTGGTCATCCCCCCAACTTTGTGCCTGCTTCCCTCCATTTCCTGATTTAATTTTTGCTGGCTCTAGGAACTTTGTGCACTTTTCCACCTATAACCAGTGCTGAAGTGCATGTGCTCTCCTAGATCTTGGTAACATTGGCTTAAAACCAATTGGCATATTAACTTTACTTTTAAGTCCTTAGTAATATTCTGTACATGTGCCCAGGGCCTGTAAATTAAATACTACTAGTAGGTCTGCAGCAATTGATGTGCCACCCACCTAACTAGCCCTCTAACCATGGTTTAGACCTGCGACTGCAAAACCTTTCTGTGCAGTTTATACTGCCACTTCGACCTGGTAATATAAACCTTCTGCAAGGCCTACACTTTTCCTTTTTAGGGGTGAGCGCAAAGTGCTCCGTCCCCTGTAGTAATCTCTCTTTGGGCTTCCAATCACACCCATGTCACGTCAGTCACTTTCATTGGTTCATGGGCTAGCCTTTTAAAATCCGCTTGCTTTCATTTGTGAAAGGCATGCATACGTTATGCCTTTTCCGGTGTTTAGCCCACCTACACAGCACCGATAAACTATTAAAAACATACGAGGCTCAACGTTTTCAGCATGGTTTCCCGACTACTTTATCTGTTTATTTTCCACGCAGCGCGATTGCGCTGGGGTTTACATAGCGTGATAGTGCTCGGTTTTTCCATTTTCAATTTCTGCACGATCGCAATGCATTTTACATAGTGCGATTGCGCAGAGTTTTTTTTCTTTTAATTTGTGTGGCAAGAAAAGTCTAGGTACTCCAAGGGTGACTCCAAATGTCCCAAGAAGGCACAGGGAGCAGTGGATACAAGTTAGTTTTGGGGGACAGACAGATGTGACCCTGGTTTCCCTGGGGGATAGAGAAATGGTACAAAAAGCCCACATGTCCTCTAATACTTCAAAGTATAAACAGTGGGTCTGTGAGAGATATCGGAGCCAGCAGTACAACTGTCATATGTCAGCTGGTGTAGGTAAAGCTGGTCCTACTGAATATATTCCACCAAGTCATAATTGCAGACAATCGTAGGTGCCATCTACTGGTAGCTCTGGTTCCCTTTGATAGAAGGGGTCTCAGGTTCTCTGAAAGTTGGTGTGAGTACTGCCATGCATGTTGATTGTTTGCTACGCAATGACCTGGAGCATGCTACTTGGAGGGAAAAAGAGTTCAGGTTTCACTTGGAGATGATGGGATTGCCTGAGTAGATCTGTATGACCTCGTGGTCTATGGCTGCCTGAGAAGGGAGTCAATGGTACCTAGAACCTGGAACAATGGCTCATACAGCTGCCAAAGAGAGGGGCAGGGGAGTGGAAAAGAGCCCCTGAAGTGCCTACTGTGGACGTTGATGGAGTCCCTGAGGAGGAGGGCCCCATGCCAACAGGCTACTTGAGCTTGTTAGTGACTAGTTGAGAGTGGGTGCACCAGGCAGGAATTCTGCCAGCCACAGAAAGAATGTCCCACTCGTAAGGTCTTGAAGTGCCAGGCCTCAGTCCAAGCAGCAAGTATGTCTTTGGGGATCACCTAATATCCTGGGAGAATAATCTCTTTTATAGTAAGCACAGGACACTCAGTACAAGAGCAGCCCATTTGCGGGTGGTCCCCCAGTGTTACAGGGCCTTCCTACTGGGTTTGGCTCATGACATAAACCTGGCAGGACATCTGGGGAAAGTCAATACCTTTACCAGTCTTTTTACCCACTTTTATTGTCCTAGAATGAAGACAGACTCAAATGCATACTGTAGGTGCTGTCCCTATTGTACAGCTTAGTGGAAAGTCAGGAAATAGAACAAAGTTCCCTCAACCCCACTACAAGTCCTTCGAAAGGGTGAGCGTTGACATCATTGGACCCTTGGATGCCAAGACAGCCTTAGGCAACAGGTTTGTACTTGTCTTGATGGACCACAGCACTCACTACCCAGCAGCAATCCCTCTGACGTCAGTGACTGCACCCATGGTGGCTATATCTCTTTGGGATCTTTATCCGTGTGTGGTTCACAGAAGACATAGGCCCTCATTACAAGTTTGGGGGTGGTGGAAACCACCCACCAAACACAACATGACCTCCAGTGCGGCCGGAACACTACCAGCCCTATTACAGGTTCATTGCAGGGCCTTTACAGTGACAGCAGTAATTCGGGCTGTAGAAAGTACGACAGGGCTTTCCATGGGACCCCTTCACTGCCCATGCCAAGCGCATGGACAGTGCAGGGGTCACCCAGGGCCCCCGAAACCCCCATTCCACCAGCCTTTCCATGGAGGTCCAGCCACCATGAAAATGCTGTCGGCATGGGGAGTCGTAATATCCAGGGTGCTGCTGCATGCAACACCGCCTTGCGGATTACAACCGCCGAGACCACCAGACTGGCAGCAACCTGGCAGTGTCAGCGGTCCAACTGTGGCAGCTCCGTCATGGTCTTAATGTGGAGGCCAGACTGCCTTGAGCGCAGCAGTCCAACCACCACCACGAGTCTGCCGGTCTTAAGACTGCCGGAATCGTAATGAGGCCCATAGTGTCTGACAGAGGCACTAACTTCATATCTGCACACATGAACTCCATGTGGGATGAGTGTGATGTAGCCTACAAGTTCCCCACATCCTATCATACCAAAACAATGGTGTGTGGACATATTCAACAAGACCTTGAAAGGCATGATTAAGGGCCTTGCTGTACCTATGCAGTATAAGTGGGATGTCTTCTTACCATGCCTTCTCTTCGCCTACAGGGAGTTGCCACAAAAAGGAGTAGGGTTCAGTCCCATTGAACCCCTCTATGGCCATCCTGTTAAGGGACCATTGAGCCTTGTTAAAGAGGGGTGGGAGAAAGCTCTAAAGAAACCTTATTAATCCATGGTCAGCTACAAGCCTGTCCTCCGCAACCAGATGCATCACTTCTGGAAAAAGGTGAAAAGCAATCTTGAGGTCAGCCAAGTAGAAATGATGGTCTGGTAGGACCAGAAGGCCACTCTGGTGGAGTTACAATCCGGTCAGAAATTATGGGTCATGGAATCAATATAGCCACAGGCTCTCTGGGACCACTGGTCTAGGTCATACAAGATCGAGGAGTGCAAGGGGAAGACCACCTACCTGGTGGACCTCCAGATCCCTAGAAACACCCAAAGGGTACACCCTGTAAACAGACTTAAGCCTCATTTTGAGAGGTCTGAAGTGAGCATTCCCCTTGAGACAGATGAGAGAGTCAGGAACACGATGGGTCAGTGGAGGGTAGCAACCTCTCAACTGCCCTGACTACAGAACAGCGGGACAATCGTTATCAGTTGCTGGGACAGTTTACATCGATGTTCTCACTCACTTCTGGACTCACATGTGTCTGCATCCATGATATTGACACATGAGCTAGTCCTCCTGTAAAGAACAAAAGGTATAAGTTGTCAGAGAGTGTGACAGCCAGCATCAAGGAGGAAGTCTCCAAGTTGCCTGCATAAGGGATGATTGGGACCTCTAATAGTCCTTGGTCCAGCCCTGTGGTGTTGGTACCAAAGCATGGCCCCTTGACACCACACCAGAACACCGATTTTGCATGAACTACAGAGAACTCAACTCAGTCATCAGGACTGATGCGCAATCGATCCCTCAAGCTGATGAGTTCATTGATAGGCTAGGGGCTGCAAATTCCTCCGTACCTTTCATTTGACATGAGAGTGCTGGCAGATCACCTGGACTGAGGGTAGCTAAAGAGAGATTAGCATTTTCAACCCCAGAGGGCCACTTCCAGTTTCAGGTGATGTCCTTTGGATTGGAAAATGTCCCTGCTACATTCCAAAGATTGGTTTACAGGGTCCTGGCTGGTATGGAGGTCTTTTGTGCCACCTACCTAGATGACATTGTTGTCTATTGATCCAGCAGGGAAGAAATTGCACCAAGAAGTGCTTCAGGCCATGCCACAGGCAGGCCTGACATCAGCACAGTAAGTGGAAGATCAGGCAAGGTTCCATGGAGTATTTTGGACACCTGGTATAAGGCAGCAAGGTACAGCCTCTCCAGGTCAGGATTTAAACCATCAAGGCCTGACGACTACCTAATATCCAAACAGAAGTGAAAGCCTTCCTAGGCCTCACTGGCTATTACAGAAGATTTTGTTAAGGGCTTTGGCACCATTGTTGCCCCTTTTAAATGAGATGATCTCAAAGAAGCAGCCCTGATTGGGGATCTGGACAGAGACTTGTCAGAAAGCCTTTGACTTCCTCACAAAAGCCATGTGCATAGTGACTGTACTCAATGAACTTGACTTCTCCAAAATATTTAGGTGGTCATTCTGACCCTGGCGGTCTTTGACCACCAGGGCGGAGGACCGCGGGAGCACCGCCGACAGGCCGGCGGTGCTCCAATGGGGATTCCCACCGCGGCGGTAAAGCCGCGGTCGGACCGGCACCACTGGCGGGGTCCCGCCAGTGTACCGCGGCCCCATTGAATCCTCCGCGGCGGCGCAGCTTGCTGCACCGCCGCGGGGATTCCGACCCCCCCTACCGCCATCCAGATCCCGGCGGTCGGACCGCCGAGATCCGGATGGCGGTAGGGGGGGTCGCGGGGCCCCTGGGGGCCCCTGCAGTGCCCATGCCACTGGCATGGGCATTGCAGGGGCCCCCGTAAGAGGGCCCCTACATGTATTTCACTGTCTGCTGCGCAGACAGTGAAATACGCGACGGGTGCAACTGCACCCGTCGCACAGCTTCCACTCCGCCGGCTCGATTCCGAGCCGGCTTCATCGTGGAAGCCTCTTTCCCGCTGGGCTGGCTGGCGGTCTGAAGGCGACCGCCCGCCAGCCCAGCGGGAAAGTCAGAATTACCGCCGCGGTCTTTCGACCGCGGAACGGTAACCTGACGGCGGGACTTTGGCGGGCGGCCTCCGCCGCCCGCCAAGGTCAGAATGAGGGCCTTAGTGTGCAAACACATGCCTCAGAGCATGGCATATGGGCAGCCGTTGCACAGCTAAATGGCAAGGGCCTAGACTAAACGGTAACCTTCATTGGTAGGAGTTCGCTTCCATGGGAACCAAGATGGAGTGCCATTGAAAGAGAAGCTTTTGCTGTGGTCTGGACACATAAAAAGTACCTGTTTGGGATGCACTTCCTGGTTCAGGCAGACCACAGGCCCCTCAGATGACTCACACAGATGAAGGGTAAAATTCCTAAACTGTTCAGGTAGTCCATCTCCGTACAAGGGAATGGACTTTACATGGTCAGACCATGTGTTAGACCTGAAAGCCTTAGGGTGGACTTCCCCCAACTTGTTGCCTGCCTCTATCCATTTTTCTGATCTCATTTTTGGTGGTTTTAGGACTCTGCACACTTTACCACTGCTGACCAGTGCTAAAGTGCTTATGCTCTCTCCCCTAACCACAGTAACACTGGCTCTTACCCAATTGGCATATTTAAGTTACAGATATGTCCTTAGTAAAGTACACTAGATGTGCCATGGACCTGTAACTTTAATGATACTAGTGGGCCTGCAGCACTGAGTGTGCCACCCACATAAGTAGCCCCTTAACCATGTCTCAGGCCTGCCATTGCTAGGTATGAGTGTGCAGTTTCACTGCCACTTCGACTTGGTATTTAAAACTACTTGCCAAACCTTAAAGTCCACTTTTCTTCCATATAGGTCACCCCTAAGGTAGGCCCTAGATGGCCCATAGGACAGGGTGCTATGTAAGTAAAAGGCAGGATAAGTACTTACAGGTTTTACATGTCCTGGTAGTGAAAAACTCCCAAAGTAATTTTTCACTGCTGTGGAGCCCGCTCCTCTCAGAGGCCAGCATTAGAGATCCCCTTAAATTTGTTTAAGTGGTAAATTATGATCTGAGACGGATAGACCTGTCAAATTTGGTATAGTGGAAATGGTAGTAAGAAATCCCACTTACTGGTGAAGTTTGGTTTTGCATTACTGTTTCAGAAATGCTGCTTTGTGACTGGGGGTGAATGGTTGCATTGTTCAGCATTCCGTCCATTATCTGTTCTTTTTGCTTTTAGAATGTAGGCAGTTTTCTGCACTTAATGTTGTCTCTGCCTTACAGCCTGTCCACAGTACACATCTGGTTTGTGTTGGTTGACACTTCCCCTTGTGCATTCCACCCAGACAGCCATAAACACAGGACACTCAGCTAAATCTGCATTCATGTGCATGTAGATGGGTTTTTCTGGGCAGGAAGGATGGAGGGGCTCTCTCTTATACCTCAAAGGCCAGTGGCCTGCCCTCCCACAAAGGACTGATAACCCCCCTTAGGGCTCCTGGCAGATAGGAATGGGTTGAAAGGGGAGCTTTTGCACTTCAAACCACTCTCCACTTCAAAGGCACAACACTTTTGGGTAGATATACTGGGTCTGTGACCCCACCAAATCAGACACTTCTGGATCTACAACTAAACTCAGTCAGAAGGACTTATGAGCCACTCAAACAACTCATCTGCACTGCTTTTCAAGAAGGAGTGCTATCCTGCTTGTTGTACTGCTGCCTGCAGCTCTGATTCTGCTGTAAGGATTCTGCCTTCCTCACAAGTGCTCTTCAAGGGCTTGGATTGTGCTAGCCTCCTGTTATGAAGATTCAGGACAACAAAGACTTCCTCTAATAGCACCTAGCTCGTTCACCAACTACAGCGACTCCAGAACTGGCGCCGCTGTCCAACACCGCGCCACTGCCTGCTCCGGCTACATGGTCCTCACTGAATGCCCGATGTTGCTGTGATGCCATGGAAGTCCTGTGATGTAATCGTGACAATGCAAAGTTGATACATCGTGTCTCAACCTGCTAGATTCATTGACCTACGAGGTCACAATAAACCAATGCCTTGCCACCGACGCTGCATCACATCCCCTGCAACCGGACAGAACCTAAGACTCTCTTACCTTGCACAGCAGTAAGGAACACATACTTTACCTCTCTGGCTGTAGCCAGGAATCAACGCCACACCAGCCCCAGCAATGCCTCATCTCCCAGCTGTTTCCTCATTTAGTAAATGTACTAAGCCTAGAGTCCATGCAACTCCATGACTGGTACACACTCCCCTGTGAGTGGCGTCTCAGCCTGTAGGGACCTAATCCATCATGAGGTCTTAATAGCCGCAGTCTGAGCTTTGTGTTTCTAAGTTCAATAATAGGAGTTAATCTTGCAAAATTCATAACTTTACTTGTGTCCACTGGATTCTTACCATTTTGGTCTAATTTTTTTCAGACAAATAATATATATTTTCCGAAACTGGTGTGGAACACTTTTTGTGGTGATTTTATTGTCTTGCTCTATGAGTTATTGCACAAATACTTTACACATTGCCTTCTAAGTTAAGCCTGCCTGTTCTGTGCCAAAGCTACCAGAGGGGGAGCACAGGATAAGTTAGATTGTGTAGTGGCTTACCCTGACTAGGATTGTGGTCCCTACTTGAACAAGGGTGTACACCTCTGCCAACCAGAGACCCAATTTATAATAACACCCACCCCAATGCTGATGATGGTCCCTCCAGGTTTTTCCCCCAAGGGGTTGGGTAGCTCTCCTCACTTTTAGCTGTATTGCACATTATTCTTAGGAAATTCATAACACATGTTTTATTTATTGGATTTTTGTTGTTTTGGTTTTGCTTTGTTCATAAAACTAAATTCAGTTTCTCCAGATGTGGTGCCTTTTTGTGTGCTGTTTTCACAGTTTTACTGTTTGAAGTGTTGCACAAATACTTTATATATTGACACTTAAGTTAAGCCTGACAGTTCTGGTCCAAGCCACCAGAGGGTGAGCACAGGCTAGTTAACCCCATTGGTGTGGGTATCAGCCAGTGGCCGACGCCCACACACTCTCCTTGGTGCGTGTCCGACACCAGGGAGGGGTTTGAAAAATCCTCCTGTGTGCTTTTTTAAAATTTAATCCCCATCAGGAGACACGGAAGAGCTTCTGTGTCTCCCCCCACACCTCCACCTTTCAAACAAGGCCTTCCTGAAAGTGTTTCCTGGGTATGAATCTCAGCCACTCTGGGATCCATGCCCAGGAAACCCCAGTCAACACCAGGGATGTCATCTGGGGGGTTGGGCCCCTTACAAATGGGCCAACACCCCAGAACCATTTAAAAACATAATAAACTGTGTTTGCCCCTGAGTGGGGGCACGATCGCCCCCGGGGTTAAAATATTTATATATATATATTTTTTTTTAAAAGGACATTGACTCAGGGGTTGACCCCCCCAAAAATGGGCATATTATTGTATTTTATTTTGTATTTTATTTTTCATGTGTGTTTATCCATGGGGGCAAATATGACACCCCAAAAGTAAAAAAAAAAAAAAAAAAAAAAATGTAAAAGAAAATGAAATTGACAGGTGGTGGCCCATGAGCAGGGCTGACCCCCTGGGGGGAATTCTTTTTTTTGGGGGGGGGGATGTGTGGTTTCTCTGCGTGGCATGATCGTCCCCCAAGAAAATCACACAGCTATTAAAGAAAAAAAATATATATATATATATATATATATATATATATATATATATATATATATATATATGTGTGTATATACATATATAGAAAGACTAAAGAGGGTGAGAAATCTCTCATATATGTGTGTGTATATATATATATATACATATGTATACATATATATATATATATATATATATTATATATATATTATTATATATATATATACACACACACATATATAGAGATCACTTTTGTGATTGCATGTGTGGTTTCCCCGGAGGCTATGTTCAGCCCCCAGGGAAACTACACACACATATAAAAGTGATCTCTTTATATATAAATATGGTGTTAGATACACTTTCTCCCTATATATGTGTTTCGGGTATATATATATATATATATATATATATATATATATCTTTAAGGTAGCAATAAAAATAACTCCTGTGATTATGTTTCTGCTAGAGAAAGATATCAGACGTTTGTATAGTGGCAGTTTTGAAGCCATGAAGTAGTGCAGAAGGTTTTTATGCCTGCTGCAAAGAACAGATCTGTATTTTATTTGCGTGAATTGTTGATTGGATTAGTAAAGCCAGCTGTTACCTGCGTTTTAAAACAAATTAAATGTATGTGCAAGGGGAGCTATGGAGAGATGAAGGGCAATTTTGTTGGGTGGCAATGAGGAAATCCAAGGAGGAGGTCATGGGAGGGGGAGCGGCAAAAAAGCTTGTTGCACTGGGCGTCACCAGCTCTAAAGGCTGTGATGATGGGTATGTGGCAAGGTGTGTCTTTTTTGTTTTTTTCATTGTCTTCAGAGAACCTGCTGATGGAGGGAAGAATCAAAGATAAGGTAACTGACATTTAATGTTGAACACATAACACACTCGCACACCCACTAGCAATTTTGTCACAGTATCTGCCAACTACGTAGGCTAGTGTTTTAGAGGGATAGTTTAGCCAGTAGCAGAGATGGCATCTCGTTGGATGACAGCTGCTGAAGCTGTAACTTAGGTTATGGCACACAGCTCTGAGGCAGGATCCGAGGCCGAGACATCAGATACCAAGTCAGCATCTGAGGGACAGGACAATGGACCAGAATATGGGAGTGATTTTTTAGTCAGCGGAGTCCCATCCGACGGCACCTCTTCCAGTTATCCTAAAGGAGACGAGGATAGTTGGGCTGTCCCTTCGCAAGTACAGTCTGTGCAGCGGGACACCAGCGAGTTAGCACAAACCAGAGAGCAGGTGCGTGTGGCGGCAAGCACAGAGAGTTCTCTCATGGCAGCCCCCCAATTTAGTTCTGTCCCAAATACCACATTTTAATGGTGACACTGGATGTAAAGTAGATACAGCACACTTTATTCCAATTGACTACGTCCATCTCTCTTTGGATGTTGACTTTCTTCGGCAAAGTGTGCAGCAAACAAATTTGCTTTCTGAACAATTTCTGAGGGAGCATGGATGCACTCTGGGGCCCCATTCTAGGGCACACCAGTGGACTCCCACTTCTCTGGTGGAGTTGAAGATATTTTTGGTCCTTACGCTCAAAATGGGGTTAGTGCAAAACCCACGTTGCAGTCCTGCTGGACGACTAGCACGGTTTGGGTAACTCCTATCATCTCACAGGGTGGCAACAGGGAAGACCCAAATCGTGTTTGTGGAGACATCTAAATTATCTATCACATACAATCTGGTTTTGTAAGGCGGGAAATTGTGTTTTGGGTCCAGGCTCGGCGACAATATAGGGAAACTTACCAAACCCAGACATTTCTTGAAACTAGACACTCAGGGGGGGTCCACAGAGGTGTGGCTTGTGTGGATTCCCCAAAGTTTTTGTTACCCAGAATACCCTGCAAAGGTGAAACATTGAATAAAAACTCTATTTTACCTTGCATTTCTGTCATGCAAACTACAGGAATATGCGAGGACCCAAAAAATGTCTTCCACCCAGCGTTTACCCACATGTCCTGATAAAAATGCTACCCCACTTGTGTGCCTGTGTCTAGTACCTGCATCAGGAGGTGACAGAAATTTGAGGAAAAATAGAGTTTTTATTCATTTTTCATGGAAAAAAATACATGCTTTCTTCTGCAGCCCTTTTTTTTACCATTTGTTTGAAAAAACAAAATTTTAGCTGTATTTGGCAAGTGTATTGGTCTCCTTCAGAAGAACCCACAAACTCTGGGTTCTTCTGGAATCCCTAGGATGTTGGAAAAAAAGGACGCCACATTGGCATGGATAGCTTATGTGGACAAAAAGTTATGAAGACTTAGGTGCGAACTACCCCAAATAGCCCAAAAAAGGCCCAGCACTGGGGAGGAAAAGGCCCACCAGCTAAGGGGTTAATGGTGTGTATATGACTTACCCTGGTTAGCGCTGTGGTTTCTGCTTGAACAGAGTGCATACCTCTGCCAACCGAAACCTAATTTCTAACATTGGATGTGTTTGTTGCACACTAAGACATAGTTGTGGTCATAGAAGTTTTCTGAAGATTATTACTTTCCTGTGAGAATATGGAGAGTGAAGCCATTCCCATGCATGCAAGGACAGCTGATTAGTCTACTGGAGAAACAAGAAACAACTTGAATTTGCAAATTTTATCTTGTCTGACTATAATAGTGCGTGTTCCCAGAATAGGTTATCTTTTTGATTAGCAATTCATCATCTTATCCACTCTATCCCTTTTGTGCTTAGAGACTCTCCTGATTTGAACCTCTCTTCATGGGAAGTTCTGCACTAATTGATTACTGAGATGTTCAGGTAATTTTGATGCTGAATCTTTATGATTTCCTTTGAATTCAAAACTATTTCATGGGTTTCTGAAACTGACACTTTTTTTGCCTCACATTCCTCGAATAGGGATTCTTTCATTTATGGAACACGCTTAATGCATTTATTATGATTTCTTGATTACTAATTTCACTATTGACAAACTTTTGACTGTTGGTGAATTTATATGATGATTCTATTAAAGAAGTATTAGTAAAAGATGTGATCAATAAAACCATTTACCTCATACCAAAACCTCATTGTTGACTGAGATTGATAAACAATGAAAACTAAATGTGATGTAGAGCTCATGATTAAGCTCAGTAAATGTCAAAGATACTTCAAACTAAGGAAGTTTGGGTTAGCCGTGATGGATGGTAAACCAACATTTTAACTGAAACAATCCCTACTCCAGCAATCTCATAAGGGTTTTCCCTTATATATATATATATATATTTACCTTCTTTTTCTTTCTCTCGCTCTCTCTCTCTCTCTCTCTCTCTCTCAATCAACATATATTTCATTTTTTCTCCCTGGTGTAAAGGTGTTTTCTGTATTTTCTGAAGTTTTCTGTATGCGTAATAAGAAGTTCTAGACAACCCCAAAATGAAATCCACAAATGGGATGTGAAAGAGGCCTGAAGGAAAGAATAAGGTGCATCTAAAAAATAGTGCTTTGAC
Organism: Pleurodeles waltl; assembly: GCF_031143425.1. Taxonomy (NCBI): domain Eukaryota; kingdom Metazoa; phylum Chordata; class Amphibia; order Caudata; family Salamandridae; genus Pleurodeles; species Pleurodeles waltl. The sequence continues at coordinate 817,115,771 of NC_090446.1, read as the reverse complement.
CAAGCTAGGATAGTTAACAAATAAGAGGGCAAGCTACGCAGATGGGATGAGAAGTTTAGAAGGACAGTGTTTTGCAAGGTTCAAAAAGGGAACTAAAAGTAAACTCCAAGGTATACCTCAAACAGCTCATTTGCGTGAGAATAATCGAGAGGAAGGTCAAAAGACATACTAACACAAACGACTGGTCACAGAGAATGAAGAGGAAATCTTTTGTTTAAAAGAAAATACCGTTGTTTACTAACACTGGCTTTTTGTTCATTCTGAGGGACTTCTCAGGGCAGTGCCCCAGAGGAGAGGAGGACACCCTATGGTGAGATCTGGTGGGCTTTTGGCTTCTTTGTTTAGCATCTTTGTAAGAAAAATAATAAGAACCCAAGTGAGACTGCTAATTCAGTCAATCATGTACTCTACTGAGTTGTAAGGCAGAAAAAAGACAGTCATTTTCCCACACATCTGTCCTCTATTTTTGTCAGCGCTGAACCTATTTAGCCCAAGGAGCACTTCCCTCTTCTCTTGATCACAAAAACTGTTCTTTACTGCCTGATTTATTAGAATAAGCATAAAACTACATTTCTTTGACATCATAGCCATTAAACATTTCTCAATATTGAAAGAATTGTTTCTTTAAACATAAGTAAAAATCTACTTTGTATATCAGGTTAATTTATTGCATTTTGATTTTTGTTTGTACATTTTGAAAGAACTCATATAATAAGTGAGAAATGTCAATGTATTTATAGCCAAGAAGAAAGAACTGAGGTGATTGTTCTCACATGTAAAGTTGAGGATTGCTCAAATTTGTCCATTAACATCACAGAAGGCATGGGTCTTGGGTCATCTGAAAATGGCGGCTCATTAGATCTCTACAGAAACTCATAAAGACTTCTTTTAATCTGAAGAGCAAAATGGAGTTCTAAATAGTAGAACCTTTGAGCATGAGGATCCCCAGGACTGTTGAAACTGACAGGTAAAGTGAAGTGAGGCCAACCTTAGCATCCAGTATTTTGGATGATAGGGAAAAATGGACCCTTCCATGCACTGTTCTGAATGATGTACACTGCTTAAACCTGTTATTCAAGCATACCTTTTAATAAGAAATGATGTTTTCATGCACAACTGTGCACATGACACTTCAATAGTATTGTCTGGATGAGGCTATTGCACTGACTAGTATAATTTACAGATGTGTCAGTATTCTATGTAAGAATGAGACTAAATCCAGGTGGAATTAATAAATGAAGGTCTCATTCAAGTTCAATTTGTCCCCAACTCCAAAAGCCTAAGAACCAAAATCTATGTCACTGGGGTCATTGTGTTAGAGATTGTTTCTTGTACATTCAGACTTGTAACTGACATTAATAGTAAGGAACAATGAGAGACAATAGAACAGTATACAATACAAATTGATGGGTGCCCAGGCTTTAGAACCACAAATCTGTTCAGGTATGGAGACTGTGGAAGGCAGGGACTAGGGTCACATGTACATACCACTGCAAGCTGCTTTTAGGAAGGGACACCCTTGACATGTCCCTTCCTAATACCAAATCGCTAGCCCATTTTGTCGTTCAGTGATAGATTACCAAATCACAAAATAGGGTGTAGTACATCCAAAAATGCTTTTTACTGGTCACAAAAGCCCGATTTGTTTGCAAACAGAAAAAAGTTTATTACATGTGACCCTTAAAAACTAGCATAAGAGATAGCATGGTTACACTACCTAGTCAGGGGTATATAAGATTTCTGCAGGCTTTGTGTAGGAGCCTGACAACTTTCCTAGTTGGTTTTCATTTATCCTGCTCTTTCATTCCTAAAGGACTTTGGTTCCTTCATTTCTACTGTGAGACATCACCTGACTTAATTCTTCCTGCCTCATACCTCCTTAGTTGATCTTTAAATATGCTTTAGTTTGTCTGATGTAGCCTGGACTTCACACTATCTCTGAAGTGCTCCTCTGCTCTCCTCAGGGTCATCATGGTAGAACTGGGGTTGCTTACAACCCCCCTGATCTGAATGAGCAATATAATGCTAACTGTTTTAATTTATGTGTGATGCATATAGATATTTGTTTATGACTATATAATCTGTATAATGTGTTTATTACATTATTTGTCAAGATTACCAAGAGATGGCCCTGTGATGATCCACTGCTGCTGTCAGCACCATTCGGAACCTTCTTGTTGCCCCACTGTTTCCTCTGGTTCCTAATTTAATTTTTACTATCCAGTATCTTCATAGGAATGGGTGGGTGATTTGGAATAAAGCTCTATCCATTAGAATGTTGAGCTTAAAACACATCCTTACAGTTACTTTGACGAAGAAGACTTAATATATTACATTTTCATGGCACCTTTTAGAATCTTCTGATGTAGCTGATGGTTAAGGAACGTGGATTGTGATTGCTATTTTTAAATATTTCCCGCTTGTGGGTGTGAGAATCCAAGTATATGTTTTAGATGATCTGTAATAGTATAGACTTATAGCCCTCAGCAGAGCATCTACTTTTCCCTAATGAATCGCGTTCTGCAAACCATTTGAGAGCTATACTTCCAATCCAAATTTGCAAGGTAGTCAATGACAGGAGCATCATGTTATTTATGTTGTTAAAGACCAAAGAAATGTCTATCACAAGATGAAAGTTTTCCCCCCTGAAATGGATCAGGGCTATTTTAGTTCAATATTGAGGATGGGTTGAAAATCCCTGTCCATGCAGTGACATACAAGGTGAGAAGAGAGTTATCTTGACTATACAGGGCAGACCAGAAATAGGTCTCAAATTTAACAAGATGCTTGGGTCAAGTACCAATGTTTACTGCTTTTTCTAGCCAAGTGGGAGAGAACTTTCAGAGAAGAGGAGAACTGTGATGGGACATGCAAAGTTATTCCAGTTATACCATGTGAGGTTTTATGAGATCAATTTTTTTCATAGTAAGGATTTTTGTCTTATTGCCTTTGAGACTGGGAAGTAGAGGAGGGTGTTGATTTGAATGAGTTAAATTCCTTCAGATTGCAAACAATATTTGGGAGAGTTTTATGATGCTGTGACTATAACTTGATAGTATGGAATTTGATCCTTTTTCAGGGTTCATTTTTCATTTCTATGATGAATGTGTCAAATCTTGTGGTCATTGGCCAGAAACGTGTAATAGTTTTCCAACCTATTTCAGTTGATGCAGGCCTCTGATGAGCACTGCAGTGGTGGTTAATTCAGCCAGCTTCACCCCCTGAAGTGCAACCTGGTCTAAGAAGTACAGGATTTCCTTTTTTCAATTGCTGTTGAAGGTCAGAATATACAAAGAGCAGCTACTAAGAGGAGGTCATGCTGTTGGAAATTGTTCCAGAAATTGGTCTTGTGTTATGTTGTGATGATTTCTTGTTAGAGCCATTAGATTGATTTTAATTGACAGCATTTTTTGTACTTCAACACTGATATTGAGGAGTGACTGATTGCTTAACCCATGAGGAACATTGAAAATGAAGGTGTCCAAGTTTGAGAATAGAGAGCAGATTGTTAAAGAAGTGTTGACCCAGGTTTTTTGCACATCTCTTTACACTGTCACAGGGTACTCATCATGCCAGTCTTCTAAACTGAGGGATATGCCACTCCCACAACAGGTGTAGCATGTAATACCTTTTTATTTCTATTGAAAGCTTTTTTTATGACTCCTCCCCCCCAGCTCCTCAGTTTTGTCCCTCTCGCAGCAGTATGCACGTTTGTTTCCTACAGGTAATTCAATTTACACTTTATAATGTTCTTCTTGAGATACAATTTTTGGCTCAGATTACTTCTATTTTATAGTGTTAGTGCGCCTTGTATCAGCTCTTTGTTGATAAATGCATTGCTAGAGTGTGTGGTGAGTGTTGCTTGCACTGGCCTTGAATTTGTGTCCTGCCCATGTGCTGAGCTGGGTCAGAGAGTGGTTGCCAGCATTCTCGGCCAGGCCATCATGAGCCATGTTCCAGGGCTTCCCAAGCCCCTGCCGGTGTCTGTTTGAACATATTAGAGCAGGGGAATGCTGCAATTTTACTTGGTAGCTAGATGTAGCAAAATAGGCTCTGGTTGCCTAGCAACAATATAAAGCAGATAGCAGGATGGTATATTTGAGTGTTGCTGTGCTTCCTGAGGAGTGGAAAATGTCTATACAATTGGAGAAGCGAAGGAATGCTCAGCCCGTGTACATGGGGACACTGAGAACTTACTGAATTTTTCCAGAGGGGAACTGCAATCCCTTATTATGGAGGCAGTTCACACAGCCATGAAGTAGGAATGAGCTCTCTGAAAATGCTTGAGATTGGATGAGGATGCAGAGGAGCCTGATGACTCAAAAGACAGATACATTCAGTCTGATCCACTTAAGGAGGTTTTGTGCATATCAGAGACTTCTTGGGATTTGCCTCTCCAGTTTATAAGGAGGAGGAATGTTTGGCACAATATAATAAAGTGCATGGAGCCATTTTACCTCTTCATAATGTGATTCAGAACATGCTGCAGAAAGAATGGAAGGATACTAATAAACTTGCTGTTCCACACTTTCTTACAAAATGGTATTTGGTGGAGGGATTTGAAGACGGGTTCACTCAAACGCCCAAAGTAAATACTATTTTGGCCTCCATGTGCTCCTCCTCATCCTTGGTCTTGGAGGATGCTGTCCTCTCTGATCCTGTGGATAAAAGGTTTGAATCAGCCTTGAAAGGTGTGTATGCTGTCTCCAATTATAGCATTTGGGCAAATATGTATACTGCTTAGGCCATGCGGGTGCTCTCTAAAGATTTCTATGCCTTATTTGACTGTCTTCAGGCACAGGAGGATCCTACTGCTCTTCTAGCCGATATAGAAATGTTGTCACAATTTTAGTCTGATTCTGTTTTTGACAGTCTTGGAGATTCTACATCAGCAGCATCAGGGTGTAGGACTCTGTAATTAAAATAATGGAAGTTGGACCTAGTAAGGTCCATGATTCATAAATTTACTTTTTTGACGTTATTTGGTCCTGAGCTTGCTAAGAGGCATACCTTTCAAGGAAGGGCCCGTTGTTGGGTAGGCCTTCTTTTATAGCAAGTCCCCACCCACATTCATCCTCACTGCTGATGTCCAGAAACAAAATGACTATATATTATAGTAGGGTGTCAACTCAGGTAGTTTCTACCTCAGTGAAATAAAGAGGGGACAGATTAATGGGTTATTTCAGTAGTGGAACATGTCTATTGAGTTCATGTCAAAGGGCTCGTTCCCAGTCCTCGTTTCAAACTTAATCCTTCTCCAAAGGATCCTGTCATACTTCAAGGGCTCAGATTAGGGATCCAGTCACTCCTTCAGAAAGAGCTAACCATACCAGTTCCAGTGGGACACAAGCGTTAAGGTTTTACTTGAATATGTTTTTGGCACCAAAACCAGATGTGTCGTTTCGCCCTATGCTCAACTTAAGGACTTGAATGCTTTTGTTCTGTTGGAGCATTTCTGGATGATATCTCCATTATCCATCATTCCCTTGCAAATGAAGGGGATATTATTTGGGGACACTGGACTCACTGGATGCTTAGTTCCAAATCACAGTTCATGTGGTGAGTCAAATGTTCCTGAGTTTCAAGCCCTGCTGTTTGGTTCGGCCACATCTCCCCATGTGTGGAAGAAAGTATTGGCCACAGTGTTTGCTTTCTTAAATTTACAAGGTATTCTTTTGTATCCTTAATTTGATGATTGGTTGTTGACTGCTCCTTCTCTTTCTAAAGAATGCCAGTATGTGGATTTGGTCCTAAAAACATTGCAAGATTTTGGTATTCTGGTGAATCTGTCCAAGTCACATCTCACCCCTTCTCAAGAAAAGACATTCATGGGAGCTCGACTGGATACTCCGGTGGGAGAAGCTTTTCTTGAGGTGGACAGAATGAACTCCCTCCAGTCGGGTGTGAAGGACTTATTGGCATTTCACAGAGTTCTGCAAGATGCTGGACAATGTTTAGTTTGAAGCCAATTGTGAACCACATCCTCAACCATTGGGAACCCAGCTCACAGAACTATGATCAACTGATTCCCCTTTCATGGTAGAATGTGCAGGACTTGTCTTTGTGTCTGGTTCTGGATAATCTGTTGAAGTAAGTTCCTTTTCAGTTGTGACTCCTGTACTCTTGTCGACGGATGCCAGCTTGGGAGGCTGAGGAGAGGTATTGGACCACAGAGAGATGCTTGACCCTGGGTCCCAGTGGGAAAGTATACAGTCATCAAACTGGAGGGAACTCACTCCTGGCTATCAAAAAGGCCTTAGTTGCCTTTCAGGACTACTTAAGAGGAAAACATGTGGTGATCCAGCCTGATAATCATGTGGCAAGGGCATACCTGAACAGGTAGGGAGGTGCATATAGCATGTCCCTCAGTCAGATTGCAACCCTGATTTGCCTCTGGACTGAAGAGAAGGTTCTTGGTTTGACAGCAGCTTACATTCAGAGGGAAATAGATTTCTGGAGAGACAGCCTCAGCAGAAACGTGCCCTCTTCAGTTGCATATTATTTGTCTCCTCCTCAATTCAGCATTGTTTGTTAGGAGTTTGGAGTATCTTGATTGGGCCTTTTCACTCTCCAGAGACTGCTCAGTGCCCAAAGTTTTGCACAGAGATCCCATCTCCCCTGGCATGGGGTGAATACCCTCTCAGTCTTGTGGCCTCAGGGGTTACTGCATGCTCTTCCTCCGATCCTTCCCTGCCAAGGGTCCTCCAGAAGATCAGGATCGAGAAAGTTCAGTTGCTCCTTATTGCCTCTTACATACTCAAGGTTTGTTGGCTTCCTCTCCTTCTAGCTCAGTCCGAGGGTTGTCTTTTTCAGATCCCTTACACACACTCTTCTCTTCATTATCCACTGCTGTCTCATCAGATGATTACAAGGTCATGTCTGATGGCTTGGCTTTTGAGCAAGTAGTGTTGGAGACTCTAGACTGTTCTTCACAGTTGGCTTTAGAGACTTAGGCCCTCATTATGACATTGGCAGTAAATCACATTTACTGCCATGCTGACGGCTGCCAAATTACCACGGTGGCGCATATCCATCCACCATTTATGACACACAAACCAATCTGTCAGTATTCAGCCACATACACAAATCCGCCAGACCAAAGATCAGTGATAAACTGGCAGTATCAAAACCCACACCGTTATACCAACAGAACAACGCTCACCACATTATGACCTATGAATCACCATGGCAGACATTCAACGGCGGTAAACCATTGGCGGTACATACTGCAGTGCTCAAAATGGACACATACGTACAAAACAACACCACATTGGACAATTCAAACAACACACACCTGACACCCATACACACATCACACCCAAACAACCACACCACTAGAAAACAAACACCCACATTACCCACAACCCTTTAGGATTACAAACCATTGCCAGCAGAGAGACACCAAGACCACTGACACAACTACATACACACACTATTCACACCTATACACCACTCACGCACTCACATCACACACCCCAACACATTACCCAACACACCCTCACCAATACACATCACACAACACCTGTGGTACCACAAAGACACCCCCGTTTCACAGAGGAGGAGCTAAGGGTCATGGTTGAGGAAATCTTCAGGTTAGAGCCACAGCTATTTGGAGCACAGGTGTAGCAGATATCTATAGCTAGGAAGATGGAGCTATGGCAGAGAATCGTGGACAGGGTCAACGCCGTAGGACAGCACCCAAGAACTAGGGATGACATCAGGAAGAGGTGGAATGACCGACGGGGGAAGGTATGTTCTTTTGAAGCAAGACACCGGCTCGCTGTACAGAGGACTGGCGGAGGACCCCCACCTCCTTCCCCACAACTCAGCATGGGAGGAGCAAGTTTTGGCAATACTGCATCCTGGGGGCCTGGCTGGAGTCGGAGGAGGACTGAACTCTGGTAAGTCAATTCTCTACTATTATCATCCCCCTACCTGCATGTCATCACATACCCTCACCTCCATCACTCCACTACATCCCACACATCCCACTATCACAACCAACTCATCCTAATGCCAAACCCTGCATGCTGTACCAATGCATTGACACCCCTCACAGTCCTGCATGGACACTCATCACTAAAGCATGCACACCATAGAGAATAAACTATCCCACCATACACTAACATACACAGGTGAAAGCTGGCAGGGCAAATCCAACCATAGAGGGGAAGCCACGGATGTACAATGTGTCAGACACAGAAACCATAACACATCATTTACATCCCCACAGGTACCCCAGCCAATGTCGGCGGAGAGGAGGTGCCAGCACTATCCAGTCCCCCAACTGAAGAGGCCCGCAGTGATGACAACAACTCTAGTCTTCAGGATCTGGATGACCAACCTGGCCCATCACGGACCTCTGGACTTCTGGTTACCAGGGCCCAGTTACACACCACCACAGAGCCTCCCCCATCTGGAAACACCACCCAGCGTACCCATACCTCTGTCCCCAAGACACGTCAATCAGTAGTGTGTCCACCTCTACAGGGACCTGAGGGCACACCAAGCACCCAAGACATTCAGGGACCTGGTGTCAATGGCAGTGGCCACACGGTTAAGGGGACAGAGACACAGGCCAACAGGGACACTGGGAGGACTGCTGTGCCAGGGGGACAACAGGAGCAGGGAACCGACTCTCCAGGCGGCACTCACCGAGATCCTGGGAGCCTATCAACATTCCCAGGACACAAGGGCCAGATCCTGGACAATGTGCAGGAGAACAGGCAGCTGCAGGAGGGACAGTACCAGGAGATCAGGGAGGATTTGCAGGCCATTAACAACACCCTGATCACATTTGGAGGGGTGGCGGCAGACATGACCAACATTATGAGTGAGGCAGCCTCACACCAGCGGGCCCCTGCCACTAGCCAGACATCTGAACAGGCTTCCACCTCCGCTGCCGCTAGTGGCCAGGAGGACCCGCCACAGGACTCACAGGCCAGCAGCACCCCTCACCCTGCAGACGGTGAACCACCCCGCAAATGTTCCCTGTGATCCAGACAGAAGCCAGAGACAATTGCAAAGCCCCCACCAGGAAATAAGACTCTCCTGATTGTCACCCTTGTTTCCCACTCTGTCACCCTGTCCACCTTGAACTGCCATTGCTCCCCTTCCTATGTCCCCTTGGACAATGCACTTATTCTACAAACAGACTGGAACAATACCCTGGACTTTCCTCCATCATCACCCCATCTGATTGCACTTCCACCTCTATATATTAGCACTTCAATAAACACCCCTTAATTTTTTTTAATTTGGAGTGTGTCATGTATATCAAATATGTATTCATTGAAACAGGTACAAGCATTTCAAATCACTGTACAGAGAATGAGAATAGAGTAATGACCTGTAGCTGGCTGTAGAGAGCACACCAGGAGTATATGTCAGGTCATCAACATCTGCAAAATGAATTGCCAGAGGGAACTGTAAGTGGGCATAGAAGTGGGAAATATCAGCATGCCATTGCCGCACAGATTACAACCAAAGTCATCGAAATGTAAAGTAACACTGTCCTACCTGTGTATCATTGGAAGTATTGTCGTATCACATATGTTCTGTTGTCCTCATTCTCTGCCTCCTCATCCCCACTGTCCACAGGGTCTACTGCTGGCACACAGGCATCCCCAGCCTCCTCCTCCTGCAGGAATGGGACATGGCATCTGAGGGCCAGGTTATGCAACATGCAGCATGCCACTACTATCTGGCAGACCTTTTTGAGTGAGTAGCACAGGGATCCACCTGTTAGATGGAGGCACCCGAACCTGGCCTTCAGGAGGCCAAAGGTCCTTTCAATTATCTTTCTGATTCACCCATGTGCCTCATTTTAACATTCTTCTGCCCTTGTCTTGGCATTCCTCACGTGGGTCAACAGCCATGATGGGTTTGGATAACCAGAGTCACCTGCAAATATTGAGGGACAACATTTAGCCACACACTATCCTATATGGTCCACACCATACCCATACACCAATATCTACTGGGTGGGAACCAGGGCTCACCTATTAGCCACGCCCTGTGCCTCTGTAGTTGGGACATCACATTTGGGATGCTTATATTCCTTAGGACAAAGGCATCATGCACTGACCCAGGATACTTAGCATTGACATGGGAGATGTACTGGTCCGCCAAGCACACCATCTGAACATTTATGTAGTGGAAACTCTCACGATTCCTGAACACCTGTTCATTCTGTCGTGGGGGGACAAATGCAATATGTATACCATCAATTGTCCCAATTATGTTGGGGATATGTCCCATTGCATAAAACCCAGCCTTCACTGTGGCCAAATCCTCAACCTGGGGGAAAACAATGTGGCAGCACATGTGTTTTATCAGAGCAGACAACACTCTTGTCAGCACTATTGAGAACATTGGATGTGACATTCCTGCTTCCAAGTCCACTGTCACTTGGAAAGAACCAGTTGCCAGAAAATGGAGTACTGATAGCACTTGCACAAGCGGGGATCCCAGTGGGATGACGGATAGCAGATAGCAGGTCAGTTTCCAACTGGGCACACAGCTCTGTGATTCTGGCACTGTCAAGTCTATAGGTGAGGATAATGTGCCTGTCCTCCAGTGTTGCCAAGTCCACCAGGGGTCCATACATAGTGGTATGTCTCCATCTCCTATTCATCTGCAGCGGTATGAATCTAAGGGGCAAAAGAGTGAGGAGCTGGTCACAAACTGAACAATGGAGCTACAACAGTAGTTTGCATCCTGTAAACATGTAATGAGTCATTGTGATTTGTCCAGTATGTGCTAATATCTCCTGTGATACAACATTATTCCAGGGCCTGCCCACCGCCTGAAATGGATTCATCCAGTCCTGTGTGGAGGGACAGGTGGAAGTGAGGTAATTCTGCTGATGTTGTGCGCCATTGCGGGAGGTGGTCGGGAACCGCTGTGAAACTCCTCATTGGTTAACATTTGGCCCTATGGGACACCGTGGCCAATGGTGATCTACACTGGCGGTGACAGTATGCACCGCACAGATATGACCGCCATTTCTTTCATATTCCTCACTTGCTACCTGACCTTCCATAGGAGAGGACCCACACTGCATGTGCTGCTGTGACCTGTGTCTGGAACCTACCATGGCCTGTGTGACCGGGGAAAAGTCCCCAGCCTTCACTTCGACAAAGTTGGACTGGGGTCCTACTCCAGTACGGATAGCTGTATGGGCCTCTAGACCAACAGGTGAGTACACTGTGAGCACGATGCATGTGGCATGAATGCATGAGTGGTGTGTGTGAAGACCTCGTGTAAGTGGGGTGGGTGGATGTCCTTTTGGCAGCGTACGGGTTGTGAGCTGGGCCATGTGTGTGGCAATGGTGATGGGAACAGGTATTGTGGGCCATATGTGTAACAGGCAGGACTGTTTGTCTACTGGTATTTTCCTATGTGTATTGCCTCTGCAGGTCAGCGCCCACCAAAAGAAGGGTACATGGCGTGCCATCACCAAGGAGGTGCAGACCCTGGGGCCTATGGCAGGTGGAGCACCCACTGTTGCAAACGGTGGGAGGACCTGAGACGTTGGGCACGGAAGACGGCAGAGGCCTAGCTGGGGATGGCCTCCCAACGAAGAATGGGTCCCCGTGGAAACCTGACCCTTCTGATGGCCCCCATACTGGCAGTGGCCTATCCAAAGCCGGATGGGCACTTGAGGGCATCACAGCAGCCACAAGGGGGTGAGTACCGTGCCTAATCCAGATGGGGGATGTGTGTCAGTGGGTGCCCAAAGGCCAGGCCTGACATTGCAACGTAGGTCCCCTGGTGGCTAGGGTTCTGAAGGGATAATCCTGCTACCTAGCTCGTAAGCATCCACTACTGGTCAGGGCTGGGTGGGACCCAGGTGTGCTGCATTTGGCGGTGTGTATGGCCCTCCCCATGCCTTGGTGGCAAGCCTTTTCTCTGGTAGTGCAATGCATAGTGTGTAGGCCTGTTTCTTGTGTGTGAGTGTGCTGTGTACGCCAAAGGTGGTGTTGGGGCAGCCATTGACCCAGTGTATCCTTTGTCTCTCCTCCCCTTTTTTGTTTTGTCATCCTGTCCTTATGTCCATTAGCATCATCTGGTGGAGGAGCAGCGATGGAAGGAGCTGCATCCCACACGATCCAGGAGGCAGAGTCCACCGACGGTGAGGGCACAGTCAGACTGGGGGCGAGGGGACCACCACGTCGGAAACTGGAGGGGACAGTTCAGACACAGATACCTTCTCCGATGGAAGCTCCCCGGTGGTGGCGGACACTTCACCACCCCAGCTACATGTACAGCCGCCCCCCTGTACCAGCATTGCCCTCCCAGCAGCACCTCAGCGAGTTGCCCGTACCCGCTCACCCAGGAGGGTGGACATCTCCTTCACCCCAGGCACCTCAGGCCCTGCCCCAGTGAGCCCTGCTGCCCTGAGTGAGGAGGCTATTGACCTCCTGCGATCTACCTCTGTAGGGCAGTCGACCATTGTGAATGCCATCCATGGGCAGGCAGCCCAGATGCAACAATCTAATGCATTCCTGGAGGGCATTCACACTTGATTGGAGGCCCAACAGAGAACGATCAAGGCTCTGGCCTCCTTTCTGATGGCAGCCATTGTCCCTGTTTCTACCGTCCCCCCTCCAACTTCCACTGCCTAGTCCCATTCCCCTCAACCCCACCCTATCGCAGGCAGACATATAGACGAGCATGCAAACAAGACAACACCCAAGAGTGTCACAGGCAAACACAAGCACCACACTTCGTCCCACAGGCACTCACACAAACACCATCCAGTTGCAGACACAACAACATCCACTATTTCCACTGTCTCCCCCTCCTCCCCTTCACCATCTCCCTCCCAGTTACGTCCACACTCACACCTGCATGCACTACATCATCATCCACTACCAGCATCATCACCAAACCAAGGAGAACACACACCTCACTGGCAGACATCTCCACTACATCCATGCACACGTCCCCTGTGTCCTCTCCCACTGTGTCTGTCCCTCCCCCTCCTAAGGTACACAAACACAAGCACTCAGGCACCCAACAGTCATCCACCTCACAACAGCATACTGCCCATGCACCTGCACCCAAATCCAGCAGACAGACACCTCCAACACTCACTCCCACATCCTCCACTCCCATTCCTTCTCCCTCTTCCCACCCAAATGTCCCAAAAAATAGTTCCTAACCACCATACCCTTCCCCCTGTCCTGCACGTATGGCCAGGGTATCACAAACCCAGCCAAGCACCTAAGCCACACAGTCCACGGGCCCAGTCCTAACCGCACCTACTTGTGGTGGAAAGGGATCCAGCCCATATGTAATGAAGAGGAAGGAACCTGCACCAGCAGGCAAGAAGGCCAAGGAGCCTGCACCATCAGGCAAGCAGGCCAAAGATCCTGGACCAGCAAGCAGGAAGACCAAGGAGCCTGCACCATCAGGCAGAAAGGGCAAGGCACCTGGACCAGCAGCTGTGACAGAGCCCCCACCATCAACCATGGTTGTGCATCCATCCGAGGGTGCAGGGGATGTGCAGGAGCTTCCCCCCACCAGCAGCACCACAACTGTGCATCCCTCCAAGGGTGCAGGGAATGTTCAGGAGCCTCCCCCCACTAGCAGCAGCACCACTATGCATCCGTCCGAGGGTGCAGGGGATGTGCAGGAGCCTCCCCCCACCAGCAGCACCACCACTGTGCAACTGTCACCGCCGGCGGATGCTATGTAATCCTGCCTCCATGAGCTGCTGTGCGGCCTGTCCCCTCCAGAACCAAGACACTCACCTGAGAGACTGTGGCCCATCACTTCCCAGGATCAGAACAGGGCATGTTGCCCCCTCCAGAACCAGTGGGCAAAACACCCACTTGAGAGAACTAGTGGTCTTGCTTCATCTCCCGGCTGAAGTGCCCCCCCATTCCTCGAGGTGCCTGGCTATTTACCAACTGATGCCCCTGCAGTGTTCTCTCCATGTTGAAGCGGGTGAAAAGTGGGGCCTTGGACTTTGGCCTGTGGCCATGTGGCCCACACAAATTGAGGACTGGGCTGTGTCCCTTTTTCTGTAAATATTGTATATATCTGTTATATTGCCTAACTTATTTTTCTACTGTGTTGATCTTATTACAAACACTTTTGTGAAATCGTTTTGTCCTTGCATTATTCAGCTGATTTACGAGGATCAATTGTTTTCTTGTGCAGCTGGTTGTGTGTATGGGGTGTGTGTGTCAGGTGTGTGTTGTGCATGTGTTTGTCACTGTTGTTTTCCTCCCACCTCCCTTGTGTGCTAGGTGGCTGTACTCACCGTCGTCGTCTTTGCCGGCGTTGGTGTCTGTGATGGAGCAGAACATAGAATGTCATCGGAAAAATATGCTGTTCGGGTTCCATGGTGGTGTTGCTCCTTCTTGTGTCTCCAAAGGTGAGTCCTTTCACTTCTGAGCTCAGTTTCCGCCAGGCTTTTGCTGTCATTGGTATCACCCAGGAAAAGGTGGCGGTTTGCAGGGTCTTAATATGGTGAGCGGAACATTGACTTCCACCTGGCTCCAGGTGACTAATGCCGTGGTGGCTGTTGTTTCCACCCTGGCGGTCGGTGTGGTACATTGGCTGTCTTTCTAAGATCTTTCCGCATGGTCATAATTGGGCAGTAGTTACCGCCGGCCTTTTGGCGGTATTACCGGCACTTTATCACCGACCGCCGGGGTCGTAATGAGGGCCTTAGTTATCTCACTCACAGTCTACCCTTTTGACATATGAGAAAAATCAGGATTGCTTTTCTAAGTGGAGTTTGGCTCGTTGTGAGGTTTTTATGGTCGTTGGACCTTTAGAGATTCTTGATTTTTTCACTAGATGTGTTTGTCAAAGGCTTGACATCTAGTAATCTTTCTGCTCAGCGGGCTGTGATAAAGGCATTCCAATCCTTTCTGAATGACTTTTATACTCTTTCTCCACTAGATGTAAGGTTGCTTAGGTGTTTCAGACTGCAGAAACCCACTACCAGAAATGTGGTTCCTTCTTGGGTTTTGTCCTTTGTCTTTCATGAGTTGCACTGCGCCCCTTTTGAGCTACTGGAGGAGGCAGAATTTGTCTTTTGGTCAGCAAAGGTTGGTTTCTTAGTGACCTTTATACCTG
This sequence comes from Pleurodeles waltl, assembly GCF_031143425.1. Classification (NCBI taxonomy): domain Eukaryota; kingdom Metazoa; phylum Chordata; class Amphibia; order Caudata; family Salamandridae; genus Pleurodeles; species Pleurodeles waltl. The sequence goes on along the minus strand of NC_090446.1, from coordinate 817,100,672 downwards.
GTAGGCATCTTGGAGTGATAAGGGCACTCATGGCAGATTTTCCCTATTAAAGTTTTTTCACGAAAGTATAGTTCTGAGCCTGGATGCTAAGTTCATTCCTTTGGTAATGTTTTCTTTTCACTCCGCTCAGGAGGTCATTTTGCTGATTTTCCAGGAATCCTCTTCAGTTTCTCTCCCTTCTACTGTAAATGTCAGGAGGGCCCTTATTATTTATACGGAGCTCACAAAACCATTTCAATTGTCAAACTCCTTATTTATTGCCCGTGGTTTAGTGGCAAAGTGTAAAAATGTACCCACTCAAACCATAAGTGGGTGGGTGGATCTGTCAAGCCATTCCACGTATATTTTGGGAAAGGGGAGCCCCTTCCAGCTGATGTCCAAGGCAGATCAATGAGGGCAGTTTCTACTTTTTGGGTGGGGGGGTGTCCTCTTGGATATTTGCTGTATGGCCACGTGGTCTTCCTAATAAACTTTTCTTAATCATTATTTGTCTTTCTGTTTGTGGCGATTTGGATGGCCATTTCAGGGCAAAGGTTTTGGCTACTGTAATGAAATCATTGATGTTTATTTTCTAATGAACATGTCCTGCATTTGTTCAATTGGTGCAACCTTGAGTTTTTTCTTGAGCTTGGTTATATCCTCAGTTGTTAGGACTGGGACGAGGAGGACCCTATGAGGGGATAATTAACTTGTTAATTACCTGTAATCTTCATTAGCCTGACTAGGGGTCCACCTCACCCTAGTCTTCTTCCTTCCCTCCTTGGTTGCACCTTGTGGTCCACAGATTGGTAACATAACAGGAGGAGGTGAGGGGGAGGAGCTTTATTAAAAGAAAAGGTTTTAATAGAAATAAAAAAGTTACGTACCTGCTACAGCAGTCGTGGCAGAGGCATACCCCTCAGTTGTTACTACTGGGACGAGCAGGACCCCTAAGTGGGGTAATGAAGATTACTTGCAAGTAACAAGTTTAATAACCCAAGTGAAAATCGGTTGCCTGTATGAGAACGTTCATTTGAAGGATTATTCACTTAGGGCCAGATGCATCAAAAAAGCCTTTTATGATTCGGAAATAGCGATTTTTAAGAAATCGTTGTTTCTGAGTCTCAAATTGCTATGTATCATATTTGCGATTCGGCAATAGCGATTTCTTAAAAATCGCAATGCTATTACCGAATCGCGAATTGGGATACAGCCCCCATTCGCACCTATGGGCCTGTCGGCCCATATTTGTGAATTTTTTGCATTTCCCAAATTGCGAATTCCTAACTGGAATTCGCAATTTGTGAAATGCAAACTCCAGGGTGCTGGGGGCCTAAGGCTCCCTCTGCTGCACCCCAAAACAATTTTGGAAGACATGTAAGGTGCACACATGCCAAAAGGGCATGTGTGTGTAACATGTCAATTTTAAAAATGCATTTTTAATGCATTTTTTAAATTTGCACATGGTTACCACCAAGTTCAACTTGGTGGTAATAGCGATTCCTTAATGCCCAATTCGCATTAAGGAATTGCTTCATACATGTGCTTAAGAAATCGCAAATAAGGATTCCTTATTTGCGATACCGCATCTAGGGAATCGCAAATTGCGATTCTCTAAATGGGGTCGCAATTTTAAGGAATCGCTATTTTAGCGATTCCTTAAAATTGCACTGTGAATGCCTTTCTTACATTCAGAAAGGTGATTTTGCATTCGCAAACGGCCGAATTTTGCAATTCGCACCGTTTGCGAATGCTAAATTATTTGATACATCTGGCCCTTAGTTGTGCGTGATGTGTTGGTGTCATGTAGTTTCCATAGTGTAGGAATATCACAATTAAGAAAGCTCCATAATTTAGTGCCTTTCCTCCAAAAAGAAGGCACTGGTAGAAATGTATTCCTATTGATGCAGAAGCGTTTAAGATGCTTTTGATCTCTTTTCACCGTTTTGAGGGGTGTCTCCGCTGAACACTTCAATGATACAATAATAAACTCGATCTTTATGAGAAAGCTTTTGAAATCAAAAGTCCTTTGTCGGTGTTTGTCTCCAGTGCTTTTAGAGTACACCGTCTTTTCCATCCATCCGCCTTCCCAATGAAACGAGGAGAAGAGTTAATCATTGTGTGTTTTCTCAAATATGCAGATACTTGTATTTCTGCACTAGATTGCATTCCCTCCGCGCCTGCACTGTGTCTTATTTAGATGCAAAATTATAATTTTAATTTCTAGCGCCAGGCTCCTAGTTCCACATTTTAAGCGTTCATTTCCTAATTTAAATCTACAGTCGACTCTCTATTGGATATATATTAAATCACTTCTCAAACAGACACATAGTAGTACTTTGCGAAAATGAAATGAGCTCCAATGGGACTGGAAAGCTTGTGCTCCGGTCCCTAATCGATTGAAGACAAAAAAATCATTACATTGCTTCAAAATTGATTCTCTTTACACAAACACAGATGCTGAAATGATACGCTTCCTTGCTGTACTAGGAGCCATTAATGTGCTTTTGACAAAAATTACGACTGAAAAACAACCACTTGCAGCACCTCTGCATTTAAATCCACTCATCTGGAGGCTGGAGTGTGATGCGACAAAAGCGGTGGCAGATTGTGCTCATCAGTGGTTCGGCAAGGAATGGAAAGAAATGCTAATACATTCTTTCACAGGAAAAAAAAACAACCTTGTTCAAATTAAATATAAACTGTTAAGAACTCTCAAGCTAAGGATGACAGAAATATGCAGAGCATATCGGATGCTGCGATAGGTTTTGCGCAATGTACTTAGATGTGTAAGATGAGAATATATCGGGCACAAAAAGCAAGGCGACTAAAAGAGACTAGAGGACTTTCTGTTGACTAGTCTTTAAAAATAACAATTCGTACCATTTGTATGTATTCCAAAGTGCTAATGTATTTATAACGTTTATTTAGGGATTATATTTACGTTTACATACATTAGTTTTAGTCTTTGGTGGACAGGGTGAGAGTGACGGAGCACTCAGATTTCCCATCTTCATGCGTGAGTAGCTCATCTAGTACAGGTTTTTTTTTAGCATTCTGGGAATTGGAGCACTGTTGCTACCATTATGATAAACTGGCAAGCTTAAGAGCTTTGATTCTGGGGGTTCTAGTCTAGCTTTAACCAACACTTAACACAATATTGTCATATGTTATTGGACTCTCTGAACCTTAGAAATTGTAAATGTATGTTCTAATTCCACATCCCATTCTTGTTTGCATATATCTTGTCACTCCTGAAGTTTGATGGACTCCAAACTACTTACACTTGAGCAGGAGTCTCTAGCCATTCCTATAGCGAGAGCAACTTCAGATCTATGAAAACTGCCTAGTGAGACTGCATAACATGTGGATTAGATAGGGGTACAAAACCATTACATAGGTATAATGAGCGATTGAGCGATTAGCCGCTATCTTTGCTACTTTCTGAGAACCCTGGTGGTATCAGCTTCAAAGTGACAAAAGAGCTTTAGACCTTCGCTCATAATCTTCAGTCTGTCAGTCTCCTGAAGGAAACCCTGAGCCCCCACAGCCCATAAGCTAACACTGAATTGTCTAAGCTTCCACCAGCATTCCATAGTTAGTTTGGTTAGGTCCGACCTCACAAGGAGAGACAGTGAGTAAATTGAGATTGGCACTGAGGCAAGCGCCTTCAAATATATTGCATGTCTCAGTAAGATATTGCCTATGAATATCAGAATAGGCTGAGGTGGACTTTGTCAACTTTGGAAGAGTCCTGCTGCAGTGAAAGCCAATGGGCGTATTGGATATGAGAGTCATATCCCTGTCTGAAAGTTTGGGGAAGGCTCTACTAAACACCTGCATGATAAACTCTCAGGATCATCCCTCTCCTTTCCTTTCAGAATCCTGGAGACCCTAAGGTTGCTGCACTGCAGGAGATTCTCCAGGTCTTCACTCAACCTTGGATTGAATCAAAGTGAGTTGACCCTCATGCTCAAAGGACCAACGTGGGAACCTCTACTAAAGGTAGCTCAAGCCAAAATATTACTACCAATCACTTCCAGAAGTGAAGCACTGAGAAGCTGAGATTCAAAAATCTTGGACTGACCTCTAGTTAAGACTTACAGAATTATGTTCAGCATCCCAAATTACTTGCCAGCAACACAGATCTGGTTGGAGTTCAGCTTAATGAAGCAGTTCCTATCCAGGCAAGGAGCATTCATAGTCTGCTGGCAAGATCAGGAATGCTTCCCCTACTACCTTGAACCATCTACTCTAGTTAGAGCTGCAGCATAGGGACACATCCATCGGCAGAAGTTTCCTCACAAACACCAAGCTGTCCCAGGCTTGGGACATCACTACCACTCATGCGGTGTTTAAAAAACTGGCCTTGAGAACAATGAAAAGCCTCTCACTGGTGGAAGATAATGTCACACTCGCAGGAAGGAGTTATGCCTGGATGATTATTAATGGCTATCGCACACTTGGCCCTCAAAACTATTTAATCCAAGGCTACTCTAGACACACAATGGAAACATTTCTGAAACATTGTTTAGGCATACTACTGTCTGCCTGGTAAAGAGATAGTCTCTAAATTTGTTTGCAACTTTTGGAGGCCGAATCTCAGCATGCCCAAGATGTAAGGGTTAAGAACCCGGACGAGCATTTAGGTTACCTTGAGCTGGTGAATCTATGCCTCCTACTTGATACAAAATCTGCAGGAAAAGGTGGCAGTAGAGTACCACAACGAACAAGGCTCTCCATATGAACATGGTTAAAACATTTTGGATGGGTGGTAGCCTCCCAAATAGCAGAAATAGGCTTAGAAATGTTAACAAGTGTGTTAAAGAATAAAAAAAAGCATCTTGCATTCTGGCTCACAAGTTATAGGGGAGGATGCTATTCCCTTGGAGTTATATAAGTCATTTAGTAAAACACGTCTTTCTCTAATCTTGATTCTGATGTTACGTAGTGATGGTGGGGGTGAAGCTCCAGATTCCTGGAAGTATGCTAATATCATAATTCTTCTTAAGAATGATAAGGCTCCTGAGTAGAAGAGATCCTATCAAACTATCTCCTTGATTAATTCAGAAGCAAGCATTTTTGGTAAGGCTCTTGGTGCAAGATTGTCCCTCTAGACTAGTATGTTGTTTCACGACAAAAATACTGTTTTGTCCCTCTCCTGACTTAGGTCCTTATATAAGAGTCCTATGGCTAGGCTATCCCTACTAATCCTAGTAGGGTACACCACTCCCATTTAATATCTACAGGGACAGACACCAGGGCTGTCCACTATCCCTGTTACAATTTGCACCTTATATTGAACCTAACTTATTTGTGACCCTCTAATTGGGTAGCTAATATCTAATTGATAGAATTGAAAATCAGTTCTCATGCAGATGATGTTGCAATATACCTTCTGTACACCGGGAAGCAATTGATCTAATCTCTGCAGAGGTGGATAGGCAGAGATCGCAATACCTGGAACTTGTCTGGTAGCCACCTACCTCGGGTCTGTGCTAAACTGGACATTATTATTGATTTGACTTATGAGTCCCTTCTACAACTCATTAGTACCAAGCTGCAGTCATGGAATCATCTCCCAATCAGCCTAATTGGTAGGGGTAACATTGTTAGATGAACATCCCCCCCAAATATAATCAGCTATTGTTGGACTTTTTTGCTTATGCAGGGTCATCCCCAATCTTTTTGCCTCCTGCATCCTATTTTTTTCTGACCTGTTGCTGTTGGCTTTTGAACTCTGAGCACTTTACCACTGCTAACCACTGCTAAAGTGCATATGCTCCCTGTGTAAATTGTATGTGATTGGATTATCCATGATTGGCAAATTGATTTACTAGAAAGTCCCTAGTAAAGTGCACTAGAGGTGCCAGGGCCTGCAAATCAAATGCTACTAGTGGGCCTGCAGCACCGGTTGTGCCACCCACATAAGTAGCTCTGTAATCATGTCTCAGACCTGCCAACGCAGTGTCTGTGTGTGCAGTTTTAACTGTAAATTCGACTTGGCAAGTGTGCCCACTTGCCAGGCCTAAACCTTCCCTTTTCTTACATGTCAGACACCCCTAAGGTAGGCCCTAGATAGCTCCAAGGGCAGGGTGCAGTGTATGGTTAAGGTAGGACATATAGTAATGTGGTTTATATGTCCTGACAGTGAAATATTGTTAAATTCGTTTTTCACTGTTCCAAGGCCTGTCCCTGTCATAGGTTAAGATGGGGGCTACCTTTAAATCTGATTAAAGTGTAAATTCCCTTTGGAAGCAGATGCACATGTGGAGTTTGGGGTCTCTGAGCTCACAATTTAAAAATACATATTTTAGTAAAGTTGATTTTAAGATTGTGTGTTTGAAAATGCCACTTTTAGAAAGTGGGCATTTTCTTGCTTATACCATTTCTGTGACTCTGCCTGTTTGTGGATTCCCTGTCTGGGTCAGTTTGACAGTTGGGCTGGTTGCACCTCACACTATACAGTGACACAAAGGGAGCTGGAGTGTAGCCTGCACATCCTGATGAGCCATCTGTGCTAGGAGGGAGGGGAGGAGTGGTCACTTACACCTGAAATGGCTGTGCCTGTCCTCACACAATGCAGTCTCCAACCCCCTGGTGAGTGTCTGGGGCCTGGCCTGGGCAAGGCAGGATTTCACATTCAAAAGAGACTTTACTATGAAGTAGGCCTACTTCAAAGGGGAAATTGGGTATAAGAAGGGCACCCAAAACCACAGACTTTAGAAACACTTCTGGAACCAAGAGGAACCTCTGCCTGGAGAAGAGCTGAATAGCTGAGGAAGAAGAGCTGCCCTGTCTGTGACTGTGCTTTGTGGAGCTATCCTGCAGTTGCTGCTTCTGCCAGAGTAAGAGGGCAAAGACTGGACTTTGTGTGCCTTCCATCTTGAGAAGAAATCTCCAAGGGCTTGATCTAGAGCTTGCCTCCTGTTGTTTGAAGTCTCAGGGACAGCAAAGAATTCTCTCTGCCAGCACCTGGAGTCTCTGGATAGACTCCTACACTGCCCTGGGGTGCCCATCCAGTTCCTGGGACCCTGAAAGGAGAAGCTGTCAGCCTTAAGACACGAAAATCCACGCACAGAGCGCCGTGCGGGGAAAAGATTGACGCGACTCCGATCTGCGACTGAAAAAACGACTCGCCGGCGGCTCTGCAGATGAGAAAATGACGCTCGCAGGAAACACGACCGAAGAATCGACGCACAGAGCCGGAGAAACGATGCGCAGCTTCACTGACAGAGGCTGGGAGATTACAACCTGCGCTGCAGGGATTTCGGATCATCGTGCTGCTGGATTTCTGACTCACGTCCCACGTGCAGGGTTATTTTTGATGCACACCAGGTACAATTTCACGCTAGCAGCGCTAGTGTGTGTTTAAAACTACTTAAAGACTATTTTTGCATTTTTATTGATAACTTGACTTGTGTATGGTGGATTTTTGTCGTTGTGGTCTTGTTTTGGTTAGATAAATATTTCCTATTTTTCTAAACCTGTGTTGTGTCATTTTGTAGTGTTTTGATTAAGTTACTGTGTGTGTTGGTACAAATACTTTACACCTAGCACTCTGAAGTTAAGCCTACTGCTCTGCCAAGCTACCAAGGGGGTAAGCAGGTTTTAGCTGAGGGTGATTCTCTTTTACCCTGACTAGAGTGAGGGTCCTTGCTTGAACAGGGGGTAACCTGACTGTCAACCCAAGACCCCATTTCTAACAGCTATGTTTAGCTGTTGGTAAGGACTCTGTTGTAGTGAAGCATTTCCTTAATACTGCTGGCACACTATCAGTTAGATCAAGCTATAAGGTTTTGTAGGCCTATAGGGCCGAAGATTGGCCTATGCTTGTGGCAAGTGAAGTAGCAGCTTAGAATAGGCTATTTTAGCAGATGAGATTACTGATTCTTTTGACATCATCAACCACTCAGTTCTTTCAGCTAGTCTTCAATTATAGCATTTTAAAACTATATGTAGGCTTTTTTATACACCAGATAACATTTGCAAATGGGCAGTGCATCACTCTAATAGTAATATCAGCTGTACGAAGTGCAGCTCTTATTCTGATGTTGTTGTCCACATGTTTGCTGATTGTCCCTGGTTAAAAGCTTTCTGGTCTGGAATCACAATGCGACTCAGCAGCGATTTTAATAGCGATGGTTACAGCCTTATTGTGCATTTCCAAGGCTTGGATTGATTGCACACCTCTCTCCGTTTTTTAATTGGTGGTCTGTGTTTTGTCAGATTTTTTAACTTGAAGTAGCAATTCTCTGAATTGAAGGTATTTAGGGTCTTTGCCGTCTTAAACATATTTGGCCCACATTTTTAACTGATGTATGACTTTTCATTTTTTATTTTCTTCTTTTGATTAAAATGTTTTCTGTTCTGTCTTCTGCTATGTTGCTATATGCTCGGATTAACATCATGTATAATTTTATGTATTTATCTTGGTAGCGTCTATGACACTATTAAAAATACTTTAAAAAAAGGATTCATTTTTAGTACATAAAAGCTAAGCAGCTCAAATGCTATACTTGTAGAACCCCAGTCCTGCTTCAGTGAGCATGCTCCATTAGTGAGACAAAAACTGTATCAGTAACGTTTTCCCTGTGGGTTCTGCAATGTCCAGTTTTATTCTTTGCATCTTGTGTATGAATCAACTTTGACAGTCAAGTGTCTTTTTGGGATTGTGGACTCATTGCCATGCATCTCATAGGCAGTGAGACTCAGAATGTTAAAAAATGTTAAAGACATCCTTTATGGTGAATACAACAAGATTCTAAGTAAAAAAGCCCACCAAACAGTCCAAAAATACAAAGGCATCAATTTCTATGGATGTAATAAAGCTGTCAAAATATGTGTATCTTATTTAAAACAGTCCCATCATAAGACAAGAATAACCGCTATAAATAATGAACATGGTGTCACATCGACAAATGAGAAGGACATCCTAAATACATTTGAAAAATATTACCATACCCTCTACTCCAAAAGTAATAACACATCTTATGACATGTGCTTAAACTACTAAAACAAAATTAATGTAGCTAGGATAGATGAATCAACAAAAGAATCACTAGCACAACCAACTACTCACAAAGAAATCATGAATGCAATCAAAACAATGAAAGCCAGGAAGGCTCCATTCCCAGACAGCTTCCGGGAATCATTCAATCAAACTTGGGGTACCTCCCTAATCACTCCTTAGAAGGCTTATTCACCCAATTCTCCTCCACTGGCTCTTTCATGGAAGCAACAATAATTGTTATACCCAAAGAAGGGAAAGACCCATCCAATCCAGAGAACTACAATCTCACATCCCTCATAAACACAGAGTCCAAAATATATGCAAAGATCCTAGCCCTCATACTAGAGCCCATTTTCAAAAACGTAATACATCCCTCTCAATCAGGATTTATCAAAGGGAGATTCAGCACAGAGAATTTCAGACTTTTTTCCCATGCAATTGAAATAAGGAAACCCTTGCACCAACCAATCTGCATGATAGCATTAGATGCAGAGAAGGCCTTTGAAAAGGCATCATGGACCTTCCTTCAAGCCTCACTCACCTCCTTCAAGTTTGGCCCTGCTCTCTCAAAACTGATCCTTCCTCTATAGAAAGAACCAAAAGCTAGAATAAATATCAATGGAAACTTGTCTAATCCCTTTTACCTCAAACCAGAAACCAGAGAAGGGTGCCCTCTCTCCCCTCTACTATTTCTACTATTGTTAGAACCCCTTCTTACATTGATCATAGAGCATCCATTCATCCCCTGTATCCTTTTCTCATCAGGCCCACAAAGAAATCATGAACGCAATCAAAACAATGAAAGCCAGGAAGGCTCCATGCACAGACAGCTTCCGGGAATCATTCTATCAAACTTGGGGTACCTCCCTAATCACTCCTTAGAAGACTTATTCACCCAATTCTCCTCCACTGGCTGTATTACGGGCTCTGTCGTGGAGGCAACCATAATTGTTATACCCAAAGAAGGGAAAGGCCCATCCAATCCCAAGAACTACCGTCTCACATCCCTCATAAACACAGACTCCAAAATATATGCAAAGATCCTAGCCCTCATACTAGAGCCCATTTTCAAAAATGTAATACATCCCTCTCAGTCAGAATTTATCAAAGGGAGATTCAGCACAGAGAATATCAGACTTTTTTGCCATGCAACTGAAATAAGCAAACCCTTGTACGAACCAATCTGCATGATAGCATTAGATGCAGAGAAGGCATTTGGTAAGGTATCTTGGACCTTCCTTCAAGCCTCACTCACCTCCTTCAACTTTGGCCCTGCTCTCTCAAAAATTATCCTTCCTCTATAGAAAGAACCGAAAGCTAGAATAAACATCAATGGAAACTTGTCTAATCCCTTTTACCTCAAACCAGAAACCAGAGAAGGGTACCCTCTCTCCCCTCTACTATTTCTACTAATGTTAGAACACCTTTCTACATTGATCAGAGAAAATCCATTCATCCCCTATATCCCTTTCTCATCAGGCCAACAAAAACTAGCTGCCTATGCGGGTGACGTTCTCCTTTCTTACCACACAGGCAGACTCAGCCTTGCCACACAACATATCCACCATCGACTACTCTAAGATGTCAGTCTACTTCCTCAACAAGGAAAAGGCAACGGTTCTTCCTCTCAATGTGTACTGCAACAGATCACACATCAACCCCTATTGACTCAAATGTGCCCCACATAAGATAAAATACCTGGCTATATGGTTTACCCATAACCCTAAAGACATGATCAATCTCAATGAAAAAAAGATGCTAGGTAACATCAAAGGTAGCCTAGACAAATGGTCAACCAGGTTCATTACTTGGTAGGTTAGAATAGAATCTATCAAAATGATGATTACCTCCCCCACATACCTCTCAGACACCTTTTTTTTAACTAAAGTAGACATGTTACTTACTGAATTCCTTTGGAAGTCTAAAAAGCACAGAAATGCCTTAATGAAACTGAGACTTCCTAAAAAACATGACGGCCTAGACCTACCCGACTACCAGAGATACCAACATGCCTTCCTAGTGAAAGAGGGGAGCCACTGGCTCCTAACCACCAAAAACCACTCACCGCCATGGCTCACTATTGAAATCGACCCCTTATTCCTCACTTCATTTCTAACCAAAAATAAAATTAAAACACACCACTCTCTAAACATTCTATCCAGAAGAGGCACTCCAAAACATTGACAACAAACTACCAAACAAAATTAAACACTCATGTCTAGCCTTTCTATTGCACAAGGAAAACCTAAAACTAGAAGAGAGAATGATGTATATAAAGAAAGGGACAGAAAAGTATCTTCTCCTGGTGAGAGAGATCAGGCACCCCCTCAGAACCCTATACCTTATACCCTATACCTAAAATTAAAGGAATATTTGACCTAAATGACTTAAACTTTTACCATTTCCTTAAAATAATTTCACTTATAGCCAAACATAAACCTCAACTCCCCCCCCAACCTTTCCAGCACATAATTTTTTTTTTATCAAGTGTGGTCACATAGCTTCCAAACTGTACTCCCTTCTATTCCCCACAAAAACCGCACTAAATAAACCAACACAAGACAAGTGGGAAACTCTCCTATCAGACTCCAACAACACTCTGCAGGTCTCACTGGAATGGCCATCTACCTGGACTAACCTCACTTCCAACATAATTACTCCAGCACTAGCACAAAGCAGATACTGGACTGCCAATATGGCCCACTGGACTCTGGCCAAACTTTATAAACTTGCTAATGAAGTGCACCTCTACCAAAAAGTTTTGGCAGGACATCAGTAATATAATATCTCAAATACTTCATACAAAATGGACCCCTACTTTATTCTCTATAACACTGGGCATCCTCCCCACCGACATTAAACAGGCATCAAATTAAAAAAAGGTGACCGTCTCCTATGGGACATTCTCATCCAAATGGCCCTTAAAGGTATACTCAGTGAATGGAAGGACTCATCCAAACTATCCCCCACACATGGTGTGAATGGGTCCAATTCACCAGAACTGCCTGTAACTCACTAAACATATACTTGAAGACAACACCAATAAAGAATGGTAAACTGTGGTGTAAACTAGTCAATGTTATGTCTCACTCCTCTATGTAACCATAATCATCTGATTGTGCAATCATTCATGCATTCACTCATTCTCCCATCCTCCCCCTCGTCTCCCCACTCTCCCGCCCCTCCTCTCCCTACCCATACCCTTCCCCATGTACTTCCTACTTTTCATCCCCATCACCTCCTTCATCTCTGGACTCGCTCTTTACCTTTGTCTCATCCATCTACAACTGAGGTACCTTAATCATTCACCACAACATCAAAAATGACTCTGTCACAATACATATACTGATTAACCTCACCTCACCATTCCAAACAAATACACTTATCTGTAGCCTCTACCTTTATAAATGTCGACCGACTCCTCATGCTATCTCCTACACTCCTGTTCCCACTTGATATGATGGTACCATACAATGTATAATTTCTTTTCATTTATGTTATTTAATCTTCCTATTATATAAAATCCCAATTAAACACTCTTGAAATAAAAAAAAGATATCCTCTATGTAGAAAATTGTCCTGAAGTTAATTGGTTGATGTTCATGAACAAGAAAATCGGAAAGTTAATTTAATTTACACATTGCAGTTTTACTAGGGCCAACAGCTGTTATGTATTTTATGAGGTAGGTTCAGGCTTATTACCTTCCTACAAGGAAACATGTTCTGAACTTACCCATTGCTCGTGCATCCGTCAGGCATCACAAAACCGAAAAAAGTTACACTCGTAAAGAGATAGAAGGAAAGTGGGAACGAGGGAAGCAAAGGAGAGATGGAAAGAAGATATGTAATGAAGAGAAGCAAAGAGAGAAGAGAAGAAAAATCTGAAGATAAGGAATAAGAGAAAAGGTAAAAATTACAAGGAAAGAGGTTGGTAAGAGACAGAGGGAAGAAAAGTAAAAAGAGATCAAAGGATTGAAAAGGACAAAAAGAGGAGAGAGAAAGACAAGGAAAGAAACAAATAGAGAGAAGGAAATGAGGAAAATGAGGAGAGAATGGGAATTACAGAAGGAAAAAAATGAGAAAGGGAATGTGAGAAGGAATAAACAAGCAAAAGGCAATAGGGGGAGACATAATAGGATTTAACTTTAAAAGCAAAAATACCAATGTTCTCGATTAAGTGACATATTTTCCTAAGTCCATGGTGGACCCTAAATATTTTCTCCTAGCTAGGACTGTTAGGTTGTGCATAGCAGTCATACGTTGGAAAACATGATGGACATAGGGGGTCATTATGACCCCGGCGGTAGGTGATAATGTGGCGGTAGTACCGCCAACAGGCTGCGGGTACATTCCACCACATTATGACATTGGGGTTTTGCTTACCATTCGAACTGCCATGGCAGTAGCAGCTGCCAGGCCGGAGATAACAATCTCCAGCCCGGCGGCTGCTATTGTACAGCCGGAGGCATTTTGACCCTGCCTACTGCCATGATTTTCGTGGAGTTCGCAATGCCACGAAACCATGGAGGTAGGCCCTACCAGTGACAGGGAATTTTTTCCCTGTCACTGGTAGGAGGCTCACCCACCCGCACAAACACTCCCAGATAGCCCCGACCCCCGTATTTATGCTCCCCGCCAATCCCCCCATTAACGCACACTCGCAGACATGCACCACGCATACACACACTCACTCACACTGGCATACACGCATTCATTCACACATGTGCTGAAGCAGATATGATAATTGAGAGATAGTAATGAGCCTTTATATATTTTGAATAAAGTAAATAATAATGTTGAGTCAAATAACGTAGAGGATTAATGTGCACGTTTGAAAATGTGCCCTCACAGAGTGGTTACCAAGATTCACGAATAATATTAAAAATGACTAAAATGTGTGAAAAGTTGTAAACGCCTAATAATGAAGTAGAAATATGTCATAATGAGATGTATAACTTGAGTTTTGTATATATATTATATTATATTATAGGGCTAACTTAGCCGAAGTTGTGAGCTAGTTCTGCCAGGCCTCATGCAGAAGCTGAATAATAATCTTTTGGTTGATTTGTGTTAATGCTCTAGAATGTATCTTGACGCAAGCTTTGATTAGATTATGTTCATGGCATCTTTGATTGATTAGCTGTGGGTATTGAATTGAATAAAGTTTGAATTAACCCCATGACTTAGAATTGTAAACTAAAGGGCAATAAAACTACTAAACGTATAACTTTAGTGTGGTTATTCATGACTGTAAGGTCATGGTGTGACAATGAATATTGTGGTTTTGATTAAATTGCTAATGTGCTGATTATTGATATTGAATGGTACATTGATAGTTGTGTATTCCAGTCACTGTGTAGCTAGGATACTCCATGCGAATGAAAAGGTTCATCAACCTATATGAGTCACCTTGTAAGTATATTTATTAAGCACCGACGCGCTAACCAATGCATCCATTCATTCTCGCACACATCCACACTGACATGTAGACACGCATTCCCATTTCCATTTGTACATGCATTCTCACACATGCATACATCCACGCAAACAATACTGCACCCACAGTCACATTCACGCTCACACGCACACACTCACACATTCATGCACACACACCCCCCACACACACAACACCCCTATCCCTCTCCCCTGTCGGAAGCCCAACTTACCTGCATCCAGGGGGTCTTCTGGCAGGGCATGAGATGGGGCGCTGTGACCACCAGCAGCGCCTGCCAGCAGAGCATTGCCAGGCTGTATCATGTGTCATGATACGGCTGGCGGCGTTCAACTGGCATGGTGGTGCTGGTGGTGGCAGAGCCAGCTTACCACCATCCGCCAGTATGGCCACAGCCGGATTTCTGCCCTTCTTGTGGCGGAAGTCCGGCTGTGGTCATAATTTGGCATATGGATGGAAGACGGTCTTTTGGAGGCCGCCGTCGCGGCAGTAGGCGGCTTATACCGCCATTGTCATAATGTGGCCTATAGTGTTGTATATCGACCTTAACTGTTCACTCTATCATAATCACAAATTAAAGTATTCCTTCACGAACCACATGAATGCAATATGAAACCAATGTCGTTATAACCCAGTATTTGGAAACACATAATCAAGTGCAACAATCCATAATAACAGATATATGTGCATTAATTACTACACAAATTATGACACAATATAAGGCTGATATGATGTTGCAGTTTTATGATAACTCTACAAGGGACGTAAGAGGATTTCAACTGAGTTCCCTTTTTCAAACAATCATAGTTCTCATATAGAGAACCTACAAAGTCTAGTAAATATTAATGCATTTTTGGAAAGTTGTGAAACATCACACATTTTTATCTGACTGGGATGAAAATTAAAATACCTTTTTTTTATATTGAGCTCCAATAATGTGGGTAGAACCCTCTTTCTCAAACAAAGATCTGACAATGGCTTCAATTCATATATTCATAACCTGAAGAAAAAAGGGAGGTAGCTCATTAATTGATATCTAAGTAGTGACAGACTTTTTGGCAGCAAAAAAGCACAGCAATCCTTCTTCAGTAGCATCCACAGATCCAGAAGTATCCTGAAGAGTTGGGTCAGACATTATGGCCCTCATCACAATATTGGCAACCGCCAATGTCATAATTTGGGAAAAGGTACAGCCAGCCTGTTGGCAGTACCTTTCCCCAAATTACCGCCAACCGCCAGGGTGGTAATGAGGGCCTATATCTGGTGTCTACTTTGAAGTAGAAGTGTTTTATAGAAGATTCTCCTCAAAGTCCTTGAATTTTCCTGCCTCCTCTCTCCTGGCTCCAAGCTGGCTGCATGAATAACGCAGTGGTGACAAGTCCCTTGTGTAAAGGCATGGCATAGCCTTTTCTTTTGCAAGTGAGGCTGTGACTGGCTTGCCCTCCCATGAAGCCAATTGGTGGCCTATCCAGGCACACCGAATCCATCTATTGTGTGGCTGTGTAGGAGGAATAAACAAAGTCCAGCTACCTACTACACCTAGTCATGTGACTTAGGACAGGCTGCAGGGACCAAATAGTTAGGGTAGGAAAATGCCAACTTTCTAAAAGTCTTCAAGTCTGACTTTATCATGAAAGAGAATGTTTAAATCACAATTTAAACCAAACATGAGATGTTCAGCTGTTCCCAGCCAAATGATAGAACTCATCTTAAATAATAAGTGAACTCAATGTTATCCTATGGGAGAGGTAGGCGTCACAGTGGTGAAAAAAATAAATGAAGAGTTTTTCACTACGAGCATATGCAAAACGTAGAAGTACATGTCCAACCTTTTCAATACAATGCACACTGCCATCAGAGCTGTCTAAGGCATACCTAGGGGTGACGCAGGTGTGTTAAAAAAGACATTTTGGGCTTGACAAGAAGGTTATCTTACCAGGTGGAAATGGCCTTTTAAAACTACACACACAGGCTGCAATGGCAGGCCTGAGACATGTTTAAAGACTGCACAATAGAGGGCTGCAAGCCCATGAGAACCATTTAATTTATAGGCCTGGGGTAGATTTAGTACCACTTCACTAGGGACTTAAAGTAAACTAAATATTCCAATTGGGTGCAAGACAATGTCACCATCTTTAAAGGAGAGAGCACAGGCACTTTAACACTGGTTACCAATGATAAAGTATGCAGAGTCCTTAAGCCAGGGAAAAAAAACTAAGTCAGTAAAATGCAGGAGGCTGGAAGACAAAAAAGGTGGAGGAAAACCATGCCAAATGTGTCAGGTCCAACAGCAATCAAGTAAAGAATACCTAAATGCGCTCATGCTGTAGCTCTTTCTGTGTTGTCAATGCCGATGTGACACACGCGACTCTGATGCACAGACCCGCAATAAAGTCCAATCAGCTGTCTTTTGGGATGATTTACAGTGCATTTGCAACCCATGATCCACATGGCTGTCCCACATTAGTGGGAGGGGAGAGTGAATTCTCACAATTTAACATATCTACATTGCACTTACAAATCCAATTTAACGCAAAAAAACAATTTTTACATGACAATTAGTTTGATGACCTAAAATAGAGAACAATTTTCTTTATACTTATACTAGAAAAAACTTTTAGCTTTTTAACAATCACATTTTTTATTAAAACTGGTAAAATTAAACTCGTTTGTTGAGTATCAATCACAGGACGGATATTTTTCATAGGTCGTATGGTACACAATTATTATATGTGAATTTAAAAAAAATGTATTCCCATTACTACCCTATCCGTCTAGGCAGCCAACACGTCTTTTGCTGTGACCTCTTTATTTTAATTTCTGTCTCAGAATGACGCATGTGAGTTCCCAACAATCGGGCAATCCCTATCCATCATCATATATTGTGGTGTCCAAAAATATCCTCAGCTCAGTATAATGAATCTATTGACTATTTCTTTGTTTTCATAACGTTTCCACGTAGAGTTATACCAATCACCTTTGGCTTCAGCATGCCTGCTTCAAAATATTCGCTCACTATACCATCATCTTCTTCCACCCAGAGCCCAGATTTAACTTACTTCATGATGTTGAGTAACACGCTGTTGAAACACACAATTCACAATGACTAAAATTAAACTGCCAGAGAATTTCCAGGAAAAGACAGGATAGTATGTTGTTCACATTGATGGAAGGGACCATTATTCAAGTAATGTAAAGAATTGACTCGGTCGTGATACATGTTCCCTTCCTCAGCAATGGTGATATATAGCATGTTGGATTCTGTGCTTCTGCATGTATGATTTATGTCACAAAATAAACACATCTTAAAACACGAGGATGCAAGAGCTTAGTATTATGTAGTATGGTCACATCACGTTAAATAGGCCTAATTACTGTTTGGAGAGTTGTTAACCGTGTAAAATAAAAACAGCCTCACCTCTTCCACCTAGTGTTCATCATTTTGCTGTACCCAGGGCATACAACTACCATAAGTGCCTACCACAAGTTTTACAATCAGAGATAAGATCTCAACATTTAACCAGAGTATTGACAGCACGGAGAGGTTGGCTATTTTGCCTTTCTTAATGGTTAAGTGTAGTTTTAAATCCATTAGTTTCCCTGTGCAACATACACTCATTGGACACACTTTATATTTGTTTATATATTGATGTAAATAAGGAGGCCACAAATGAGCTCATCACTGATTTCATGAATGATGTAATTTGATTGCAATCACTAATCTCCATGTTGGTGTAAAACAGCAAGAAGCCTTGACTGAAGTGGGAGATCCTCACTTTTTTTAACTGTAGGGATTCGCAGTTGCGGACCTTGAACGTTATTATCATGCATCTAAGGCCCAATATGCCACGTATTGGCTGGCTCCACAGAGCAGGGTCCTGCACATACCAATAGAAAGGGAACCGACAGAGGGGTGATACTTATAAACTGACATGGCAGGCAGGTGACAAACACCTAATGTGCGTTCAGACTGTGTCCTGCAGTAATTTGTCCCTTTGGGCTTTAGCTGGAGCAAATACATTTAAGATTGTTTACTGTGTGGAAATGGCTGGAATCGACAACCCCACTCTTCCCCCCAAACTGGAATGAGGGGATCAAACCGATGAAAGTGGAAAGTGGAACTTCTGAAGCCCGACCAGCTGTATCTTGATCACAAATATCTCACCATGGATTAGTTTAGGGGTGGGCGGAAAACTGAACCTACAGATATACTTTATTACTGTAGACTAAGAAATGCGGCAAAGACTGGTCCAGCAAATGCTTGTCGACATTCCCGGATGAACCACCTGAATTCCACCCAACACAAATGTTTAAAGCCCCGGAGGGAAGGGGAAGGACTAGCAGGCTCTATAAAGTATACATTCACATTCTTGAGAAATTATTTTGTCTTATCAGAAGAGAAGTGGCCTTATTGCTATGGCTAACAAAGTAAAGGCTTCTGATGACATGGATGAAGTATTTATGCCCTACCATAGTGGGCCGGCTGGAGGATGCGGTCAGTAGCAAAACTATGACTTTGGATTTTGCAGGCCTGCAGCGTCCTAAGGCCAGACCACAAAATATGTAAAAGCCACTGAGATTGTACCGTATCCTGTCACAGGAGAGTAATACTAATTTTGGGGTTGATAGAATTAGACAACCATAAAGTCTTTGTTATGAAAAAATGCCCAAGCCAAATACAGTTGATTTTACTTTGTGTACATTCATTTTTCTACAGAATGTAGCTACCCGGAACGATGATTGTTGAAAACATGTGCATGTTGATATGACAAAATGAGAAAGTTTAAAAAAAATTAATTTGAGATGTCCATGAAGTAATTTGATATGCCATCAAGGATGTCTTATGAGAGGTCATAATAATGCCTGGAAAGGACATGCACTATTGTTCGCATACGTTTTGCTTTGGAACCTTTACTTTATTTTAACTAAAGAAAATTCAGAAATGTGTTATGCAGTAACAGGAGCAAAGGTAAAATAACAGTTTTTTTCAGTCGATTTTTCAGGATTTGTTAACGTTATGCTGCATCGAGCACCCATATTTATGTGATTTATTATCAAGATCCTTCAACTGTTCACAGTGAGCTCTGGACTTGGTGGGCATTCGCAGACAAGCTCAGCCCCACCCACTCCACAAGGTCTCCTGAGTATAGTACTCAGCTCTATGCAGCACAGATTATGAATACCCACATTCCACCATGTACACTAAGGACACCCTCTGACTAAGAATAGAGGGCTCCAAGAGCAGGGTCAGGCATGTGACTAGGCTGTGTACTACACCCCACAACACTGTCCCAGTACATAGAGCCTTTGCCCATAGGCAGCAGTCTTTGGGATCCAGGACTTCACCAGCCTTGTGCCCCTCTGCCAGCTGCGCAGACTCATGCTGCAACGTCTGAACAGGCTGGCTTTCAACAGATCCTGCAGCATTTGGATCACTGAACAAGGCCATTGGTTTGTCTAGCTGGCTCATGGGTTGTCAGTCAGTCCCTGGGGGCTTGGGGCCTGGTCACTGTCCAATTGAACCACCTGTGCTGGGCCTTTATCCTTGGGCAGTGGCCTCTCGGCACATGGACGTTTAGGGCCAGGTTTCATGCTGCAGTTCCTTTACTCTGAATGCAATTTTCCAGGCTATTATCATGGTGAGTCCAGTCCTGAAATCTCATCTTCTAAGCAGTTCAATCAAACATGCTAAAGTTATTAGCACATCACATCTAATTTACGCCCCCCAGCCTCCTTAACTCACCCACCTTGACACATATGCACAAAATGTGAGAATCCAATACTGGGCTTGCTCTGGTAACACATTTTCAAATGTCATGAACATTTGTAGAACTAATCACATTTAATAACGTATGTAAACCTTTTGACTCCACCTTTGACTTTGGCTCCCTACCCTTGATGGATCTTCTTAAAATGTGGTTTACTAAGAGTAAGTTAAATATACTGAGGTTCTGCAAGTTATTTGTGAATTCATGAAATTGTTAATATATAAACATAGGCATATCTATAATATAGTAGTAGCTATAATAAATGATGATTACATTATGTGCAAATTCATTTTATGGCATTTTAAGAAAATCAATCCCTGTCGTCTACTGATTTAGGGTCATCACCTTTTCAGAAACATCATTTGACTCCTTGTCATTTCAGTCCTTCATTGAAAAGCCGAAGAAGAAGAAGCATTCTTGTACCTGCCAAGAAATTGTGTTGCCTGCCAGGGAAACAGAGGAGGACTGTGTTGCTTCCTAACTGTTGGAGCGCCAGTAATGTCAATGTATGAGTGTTAATTAGAAATATCTTAAAAAGCTAAGGGGTTCATGGAATACTGGAATAATTCCTTCTTAAATATGAGATTTGAGGAAGGACAAATTGGAACTGTGTGATTTTGAGGTGCCTAGACCACATTCCCAACGTAAGTGAGTAATATAGATCTCACTCAGAAACATTCGAGGACTACTACAACTTTAAAAGCTTGGATTGTTAATACAGTGGTCACAGAACTGGAGTGTAGGTGTTATGGATTGGGAGTTCTTGAATCTTAATCTACTGGCATAGTTGTCAGACAAACTCTCATGAACAAATCAGTTCTTTCCAGACTCTGGGAGCACGTATAATCCACATTTTCTCATGTCTAGACAATGATCTATGAATAGCTATGTCCTTGAATCATTGCACTGGGCAGGCTATCGGCTACAGTCAACTCTTCAAATGAGTCACTCTCACACTCTGGCATATTCTTCTTTAATGATAACCTCACCATCTGTGAGCTCATATATAACAAATACCTATTCACTAGCCAATAACAGGCATCTGGAAAAACACAAAATTGACAATGGAAAAACAGATAACGTAAACATATGAATGGGAGATTTGCAAGCCGCCGGCCTTTTTTGTGTAAAGCTGGTATTTCAAAACGACAATAGGAAAGTTGGTTATAGTTAACAATTCAACATGTTAACTTGGCTACTGCTCATAATGACTAAAAACAGGAAGCTATTATAGATTTTATGATTAAGATGCACAAATTATGTGGCAATGTAAATTACATGTTTACTTATAAATGAGTTAACTATGCAAATGAAGCATTTTCACTCTCCGAATCCCATCGCTGATGGCTACAATAGCCATCACATGAAATACAAATGACTGTCCAAGGAATATTCTGCTGAGAATATTCTGCAACTCCTTCATTTCTTTATAAGCTTTACACGTTGTCTCCTTCTTTCCCATTTCTTCCTGCTTATGCCTCTTTCTTTTTTCCCTTCTTTATTCCCTTCTTTCTTCCCTTTTCTTGTAAACATCTACCTCCCTCATATAAAGCAAATGAACAGATTAAACAAATGTCAATAATCAAGGTGGGCCTTAGCACAGGACCGAGAATTCCACAAAAATTGCTTCCAAACCAGCCTCCTGTAGCCGAACGACCCTTTTCTAAGTTCCTAAAACAGTAGCTGCTTCTAAATTTTCTAATTCAGGTTTCACTCCAGGCATGTTCTTTGTAAAACTCTTTGGGGGTCATTACAACATTGGCGGTAAAAGCCAATGTTGGCCACCGGTACCACCGTGCAGAAGACCACCAACACACCGCCGCGGCTGCGGAATTCCGCCACAGCTATTATGACCCACATCTTGGAATCCGACAAAATTCAGACACCCACACAAGTCCGCCACACCAAAGGTCAGTGATAAACTGGCGAAAACAAAACCTCCACCGTCACGCCAACAGAAAAACGCCCACACTATGACGACACACAAATCCACGCAGCGGTCTTTCAACCACGGTATTCGATTGACGGTACACACTGCCGCGCTCAAAATACACACACATCTCCAAAACACCACGACATTGGACAATTCAAAATACACACACCTGATACACATACACACACCACTCCCACACACCCAATACAATATAAAACACACACCCACATCACCCACAAACCCCTACGACCACAATTACAGAGAGAAGGCCAGAGAGAGACACCACCATCAACAAACTAGCATCCACAGGCACACAACACCATCACCCACACAACTTCCACGCACAAAACACCACACACCACTACATATCACCACACTTATCACCACACACATCACCTACACCACCCCATGGCACGGCAAAGACAGCCCAGGTTCTCGGAGGAGGAGCTCAGGGTCATGGTGGAGGAAATCGTCCGGGTAGAGCCACAGCTATTTGGATCCCAGGTGCAGCACACCTCAATTGCAAGGAAGATGGAGCTATGGCGAAGAATAGTCGACAGAGTCAACGCAGTGGGACAACACCCAAGAAATCGGGAGGACATCAGGGAGTGGTGGAACGACCTATGGGGGAAGGTGCGTTCCGTGGTCTCAAGACACCACCAGGCAGTTCAGCGGACTGGCGGCGGACCCCCACCTCCCCACCCACAACTAACAACATGGGAGGAGCAGGTCTTGGCGATTCTGCATCCTGAGGGCCTCGCAGGAGTCGGTGGAGGAATCGACTCTGGTAAGTCAAATCTTAACTATTACATCCCCCACCCTACCTGCATGCTATCACATACCCCCACCCTCGCCCCCACCCCTATCACTCCAACTCCTCACAAATGCACCAATATCACAAACCAAACATCCCAACACCAAGCCCTGCATACAACAACAATGCATGGACACCCATCACTAAAGCATGCCCACTGCACATACCCATACACCCCCTAAACCATCATCACACAAGCTCACACACAGGAATGCCAGCACTGGGGTACACGGTCACCCACCCATTGCACACCATGACACACACAGATGCAATAATCATGCCTTTCCACCCCTGCAGGACCACTACCCAACGTCACCAGACAGGAGGGTCCAGACATGTCCACTCCACCCACAGAAGAGGCCCACAGTGATGACAGCACCTCTGTCCACCTGGATCTAGATGACCAGCCCGGACCATCGGGGGCCTCGGGACATTCGGTTCCCCTCACACAGGCACAGGCCACCACAGACCTTCCCCCCTCAGGAACCACCAGCACAGCACCCACCCAGCGGGCCCATACCTCTGTCCCCAGGACACGTCAATAAGCTGTGTGTCCACCACTACAGGGAACCCAGGATAACCCACCACCCCAACAACAACAGGGACATGGGGGCAGTGGGCACACGGTCCAGGTGACGGAGGCCCAGGAACACAGGGGAACTGGGAGGGCTGCTGTGCGACAGGGGGCGGACAGGACAAGGGAACCCACTCTCCACAAGGCCCTCTCCTCCATCATGGGAGCCTACCACCACTCCCAGGAGACGATGTCAACGGTACTGGCCAAGTTTCAGGAGACCCAGCGGATGCAGGAGGAACAGTATTTGGGGTTCAGGGAGGAACTCAGAACCATCAGTTCCACCCTGGGCACCATCGTAGGGGTGCTGAAGGAAGTACTCAACACCAGGAGGGACACTGTGGCACTACAAGGGGCCCCTGACACTAGCATGGACGATGAACTGCCCACCACTTCCGCCGGCGCTAGTGGACAGGAGGCACTGCCACAGGACCACCACACCAGCACCCACCCCCTGCAGACAGAGAACCACCCCGCAAACGGTCCCTGAGATCCAGGAACAAGACAGAGCACGATGCCAAGACCCCCGCCAAGAAATGAGACCACCCTGATTGTCATCCCACTGTCCCACTTTGTCACCCTGTCCATACTGAAACAGCCCCAGCTCCACTTCCTGTGCCCATATGGGCATTGCACCTGTGAGACTAATAGACTGGACTCTGCCATGGACACTCCTCCACCATCACCCCTCACCATTTAACTTCCCCCTCCAATATTTTGTATTTAAATAAACACACCTAAAGCACCAAAAAATCTGGAGTCTGTCTGTGATTTTGAAATAGTGTATTTGCAATTACAGTGACAAAATGTTCTTGAAATAGTAATGTCAACATACCTATGTCACACAGCTCTAGTCAATGAGGATTCTAAGCAGATGACACACGTTGGGACCCACACCTGTGAAACCGTAAGGGAAAGTGACAACTCAGTGACCATACACAGGGTGAAAACGAGAGACAGGATAGAGGTAGAAGTGTAAAAGTACATGTAGTAGGCAGGAATGTATTCTCACCTGTGTTTCACTGGAAATATTGCTGGATCACTGAGTCCCTGTTCTGCATGTTCTCTTCCTCTGCTTCATCCTCATCACTGTCCACAGGCTCCACAGCTGCCACAACACCGCCATCTGGACCATCCTCCTGCAGAAAAGGCACCTGTCGTCGCAAAGCCAAGTTGTGAAGCATACAGCAGGCCACGATGATCTGGCACACCTTCTTTGGTGAGTAGAATAGGGATCCATCTGTCATATGCAGACACCTGAACCTGGCCTTCAGGAGGCCGAAGGTCCGCTCGATCACCCTCCTAGTTTGCCCATGGGCCTCATTGTAGCGTTCCTCTGCCCTTGTCCTGGGATTCCTCACTGGGGTCAGTAGCCATGACAGGTTGGGGTAACCAGAGTCACCTAATAGCCACACACGGTGCCTCTGGAGTTAACCCATCACATAAGGGATGCTGCTATTCCGCGGGATGTAGGCGTCATGCACTGAGCCAGGGAACATGGCATTCACATGGGAGATGTACTGGTCTGCCAAACATACCATCTGTACATTCATGGAATGATAACTCTTCCGGTTCCTGTACACCTGTTCACTCCTGTGGGGGGGGACCAAAGCTACATGGGTCCCATCAATGGCACCTATGATGTTGGGGATATGTCCAAGGGCATAGAAGTCACCTTTCACTGTAGGCAAATCCTCCACCTGAGGGAAAACGATGTAGCTCTGCATGTGTTTCAGCATGGCAGAGAACACTCTGGACAATACTTTGGAAAACATAGGCTGGGACATCCCTGATGCCATGGCCACAGTTGTTTGAAAAGACCCACTTGCAAGGAAATGGAGCACTGATTGCACCTGCACTTGAGGGGGGATTCCTGTGGGATGGCGGATTGCTGACATCAGGTCAGGCTCCAACTGTGTTCATAGTTCCTGGATTGTGGCACGGTCAAACCTGTAGGTGATAATCAAATTTCTTTCCTCCATTGTCGACAGGTCCACCAGCGGTCGGTACACCGGAGGATTCCGCCATCTCCTCACATGTCCCAGCGGACGGTGCCTATGAAGGACAACAGCGAGCACAGAGTCAAACAACTCAGAGGTATGTACCCACAGTCTACACAGAAAACCAATCATACACAAAATGTGGCCTGTCTGTGTGTTGAGACTAGGCCTAGTTATGTGAGACGCAGTTGGTAATTAGGCCATGTGGGCCCCTGAAATGACGGCTGCCTGACCTGTAAAGTGGGACAATGGGATGTGAGGTAACTGCGCTGGCGTTGTACACCGTCGCAGTAGGCGGTCGAAGACCGCGGCGCAATGCTGCATTGGTTAACATTGGACCCCATGGGTCCCAGGAGCCATTGACGATGTACGCCGGCGGTGATGGTACGCACCGCCGCAGACGTGACCGCCGCGGACGTGACCACCATTTTCTATCTGTATAATCACTCGATACCTGATCTTCGACAGGAGAGGACCTACACTGCAAGTGCTGCTGTGACCTCGGTCTGGAAGAGACAATGGCTCGTGCGTCTGGGGAAAGGGCCCCTGCCGTCACATCGGAGGAGTTGGAGAAGCTCGTCGATGCGGTCCTCCCCCAGTACACGCTACTCTACGGTCCTCCAGACAAACAGGTAAGTACAAAGGGAGCATGTTGTATGGGCTATGCCTGTGTGGAGAGGGCTGGTTGTAGGAAGGAAGGGGGCTGAATTCTGCGTACATGAAAGTCGGTGGGTGCATGTGCCACATGGCAAGGGTAGGGATGGGGGCCACTCATTTTGACGGCGCAGTTGGTAATGACTTCTCTTCTTCCCCTGTACATTTCATGTAGTTCAGCGCCCACCAGAAGAAGGATATTTGGCGTGCCATCGCCAAGGACGTCCGGACCCTAGGGGTCCACCACAGACGGAGCACCCACTGCCAGAAAAGATGAGAGGACATTCGCCGCTGGAGCAAGAAGATGGTGGAGGCTCAGCTGGGGATGGCCTCCCAACGTGGGAGGGGTGCCCGTCGAACCATGACCCCCCTGATGTTCCGGATCCTGGCGGTGGCCTACCCGGAGTTGGGTGGGCGCTTGAGGGCATCAAAGCAGACACAAGTGGGTGAGTACACTCTCATTCTGCTGACTTTGCGTGCAGTGGAGGTGTCTGGGTGGGGGAGGAGGGCTGTGGGTTTCCCTAGGCCAGGGCGAGTTCCGTAGGCTAGACCCCTCCGTAAGGCATGGCCCTGTGGCCCCCCACCCCACCTCTTTAGAGTGCCAAGTACAGCTATTCATGCACCTGTGTCATCTATGTGTGCAGATGTCGTCCATAGCCTTGTAGGCCATTTCCCATGAATTGCACTGTAGAGCCCAAGAGCGCAACGTAGTACAGGGGGCTTCTGTGTCTGTCTTGTCCGCCAACGGTAGCGGTAATCCATGCACTCAACATGTCTTTCTTCTGTTCCCCCCCTTTTTTGTGGTCTCCCTGTTCTTGTGTGCATTAGCATCATCAGGCGGAGGAGCAGTGGCACCAGAGCACGAGGGAGCTGCATCCCACATGGCCATGGACTGCCAAACTACGGACTCAGAATACACCAGTGGGACGGAGGGCGAGGGGAGCACCACGGCGGGGACAGGAGCTGAAACCAGCGACACGGACTCGTCCTCCGATGGGAGCTCCCTTGTGGTGGCGGCAACTTCTGTGCCCCCCGCATCTACAGGTACAGCCGCTACCCCCCCTACCAGCACCGCCCTCCAAGCAGCCCCTCAGCCTTCGCCCTGTGCCCGCTCACCCAGGAGGGTGGGCATCACCTTCGCCCCAAGCACCTCAGCCCCTGCCCCTGTCACCCCTGCTGCCCTCAGTGAGGAGGCAATTGACCTCCTCAGGTCCCTCACTGTTGGGCAGTCTACCATTTTGAATGCCATCCAGGGTGTAGAAAGGGAGTTGCAACAGACCAATGCATTCCTGGAGGGCATTCATTCTGGTCAGGCGGCCCTTCACCAAGCCTTTCAAACTCTGGCCTCAGCACTGATGGCAGCCATTGTCCCTGTGTCTAGCCTCCCCCCTCCAACTTCCTCCACCCAGACCCAATCCCCTGTACCTCTGCCTATCCCAAGCACACCATCAGACCAGCCTGCACACACCTCACCACACAAGGGAAGCTCAGGCAAACATAAGCACCACACATCCCACAGGCACTCATGCAAGCATCACATACATACAGACACACCAACATCCACTGCCTCCACTGTGTCCCCCTCCTCCTCGTCTCCCTCCTCCCTCCCAGTCTCGTCTACACTCACACCTGCATGCACTACCTCTACAGCCACTACGTCCTGAACCAGCACACCCACCAGCACACCCTGCTCACGTGCAGTCACCACCCCCTCTACCATACACACGTCCCCTGTGTCCTCTCCCACTGTGTCTGTGACGACCCCTCTGAAGATACACAAACGCAGGCACACACCCACCCAACAGCCATCCACCTCACGACTGCCTCCAGCGCATGCACCTGCACCCAAAGCCACAAAACGTACACCTCCTACAACCACCACCTCTTCCTCCACTCCCAAACCCCCTCCAGCTACCCATCCCACTGTGTCCAAGAAACTCTTCCTGTCCAGCCTTAACCTATTTCCCACCCCCCGTCCAACTCATAGGTCCTGAACTTGCACCTCAGCCACAACATCTCCGGGACCAGTGGTGCCTGTGGTCATAGGTATGTGGAGTGCACTGGCCACCAGGACAGCCAGTGTGGCACGGAGCCACAGCACAGTCAGTCCCCCCCCTGTGAAGCACCAGAAGTTGGCCAGTGCACGGCGGGAGAGGAGGAAAACTCCAGCCACCCAAGCCGCACCCAGGGGTCCCAGTGGGAGTGTGGACTCAGCTGTGACTCCTCCCAAGGTGGGGAAGGGCCACAAGAAACCTGGCAAGTCTTGGAGGAGCAGCACGGTGGAGAAGACCGCCATCATCCCCGCTGCCCAGGAGGGCCCCGCCAGACCCATCCTCGCTGCCAAGGAGGCCACCGCCAGCCCCATCCTCGCTGCACAGGAGGGCCCCGCCAGCCACAGTTCAGCTGCCCAGGAGGGCCCTGCCAGCCACAGCCCAGCTGCCCAGGAGGCCACTGCCAGCCCCATCCTCGCTGCACAGGAGGCCAGTGCCAGCCCCATGCTCGCTGCACAGGAGGCCAGCGCCAGCCCCATCCTCGCTGCACAGGAGGCCACCGCCAGCCCTATCCTCGCTGCCTAGGAGGGCCCCACCAGCCACAGCCCAGCTGCCCAGTAGGGCCCCACCTGCCACAGCCCAGCTGCCCAGGAGGGCCCCACCAGCCACAGCCCACATGCCCAGGAGGGCCCCGCCAGCCACAGCCCAGCTGCCCAATGAAGGGCCGCCAGCCCCAGCCCAGCTGGGCAATGAAGGACCGCCAACTCAAGCACCGCTGAACAAGGCACCGCCAACTCAAGCTCCGCTGAACAGGGCACCGCCAACTCAGGCACCGCTGAACAGGGCACCGCCAACTCCAGCACCGCTGAACAGGGCACCGCCAACTCAAGCACCGCTGAACAGGGCACCGCCAACTCAAGCACCGCTAGCCCATGAGCGGCAGGGGCACCAACGCAACTGGGACGGTCACGGGGTGCGTGATGCACTCTGGGCACCAGTCCCCCTCCAGAACCAGTGGAGACTTGCATCCACCACCTCTGTCCTTGGCAGGATGAAGCACTCTGGGAACCAGTCCCCCTCCAGAACCAGTGGAGACATGCATCCACTACCTCTGTCCTTGGCAGGATGAAGCACTCTGGGCACCAGTCCCCCTCCAGAACCAGTGGAGACATGCATCCACTCCGTCTGTCCTTCACAGGATGAAGCACTCTGGGCACCAGTCCCCCTCCAGAACCAGTGGAGACATGCATCCACTCCGTCTGTCCTTCACAGGATGAAGCACTCTGGGCACCAGTCCCCCTCCAGAACCAGTGGAGACATGCATCCACTACCTCTGTCCTTCACAGGATGAAGCACTCTGGGCACCAGTCCCCCTCCAGACCCAGTGGAGACATGCATCCACTCCGTCTGTACTTCACAGGATGAAGCACTCTGGGCACCAGTCCCCCTCCAGAACAAGTGGGGAAAGGCATCTACCTGAGAGACTGTGGCTTTGCACTTCCCAGGATGAGGCAGTGGGCAAACCACCCACTGTAGAGACTTGAGAGACTGTGGCTTTGCACTCCCCAGGATTGACCCGTGGGCAAACCACCCACTGTAGAGACTTGAGAGACTGTGGCTTTGCACTCCCCAGGATGAAGCAGTGGGCAACCCACCCACTGTAGAGGCTTGAGAGACTGTGGCTTTGCACTCCCCAGGATTGAACAGTGGGCAAACCACCCACTGTATGGACTTGAGAGACTGTGGCTTTGCACTCCCCAGGATACATTATTGGGCATGGAGCCCCCTCGTGGATCTGGCATCGTGCACTCATCCGACTGAGGTGCCCTCCCTTCCCTTCCCCCTGAGGTGCCTGTTGTATTTCTATCTGATGCCCCTGCAGTGTTCTCTCTGTTTTGATCTGGTATCGTGTGTGGGCCTCGCCAATGCTTTTTGGGCCCAGTGGTCCACGGACTATAAAAGGTGCAATACCTGGACTACTATTCTTGGTTTATATTTTGTAAATAGTGTTTATATGTATATTTTTGCGTACTGCATTTTGATATATTACAATGGTTACACTCATTTCCTTTTGTCTTTGCATTCTTCCAGGGGGGTTGGGGGGTGTTACTATGATGTATAGATATGTATTAGTGTGTGTGTTGTAGTGGGTGAGGGTGGGGGTGGGGTTGTTGCGTGTGTGTGTCCCTGTTTTTTGCCTCCCCCCTCCCCTGTGTCGTAGGTGCAGTACTCACCGTGGTCTTCGCCACTGGCGTTGGTGCTCCTGGTACAGGAGCAGGAAGAGTATTGCGGTAGGATTTGGTCTTCCGGGTCCATGGTGTCGTTGTTCCTCGTGGAGTATGTAGAGGTGAGCGTTTTCCGCCGTGTTTTTATCCGCTGTGAATCCGCCCCGGAAAAGGTGGCGGATTGGTAGGTTGTGATACTGTGGGCGGTACTTTGTCTTCCGCCTGTCTGTTGGCGGTGACCGCCAAGCTGTTTGTTTGTACCGCTGTGGCGGTCGGAGTGTTAAAGTGGCTGTCTTTGTTGGCGGATTCTGCCACGGTCGTAATTCCAATTTTTTTACCGCCGGCCTGTTGGCGGTCTTACTGCAGCTTCAACACCGACCGCCAGGGTTGTAATGACCACCTTTATCTCTTTGCTCTTGTCGTGTATGTAGGCACAGCAATGTTGTACTTAAAACTTTTTACAGACTCAACCTTTTTCTGCTAACAAAATATCTAAAGATAATTGATCTTGCAACACCACAGATGTTACAACCTCTAATTCTGTATCTCTTGATAATAAAGCACCAGATGTACTTGTAGCACATTTTATCCACTAATATAAAACACTTTCTAATCTTCTCATCAATTAGTACTACTCCAACTGAAGGAATAATGGTAAAAAAAATATCTCCACTAGATGTGACTAATCATTAGTACTAGATCTATGACGTGATTTTTTCTCAAAAGCTGCTAATCTATTCACCTAATACATTTTTGAAACACTAAAGGTAAGTATTTTGTCCCTTCCTAGTCAACGGGCAGTTGGAAATATGCATCCTGTCTGTAAACAAAATAAACTCCAGGAATAATGGGGTCTTCTCCAGTGAGAATTTGAGCAGGCCCTCCAAAAATGTCAAAAGTGTGTTTACCTCCATTCAATCCCATGTGTCGAGTTCTAATGTATGTTCTTCTGTAAATGCACAACTTTACCTTCATTCATCAATCTAATTTCAAATCTAGAATACACCCTCTTTTCTTTGTACTCATCTTCCTCCTTTTTCCACAAGTTCTTTAACATCTTCCCTGTCTGTGGATTATGAAACATTTGAGTTGTTCTTTCTTCTAAAGTCACAATTAATTTATTTCCCAATGGACTCATGGAATAGGTTTAATTTTGTTTATATGCCTTAACAGAGTTAATTTGAGTAGGAGGTGTAAAGAATTACCAAGCTCTCTTCATCTCCTTAGCATGTGGAAGGGGGTTCATTCTGTAATGAAGAGGTACCCAAGAAAGTATAAAATCATATTTGGAAAAATGCTACTCAAAATAAAAAAAATAAAACATTTGATGTTAAATCTCCCTCTGATGTGTTGAGTTCTAGTGTATTTTCTTCTAAATGCAAAACTTACTCTTCATTCATCAATCTAATTTCAGTCAAGGATACACCCTTTTTTATTTGTACTCATCTTCCTCCTTTTTCCACAAATTCTTTAAAGCATCTTCCCTGTCTGGGGATTATGAAACATGTGTGTTGTTCTTTCTTCTAAAGTCTGAATGAATATCTTTTCCAATGGACTTTTGAAACATGTTTAATTGTGTTTATATGCCTTAACAGTGTTAATTTGAGTAGGAGGTCTAAAGAATTGCCAAGCCCTCTCCATCTCCACAGCATGTGGATGGGGGTTCATTCTGTTATGAAGAGGTACCTCAGAAAGTATAAAATCATAACTGGAAAAATAATACTCAAAATAAAAAAACACTTTTGATGTGAAATCTCTTTCTGATATGTCCTTATATAAGAAGGCTTGATTTGTACATGATCCTCTGAATGTACAGATAATGTGGGTGAAAGGATAGATCTAATAGTTCCTGCTTCAGGTGAAATATTCATACAAACTAAAATATTCATTAATATTAGCACAATAACTGTTAACATCACAGCAATCACTACTATACTATGTTTGTTAAGGAAACACATGTTCTACAGTCAGGCCTTGAGTAGCCTTCAGCATTGAGCAGACTTGTAATATTCAACAACTGATTCCACTTGTGAAAATGTAGCAAAATTCATTGTCGTTAATTGCAGTTAAATATTTTAGCTTATCTGTGGCCCTACTTCAACTGGTTTTAAAATGACAACCCTATTGTTTTACTGCAACATTAGCCCTAGGGAGTCTTCCTAATTCTTTATTATTATTTTTTCCTTGGTTGTATATGTTTCTCCTTAAAGCAATAAGGGTAAAGCTCGTTCACAGTCAGTTCAGCCACTGTTCGTAGGTAACAAGATAAGATTTAATGAAAAATGTGATTGGGTTCAAGAAATTAAACTCTATAACTGCTGTGGCTCATCATGGTGGCTAAAGTGGTTCTGCTCTCAGTTCATTCCCATCATAGATTGCTTACTTGGACACACTGTCCATGTAATAAGTTCACTGAGGCTCTCAATATCTGTGACATGGTACTATTGCTCTCTTTGATCTTCTTGGTGTTTGCTGACACCCTTCAGTGTTGCTCATGTTAGTCAGGATACCCCCTGTTCAAGCAAGGGCCCTCACTCTAGTCAGGGTAAAAGAGAATCACCCTCAGCTAACCCCTGCTTACCCCCTTGGTAGCATGGAAGAGCAGAAGGCCTAAGTTCAGAGTGCTAGGTGTAAAGTATTTGTACCAACACACACAGTAACTTAATGAAAGCACTACAAAATGGCACAACACAGGTTTAGAAAAATAGAAAATATTTATCTAAACAAACCAAGACCTAAACGACAAAAAACCACAATACACAAGTCAAGTAATCAATTAAAAAGCAAACAGAGTATTTATGTAGTTTAAAACACACACTAACACTGTTAGCGTGAAAATGGACCTTGGGTGCACCAAAAATAACCCCGCATGGGCGAGTGTGCGTCTAAAAGGGCTTGCAATGTGTTGACCTTGCGTCGTTTCTCCTTTCATCGGGTAGGGCGCATCGTTCCTTCTCTCCGCAGGAGAGCGATTCATAGATCCGGTCAGCACTCTCGGGTCCGGGCAGGCCTGGCATTGTTTTTACATGCCC
Source organism: Pleurodeles waltl (assembly GCF_031143425.1). Classification (NCBI taxonomy): domain Eukaryota; kingdom Metazoa; phylum Chordata; class Amphibia; order Caudata; family Salamandridae; genus Pleurodeles; species Pleurodeles waltl. The sequence goes on along the minus strand of NC_090446.1, from coordinate 817,067,237 downwards.
AGCGGTGTTTGCATTGGAAATCCAGCCGCACGATAATCCAGCGATCTCCCAGCCTCCGTCAGCGATGCTGCACGTCATTTCTCAAGCTCCGTGCATCAATTCTTCAGTCACGTTTCCGGCGAGCATTGATTTTCAGCCGCGGAGCCGGCAGCGTGTCGTTTCTTTAGCTGCAGATCGGAGTTGCACCGATCTTTTCCCCGTACGGTGCTCTGTGCGTGGATTTCTTCCTCTTAGGCTGCCAGCTTCTCCTTTCAGGGTCCCAGGAACTGGATGGGCACCACAGGGCAGAGTAGAAGTCTCTCCAGAGACTTCAGGTGCTAGCATAGAGAAGTCTTTGCTGTTCCTGAGACTTCAAACAACTGGAGGCAAGCTCTAAATCAAGCGCTTGGAGAGCTCTTCTCAAGATGGAAGGCACACAAAGTTCAGTCTTTGCCCTCTTACTCTGGCAGAAGCAGCAACTGCAGGATAGCTCCACAAATCACAGTCACAGGTAGGGCTGCTCTTCTTCCTCGGCTCTTCAGCTCTTCCCCAGGCAGAGGTTCCTCTTGGTTTCCAGAAGTGTTCTAAAATCTGTGGTTTTGGGTGCCCTTCTTATACCCAATTTCTCCTTTGAAATAGGCCTACTTCAAAGTAAAGTCTCTTTTGAATGTGAAATCCTGCCTTGCCCATGCCAGGCCCCAGACACTCACCAGGGGGTTGGAGACTGCATTGTGTGACGACATGCACAGCCCTTTCAGGTGTAAGTGACCACTCCTCCCCTCCCTTCTAGCACAGATGGCTCATCAGGAAATGCAGACTACACCCCAGCTCCCTTTGTATCACTGTCTAGTGTGAGGTGCAACCAGCACAACTGTCAAACTGACCCAGAGAGGGAATCCACAAACAGGCAGCGTCACAGAAATGGTATAAGCAAGAAAATGCTCACTTTCTAAAAGTGGCATTTTCAAACAAGCAATCTTAAAATCAACTTTACTAAAAGATGTAGTTTTAAATTATGAGCTCAGAGACCCCAAACTACATATGTCCATCTGCTCCCAAAGGGAATCTACACTTTAATCAGATTTAAAGGTAGCCCCCATGTTAACCTATGAGATGGACAGGCCTTGCAACAGTGAAAAATGAATTTAGCAATATTTCACTGTCAGGACATATAAAACACATTACTATAGGTCCTACCTTAACCATACACTGCACCCTGCCCTTGGGCCTACCTGGGCCTACCTTGGGGGTGCCTTACATGTAAGAAAAGGGGAGGTTTAGGCCTGACAACTGAGTACACTTGCCAAGTCGAATTTGCAGTTAAAAACTGCACACACAGACACTGCAGTGGCAGGTCTGATACATGATTACGGAGATACTTGTGTGGGTGGCACAACCAGTGCTGCAGGCCCACTAGCAGTATTTGAATTACATGCCCTGGCACCTCTAGTGCACTTTACTAGGGATTTACTAGTAAATCAAATATGCCAATCATGGATAAACCAATCAACCATACAATTTACATAGAGAGCATATGCACTTTAGCACTGGTTAGCAGTGGTAAAGTGCTCAGAGTTCAAAAGCCAACAGCAACAGGTCAGACAAAATAGGAGGCAGGAGGCAAAAAGATTTGGGATGACCCTGCATAAGCAAAAAAGTCCAACAGCTCACACCACTTGACTTGGTTTCTTTGATGATAGTTTGACGTATACATTGAAGTGACACATTCTATCTAAGTCTCTCTCTGCTTCTTAGTTGTTCTTCTCCCTCTTTTCTTCTCCCACTGCTCTCACTCATTCCTTCACCAGGGTTACTCGGCTGCACCTGGTGTTTTCTGAGACACTTCCCCTTGTCGAGTAGGTTCTCATTATCCTAATGAGACTACTGGATTTGGGCGGCAGAATCACTTATACCGGGGGGGACTGAGTCTGAACCCACTCCAGGTGACACCTGTTGGCCTAATCTGGGTTTGTTCTGGCTAACTAGCAGTGCTTCATCTCCACCCAAGAGCAGGGATCATTGGGCAACCGGGCACATGACACAAATGACTCCTCAGGGAACTCGTGATCACTCAGATCTCATCTGTTTCTCTCAGATACATTAGTCTCACATATCAAGGACAATCAGAGGAAGAGTATAGTTCAATAAGGTTTTATTGAAGTATGCTTTAACTAGAACTATGAAGCACAACAAGATTAAAATTGTGACAAGGAGAGTGAAACGTAAAAATAACGCTACCATATTGTCACTAAGATCGTTAAGAATAGTTCCTACCTAGGCTATGTTAGCGCACAGCATGTTAAGTTCTAATTCTGTACTTCAGGTTCCCCTGGGAAGACATCATCCCTCATGCCTGAGCAAGAGGCTTGTATTCTACATAAGCAGCTGTAGCTAAGCACTCAGCAATCACCAAAGAGTTGTGGTCATCTGGCTGGAATCTCCCTCTAACGTACATGGGTCAAAGTAGTGTTTTTATAATAAAACAGCTGATGTTCCAAGAAAGGATCCACATTTAAGAGTGTGTATGTTTCTGTGAACATTGGAGACAAAGCGTAGCACTTTTGCCGGCAACCTATCTTACTACAGCCTTGAGAAAAGCACAGAGTGAAAAGAAATGTCTTGCTTAAGAACGTAGTGCTGACCTAGGCGAGGAACAGCTAGATAGAGAAATAAAACAAGACCGCAAATGTGGCTATTGTTAAAACAGAGCTAGAATAAAACATATCTTGGTTAAAGTGCACAAAGGCAGGCCTAGTTTGCTAAAATAATGTGTATAAAACTGTAGCTAAAATGGCTACACAACACCCTCTCTGCCCTCATCCCTTCCTTTTTCTCCCCAGATGATTCAATACTACTCTGAGAGACTTGTAGGGTTGGAATACCTGGAGAACTCTTGAGCACAACATTCCTCCTCTTGCCCGTCTGACTCTGCAGGCACAACTGGTTGCTAAATTGCTTCAGGCATCCCCACATCTTCAAGGGAGCATCTCACTCTCTGAGTGTGGGAGAGTATAGGAGACATGTACCTCGTTAGGCAGACCTTTCCACACTGGCTCAAACACAACATCCAAATGTGTTTCTTCACTCAAACCAAATTCTCAGGACTAAGGTTGTGGCATTGCTCTTGATGTGTAAGGGCAGTAGCAGCTCCAACCTTGTCGAAATAAAGTGTATGGGTATACAATTCCCAGTGTAAAGGTAGGACTGCACACCATCGACAAAACCTCAGGACAAGAGACCTGAGTTTGTCTACACCATCAGAAACTATTGACCCAATCCCTAGCTAGCTCATAATACGTCACATGAACTGCCAACCTTCAGAAGATAACAGACCGCTTTGGCAGCCTGTGATACAACACTCTGACTCCCAAGGATGTTGAGGCCACAGATCTAACCCTTTCATTGTTTTACTCATGTATGCCCACTGTTAGAAATGGGGTCTGTGGTTGGCAGTCAGTTTGCACTCTGCCGAAGCAGGGACTATCACTCTAGTCAGGACAATGAAGATACACACTTAGATAACCACTGCTCACTCCCTTGGTAGCTTGGCACAAGCAGTCAGGCTTATCTGAAAGCCAAAGTGTAAAGTATCTGTACCAACACACACAGTAATACAGTGAAAACAAAACAAAAAGGATGCCACACTAGTTAACAAAATAGGCTATATTTATCCAAATCAAACAAGACCAAAATGACAAAAAGCAAACATACATAAGTAAAGTTACGAATTTTCAGAGTAAAGAAAGTCTTACTCTAAAGAAAACAATGGAAACGTTGTTACACAAAGTACCTTTGCAACAATGAAAAGCTAATTTGGCAGTATTTCACTGTTAGGACATGTACAACATACCAGTACATGCCCCAACTTTAACATACACTGCACCCTGTCCATGGGGCTACCTAGGGCCTTCGGTAGGGGTGCCTTACATGTATGAAAAAAAGGAAGGTTTGGGCCTGGCAAGTGGGTACACTTACCAGGTCGAATTGGCAGGTAAAACTGTACACACAGACACTGCAGTTGCAGGTGTGAGCTAGGTTTACAGGGCTACTCGTGTGGGTGGCACAATAAGTGCTGCAGACCCACTAGTAGCATTTGATTTACAGGCCCTGGGCACCTCTAGGGACTTACTGGTAAATCAAATATGCCAATCATGGAAAAGCCAACTAAACATGCAATTTAAACAGGGGAGCACTTGTCAGCAGTGGTAAAGTGCCAAGAGTACCATAAATAGCAAAAACAAAGTCCAGCACACAATCAAAACATAGAAAGCAGAGGCAAAAAAGATGGGGCAGACCACACCAAGCATGCCAGGTCTGGCACCCATGGTAAACATGAGAAAGATAAGAATACATGTTTTCAATCGTTTAATGAAATAAGCATATTCTTGCATAGAGAAAATGAGCTGCAATTATTAGGCAGATGGGACAATTTTGCATTGTAGCTAGCGGTACCAACATGGTGAACAGAAAAACAGTCCAACCATGGTAATCTTAGATCTATATCTTCCTAACTATCACTACCTACACTCTGAGAGCATAGTGGGTGTACCCTCTGCCTGATCTGGGCAGATAATCTGTGACCTGCATACCTGGAGAGCTGAGGCAAGGAGCTGTTCTAGAGTGGAGTTGACAATCCTTCTCTGTAAGATGGAAGATCAGGGTCAGCAGTGCTGCATGTCAAACACAGGATTTGCTCTAGGACATAAGTGCCCAGAGTATTCCTCTGAACCCTGTACAGCAGTTTTTCATTTTATATTCAAAACCACACTGTGTTTGAGGAAAATCTCTTCAGAAATGATATGTCTAGATGTTAGAAGCTGTCTCTGAATGGTGCAATAAAAGCCCTAGGATGTCTTGTTCTGTGTTCCTAGTCTTGAACAGGCTACAGATTACATAGCAAGACTGGTTTACAAAAACAAGCAACGTGTACATGTTCTCTGAACAATATTGTGCAAGCAGAAAATGCGTAAAATGTCATTGCTAAAACTGATGTCAGCCTAAAATGTATAAAATGTAAAATGTAAAACTAAGCTAAGAAGGGGATTAATAGAAGGCCCAATAAGGCCTCATGACAGTACTCATCAATCCTAGGGCTTGCATTGCCCGCTCAGAGTCAGTTAGAAACTGTCTCTGAATGGCAATGCAGGTCCAAGAATATCTTGTTCTATATTCCTAGCCTTGATCAGGCTACAGATTACATAGCGAGAATGGTTTACAAAAACAAGCAACATGTACAGCATCTTCTCTGAACAATATTTTGCAAGCAGAAAATGTGTAAAATGTCATGGCTAAAAGTGATGTCAGCCTAAAACATGTCAAATGTCAAATGTAAAACTAAGCTAAGAAGGGGAATAACAGAGGGCCCAATAAGGCCTCATGACAGTACTACATCAGCCAGTCCTTTGTAGTAGTTGAGAATCTAAGCATTTGTGACATCTACAAGCACAGTTGCAGGCACAGCAGGCAGTCTTGTGACAAGTCTCATAAGTATTGTACATGGCAGCAATCCTGTTCTTCTGTCATGAGTACTTTGGAAACTCTTCAGCACCAACGGCAAATCCTCTGGCAGTTTTAAACAAATGGATGCACACCCTTTGACTAAACAATACTTCAGTGCCTCATTGACTTGTTTTACAATACCAGAAGCTTCTAGTCTGTTGTTACAATATAATTGTTGTTCCATTTGTTGTGTCACACACAACATTCCAAGGATCTCATTATTAGCATGAGTTCCTTAACCTGACTCCGTTGAAGCCAGAAATCTGAACTGTGGTATGCATTGTCGCAACAGGAGTTTGGCTTCTGTGAAACTGACATTCCTCTGTGCCGGGTAGGCTTACACCATTCCAGAGAAAATGCAAAATATGACGGGGACATATCACAGCCAATTACATAGAGGCATCTCAATGAAGTGCCACTGCATCATGTTATAGGTTCATACTGATTCCCATGTGACCCGTGGTTACTGGTGTCTTCTACAGTCATTTGCTGACAGCTTCTTATCCTATGTCACAATTCCCTAGCTAGAACTCTACTAGAACTCTAAATCAGTGGTTGAACCAATTCTGTCTGGACAGTCTAAGCCTGGAATCTCTCCTGATGTGTGGAATTCCAAAATGTCAAGCCAATGGGAATAGAAAAAGATCAGGTAACAATGGTGTTCCATCAGCTGAGACCCATATATCTTTTGCAATTTTGATCCAATATGCTCTGACTCATTCTTGCTGTAATGCTTCTGACACTTCCTCCCATAGGGCCTGATTCTAACTTTGGAGGACGGTGTTAAACCGTCCCAAAAGTGGCGGATATACCACCTACCGTATTACGAGTTCCATAGGATATAATGGACTCGTAATACGGTAGGTGGTATATCCGCCACTTTTGGGACGGTTTAACACCATCCTCCAAAGTTAGAATCAGGCCCATAGTCTCTTAACTTCCACCCAGGTATGATCTACAGACAACAGAATGGAACATTTTGGCCCTCATTCTGACCCTGGCGGTCGGCGGAGAGACGGCGGTCGGACCGCGAACAGACCGGCGGTATTAAAAATGGCATTCTGACTGCGGCGGTCCCCGCCGCGACCGACCGCTACTTCTCCACTCCGACCGCCGCGGCGGTCATGACCGCGGGGCTGGAGTTTGCGCACTCCGGCCCGGCGGTCGTCCCAAGACCGCCAAGGGTATTATGACCCTGCCTACCGCCGCGGTTTCTTGCGGGCGGGAACCGCCGTGCGAACCATGGCGGTAAGCACTATCGGGGCCAGGGAATTCCTTCCCTGGCACTGATAGGGGTCTCCCCCACCCCCCACTACCCACCCGAGTCCTCCCCCCACACCCTCCACCCCCCTGCCACCCCCCAGAGGTGGTACGAACCCCCTCCCCACCCCCACCCGACATGCACATACATGTACCCCGACATGCACACACCCCCAACATGCACATATACACACCCCCTACACACACATACACAACGGGGACACATACCCGCACACATACATGCCGACATGCGCACCTGCCGAACAGCACACATTACCCATAGACACAGCAGCACCCCCCGCCCGCATACATGCACTCACACACCCCCTCTACACACTCACACGCACACCCCCATGCACGCCCACATCACACAACACCCCCCCACCCCCTCCCCTCACGGACGATCAACTTACCTTGTGCGTTGGTCCTCCGGGAGGCGACGGGAGACATAGGGACGTGACCGCCAACAGAAGACCGCCAACAGAAGACCGCCACACAGAAATGTGGGTCGTAATTCTGTGGGCGGTGTTCTGCTGGCGTGGCGGTGGAGGTTGACCAGTCTCCACTTTCCCGCCGACCGCCAGTGTGGCTGCTGGCGGTTTTCCGGCGGAGCGCTCCCAGCGGTCAGAATGCGCACAGCGGCACACCGCCGCGGTCGGCGGTCTTCACCGCGGCGGTAACTCAGCGGTCTTGCGAAAAGACCGCCAAGGTCAGAATGAGGGCCTTTGTGTCCTCATCAGATCCATTTGTCAAATCCCCTTGTGCATTCCATAGTTGCATAATACAGAACATCAGCATCTCGGTTTCCAGAGGTCACACAATCATTTCCACTTCTATGGACTATGCATTTAACCACTGCGATTTCTGAAAAAGGACAGGCTCTGCTAAGAGCGATCAGTTCACCCTCTTGAGCAAAGGTGACTCCACGCAGCCAAGGGTTTCCACTATTGCAATTTCAAACAGCATAGGCTCCTCTTAGTTCCCCCATACTAACTCTTCAACACTGGCCCTCAACAATCAGTAAATACTCAGGCTCATCAATGGGTTCATCCTTAATATTAAGTCTTGGCTTGGAGAAAATTTTGTAACATTGACTCTGCATTTACACTGCACCAGGTCACATATTAGTCACCCCTATAGAAGGCCCTTCAGCCCCAAGGGCAGGGTGTAGAGTATCTGTGAGTGAGGGCATGCCCCCAAGACCTCCAGGACTATTTCCCCAGACTTCATGAGTGCGGGGACCACATTTTACGTGTGTACTGGACATAGGTCACCACTTATGTCCAGCTACATAATGGTAACTCCGAACATAGGCATGTTTGGTATCAAACATGGAATCATACCCCAATTCTTTTGCACGCATTGGTTGTATGATTCTATGCACTCTGGGGGCTTCTTTGAGGACCTCCAATATTGCAATTCCAGCCTTCTGAGGTTTTCCAGGCAGCCCCAGTGCTGCCACCTCTTAGACAGGTTTCTGCCCTCCGTTTTCTTGAGCAGCTCAAGCCCAGGAAGGCAGAACAGAAGATTTCCTTTGAGAGAGGGGTGTTAGACCCTCTCCCTTTGGAAATAGGTGTTACAGACTTGGGGAGGATAGCTTCCCCAAGCCACTGGAAATGCTTTGAAGGCCTCCTTGCATACACCTGTCTACAATGGTTCAGGGACCCCCAGTCCCTGCTCTGGCACGAAACTGGACAAAGGAAAGGGGAGTGACCACTCCCCTGTCCATCACCACCCCAGGGGAGGTGCTCAGAACTCCTCCAGAGGGATCCTGAGTTTTGCCATCTAGGATTTCAAGTTGGCAGGGAACTCTGGGAGTATCTGAATGGCCAGTGCCAGCAGGTGACATCAGATCCCTCCCCTGATGGGTGCCTACCTATTTAGCTGACCAATCCCACTTTCAGGGCTACTGAGGGTCTCTCTCTTAGATGGTTCTTCAGATTCGAATTGCAAGACTCCAGCAGGAATCCTCTGCATCCTTTACTTCACATTCTTACCTAAGAAACTGCATCTGGACTCTCCAGGAACGCTACAAACTGCAACAAAGAAGCAAAGACGGCTTCTGCATTGTACCTTCAGCTCCTGCCAGCAACTGCAACTGCTTCCTGGTCATGTATCCTCAGAGGATAGCCTGCCTTCAGCCTGTACCAGATGAACAAAGCAATCTCCCTTGGAGTGAAGGAGTCACTCTCTGCTTCAGCAGGCACCTCTCTGCAACAACGACCAGCAGCATGGGTTCCCTCTCCTGATGAGCTGTGTGGATCCTGTCTCACAGGTTGGGACATAAGAGGTCGCAATAGTCCTGACGTCCTACTGTCCAACTTTGGTGGAGGTAAGAGCTTGCCTCCCCAAGCAAGACAGTACCCCTGTGCACAGTGAGTTATTCAGTTGCCAAGGCATTTTGGCATCCTTAAACGAAGTTCTTCCTGCACCATGCAGCTCCAGCCCCTAGCACTCTATCCTATGACGTACAGATTCATGCGTGGTTCTCAGGCAGCGTGGGACCCTTGGTTGCAATGCTGCATGGGCCTCCTTTTGCACCTTCTTTGTCCCCATGCTGTGGGACTCCTGTGCATGCTGCCTGGTCTTCTGAAGACTCTCTGTGTTGTTGAGAGACCCCTCTGACTGCCCCTCCTGGATAGAGTCCAGCAGGTCCCGAATAGTGCCATTTTCCACTAACTGCAAGCTTTGTGTGTACCAAGGCTTGTTGGTGGAATCCAGCAATGCAAATAAGACTGCAATCATCCATCCGTCATGGGACATCATCTGCACCAACCAGGAACCCGCATCCATCTTCTTGGGTGCAGTACTGACTGTTGTTCTTCACAGGTGGTTCTTCTTTTGCACTTTTATCCGGGTTAGCAGGGGCTTCTGTTCTCCCTGGACTTTTCTGTGCTTCTTGGACTTGGTCCCCTTCTTCCAAGGTCTTCAGGTCCAGGAATCCACTGTTTGTGTCTTGCAGTCTCTTCTGGTTCTTGCATAATCTTCTTTCTCGTGTTCTTGTGTGTTCTAGGAAGGTTACTGTGATTTACTTGGGCTTTCCTGGGCTCTGGAGTCGGTTTTATTACTTACCTTTGGTGTTTTCTAATACTCCTAGCGCCCCTCTACACATTACACTTGCCTAGGTGGTAAACCGGCATTCAAATTCCACTTTCTTAGTTTCTGGTTTGGGTTCCTCCAGACCCATTTCTAACTATTGTGATTTTCAATATTTGCACTGTTTTCTAACTGCTTTTTACAGCTATTTCTGCATACTAGTGTACATAATTTGTGCATTACTTATCTCCTAAGGGAGTATAGTTTCTATGGTATTTTTGGCATCTGTGTCACCAAAATAAAGTACCTTTCTTTTTGTAACACTGAGTATTTTCTTTTATGTGCGTGAGTACTGTGTGACTATAGTGGTATTGCATGAGCTGTGCATGTCTCCTAGCTACGCCAGTGAAATATTGCTGAATTCAAGGCCTATCCCTCTTATAGGTTAACATGGGGGCTACCTTTAAATTTGATTAAAGTGTAGATTCCCTTTGGGAGCGGATAGATGTGGAGTTTTGGGTCTCTGAGCTCACAATTTAAAAATACATCTTTCAGTAAAATTGATTTTAAGATTGTGTGTTTGAAAATGCCACTTTTAGAAAGTGAGCATTTTCTTGCTTTTACCATTTCTGTGGCTCTGCCTGTTTGTGGATTCCCTCTCTGGGTCAGTTTGACAAGACACCTGTGCTAGGAGGGAGGGGAGGAGTGGTCACTTACAGCTGAAAGGGCTGTGCCTGCTCTCACACAATGCAGTCCCCAACCCCCTGGTGAGTGTCTGGGGCCTGACCTGGGGAAGGCAGGATTTCACATTCAAGAGAGACTTTACTTTGAAGTAGGCCTACTTCAAAGGAGAAATTGGGTATAAGAAGGGCACACAAAACCACAGACTTTAGAACAGTTCTGGAAACCAAGAGGAACCTCTGCCTGGAGAAGAGCTGAAGAGCTGAGGAAGAAGAGCAGCCCTGCCTGTGACTGTGCTTTGTGGAGCTATCCTGCAGTTGCTGCTTCTGCCAGAGTAGGAGGGCAAACACTGGGCTTTGTGTGCCTTCCATCTTGAGAAGAAATCTCCAAGGGCTTGATTTAGAGTTGCCTCCTGTTGTTTGAAGTCTCAGGGACAGCAAAGACTTCTCTCTGCCAGCACGTGGAGTCTCTAGGGAGACTCCTACTCTGCCAAGTGGTGCCCATACAGTTCCTGGTACCCTGAAAGGAGAAGCTGGCAGCCTAAGAGGAAGAAATCCATGCACAGGACGACTTGTGCGAGGAAAAGATCGACGCAACTCCAATCTGCGGCTGCAGCTTGAAAAACACTGCGCCACCGGCTTCCCGTCTGAAAATCGCCGCTCGCCTGCAATGCGACTGAAGATATGACACACGGAGCTAGAGAAACGACATGCAGCATCCCAGACGGAGGCTGGGAGATCACAACCCGTGCTGTGTGGTTTTCGGATCATCGTGCAGCTGGATTTCTAATGCAAACACTGCTGGGTGTGTAACAACGATGCAAGGCCTGCCCGGACTCGAGAGTGCTGACCAGATTGACGCATCGCTCTCCTGCGGAGAGAAGAAACAACGCGTCTGACCCGACGAAAGGAGAAACAACGGAAATCGACACATCGCAAGTCCTTTTTGACGCACATTCGCCAGTGCGGGGTTCTTTTTGACGCACCCACAGTACATTTTCAAACTAACGGTGTTAGTGTGTGTTTAAAACTATATGAAGACTCTTTTTACATTTTAATTGATAACTTGACTTGTGTATGGTGGATTTTTGTTGTTTTGGTCGTATTTTGTTCAGATAAATATTTTCAATTTTTCTAAACCTGTGTTTTGTCATTTTGCAGTGTTTTCATTAAGATACTGTGGCCCTCATTCCAACCCTGGCGGTCTCTGACCGCCAGGGCGGAGGGCAGCGGAAGCACCGCCAACAGGCTGGCGGTGCTTCCTTGGCTATTCTGACCGCGGCGGTAAAGCCGCGGTCAGAAAAGGGGAACCAGCGGTTTCCCGCCGGTTTTCCCCTGGCCCAGGGCGCCGCCATGGGGATTCCGACCCCCTTCCTGCCAGCCTGTTTCTGGCGGTTTTCACCGCCAGAACCAGGATGGCGGGAACGGGTGTTGTGGGGCCCCTGGAGGCCCCTAACAGGGCCCCATACAGATTTTCACTGTCTGCTTTGCAGACAGTGAAAATCGCGACGGGTGCCACTGCACCCGTCGCTCCCCTGCAACTCCGCCGGCTCCATTCGGAGCCGGCTTCCTCGTTGCAGGGCCTTTCCCGCTGGGCCGGCAGGCGCTCCTTTGGTGGGCGCCCGCCGGCCCAGCGGGAAAGCCAGAATGGCCGCCGCGGTCTTTTGACCGCGGAGCGCCAATTCGGCGGTAACCGCATGGCGGGCGGCGACTGCCGCCCGCCGCGGTCAGAATGACCGCCTGTGTGTGTTGATACAAATACTTTACACCTAGAATCTGAAGATAAGCCTACTGCTCGTGCCAAGCTACCAAAGGGGTAGGCAGGGTTTAGCTGAGGGTGATTCTCTTTTACCCTGACTAGAGTGAGGGTCCTTGCTTGAACAGGAGGTAACCTGTCTGTCAACCAAAGACCCCATTTCTAACATTGGTAATCAGCGCTTGGGATTTGGACTTGTATTTGTACTTGACACACAGTGATTAAGTGTACACTACAGTTTGAGTTCAGACCACTACATGACCACATACTACTTGTCTTGTGATTCTTGTTTTTCGCTTTTGGACTGTTTTTGTTCTACTTCCATTTTTCGCTGATTCCCTGATTGACTGTCTTTGGAACTTCATTTGGGAACTTATTTTCTGCCTTTGGAACTTTGCACTTGTTTTTGAATCTTCATCATGTCCCAAGCTGGAGATGCATCAGATGGAGCTGACTTTGACCTTCAGAAATTGGATAGTTATACCAAGGCTCAGTTGAAGCAGTTCTATAAAAGTTGTGACTGTCCCATTAAGAGCTCATCCAGGAAGGAGGAGCTAAAAAGGCGCTGAGTGCCTGGGTGACAGCCAAGAGCACTGAAGGGCACACAGAGTATGGGGGAGATGAGGAGGGAGAGGAAGAGTGTTCCACAAACAATGGTATTGTGGGTGGGCCTGTTATGTACAGGGAGAAGGTCTATAGGTCAGGTAGCAGTGTCTCATCTAAGGGTCTGACACCTGAGGAGTTACAGGACAGACAGGCAGAAAGGGAGTACCAATTGGAGCAGAGAAGGCTAGCCATTGAGGAGAGGAAGTTAGCGATGGCTCATGAGCTTAGCTTGAGACAGATGGATCATAGAAGCCAGTCCAGTAGAGATGGTGGCACCAATCCTACAGTGCAGTCTGAGAGGAGGGTTCACATTCCTAAAGATCTTGTGAAGGATTACAAGAGGGAGGATGACATATACTTGTAGTTTAAGGGGTATGAGTCTGCTCTCCACATGAATCTGGTCCCTGAAGCTCATTGGGCATGGGTCTGTGGAAGTACTTTGAGGTAGAGGGGAGGGATACACTGACAGCCTTGAGGGATGCTCAGAGTCTCACCTACACTATCATGAAGGATGCCTTACTCACAAGGTATGGTCTCACCCCTGAGCAGTACAAGGATAAGTTTAGGTCCTACAAGAAGAAGGAATCCCAAACATGGTTGAAATGTGTTGATTCTTATTGAAGGTCACTGGATGGTTGGATGAAGGGCAGTAAGGTCACTACATATGAGGGGCTTTACAATCTGATGGCTTGGGAGCACTTGTACAGTTTATGTTTTCCAGAGCTGCACCAGAAGCTGATTGACAGCAAGCTGACTGACCCCATCAAGCTTGCGCAAGAAGCAGACCACTAGGAGAGCACCAGGGTCCAAAAGAGGTATGGGGGAGACCATGCCAAGGGTGGGCAGGGTCCCTCTCAGAAGAAAGGGGGAGGGTAAACAGGGGGAGTTCTCTAAAGGGCCCCAAACTGATTCCCAGGGTAAGGTTTCCAACCCCCCCAGTGAAAAGAAGCCATGGTTCTCCAAAGGGAAGCCAGTGTCAGGTGGTCCCCCATGTAAGTGCTATGCATGTGACCAGGTGGGTCATGTGAGGGGGTCCCCAAATGCCCCAAAAGTACACCAGCACCCACTGGTGCGCCATCCCAGGGTTTGGCCAGTGTAGCGCTTGGGGAGGAGTTGGTTTCAGGCGGGTGGGAACCAGCTGAGATGACCCTTGTCTCAGTAGGGGACAGTGAGATGGTCCAGAGAACCCTAGTGCCTGAAAACACTAAGAAATACAGGCAGTGGGTGACCATTAATGGACAGAGGGTGGAGACTCTGAGAGACACAGGAGTCAGTGTGACTACAGAGAGGAGTCAGCTGGTGTCTGAAGAGCAGATTGATCCCCGGGTACTTCACCAAGTAGTTGTAATGGACAACTCAGAGCGCCTGTGCAGAGTGGCGCAGGTTCCCTTTGAATGGGAGGGTTGCCTCAGGTTCCTTGAAGGTAGCTGTGAGTCCAACTATGCCTGTTGATTGTTTACTAGGTAATGACCTGGAGGATTTCCCTTGCAAGGAGGTGGAACAAAGGTCTCACTTGGAGAAGTTGGATCTGCCTGGGTGGGTATGCGTATCCATCCGGTCAATGGCAGCCCGTGAAGGTAATCAAGAGCCCCTGGAGCCTGAAACAGTGGCCCAGGGGACCACCAAGAAGAGAAAGGGAAGGGGACGTGGGAAACCAGCCCCAGAAGTTCCCACAGTCCGGGAGGAGGTGGAGCCTGAGGGTTATGCCCCAGAGCCTATAGGGGAACAGGTGGCTGAACTGGGGGAGGTCCCTGAGCTGTCACAGTGGCAGCAGGAAGGGGGGCCAACCAGGGAGGCATTCTGTGCAGCACAGAAGACATGCCCTACTTTGGAGAGTTTGCGGCAAAAGGCTGCAGACCAGGCGGCTGGCAAGGAGCCAGGATCACACCTGATTTATTGGGAGGATGACCTCCAGTATAGCGAGCCTAAGGTTCCTGAGCCTGGGTCAGCCTGTGTGCTGGTGGTACCCCAGTGCTTCAGGGCCTTCCAACTGGGGTTGGCTTACGATGTACCTTTAGCTGGACATTTGGGGCAGGACAAGACCTTTGAGAGGCTTGTCACCCACTTTTACTGGCCCATAATGCGCAGGCACACAGATGCACATTGCAGGTCATGTCAGACTTGCCAGGCTAGAATGGGAGGAAATGTATGTCTCTCCTCCAGCCTTTGCTTGTTGTCAGTATTCCCTTGGAGAGGGTAGGCATTGACATTGTGGGTCCTCTGGATCCCAAGACAGCCATGGGCAACAGGTTTATCCTGGTCTTGGTGGACCATGCCACCTGGTCCCCAGAAGCCATTCCTTTGAGATCAATCACTTCCCCTGTAGTGGATCGTGCTTTGATGGGTTTTTTACCCACATGGGGTTCCCAAGGAAGTGGTATCTGATAGGGGTACCAACTTCATATCCAAGTATATGAAGTCTCTGTGGAAGGCGTGTGGGGTAACCTACAAGTTCACCACCCTTTAAACCCCCCAAAGTAATGGTCTGGTTGAGAGATTCAACTGCACTTTAAAAGTTATGATCATGGGCCTGTCAGAGCCCTTGAGGCGTAAGTGGGACGTCCTCTTGCCATGCCTTCTGTTCGCCTAAAGGGAGGTGCCTCAAAAGGGACTTGGGTTTAGTCCCTTTGAGCTGATTTATGGGCTCCCTGTGAGGGGACATTTGAGTCTGGTCAAGGAAGCTATGGAGAAAGCTCCTAGTAAACTCCCCCCCAGGATCTATTCAGTTACATGCTGGCCTTGAGAAACCAGACTTCCCGCTTTAGGAGTCTCACTCAGGAGAACCTGGAAGCAAGCCAGGAGGATATGAAACGCTGGTATGACCAGAATGCGACTGTGGTCGAGTTTTATCCTGGACAAAAGTGTGGTTGATGACACCAGTGGAGCCTAGGGTGCTCCAGGACAAGTGGACTGGGCCATTTAAGGTGGCGGAGCCCAAGAGTGAAGTCACCTACCTGGTCAACTTGCTGTCTCTAAGGAACCCTTTAAGGCTCCTGCATGTCTACCGCCTCAAGCCGCACTTTGAGGGGACTGAACTGTCCTTGCTCCTTGCGACAGATGATGGGGTAGAGGAGGAGAACGAGCCTCTTCCTGACCTCCTGTCTGCAGGAGAAAAAGATGGGTCAGTGGAGGGAGTGATTCTCTCCCCCTCCCTGACTGAGGAGCAGCAAGGTGACTGTTGCCACGTGTTGGGACAGTTCTCCTCACTGTTTTGCCTGATCCCACGAGTCACACACTTGTGCACACATGATGTGGACACTGGGGAGAGTACACCTATTAAACAGAAGGTTTACAGGGTGACTGACAGGGTCAGGGCTTGCATTAAGGATGAGGTATCCAAAATGTTAACCCTAAGGGTCACTGAGCACTCCAGCAGTCCTTGGGCCTGCCCAGTGGTATTGGTCCAAAAGGCTGCTGCACCTGGTGGCACTCCAGAACTCAGGTTCTGTGTGGACTACCAGGGACTCAATGAGGTCAGCAAGACTGACGCACACCCCACACCCCAAGCTGATGAGCTCATTGACCGGTTGGGAGCTGCCAATACCTTAGTATGTTTGATTTAACATCTGGGTACTGGCAGATTGCCTTAACTGAGGGGGCCAAGGAGAGGTCATCATTCTCTACCCCAATTGGACACTTTCAATTTAAAGTGATGCCATTTGGGATGAAGTATGCTCCTTCCACCTTTTTGAGGTTGGTCAACCAGGTGTTGGCTGGGCTGAATGAGTTCAGTGCCGCCTACCTCGATGACATTGCTGTGTTTAGTTCCTCATGGGAGGAACACTTGCAACACCTCTGGAGAGTGTTAGAGGCCCTGCAGAAGGCAGGCCTCACTATTAAGGTGTGCAAGTGCCAAATAGGTCAGGGTTCTGTGGTGTACTTAGGACACCAGGTGGGGAGTGGCGAGGTGGCACACCTACAGCATAAGATTGACACAATTCTGGCTGAAGAGCCTCCCAAGACCCAGAATGAAGTGAGAGCCTTTTTAGGTCTCACAGGATACTACAGGAGGATTGTTAAGGGATATGGCACTGTTGTGTAGCCATTTTAGTTATAGCTCCATGCACATTATTTTAACACACTAGGCCGCTGTGCACTTTAACTTAGATATATTTTATTCAGCTTCGTCTTATTATTGTTACAATAACCATTTTTACAGTCTTGTTTTATTTTCCGTTTATCTAACTGTTTTCTCCTAGGCCAGCACTCTGTTCTCAAACAAGACATTCTTGATCACTCCCTGCTTCTTCCAAGGCTACAGCATGGTACATTGAGGGTGAACGTGGTAGAAGTTTAGTCTCAAACATTCATAGAAAACACACATCCTTACGTAGGGACATTTTCTCAGAACATTAGTTGTGTTATTATAAAAACACTTCCTTGTCCTATTACACATTAGAGGGAGATTCCAGCCAGGGAACCACGACTGTATACTGTTTGCTGAATGCTTCGCTACAGATGCTAACGAAGACCACAGGCCTTTGCTCAGGTATGGGGGTTGATGTCTTCCCAGGGGAACCTGAAGGGCAGAATTAGAGCTTAACATACTGTGCTCTATCCTAGCCTAGGTAGGAGCTAGTCCATTGATTACAGTGGCGATATGATAGCGTCATTCTTATGCTTCACTCTTCTGGTCACAATTGTAATACTGTCATGTTGTGTTGTCCTGGTTATTGCAGCTCACGCTTTGCTATCGAAGATGCAGTCATTTTATTAAAACTCATTATTAAAACACCCACTTCTTTTGTTGTCATTTATATATGAGACTGAATTGTAAATGAGAGAAACGGATGAGACCTGAGTGACCACGACTTCCCTGAGAAACCAAGTATGTCATGCGCTCGGCTGCCCATTCATCCCTATCCTTGGGTAGAGATGAGGCACTGCTAGTTAGCCGGACCAATCCCAAATTGGAGTGACAGGTGTCACCCGCAGTGGGTTAGACTTAGGGCCTCATTCTGACCCTGGCGGTCTATGACCGCCAGGGTGGAGGCCGGCTGAAGCACCGCCAACAGGCTGGCGGTGCTTCATTTCTTATTCTGACCGCGGCTGTGAAGCCGCGGTCGCCCAGCCAGGTCCGGCGTTTTTCCGCTGGATTTCCCCCGGCTGGGGGAATCCTCCATGGCGGCGCTGCTTGCAGCGCCGCCAAGGGGATTCCGACCCCCTTCCCGCCAGCCTGTTACAGGATGGCGGGAACGGGTGTCGTGGGGCCCCTGGGGGCCCCTGCACTGCCCATGCCACTGGCATGGGCAGTGCAGGGCCCCCCTAACAGGGCCCCACAAGGTTTTTTACTGTCTACATTGCAGACAGTGAAAATCGCGACGGGTGCAGCTGCACCCGTCGCACCCCTGCAACTCCGCCGGCTCCATTCGGAGCCGGCTTCATTGTTGCAGGGCCTTTCCCGCTGGGCCGGCGGGCGATCTTTTGGTGGTCGCCCACCGGCCCAGCTGGAAAGTCAAAATGACCCCCGCGGTCTTTTGACTGCGGAGCGGTCTTTCGACGGGGTAACTTTGGCGGGCGGCGTCCGCCGCCTGCCAAAGTCAGAATGACCCCCTTAGTCTCCCATACCGCAGGCGATTCTGCCGCTCAAAATCCAGTAGTCTCATTAGAATAATGAGAGCCGACGCAACAGTACCATTGTTACCCGCGTAACTGAGCTGACTTTGAAGAAGCAACTCAGGAAAGTGATCTGGACAGAGGCTTGCCAGAACGCTTTAGATGCCCTGAAGGCTGCCATGTGCACAGCACCTGTGCTGAAGGCACCTGACTACTCCAAGGAGTTTCTTGTGCAAACAGATGCCTCAGAGCATGGTATTGGAGCAGTACTCTCACAGCTTAATGAAGAGGGCCTAGATCAACCCAAAGTCTTCATTAGCAGGAGATTACTACCCAGGGAACGTAGGTGGAGTGCTGTAGAACGTGAAGCGTTTGCTGTGGTCTGGGCACTGTAGAAGCTATGACCCTACTTGTTTGGGACTCACTTCCGAGTTCAGACCGACCAGAGGCCCCTCAGATGGTTAATGCAGATGAGGGGTGGGAATCCAAAACTGTTGAGGTGGTCCATTTCCCTACAGGGGATGGACTTTACGGTGGAACACCGTTCTGGTACAGAACACGCCAATGCTGATGGTCTATCCAGGTTCTTCCACCTTAGTGATGAGAACTCCCATGAGGTTGGGTAGTTGCTCCCCACTTTCAGCTGTGGGGGATACGTGTTAGACTTTTCATCCTTGGCGTGGTCTCCCTTAACTTTTTGCCTTTTCTGCATGTTGTTGATCTGTGCTGGACTCTGATTTTACTGTTTGTGTTACTCTGGGCACTTTACTACTGCTAACCAGTGCTAAAGTGCAACTGCTCATTTACAAAATGTGTATGTAATCGGCTTATCCATGATTGGCATTTTTGATTTCCAATTAAGTCCCTGGTAAAGTGCACTAGAGGATCCAGGGCCTGTAAATCAAATGCTACTAGCGGGCCTCCAGCACTGGTTGTGCCACCCACATTAGTAGCTCTGTAATCATGTCTCAGACCTGCCACTGCTGTGTCTGTGTGTGCAGTTTCTAACTGTCAATTTGACTTGGCAAATGTACCCATTTGCCAGGCCTAAACCTTCCCTTTTCTTACATGTATGACACCCCTAAGGTATGCCCTCGGTAGCCCCAAGGGCATGGTGCAGTGTATGGTTAAGGTAGGACATATAGTAATGTGTTTTAAATGTCCTGACAGTGAAATATTGCTGAATTGTTTTTTCACTGTTGCAAGGCCTGTCCCTCTCATAAGTTAACATGGGGGCTACCTTTAAATTTGATTAAAGTGTAGATTCTCTTTGGGAGTGGATAGACATGTGTAGTTTGGGGTATCTGAGCTAACAATTTAAAAATACATCTTTTAGTAAAGTTGATTTTAAGATTGCTTGTTTGAAAATGCCACTTTTAGAAAGTGAGCATGTTCTTGCTTATACCATCTCTGTGACTCTGCCTGTTTGTGTATTCCCTGTCTGGGTCAGTTTGACAGTTGGGCTGGTTGCACCTCACACTAGACAGTGACACAAAAGGAGCTGGGGTGTAGCCTGCTTATCCTGATGAGCCATTTGTGCTAGGAGCGAGGGGAGGAGTGGTCACTTACACCTGAAAGGGCTGTGCCTGCCTTCACACAATGCAGTCTCCAACCCCCTGGTGAGTGTCTGGGGCCTGGCCTGGGAAAGCCAGGATTTCACATTCAAAAGAGACTTTACTTTGAAGTAGGCCTACTTCAAAGGTGAAATTGGGTCTAAGAAGGGCACCCAAAACCAAAGACTTTAGAACAATTCTGGAAACCAAGAGGAACCTCTGCCTGGAGAAGAGCTGAAGAGCTGAGGAAGAAGAGCTGCCCTGCCTGTGACTGTGCTTTGTGGAGCTATCCTGCAGTTGCTGCTTCTGCCAGAGTAAGAGGGCAAAGACTGGACTGTGTGTCTTCCATCTTGAGAAGAAATCTCCAAGGGCTTGATTTAGAGCTTGCCTCCTGTTGTTTGAAGTGTCAGGGACAGCAAAGACTTCCCTCTGCCAGCACCTGGAGTCTCTGGAGAGACTCCTACTCTGCCAAGTGGTGCCCATCCAGTTCCTGGGACCCTGAAAAGAGAAGAGGCCCCTTTCCCCATGTCTAAACAATGATCTATGCATGGCTATGTCCTTGAATTGTTACACTGAACAGACTGTCAGCTACTGTTAGCTCATCTGATGAGACACTCTCACACACTGACATCCTCTTCTTTAATCAGAACTTCACTATCAATGGTCTCATACACAACAAATAACCATTGACTAGCTAACAAAAGGCATCTGGTAAAACCCAGTATCTGCATCAGAAAAACACAAAGGCCCTCATTATAACATTTGTTGTATCCGCTGTGCGGCCGCCAATGCGGCTGCACTCCCGCTGTGGCCATTTCGAGATCTCCGCCGGCCCAGCGGGGATGTCAGCCACAACATGGGAGCCGGCTCCAAATGGAGCCAGCGGTGTTGCGGCCGTGCGACGGGTGCAGTTGCACCTGTCGCGCTTTTCACTGTCTGCTATTCAGACAGTGAAAAGCTCCATGGGGCTGTGGCAGGAGGCCCCTGCACTGCCCATGCCAGAGGCATGGGCAGTGCAGGGGCCCCCAGGGGCCCTGTGACTCCCCTTTCCGCCAGCCTTTTCATGGCGGTTCATACCACCATGAAAAGGCTGGCGGGAGGGGGACTCGTAATCCCCTGGGCAGCGCTGCCCTGGGGGATTACAACCGCCGGGACCAAAGTGGCGGGAAACCTGCTTCCGCCGCAGTCGTAATTCCAAGGGAAGCACCGCCAGCCTGTTGGGGGTGCTTCCAATGAAACAGCCTGGCGGTCTTTGGCCCCCAGGGTTGTAATGAGGGCCAAAATGTTCAAAACATGAATGGGAAATGTGCAGGCCTTCAGCCTTTCATTAAGTCGACATTTGAAAATGTTGATAGCAAAGTTGG
Organism: Pleurodeles waltl; assembly: GCF_031143425.1. Classification (NCBI taxonomy): domain Eukaryota; kingdom Metazoa; phylum Chordata; class Amphibia; order Caudata; family Salamandridae; genus Pleurodeles; species Pleurodeles waltl. The sequence continues at coordinate 817,045,948 of NC_090446.1, read as the reverse complement.
CTAACATTAACTATTCCACATGTTAAACAGGAATATAGTGGAAAGAGGGGAGGATGGGCAGGGAGGGAAGAAGAGTAGGGCAACCAAGAAAAAAGTGAGTAACTGAAATGTATCAGAAGACTCCACTTGTTTATTTGAAAGGCTGCATAACTTAATTAATACAAATATATTTCAAGTGTGCTTTTTCAAGTCAATCAATTTAAGATTTTAAAAGAGAACACTAAATATCAATACATAAACAACACCAGTTGGAGTCATTCAGTAACATTCAGGTAAATTAACGTTTGGATAATCCTAAAATAATAGAAATTGGCACTGATTGCTTATTGATATATTCAGGCTTAGTTACCTCACATTGGATAGTCCTCAAGTAAGTAGTTGATCTAAGGTTTGGACACCCTTTGCTTCCTACACCTGACCCGTCCTTGGCCTGTTAGTTTGTATCTCCACATTCCCACACAGAGGACACATTGGAATAAAGATATGGATCAATATTGAGGAGTTTTTTTGATTGATTTCATAATTTTGCAGGCTATCGGTCATAGGGTATGCTCCCTGAATAGTCCATGCATATGGTCTGTGTAGGGGTAAAATTCCCATCTATGCATTAGAGGAGAGTGATGGCCCTTGCAGGCTTATATGAGGCTGTTGGCAGGAAGTAGGCTATAATATATGAGATAAATGATGAACGTAGTAGTGTAGCCTCATATTGGAAATGTAATCTATCCAAAGTTGCATGTACCCAAAGGGATCTTGGTTTGAATCAAGGCATGGCTCCACCTCAAATAAACTTTTGATGTTTGAGTCAATTCTGCTTAGTGTATTCTGAGTGCAAGCAGGACTAGTCTGATGGCATAGAAATAGCATGGTGTCAAAGTCATGTTTAATGTCATGTTTATCCTCTTTAAGATAGGTTTAACTGAGCCCAGCTGGTAAAGTTATTGTTTGCCTGAAATAGTAGAATTGAGATTATCTTCTACCATGAAGGATGGTCCTCTCTTTGAACTAATGCCTTGGTATTTGAGACCCTTGGGGCTCCAAATCAAAGTGTTGTCCTGTATACTATCTATAGACGTACTTCTGATAATGGGCAGTGCTTCACACTCGTCATAGTTAATTTTGCACTCCGAAAACCGGGGAAAGGAAATTATGAGAGCTTATTAGTGGGGTAAAAAATGAGGGGTTTGTGATGATAACCAATATGTTATAAGAGCAAAGTAATGTCTTTATGTGGCCACTTGGGCTATCAATGGCAAACATCTTTGTTCCAATGTAGATTTACACAAAAAGGGGTTGTAGGGCTAGTAGGGGCAACAGAGGGCAATCCTTAAACTATCCAAGATGAATCTGAATTCCCCACAATTAACCTGTGCTGTTGGATTCCATATAACCATTGTATGTTTGAGATAAATTCTGAACCCAAACCAACTCTTTCGAGGGAGCGGAAAATATATACCCGTTCAATCCTATTAAATCCTTTCTTAGCATCAAACTGGAGGACTAAATATCAACTTAATGGTCCTTAGTACTTCACATTAAGGCCCTCATTACAACCCTGGCGGTCGGTGTTAAAGCGGCGGTAAAACCGCCAACAGGCCGGTGGTAAAAAAAATTGAATCACGACCATGGCGGAAACCGCCAACATAGACAGCTACTTTAACACTCCGACCTCCACGGCAGTCACTGCCAACAGACAGGCAGAAGACAATGTATCGCCCACACCATTATGAGAGGCCAATCCGCCACCTTTTCGGGGGCTGATTCACTGCGGAAAAAAACATGGCGGAAACAGGACTTGGAAGGGAAAACTCTCACCTCTACACACCCCACGAGGAACCCAAATTCTCCTTGCAATAGTCTTCCTGCTTCCTGCTACTGCACCTACGACACAGGGGAGCGGGGAGGGAAAAGAGAGTGACACACACATGCAACACGCAACACCCCCACCCTCACCCACAACATCACACACACACCAATACATGCTGAACCATTACATTCCCCCATAACCCTCCCCCCTGGAAGAACGCAAGGACAAAAGGAAATGAGTTGAACGATTGTAATCAGGAAAAATTCATTACTCAAAAATATATACACACTATTAACAAATATGTACACCAAGAATTCAAGTCCATGTACTGCACCTATATAGTCCGTGGACCACTGAGCCCAAAATGCATGGGCGAGGCCCACACTCAGTACCCAATCCAAACGTAGAGAACACTGCAGGGGCATCAGATTGAAAAAAAAACCAGGCACCTCAGGGGAAAGGGAGGGGGGGACACCTCAGCCGGATGAGTGCACAACACCAGCTCCACGAGGGGGCTCCATGCCCATTGAGGTATCCTGGGGAGTGCAAAGCCACAGTCTCACAAGTCTCTCCTGTGGGTGGTTTGCCCACTGCTTAATCCTGGGGAGTGCAAAGCCACGGTCTCACAAGTCTCTCCAGTGGGTGGTTTGCCCACTGCTTTATCCTGGGGAGTGCAAAGCCGCAGTCTCACAAGTCTCTACAGTGGGTGGTTTGCCCACCGCTGCATCCTAAGAAGTGCAAAGCCACAGTCTCTCAAGTGGATAACAGTCTCCAATGGTTCTGGAGGGGCCTGGTGCCCTGAGTGCTTCATCCTGCCAAGGACTGAGGTAGTGGATTTGATACTCCACTGGTTCTGGAGGGGGCTTGGTGCCCAGAGTGCTTCATCCCGCCAAGGACAGAGGTAGTGGATGTGATACTCCACTGGTTCTGGAGGGGGCTGGGTGCCCAGAGTGCTTCATCCTGCCAAGGACTGAGGTAGTGGATGCCTTTCTCCACTAGTTCTGGAGGGGGATTGGTGCCCATAGTGCTTCATCCTGCCAAGTACAGAGATAGTGGATGTGATACTCCACTGGAGGGGGCTTGGTGCCCAGAGTGCTTCATCCTGCCAAGGACAGAGGTAGTGGAGGCCTTTCTCCACTGGTTCTGGAGGGGGCTTGGTGCCCAGAGTGCTTCATCCTGCCAAGGACAGAGGTAGTGGATGCCTTTCTCCACTGGTTCTGGATGGGGCTTGGTGCCCAGAGTGCTTCATCCTGCCAAGGACTGAGGTAGTGGATGTGATACTCCACTGGTTCTGGAGGGGGCTTGGTGCCCAGAGTGCTTCATCCTGCCAAGGACAAAGGTAGTGGATCTGACACTCCACTGACGGTGGGGCAACATGGAAGCTGTCCAGGCCCCTGGAACTGACCACCAGCCTCGAACGAATGACCACTGGGGATGGAAGCCATGTCTGCGGTGGTGCCACTGGCGCAGTATGTGGCGTGGCCGCTGGCGGTAGTGGATGTGATACTCCACTGGTTCTGGAGGGGGCTTGGTGCCCAGAGTGCTTCATCCTGCCAAGGACTGAGGAAGTGGATGTCTTTCTTCACTGGTTCTGGAGGGGGCTTGGTGCCCAGAGTGCTTCATCCTGCCAAGAACAGAGGTAGTGGATGCCTTTCTTCACTGGTTCTGGAGGGGGCCTGGTGCCCAGAGTGCTTCATCCTGCCAAGGACTGAGGTAGTGGATGTGATACTCTACTGGTTCTGGAGGGGGCTTGGTGCCCAGAGTGCCTCATCCTGCCAAGGACGGAGGGAGTGGATGTGATACTCCACTGGATCTGGAGGGGGCTTGGTGCCCGGAGTGCTTCATCCTGCCAAGGACTGAGGTAGTGGATGCCTTTCTTTACTGGTTCTGGAAGGGGCTTGGTGCCCAGAGTGCTTCATCGTGCCAATGACTGAGGTAGTGGATGTGATACTCTACTGGTTCTGGAGGGGGCTTGGTGCCCAGAGTGCTTTATCCTGCCAAGGACAGAGGTGGTGGATGTGATACTCCACTGCTTCTGGAGGGGGCTTGGTGCCCAGAGTGCTTCATCCTGCCAAGGACAGAGGTAGTGGATGTGATACTCCACTGGTTCTGGAGGGGGCTTGGTGCCCAGAGTGCTTCATCCTGCCAAGGACAGAGGTAGTGGATGCCTTTCTCCACTGGTTCTGGAGGGGGCCTGGTGCCCAGAGTGCTTCATCCTGCCAAGGACTGAGGTAGTGGATTTGATACCCTACTGGTTCTGGAGGGGGCTTGGTGCCCAGAGTGCTTCATCCTGCCAAGGACAGAGGTGGTGGATGTGATACTCCACTGGTTCTGGAGGGGGCTTGGTGCGCAGAGTGCTTCATCCTGCCAAGGACAGAGGTAGTGGATGTGATACTCCACTGGTTCTGGAGGGGGCTTGGTGCCCAGAGTGCTTCATCCTGCCAAGGACAGAGGTAGTGGATGCCTTTCTCCACTGGTTCTGGAAGGGGCCTGTTGCCCAGAGTTCTTCATCCTGCCAAGGACTGAGGTAGTGGATGTGATACTCCACTGGTTCTGGAGGGGGCTTGGTGCCCAGAGTGCTTCATCCTGAGGTAGTGGATCTGACACTCCACTGACGGTGGGGCAACATGGAAGCTATCCAGGCTCCTGGAACTGACCACCAGCCTTGAACGAATGACCACTGGGGATGGCGGCCATGTCTGCGGTGGTGCCACTGGCACAGGATGTGGCGTGGCCGCTGGCGATGCTGGCGGCGGGCTCAGTAGTGGCGGTGCTTGCGGCGTTCATTAGGCACCAGTGCTGGTGGGGGGCTCACTGAGCGTGCTGCTGGTGGTAGTGTCCTGAGCAGCGGTGCTGGTGGGGGGATCACTGAGCGTGCTGCTGGAGGCGGTGTCCTGATCAGTGGTGCCCGTGGCGGCGGTGCATATGGCGGTCCTGGTGATGGTCTTGTCCGCCGTGCAGTTTGGGGGCGACTTCCCTTTCTTTTTCTGGCCCTTCCCCACCTTGGATGGTGGCGCAGCTGTCTTGCCACTCCCAACTGTTGTCCTGGATGATCCCTTGGTGGCAGTTGTTTTGGCCTTCTCCCTCCGGGCTGTGGGCAACTTCTTCTGTTTTGGAGGTGGGGGAATGTCCTTGGCCTCGCTCCTTGGGACACTGGCTGCCCTGCTGCTTGGCGCACTCCAGAAGTCGGTTACTGCTGGCACCACTGTTCCCGGTGATGTGGTGGCTGAGGTGCTGGGGTGGGACCTAGAAAGGCAGGCCCTAGGGGATGGAAGGGGTGCGGGAGGTGAAGGGAAGAGGTCAAGGTTTGACAGGAAAAGTTTTTTAGACACACTGGGACTGGTAGATGGAGGGGGTTTGGGAGTGGAGGAAGAGGTAGTGGTTGTAGGAGGTGTTCATTTGCTGACTTTGGGTGAAGGTGCATGGGCTTGAGGCTGTCGTGAGGTGGATGGCTGTTGGGTGGGTGTGTGACTGCGTTTGTGTAGTTTGGGAGGAGGGCTCACAGACACACTGGGAGAGGACACAGGGGATGTGTGAATGGTAGTGTGGGTGGTGAGTGCACGTGAGCGATGTGTGGTGATGGGCGTGCTGGTGATGGAGGTAGTGGCTGAAGATGTTAATGCATGCAGGTGTGAGTGGAAAAGTGACAGGGAGGTAGGAGGGAGACGTGGAGGAGGGAGACACAGTGGAGGCAGTGGATGTTGGTATGTGTGCATGGGTATGATGCTTGTGTGAGTGCCTGTGGGACGTGTGGTGCTTAGGTTTGCCAGAGCTACCCTTGCGTGTTGAGGTGTGTGCATGCTGGTCTGATGGTATGCTTGGAATAGGCTGGGGTACTGGGGATTGGGTCTGGGTGGAGGAAGTTGGAGGGGGGAGGTTGGACACAGGGACAATGGCTGCCATCAGTGCTGAGGCCAGAGTCTGAAATGCTCGCTGTTGGGCTGCCTGGCCAGAATGTATGCCCTCCAGGTATGCATTGGTCTGTTGCAACTGCCTCTATACACCCTGGATGGCATTTAGAATGGTAGACTGCCCAACAGTGAGGGAACTGAGGAGGTCAATGGCCTCCTCAATGAGGGCAGCAGGGCTGACTGGGGCAGGGGCTGAGGTGCCTGGGGCGAAGGAGATGCCCACCCTCCTGGGTGAGCGGCCACAGGGCACACGCTGAGCGGCTGCTGGGAGGGCGGTGCTGGTAGGGGGGTGGAGGCTGTACCTGTAGATGCGGTGGGCACAGAGGGGCCCGGCAGCGCAAGGGATCTCCCATCAGAGGAGGAGTCGGTGTCGCTGGTCTCAGCTCCTGTCCCCGCCGTGGAGCTTCCCTCGCCCTCCATCCCACTGGTGAATTCTGAGTCCGTAGTCTCGCCCTCCAGGGCCATGTGGGATGCAGCTCCCTCCTGCTCCGGTGGCACAGCTCCTCCGCCTGATGATGCTAATGCACACAAGAACAGGGAGACCACAAAGAGGGGGGGAAAGAATGTAGAAAGACATGTTCAGTGCATGCAATACCGCTACTGTTGGCGGACACTACATACACAGAAGCCCTCTGCACTACGCCATGCACTAATTGATCACAGGGACATGGGGTACAAGGCCTATGCTCTATTGCTGCACACATGCAAGTCACAGGAGCCTGACTAGGTGTAGATGGCTCTTACCACTGGTAGGGATGGGGTGCCACTGAGCCTGGCTCACTAAGGGTCCTTGCCTACAAGGCTCGCCCTAGCCTTGGGGAACCCACAAGACACATCCTCCACCCAGATACGCGCTGAATCAGATGGATGTGAGTGTACTCATCCCCTTGTGGCTGCTGTGATGCCCTCAAGCACCTATCCAACTCCGGATACGCCACCGCCAGGATCCAGAACTTCAGGGGGGTCATGGTGCGACGGACACCCCTCCCACGTTGGGAGGCCATCCCCAGCTGGGCCTCCGCCGTCTTCTTGCTCCAGCAGTGAATGTCCTCCCATCTTTTATGGCAGTGGGCGCTCCGTCTGTGGTGGACCCCCAGGGCCTGGACGTCCTTGGCAATGGCACGCCAAATATCCTTCTTCTGGTGGGCGCTGACCTACAGGAATAGTACAGGGGAAAAGGAAAAACAATAACCGTCCGGACCGTCACAGTCATTGGCCCACATTCCCACCCTTGCCCTGACGCACATCCATTCACCGTCGTTTCAGGTACACCTCATTCCCCCCCATCTCCCATCCACACCACTCCAAACAGGCATTTCTCATACAGCATGCTCACAGTGTACTCACCTGTTTGTCTGGAGGACCGTAGATTAGCGTGTACTGGGGGAGGACCCCATCCACTAGTTTCTCCAACTCCTCCGATATGAAGGCAGGGGCCCTTTACACAGACACTTGAGCCATTGTCGCTTCCAGACTGAGGTCACAGCAGCACTTGCAGTGTAGGTCCTCTCCTGTTTAAGATCAGGTATCAAGTGAGTGAACAGACTGCTGGTGGACCTGTCGACAATGGAAGAGCGATATGTAATAGTCAGCTACAGACTTGATCGTGCCACAATCCAGAAACTGTGTGCCCAGTTGGAGCCAGACCTGATGTCAGCTATCCACTATCCCACAGGAATCCCCCCTCTAGTGCAGGTCCTGTCAGTACTTCATTTCCTGGCAAGTGGGTCCTTTCAAACACTAGTGGCCATTGCATCAGGCATGTCCCAGCCAATGTTCTCCAACGTGTTGTCCATAGTGTTGTCTGCCCTGCTGAAACACATGCACAGCTACATCGTATTCCCTCAGGTGGAGGATTTGCCTACAGTGAAAGGTGACTTCTATGCCCTGGGACATATCGCCAGCATCATTGGTGCCATTGATGGGACACATGTGGCCCTGGTGCCCCCCTGCAGGAGTGAACAGGTGTACAGAAACCGCAAGAGTTACAATTCAATGAATGTGCAGATGGTCTGTTTGGCTGACCAGTACATCTCCCATGTGAACGCCAATTTTCCTGGCTCAGTGCATGACACTTACATTCTGAGGCATAGCAGCATCCCTTATGTGATGGGGCAACTCCAGAGGCACCGTGTGTGACTACTGATGAGGGCATGGACCCTATACAGTGTGAATAGTTGTCTCGGTCTGGGGTTGTCCCTAAGGGTTAGTATGTGTCTAACAGTTATCCCTCGACATTTGCAGGTGACTCTGGCTACCCCAACCTGTCATGGCAACTGACTCCAGTGAGGAATCCAAGGACAAGGGCAGAGGAACGATACAATGAGGCACATGGCGAACTAGGAGGGTTATAGAGAGGACCTCCGGCCTCCTGAAGGCCATGTTCAGGTGCCTCCATATGACAGGTGGTTCCATATACTACTCACCAAAGAAGGTGTGCCAGATCATCGTGGCCTGCTGTATGCTGCGCAACTTGGCTTTGCGATGACAGGTGCCTTTTCTGCTGGAGAATGGTCCTGAAGGAGGGGTTGTGGCAGCTGTGGAGCCTGTGGACAGTGAAGAAGAGGAGGCAGAAGAAGAGGACATAGACAACAGAAACACCGTGATCCATCAATACTTCCAATGAGACACAGGTAAGAAGACATCACTGCCTCCTACATCTGATAAAATTGTTCGACCTCTCATCTGTCTGTCACTTTCATCCAGTGTATGGACCCTCATTTGTCACTTTGCCTTTCGATTTCACAAATGTGGGTCCCACTGGGTGACCTCTGCTAGTTTACCTCATGGACTAGAGCTGTGTGACATAGGTATGTTGACAATACAGTGGACATGGCTATTTCCCTCAGTTATTGCAAATACACAATTGTGAAAGCACAGACTGACTCCAGATTGTTTTGTGATTTAATGGTGTTTATTTAAGTGCTAAATAGTGGAGAGGGTTGTAAAATGGTCAGGGGTGATGGTGGAGGAATGTCCATGGCAGAGTCTAGTCTATCTGTCTCACAGGTGCATTGTCCAAAGGGGTATAGGAAGTGGATCTAGGGCAGTTTAAGGATGGACAGGGTGACAAAGTGGGACAGAAGGATGACAATCAGGGTGGTCTCATTTCTTGGCGGGGTCTTGGAATTGTTCTCTGTCTTTGTCTTGGATCTCAGGGACCGCTTGCGGGGTGGTTCTCCATCTGCAGGGGGTTGGGTGCTGGTGTCGTGGTCCTGTGGCGGTGCCTCCTGTCCACTAGCACCGGCGGAGGTGGTGGGCAGTTCATCGTCCATGCTAGTGTCAGAGGCCCCTTGTTGTGCCACAGTGTCCCTCCTGGTGTTCATGAGGTCCTTCAGCACCCCTACAATGGTGCCCAGGGTGGTATTGATGGATTTGAGTTCCTCCCTGAACCCCAAATACTGTACCTCCTGCAGCCGCTGGGTCTCCTGAAACTTGGCCAGTACCGTTGCCATCATCTCCTGGGAATGATGGTAGGCTCCCATGATGTTGGAGAGGGCCTCGTGGAGAGTGGGTTCCCTGGGCCTGTCCTCCCCCTGTCGCACAGCAGCCCTCCCAGTTCCCCGGTTTTCCTGGGCCTCTGTGCCCTGAACCGTGTGCCCACTACCACTACCCCCAGGTCCCTGCTGTTCTTGGGGTGTTGGGTTAGCCTGGGTTCCCTGTAGTGGTGGACACAATGCTGCTTGACGTGTCCTGGGGATAGAGGTATGGACCTGCTGGGTGGGTGCTGTGCTGGTGTTTCCTGAGGGGGGAGACTCTGTGGTGGCCTGTGACTGTGTGAGGGGAACCAACTGTCCCGAGGTCCCAGATGGGCCGGGCTAGTCATCTAGATCCAGTTGGACAGAGCTGCTGTCATCACTGTGGGCCTCTTCTGTGAGTGGAGTGGACATGTCTGGAACCTCCTGTCCAGTGACATTTGGTAGGGGTTCTGCAGGGGTGTAAAGGCATGATAATTGCATCTGTGTGTGCCATGGTGTGCAATGGGTGAATGACCCTGTACCCCAGTGCTTCCTTTCCTGTGTAGGACCTTGTGTGATAATTGTTTAGGGGTCTGTGTGGGTATGTGTAGTGGACATGCATTGGTGATGGGTGTCCATGCTTTGTTGTTGCATGCAGGGCTTGGTGTTGGTATGTGTGGTTTGTGATAGTGGGATATATGTGAGGAGTTGGAGTGATGGGGGTGAGGGCGAGGGTGGGGGTATGTGATAGCATGCAAGCAGGGTGGGGGATGAAGTAGTGAAAGATTTAACTTACCAGAGTCCATTCCTCCAGCTACTCCTGCGAGGACCTCAGGATGCAGTATAGCCAAGACCTGCTCCTCCCATGTTGTTAGTTGTGGGGGAGGAGGTGGGGGTCCGCCACCACTCCTCTGAACCGCAATGCGGTGTCTTGAGACCACGGAATGCACCTTCCCCCGTAGGTCGTTCCACCTCTTCCTGATGTCATCCCGTGTTCTTGGGTGCTGTCCCACTGCGTTGACCCTGTCCACGATTCTGCGCCATAGCTCCATCTTCCTAGCTATGGTGGTGTGCTGCACCTGTGATCTGAATAGCTGTGGCTCTACCCGGATGATTTCCTCCACTATGACCCTGAGCTCCTCCTCAGAAAACCTGGGGTGTCTTTGCGGTGCCATGAGGTGGTGTGGGTGATGTGTGAGGTGGTGTGTGTTGTAATGTGTGGGGTGATGTTTAGGGGTGTGTGGTGTTTTGTGCGTGGATGTGCATGTGTGATGGTGTTGTGTGCCTCTGTATGCTGGTGTTGTCTTTGCTTTGCTGTCTCTCTGGCCTTCTTCAAAATTTTTGGTAGCAAGGGTTTGTGGGTAATGTGGGTGTGTGTTTTATATTGTATTGGGTGTGTGGGAGTGGTGTGTGTATGTGTATCAGGTGTGTGTATTTCGATTTGTCCAATGTGGCTATGTTTTGTAAATGTGTGTGTATTTTGAGCGCAGCAGTGTGTACTGCCAATGGAATACAGCGGTTGAAAGACCACCACGTGGATTCGTGGGTCGTGATAGTGTGGGCGTATTCCTGTTGGCGTGATGGTGGAGGTTTTGGTATCACCAGTTTATCACTGACCTTTGGTGTGGCAGACTTGTGTGGGTGTCAAGATTTTGGCGGTTTCTGAGCTGTTGGTCGTAATAGCTGTGGCGAAATTCCGCGGCCGGGGCGGTGTGTTGGCTGTCTTGTGCACGGTGGTAAGCTGCATTTACCGCCAATGTTGTAATGAGGGCCTAAGTGTGCTAAACTGGGTATATGATTTTTGGATAATCACCCTGGTACGAGCCCTACTTGTCAATCATGCATCAGGACAGGAATCACCTTTCTCAGTTGAGTCACTGTTACTGTTACAAGGACTGTCATATCCTCAATTATAAAAGAAATGGGACAATAAAGTGAGATCCCAAAAGGATCATCCCCGGCTTTATGAAGCAGGGATACTATTGTCTTACTTGATTTGAGTCTTAAAGAGTGAGTTGTTTTAGGCTCCTTGTACGTCTTACTTAAGTGTGGGATTATTAATGGTTTAGCAATCCTTATAGAATTTTCCAGGGAACTTATTATCCCCAGGAGAACAACAAGATATCACTTTTGCATTTTCTTCCAGTGTCATTTCTTTATGCAGGGTTCTACCATGTGTACATAAGGACGGAAAAGATAGGTGTTGCAGGATTTTGTTTCTATCGTAGCAGCATTGCATTGGTCTGGATCATAAAAAGATGTACAATAGTTAGCAAAGCATTCAGTTATAGCTACTGGTTGAGTCAAAACAATGCAGTCTGTGTTTCTAATTGCTGTGATCATTTTACGTGAGCTCTTTTTCTTTAGTATGTCACCATTAGGCATCTAGCTTCTACTCCTCTCTCCTAATGTTGCAGTTTAATTTTACTGATGTGTGTTCAGCGACACATGAGCGTGTTCAGGGCTGTCTTTGCTGTTTCTAGCTCATGTTGTAGGGTGGTAGTCTGTGCCTTGTTGTAAAACTGTGTCAGGTCTCTGACATCTTTTTCGACCTTAGCCCGCTGTCCTACGGCCTTTTAGTTCTTGAGTGTTGAGTCTCACATTAACTAGCCTCTCTATGTTGCCTTTCTTGCAAATCACATGGTTTATGTAGAGCTGACCAGGATTTGGCCTTTTAGAGATATTTTTGCATTTGATGTCCTATTTAACTTCACCATCATCCACCATTTCATTGGGGGCTACTTTGTTTAGGTGTGAGGCCAGTGAGAAGTAGATTAAAGCAGCAACTGCATATATCTGGCAGTACAGAACAATGTAACAGAAATCAGTCAATCCAGGAAACTGAATCATGAGCACATGATAAGTAAGAAAAGTCACAATTAGTTGGGTTCATTGATTGCCCAACATGCATCAGTTTATGGTCAGCATTAGATCATGAAGGACAACTCATCTGTCAACTGCATTAGCTCTATCAGTCGGGCCAATTGTATCAACTATTTGGTCTTTGGTGATATTCCAGTCCCATCTACAGTAGTTTTAGTGTGACCAAATTCTAGGAAGATTTTGGACAATGGGGCAAAGAAGGCATGTCTGCCTACACTATGGTAAAAATCATAGTCATAAGTTTCAGTTTGACAACAATGTATTATCCCTCTTGTTAATGAGTGTGATTAATGAGAAATGAAACACCACACCTCTTGGAACAATTTTGGATCTGATGGTGTTCCCCGTGAGCTACTGCACAGCAACCGTAATGAACCAACCCAAAATAAGACAAGTTTCAACTGTAGGAATTCTACACCAGACAAATGTGTTTCCTACAGTAGTGCAATATCAGTATTATTTGCATGCAAGTACAGAGATATTTTCTTATATATCATGTAATGAGAAGAGGCAGTCAGTTTCAATGGGCATTTCGGTTAGCGACACTGTTCAGTATTCTAGGCCTAAGTATAAGCATAACTTGATTGGGTTCTGCCATATGGGTAGGCTTCAGAAAAGTAAGGTGAGGTAAACATTTGATGAGGATTAGGACTGTGTGACTAAGCTATTTACAATAAGTGTAATGGAAGGAGTTTTGTTAAGTTCTGTTTCTTTCCAGAGTGGGCATGTACACATATTCCAGTAGCATACAGGGATGTTGAAAATGTATGATTGTGAATAGAGCAGTAAAGGAAGGCGTTACAATGAAGGTATTTAAATTGCATGTGTGGAAAGGAGAAGTCACCGGGTGAGAAAAAAAGTAAGAACGGGATAGAGATTCCAGGTGAGTAATTGCATTAGGCAACTCTATTTCTCAGTCTAAGAACTATGCTCTAGCACCATGAAGAGATCATCGATGGGGTCAATAAATTTGTAACATTTGGACAGGGAGAGGAAGAAGTATATGAACCACCAGGTAACTTCTGTGTTGGTTAGTGGGTAACGCTACATTTTCACGACAGAGAATGTCTCTCTAATCGGAAGGATCAAAAGAGGAATACAGAAGACACTGAAAAGGCAGATCAAGTGTTTCTGTAATGTGGTACTTACAGAGTTGAACTACTGGAATGGCTAAACAGTGTTTATCAGTTCATGTTCAGGCAGAAGTGCAAGGAAATAGAGGAGAGGGGTTAAGGGAGAAAAGGAGAGGGTAGGGATATCATCAGAGCAGTGAGTGGTATCCCATGTCTACACTGCATGACTAACACCAGTTCAAACAAACATAGAAAAAGAAACAATATATAACAGTTCAAAAATATTGTGATACTGTATATAACCACTGCTGTGCATTACCAAAACCAACATGATTACGAGCCTGACTTGGAGGCTAGCAGACAGGGTACTCTGATGCAAACAAAGTGGATTACCCTGCCCACCAAACCCCCAGTCCACACGCCTCATTTAGAGATGGATGAACTTTAAGTATACTTTGATGGAGCCCGTGTTGGCTCCATTGATGGAATATTTCCTATGGAGTAGGGAGCTTTAGAGGGAGGGAATTACACCACCTGCACTGTTTAGGGTGGTCAGTGCACACCACTGCCCAGAAACGCCTGGTGTCAGGGACAGAAAATGGAACAAATTACTTCTACAACCGGGACAAAAAAATGGTCTTGTGGGTCAAAATATTTTTTTGTTGTTTTTCAAAAACAGACTCCCACTTTTGGAGTTTATTTTTTTGAAAAAAAAAAAAAAACTTTGGAAAATCATGACAGGGAGCCATCATGACTGAAGGTACAGTTCATCAAACCGTTCCTACAATGACAGGTACTGCCATGATTGTCTTTCCTATCAATGTAGAGAAATGACCATGGGGCAATACGCATCTTGAAATTTGTCAGATGGAGGTTCCTTGAGATGGCTGAGGTAATGTCCTCCACCATCCTGATAAAGTAAACTCCATCTGCTAAACTCTGAACTGGAGCCTTTGTCTCTTTTATTTAAGCAATCAGAGAAGGCAGCAAAGGAAATATTTAGCATATGAACAATATAGCTATCAAGTCTAAAGACTTTCTTAAAAGAGCTAACGGGCGAATACTTATGGTGGAAGACTATACCTTTCAGCTAACAAAAGTCATTAAGTATGTTAGATCTGTAAGCCTTAGGATGATCTTCCCCCAAACTTTTTCCTTCCTCCACCAATTTTGCTGATCTGGTTTTCCTGCTCTTTTTACCACTGCTAACCAGTGTGAAAGTGCATGTGCTCCCTCGTTAAAACATGGTAACAATGGCTCATTCCCGACTGCTATATTTAATTTACTTATAAGTCTCCAGTAAAGGCATACTATATGTACCCAGGGCTTGTAAATGCTAGTTGTCCTGGCACTGACTGTGCCAGCTACTTATGTAGCCCTTAAACATGTCTCAGACCTGCCTTTGCAGTTTGGGTGTGCGATTTAAACTGCTGTTGCTACCTGGCAAAATAAACCTCTTTCAAGGACCAAACATTCTCGTTTAATAAAGTTAAGCCAAAGAAGCTTCATTTTGGCACTAGCAACATAAAACATAACAGCAAATAATATAAACAGTACAAGCCATTCTTTAACCGGTTGTGTGCCGTGGACATAATGGTTATGTCCCATGGCACAGTGCTCCTATGCCAAGGTCTTAACCATTACGTCCTGGCACTGGAGCATGGTGGGAGCTCTAGTGCTCCCCCTCGGGCATGCCGCCACCCCTCCAGGGTAGGAATGGAAGGAGAATTGCTCCCCCTTCCACCCCTGCACCACCAGTGACATCTGATGACGTCAGCACGCATCGCGCGCTGACCTCATCAGAGGCCGCCCCCATCGCTCTGAAAGCTCAGCTTCCAGAGTGATCGGAAGAGAAATTCTTGCATTTCTTGTCCGATCGGGGAGTGGGAGCAGGCAGAGGACATAAAAGGAAAGGAAAGGCTTTTCTTTTCCTTTCATGTCTGTCTGAGCATTTTGATCGGGCTGCAGAAATGCCCACTAGACACCAGGGAGTTTTGTTTTGATTATGTTTACTTATAAGGGGAACGACCCCTTTGGCAAGGGTCACTTCCTTGGGGTGCAATTTTTAATTAGGCCGATCTCCCCTCAGGAGGCAGAAGACACTAGGCACCAGGGATAATTGTTATTTTTTATTTTTTACATGTCAGGAGCGACCCCCTTAGGCAGAAGCTGATTAGGCACCAGGGATGGGTGTGTGTGTGTTTTGTTTGGGTGGGAAGCCCTTTGGGCAAGGGTCACTCCCCATGAGGGCACACTACTCTTGGCCATTTCTGCCCCCCTTGGGGGCCGATCGCCCTATTTTTCTAAGGCCTGTCTGCCCCACTAAAGACGAGGGAAGAATTTTTTTCAAAAAAAGAGGTTGGGGGTATGGCCATGCCCACACCCCAAATAAATGGGGCCAAAGTTGTTCTGCCCACTGGTCGGCAGATGGGGCAATTACCCCTGATCCACTCCCCTGTGGGCAGAAAGCCTACTAGATGACAGGAATTTTTTTTAAAAAGTGGCTACCCACCAGTATGAGCATGGTTATGCCCCCACCCAAATGAAGGGGGTGACAGTCTTTCAGCTCTCCCGCCACACACTAAAAGATCTTATCCAAATGGCAAGGAAGAGGACATTTGGGGGCAGATGTATCAAAGGGTTTTACCCATTTTGTGTCTATGGGAAAATGTGTTCGTACATATAGCCCTTGATTATTTTGGGTATTTTGGGTTTACATTTGGGCAATGAGAGATTGTCTAACTCTCAAAAATCGTCCCACTTGGAATGGTGAGGGCTTCACTTTTTGGAATTTGGGATGCTGCCATGTAGAAAAATCTATGAGACCTAGACACATCTGAAAGCTAAACATCTGGGTGAGTCCAGGGTGGTGTGCTTCACATGCACCCCTCAACATTTTCTTACCCAAAATGCCCTCCGAACCTCCAACTGTGTTTGAAATCACACCTTTTCCCCACATTTTTGTGATGGAACCTTCTGGAATCTGCAGGAATCCACAAAATTCCTACCTCCCAGCAATGTTGCATCTATACCATTAACAATTCTGCCCTTTTGGACCCGCTTTGGCTTCCCCTCAATTTCAACAGGTTTTTGGCTCTTTCCTGTCACAGGCACTTGCCCCACCTTCACAAGTGAGGTATATTTTTTATTGGGAGACTGGGTGGTAGGAAATTTGTGCTGGTGCAGTAATCTCACACAGAAATGTGTGGAAAGTGTGATTGTTTAGCTAAATTTGAGGTTTGCTAAGGATTCTGGGTAAGAAAACACTGGGAGATCCATGCAAGTCACACCTCCCTGGACTCCCTATGGTGTTTAGTTTTCTGTAATGTCTAGGTTTGGTAGGTTTCCCTATATGGCTGCTGAGCCGAGGGCCAAAAACGCAGATGGCCCCCCCCAAAAACAGGTGTTTTGGGGCATTTCCTGTCGTGGGTACTAGACCTACCCACACCAGTGAGGTGCCTGTTTATCGGGAGATGTGGGGGAATGCTGGGTGGAAGGAAGTTTGTGGCTCCCCTCAAATTCCAGAACTTTGCAGCACCGAATTGTGAGGAAATAAAAATGTTTTGCTAAATTTTGAGGTTTGCAAAGAATTCTGGGTAACAGAACCTCGTACCAGCGCTACAAGTTACCCCATCCCTGGTTCCCCTAGTAGTCTAGTTTTGAGAAATGTCCAGGTTTGCTAGGTTTTCCTATGTGGCGGATGAGCTAGAAGCCAAAATCCAAAGTGAGACACTTTGCAAAAACAGGTCAGTCGTGTTTGGGAAAATTTTATGTGTCCATGTTGTGTTTTGGGGCATTCCTGTTGCGGGCACTAGACCTACCCACACAAATGAGGTGCCATTTTTATCAGGAGACTTCGGTGAATGCTGGTTGGGAGGAAATATGTGTCTCCTCTCAGGTTCCAGAACTTTCTATCACCGAAATGTGAGGAAAAAGTGTTTTTATGCCACGTTTTGAGGTTTGCAAAGGATTCTGGGTAACAGAATCTGGTGGAAGCCCCACAAGTCAACCATCCTGGATTCCACTAGATACCCAATTTTAAAAAATGCCCATCTATGATATGTCCCCCTAGGTGCCAGCTGAGGTTGAGGCCAAAATCAATCTTTTTTCACCTCAATTTTAATATTTATAATTGTAGCTGTTACTTTCTGTAGGAAAACCTTG
This sequence comes from Pleurodeles waltl, assembly GCF_031143425.1. NCBI lineage: Eukaryota > Metazoa > Chordata > Amphibia > Caudata > Salamandridae > Pleurodeles > Pleurodeles waltl. The sequence continues at coordinate 817,028,652 of NC_090446.1, read as the reverse complement.
AAGGTTCTATACAAATGACCCCTTGCAGAATTCCGAAATTTTGTCTACATTTCAGAAATGTTTAGCTGTCTGGGAACCAGTTTCACACCCATTTCTGTCACTAACTGGAAGGAGGCTGAAAGCACAAAAAATAGTAAAATGCCAAATTGTGTATAAAAAATTGGTTTTCTGATTCAAGTCTGCCTGTTACTGAAAGCTGGGGAGATGGTGATTTTAGCTCATGCAAACCATTTGTAGATACCATTTTCAGGAAAAAACACAAGCTTTCTACTGCAGCCCTTTCTTTTCCCATTTATTTTTTCAGTAAACTAAATTGTAGCTGTATTTTGGCTACTTTCTTGGTCTCCTCCAGGGGAACCCACAAACTCTGGGTAACTTTGGAATCCCTGGGATGTTGGTAAAAAATCACACAAATTTGGCGTGGGTAGCTTATGTGGACAAACAGTTGTGAGGGCGTAAGTGTGAACTGCCCCAATTAGCCCAAAAAAGGCTTGGCACAGGAGGGGAAAAGGCCTGGCAGGTAATGGGTTAAAAACACATAATTAAAACTAGTACTCAAGTTTTTACAGTTAATAATGCAAAACCAGGCATCTTAAAAATATGAATTCCCTTTTACAAATATAAATGAACAATAAAACAGAACAGCGGGAAACATTTATAGGGAAACTCCAAACACATGCAAATTCATCAATCGTAATACATTCTCTTCCTAATACAGATTGCTTTGCAAGTGAATGAAGCCACTTTAAAAACAAGTATCTGGAGATTACAGACCATACCAAAAGCTCACAACAACTTTAAAATCCCTGATGTTATATGCAATACATTTGGTTTTAAAAATTGCTTCCCTGGGTTTGCATAAAACTAACAGAAAAGCATAACAGTAAAGTGCATTGTTTGGAATATTCATCACACCAGCATTGCGTTGTTGTTAATAGCTTTGATTTATTTCAGAAAGGCAACAAGATGGTGTACATCACTCAGCTGTAGTCTGGTCAAAACATGGTGACATGGATGATTTGTCACTCATGTTAAATACGATTGAAAGCCTATGGGTAAATTATAGGACCTATACGCTACTATCATTTGTTTCAGAGGCTCTTTTCCTTTCCCTTTGCATCTAGCATGGTAGCTGTTAGACCTGGCATCCTTGGCATAGTTTTCCCTATCTTTTTGCGTTTGCTTCCTGTATATTTGACTATGTGCTGCACTTTGTTTTTGCTGGTTTTGATACTCTGGGCACTTTACCACTGCTGACCAGTGCTACAGTGCAAGTGCTCTCCATGTAAATTATATTGGTGACTGGCTTTTGCATGATTGGCATATTTGGTTTACTAGTAAGTCCCTAGAAAAGTGCACTAGAGGTGCCCAAGGCCTGTAAATCAAATGCTACCAGCAGACCTGCAGCACTGATTGTACCACCCACATGAGTAGCCCTGTAAACATGGCTCACACCTGCCACTGCAGTGTCTGTGTGCAGTTTTAAACTGCCATTTCAACTTTGTGAGTGTACCAACTAGCCAGGCCAAAACTGTCCCTTTTTGTACATGTAAGGCACCCCTAAGGTAGGCCCTAGGTAGCCCCATGGTCATGGTGCAGTGTATTTAAAAGGTAGGACATGTACTGATGTGTTTTACATGTCCTGATAGTGAAATACTGCCAAATTCGTTTTTTTACATTTGCAAGTCCTATCCCTCCCATAGGTTAACATGGAGACTGCCTTTAAATATCTTTTAAGTGAATCTTTCCACTTAGAGCAGGTAGAGATCTGGAGTTTGGGGTCTCTGAACTCACACTTTAAAAATACATCTTTTGTTGAAGTTGGTTTTTAGATTGTCCGTTTGAAAATGCCACTTTTAGAAAATGGGCATTTTCTTGTTGAAGCATTCTGTGCCTCTGCCTGCCTGTGGAACCCACGTCTGGGTCAGACTGACAGGTGGGCTGTTTGTGACTTCCCTCTGGACAGTGACACAAAGAGAGCTGGGGTGTAGTCTACATATCCTGATGAGTCTCCTGAGCTACAGTGGCAGGGAGGAGCTGACACCCACACCTGAAAGGGCTGTACCTGTCCTCACACAATGAATTCTCCCAGCCCTTGATTTGTGTCTGGGGCCAGGCCTGGGCAAAGCAGTATCCTGTCAACAAGAGATACTTTCCTTTGATGTTTCTCAACTTCAAAGGCAGAAATGGGTATAAGTAGTGGTCGCAAAACCCCAGTTGTTAGAACACTTGTGGATCAAGTGGAACTCCTGCCAAGGAGAAGAGCTGAAGAGCTGGAGGAAGAGTACTGCCCCTTTGCTGTGTTCGCCTGCAGTTGCTGCTTCTGCCTTAGAGAGGGCAAAAAGACTAGACTTTGCTGGGTACCCCGCTTGTGCAGTTTCTCCAAGGGCTTGGAATGAGCTTGCCTCTTGGTAAGAAGTCCCAGGGACAGCAATGACTTCACCTACCAGCCTCTGGGTCCACTTGCTGTGGACCCTAAATCACCAGGTGGTGCCTATTCCAGTTTCTGGGCCCTTGGGAGCGAAAGCTGGTCGAAAACCAAGAAAAACCAGGTGCACCAATGCCGGACGATGTCTGGACTGATGCAGCTGCCTCGCCCCGCAATGCCGCCTGCAACCGTAACCGTCGTGGTCCCTGCTGGAGTGCGATAACCCTGGCTGACGCTGTCTCAGCCTTGCTGACATCCTTGTGACTTCATGAGTCTCGAGTGCAGTGACACCATCGTCCGTGACACCCGACTCCACCGTGGCGCCCGCAGCCCCATGGTGTGACCACAACCCTGTGAGGTAACCCTACCTCTTGACCAGTCGGACATCGACCCTGCCGGAATCATTCGGAACCAGCGCTTTGCACTAACTCCACCTCCTCTCCACTGCTCCGCAGCAAGGACCCGACGCATCCCCGACTCTGTGCAATGGCTTGTTTCCTCACTTTCAAAAGATACTGCACCTGAGGGTCTGTGTGACTCTGTGACTGGTGCCATTGGAGTTGGATTGTTGGGAATGACTCTGTCACTATGCAGTGATAACACCAAATTGAAGCATTTGTGTTTCAAAGTGCTGTATTCAAGTTTAATCTTTGAAAGTTCATAACTTTGCTTGTGCATGTTGGATTGTAGTCACAGCGAATGAACCTGTTTCATTCAAGTGAGTGCGAGGATAGCAGTCTGACCCTAAACGGACCCGGAAGTGGAAACGAGAGGAGACACAACACGACACGGTCTAGCTGCTGCTGTGCTGCCGCGTTCAGCTGCGATCGGCTAACCGGCTCCTGCGCCCCACCCCACCCCCCCACCTCAAACAGTGCCGTCTCCAGCCCTGTGACCCAGCGTCATCTGTCCCCCTATTCACCCCTATCTACCTGCCCGTCTGGTGTGCGCTGAGGGTGTGCTGGGGCATTCTGGGGGTTGCGGCAGCCCAGGGGTCCAGAGCCGGACAGTGTGGATGCTGAGGACGCTGATCAGAGTAGCTGCCCCCACAAGGTAAACATGCGCGCGATAGCTGTAGGCAGCTATTGCTAAGTGTGTGCAACAGCCCCTCGTGAAGCGGTCCGACTAGGGTCAGAGGCGGCTTGCGAGAGGCTGGAAGTGCCCCCTCGTTATTTTAGATCGCAACCGCTGGGTTGGCAAACGAAGAAGGCATTGCACAGCATACTACACAGCGCCCCACAGAGCTAGGAGCACTAGGAGTGCCAGGAGCACCAGGTACAGCATATGATCTGTGGACCCCCGGACCTCGAACTAAATTTAATTAAATCAAAACCCGATACACACAGGAACCCTCCTGAAACCACCAGAGGCTGTTCCAGCCTGCTCCAACTCACGGTTTGGGATGAGAGAAGGGAAAGGGGGAGGATGAGATCGGGGAAACCAAGAGTTAACACCTCCCTCTCAACCATGAGGAAAAGAAAAAGAGATCTGGACTCCGATGATGTGATGACAAAAAAGAGGGCGAGTAGCACTGTACAGATCCCCAGCCCATGTAGGGTTTTGGGCACATCTGCCACAACTGATGGGAGTCTAGTAATGCAGGAAGACAGCTGGGAGAGGGCATATATTAAAGAGGCAACTGGTAATACTGAGCAAGGGGGGAGAAGGATCAATCGGATACAAGAGCCTCCGCCTCAAGTAGGGGGCCAGTGACGGGGCGCACACCTCTGGCATAGACATATAATTTGGATGCAAACTCAGAAGACCTAAGGGATTCCCCCCGAGATATCTCTCCGACATAGCAGCAGGAAGTGCGACTGGCGCGAACGAAATGTGGGCTGCCAGTTTGAACTCAATGCAAGCAACTGTAATGGTGCTCCAGTTTCACTCAAATAAAATGGATATCCAGGTAGACCTACTAAACACACTGGCGGTACCCCTGGGATGGAATGCAAACTTGAAGAACTAAATGCCCTGATTACACAAGCCCAAACTAAACAACTCAACAACTTCACTATCTGCACATGCAAGGTGGTAGTGGATAGACTGTCTCAATTGCCGAAAACCATGGAAGGAATTTTAAAAGAGGTTTGCTCTTCCCAGGTCAGATGCTAATCCACCATCTAATAAACCTGACCCAAGTGCAGATAATAGCAAGGCCAAGCAGTATAGTCAGCATATTCCCCAACTTGATCGATCTATGGGCCAATCTATGGACCAACCTATGGTGCCTCCTGGAAAAACAAACCCGGCAGTAAACAGCACGCACTACAACTTGGCTAAATCTGTCAAGGAAGTCCATAAGGACGCATCTCACTCGCAGGACAAAAGGAATACCGGACGTCCCGGAAAGATCTTGTCTCTGCTCTTAACAAAAAGAGAGAGAAAACGCAGAAGAAAGGGCAGGAATTGTATAAATTGTACAAACATTACGATGGTCATGGTACCTGACACTGAAGAACCAAGTAAAGAAGACAAACCTTAAGGGAATGGCAGAATCAAGACAGTACCTCACATTTTGATCGGAGTGTAGCGGTAAAACATGCTTTAGAGGTGGGCAGTGCTGTGGAGGAGAGGGGTACCACCTACAGTTACTGACAAGACCTGGAGCTAGGGATTGGCACCATAGAAGGGGTCAGCTTGCCAACTCCCAAGCCACGTAAAAACCTCGGGAAATGAGCCCCAGGCCATGCAGCAGCCAAAACAAAACCCAGAAACACAGGAGCAAATTCCCCAGCTGCTCTGGATCCCAGAATTTATATCAAGAGCTTCAGCAGATGTACTTAACCGGTCTACCATCTTAAGGCTTCTAAAATCGTGCCCGGATCTCAAGCATGTAACCACAGATAACATTGCTGTGATAAAATTCATGCAAGCAAGAGGGATACAGCACACTGACCCCACGTTGGTCATCTTTTCGGCCCCCGTCTTACCAAACCAGATCCTTAAAGGAAGGGATCAATTGAGAGCTTGGGGCATTGAGGTGTCTATATATAGGGAAACACCCGGAACAACGAGTCCTTAACCATGAAGTCGTGGAAAACGCTTTCATTTTCCACGACTTCCTTGTTTTAGGGCCTTAACCACGCATGTGTGACCCACGTACATGCGTGGTTAAGGCACAGAAGAAGGGAGTCGACGCGATGAAGGAGGAGGTAAGTTGGGCTGGGACTGGAGCTGTTTTTTTGGGGGGGTGGTGGGGCTCAGGATGACTAGGGTTTAGTGGTGGGGGAGGGGGGTCGGGTATTAGGTTTTAGGGGTGGGTCGGGGTTTCGGGTGCTTTAGGTTTTAGGGGCGGGGTGGGGACTCGGGTGATTAGGGTTTAGGTGGGGGGGAGGGAGGATCAGGGTTTAGGTTGTAGGGGTGGGTTGGGGGTTGGGGTGGGTTGACTGGGGGGACACATGCTGACCACTAATGCCTTTACCAGGAATGCCTTTACAACAAAATATCGTTGTTAAGGCATTCGTGGTAAAGGCATTAGTGATAACAACAAGGTCGTTGTTCAGGAATAGGTAGTTGAAGCACTTGTTGTTTCAACATATAACTAACAGATATCCCAATCCATTATTAGAGGACTATCAGCCCAACGAAAACATCGGCCCAAGGTCAGTCCCGCGAAGGGCAAGTATTGCATCTAATCAAAATGAAAATACGGAGGACAAAATGATTGAAAGATCCATAGCCCAGCTGCCCTTAGGAGTCTAAATATGGAAAGAAGAGGGGCGAAGAAAGATACTAACATGCCGTGACTCATAGGCTGAATGGAGCTGGCTCCCCTCTGTACCAGCTACAGGAAGGGACCGCAAAAGCTGAATAAGAACTAATCAGCCAATGCCACCAAGTGGCATACTGAATGTTTGCTCATGGAACATAGGTGGCCTGCAAGCAAAATTGGAAGACTCTGCAGTAACACAATTTCTAGGTTCCCACAATATTATAATGATACAGGAATCTTGGGCCCAAGTGTCTATCCCTCTTATCGGATACAAAGAATATGAAACCAGCAGAGAAAACCAGTAGACCTGAAAGGGCAAAGGGGGGGGGCCTAGTGACATACATTAGTACTAACCTCCTAGCGAAAATATCAGAACCTATTAGGGAGGACTCACCTTTTTTGCTGGTACGATTGGATGGCTAGGGGAAAAACACTCAGATACCGTTAATATTAGTTAATATATACATTAACCCAAAAAAGAAAAAAATCGAAGTTAACAACCTGATAAAACAACTACTTTACATAAAAAGCACAATAATTCCGGCACACTGGTTGATCTCGGGTGATTTCAACCACAATTTATTCCATAGTTTAGATGAAGAACACAGTCAAATGGTAGTACTGCCAAGTCAAATCATCCCATCGAACATAAAGAAGGACAAATTGGGAGAGAAGTTAATAAAGAGATGTGAAATTGCAAGTCTCTTCTCCCTGAATAGATGATTCCGGCCAACAGGCCACCCCGCATGGACATGATCTGACGGGAAAATGGTATCATACCTGGATTACACGCTGGTTAATTTTACACTGCATAACCGGATGAGGGACTTCAAAATCCTGTAGCGGGCAGAAAGCGATCATAACCCACAGATAATTCAGATACGGTCCACAGGGTGTAGGTTGGAAAAAGTGGATTGCCTTATGGGGGAAGATGGCATTGAAAACCTCAAACGATTAACTCGTATGGTGCCTTGGACGAGGTGATCTCGTCCAAGGCACCGGTTCCTGGGTGCCTTGGACGAGATCACCTCGTCCTTCACCCGGGAACTGGGGGGAGCGCTAGAGCTCCCCCCTTGGGCTTCCCACCGGAGTTATCTTAGGTGCTAGATTTGGGAGCGACCCCTTGGGCAAGGGTCGCTCCCATGGGGGGCTATTTTTTTCCAAATTTCGGCCCCCCCTGGGGGCAGATCGGCCGATTTTTCCGCCGATCTGCCCCCAGGGGAGGCCGAAATCCACTAGACACCAGGGATGTTATTTTTTAAAATGTTTGGAATGTTTTTTAGGGAGTGACCCCTTGGGCAAGGGTCGCTCCCATGGGGGGCTATTTTTTTCTGAATTTCAGTCCCCCCTGGGGGCAGCTCGGATGATTTTTCGGCCAATTTGCCCCCAGGGGAGGCCGAAATCCACTAGACACCAGGGATGTTATTTTTTAAAATGTTTGGAATGTTTTTTAGGGAGTGACCCCTTGGGCAAGGGTCGCTCCCATGGGGGGCTATTTTTTTCTGAATTTCAGTCCCCCCTGGGGGCAGCTCGGATGATTTTTCGGCCGATCTGCCCCCAGGGGTGGCCGAAATCCAGTAGACACCAGGGAAATATTTTTTTTTGTTTTAGGGCAGCGACCCCTTAGGCAAGGCTCACTTGTCCGGGGGCAATAATTTTTTTATATGTTTCGGCCCCCCCTGGGGCTAGATAGGCCATGTTTCTGGCCGATCTGGCCCCCGGGGGGTTCGAAACCCACTAGGCGCCAGGGATTGTGAGGTGTGTGTGTGTTTTGTGTGTTTGGGGGCACCCCTTGGGCATGGGTCGCCCCCCCCCAAAGGGGGGAAATTTCGTATTGGCCATCTCTGCCCCACTTGGGGGCAGATGGGCCTCTTTTTGTAGGCCCATCTGCCCCCAAGGAGGGCAGAAACCACCAATACGGCAGGGATGTTTTTGGGGGGGTCCCCTTTATTTGTTTAGTGCTGTGGGTGCCCCCCGTTTGCCCCCATTGGCAAGGGTCGCCCCCTAAAGGGGGCACAGAGCTTTTGGCCATTTCCGCCCTCCTTGGGGGCAGATCGGCCATTTTTTTACGCCCATCTGCCCCCAAGGGGGGCAGAATCCACTTAGGCACCAGGGATCCTGTGTGTGTGTGTTTTGTGTGGGGGGTGGCATCTTTGGCAAGGGTCGCCCCCCAAAGGGGGCACATTGTTGAAGGCCATTTCTGCCCACCTTGGAGGCAGATCAGCATATTTTTTTAGGCCCATCTGCCTCCTAGTGGGGCAGAAGCCACTTAGGCACCAGGAACAATTTCTAAGTTCTTGGTGGCGGGGTGTTTGTCAACTGGCGAAGTATTTGTATTTGTGATTATAACAGTTTATTTCTTCTTTTTGTTCTAGTTCAAAGCTTTTGCTTCCTTTGCTGTTCCTAGTAAGAGGGCACGGTATGGGATTAAATTGTATATGCTGTCAGAAAACAGTACAGGATATATGTATAATTTCCGGGTCTACACTGGTATGTATTCCAGTATTGACCCTCCTGGTTGTCCGGCCACTTTTGGAGTTAGGGAAAAAATTGTGTGGGAACTTGGTAGACGACTGCTTAACAAAGGTCACCGTTTGTACGTAGATAATTTCTACACTGGAGTGTAGTTGTTCAAGGAGTTGTTTAGAGTGGACACTGTTGCTTGTGGCACAATCCGTTCTAACCGGAAAGGCTATCCAAGGGAGCTTGTCTGTAAAAAACTTGAGAGGGGACAGTGCAGTGCCTTGCGGAATAATGAGCTGCTACCTCTGAAATTCTCATACAGGAGGGATGTGTACATGCTACCTACCGTCCATGATGAGAGTACTTCCCCTGTAACTGTTTGGGGTCAGGTTGCGGAAGTGCGCAAACCTGCGTGCATTTTGGACTACAATAGGCACATGGGTGGTGTTGATAGAGTAGATCAGAGGTTGGAACCTTACACTGCTCTTCGTAAGTCTTACGTGTGGTATAAAAAGTTGGCCCCACATTTATTTCATTTGGCAACTTTTAATGCTTTTATTGTGTTCAAGGATTTTTCACCTGAGTCAAGGATGACATTTGTTAAATTTCAGGAGTCAGTGATAGAGAGCCTTATTGTGGTGGAACGGGCAACAGTTCCTAGAGTAGAAGTGGTAGAGGAAGTGGCTAGATTGAAAGATCGCCACTTTCCAGATCACATTCCTCCCACTCCCAAAAAAGACTTGCCCACAAAGAAATGTAGAGTATGTGCCCGGAAATCAATCCGGAGGGAGAGCCGGATGTACTGCCCCGAATGCCCTTCAAAGCCTGGGCTGTGTGTGCCCGGCTGTTTTAGAAGTTACCACACAAGGAAAAAAAATTGGGGAAATACCGTGAGCGTAAACTGCCTGTTTTATATTTTCATATGTTGAGTTTCACGGTTGGCATTACTCTCATGTATTTAGTTAGAGCTTTTGTGTTTGTAGTTTTGTACTTATTTTATAATTAGTTAGTGGTTTCTTTGTTGTTTATAAACAAAACAAAAGTGATGGCGGTGTGCGTGGGGTGGCGGTTGGCTGGCAGTGTGCGTGGGGTGGCGCTTGGCTGGCGGTGTGCGTGGGGTGGCACTTGGCTGGCGGTATGGGTGGGGTGGCGCTTGGCTGGCGGTGTGCTTGGGGTGGCGCCTGGATGGCGGTATGGGTGGGGTGGCGCTCTCCTGGCGGTGTGCTTGGGGTGGCGCTTGGCTGGCGGTATGGGTGGGGTGGCGCTTGGCTGGCGGTGTGCTTGGGGTGGCACTTGGCTGGCGGTTTGGGTGGGGTGGCGCTTGGCTGGCGGTGTACTTCGGGTGGCGCTTGGCTGGCGGTATGGGTGGGGTGGCGCTTGGCTAGCAGTGCCAGCCAAACGCCAGTCCACACACTCATCAGCTGGTGTGATTGCTGTATCAGGCATGTGGGCGTATGAAAGTAATGGGCCCTTGACTGGCGCTGTCTGTCGATGCGAGTGTTGTAATGTGCTGGGCCCGTGGCTGGTGGCGTGAATGGTCTTGTGCATGTCATGTATGAAAGGTGTGTGAATGGACTATAAAGCGGTTGGTGCCTTGCCGTAGCTTTACAGCTCACGAGCTGTGAGTCATTGGTTCAGTTTTTTGGCCTTTCAGTTATTACCAGCGCATTTCACTTTTGTGAAATCTCTTGTTAATAAAATTTGATCTACTGAACCATCACTCACCCTTGTGCCAAATCCAACCAGTATGTGTGGTACAAATGACAAAACCTGCTCTGCTGTAATCAGGCGTCGCAGCACACTTGAGACACTCTAGGGGCCATATTTATACTTTTTGATGCACAACTGCGCCAACGCAGTTGTGCGTCAAAAATGTTAACGCCGGCTAACACCATTCCAAAGCGCCATGCGGGCGCCTTATTTATGGAATGACGTTAGCCGGCGGAGCTGACTGGTGTGCGTCAAAAAAAATGGCCCACACCAGGCAGTGCCGGCGTAGGGGAAAATGGAGCTTGGGCGTCAAAAAATGGGGCAAGTCGGTCTGAGGCAAAAAATATGCCTCAACCCGATTTGCGCCATTTTTTTTTACTCCCACCCTCCATTGACATGACTCCTGTCTTAGAAAAGACAGGAGTCATGCCCCCTTGCCCAATGGCCATGCCCAGGGGACTTCTGTCCCCTGGGCATGGTCATTGGGCATAGTGGCATGTAGGGGGGAACAAATCAGGCCTCCCTATGCCACAATAAAAAAATAAAAAAATACTTACCTGAACTTACCTTAAGGTCCCTGGGATGGGTCCCTCCATCCTTGGGCGTCCTCCTGGGGTGGGCAAGGGTGGCAGGGGGTGTCCCTGGGGGCATGGGAGGGCACCTCAGGGCTCCTTCTGAGCCCACAGGTCCCTTAACGCCTGCCCTGACCAGGCATTAAGAAATGACGCAAAAGCGGCTGGATGTCATTTTTTTTTACCCGCCCACTCCTGTGCGCCATTTTTGCACGGGAGTTTAAATAAGGCGCACATGCCTTGGAGTCATTTTTTAGACGGGAACGCCTACCTTGCATATCATTAACTCATGGATAGGTGTCCACGCTAAAAAATTTCGCAAACTCCAAGATCTTTGGCGCTAGATGGGTCTAACGCCAAAGTATAAATATGAAGTTAGCTTTGCGTCGGATTTGCGTTAAAAAAACGACGCAATTCCGGCGCAAACAGAGTATAAATATGCCCCTAGGTGTCCCAGGTGGGACCCCGAAGATGAAGCATGCCACCAACTTGGTTGGTAGGTGAGGGGTCTTTTTCACATAACCTAAGAGCGTTTCTTTTCACAATTTTATTGTTTGGCACATCGCAGACGTATGTGGGCACATCAAAATGATATATTACAAAACTACCTGCATTTGGGGGGGAGGAGGCACCCATGTTTTTGGTCCTGGGTGCGGCCTTCATCTAGGGAAACCTACCAAACCCAGACATTTTTTAAAACTAGACACCACAAGGAGTCCAGGGAGGTGTGGCTTGCGTGGATCCCCCAACATTTTCTTACCCAGACTCCTCCGCAAACCTCCAAATTTGCTTAAAAAAGCATATTTTCCTGACTTTCGTTTGTACGATCACCGCTCCAGCACAAAATTCCTACTCCCCAGCGTTCCCCTCAGTCTCCCAAGTAAAATGACACCTCACTTGTGTGGGTCCCCAAAGCAGAGTCAGCGTAAAGATGTATAAAAGAAGAATATGTCCTTATCAACTCGCTGTGCTATCCCATCTATCTCTACATGTTTTTGACCTTATTCTGTTGCAGGCACCTGGCCCACCCACACAAGTGAGGTATCATTTTTATCTGGAGACTTGGGGGAACGCTGGGTGGAAGGAAATTTGTGGCTCCTCTGATTCCAGAACTTTCTGTCACCGAAATGTGAGGACAATGTGTTTTTTTTGCCAAATTTTGAGGTTTGCAAAGGATTCTGGGTAACAGAACCTGGTCAGAGCCCCACAAGTCACCCCATCTTGGATTCCCCTATGTCTCTAGCTTTAAAAAAATGCACAGGTTTGGTAAGTTTCCCTAGGTACCGGCTGAGCTAGAGGCCAAAATCTACAGGTAGGCACTTTGCAAAAAACACCTCTGTTTTCTGTCAAAAAATGGGATGTGTCCACATTGTGTTTTGGGGCATTTCTTGTTGCAGGCGCTAGGCCTACCCACACAAGTGAGGTATCATTTTTATCAGGAGACTTGGGGGAACGCTGGGTGGAAGGAAATTTGTGGCTCCTCTCAGATTCCAGAACTTTTTGTCACCGAAAAGTGAGGAAAATGTGTTTTTGTAGCCAAATTGTGAGGTTTGCAAAGGATTCTTGGTAACAGTACCTGGTCAGAGCCCCACAAGTCACCCCATCTTGGATTCCCCTAGGTCTCTAGTTTTCAAACATGCACAGGTTTGGTAGGTTTCCCTAGGTGCCGGCTGAGCTAGGGGCCAAAATCTACAGGTAGGCACTTTGCAAAAAACACCTCTGTTTTCTGCCAAAAAATGGGATGTGTCCATGTTGTGTTTTGGGGCATTTCCTGTCGGGGGCGCTAGGCCTACCCACACAAGAGAGGTATCATTTTTATCGGGAGACTTGGGGGAACATAGAATAGCAAAGCAAGTGTTATTGCCACTTGTCTTCCTCTACATTCTTTCCTTCCAAATATAAGAGAGTGTGTAAAAAAGACATCTATTTGAGAAACGCCCTGTAATTCACATGCTAGTATGGGCACCCCGGAATTCAGAGATGTGCAAATAAGCACTGCTCCTCAACACTTTATCTTGTGCCCATTTTGGAAATACAAAGGTTTTCTTGATAGCTATTTTTCACTCTTTATATTTCAGCAAATGAATTGCTGTATATCCGGTATAAAATGAAAACCCACTGCCGGGTGCAGCTCATTTATTGGCTCTGCGTACCTAGGGTTCTTGATGAACCTACAAGCCCTATATATCCCCGCAACCAGAAGAGTCCAGCAGACGTAATGGTATATTGCATTAAAAAATCTGAAATTGCAGGAAAAAGTTACAGAGTAAAACGTAGAGAAAAATTGCTGTTTTTTTCACCTCAATTTCAATATTTATTTTTCAGTTGTTATTTTCTGTAGGAAACCCTTGTAGGATCTACACAAATTACCCCTTGCTGAATTCAGAATTTTGTCTACTTTTCAGAAATGTTTAGGTTTCTGGGATCCAGCATTGGTTTCATGCCCATTTCTGTCACTGACTGGAAGGAGGCTGAAAGCACAAAAAATCGTAAAAATGGGGTATGTCCCTGTATAATGCCAAACTTGTGTTGAAAAATTGGGTTTTATGATTCAAGTCTGCCTGTTCCTGAAAGCTGGGACTTTAGCACCGCAAACCCTTTGTTGATGCCATTTTTAGGGAAAAAACCACAAGCCTTCTTCTGCAGCCACTTTGTCCCATTTTGTTTAAAAAAATGAAACTTTCACAGTATTTTGGCTAATTTGTTGGCCTCCTTCAGGGGAACCCACAAAGTCCGGGTACCTCTAGAATCCCTAGGATGTTGGAAAAAAAGGACGCACATTTGGCGTGGGTAGCTTATGTGGACAAAAAGTTATGAGGGCCTAAGCGAGAACTATTCCAAATAGGCAAAAAAAGGCCTGGCACAAGAGGGGGAAAAGGCCTGGCAGCGAAGGGGTTAAAATGGTCTGCCAACTCCATTAAAACCGAAGCAGAAGAGGCCCTGCAGAGACTAGAACTCACAAATATGGGGACTACAGATTTGACCTCGGCCTGGGAGGTCTTTAGCAAGGATCTCAGTAACCAGCACCCTTTGGAAAAAAAACAGAAAGGGAGTAAAATTGGGCGATTGGAAGGGAGAACAGTGGCCACGTACAATCCTTACAAAGAAAGCAGCTTTATGTAAGCTTCTTAGGCAACTGCGAAGAGCCCCCGAGGATGGAGCACTCATCAGCACACTCCGGGAGCAAAGGAAACTCCTGAAATAGGAAAAATGGTGCTTTAAAAATCTCCAGCAGGAAATACTTTGGGCTAAATTACATTATGCGACAGATTTATCTGACTCAAAACACTTTTGGAGGCTGATTAACAACATTGAAAAAGGCCCAAAAGCTGCCACATATAATGTTAACATCACCGAAGAAGTCTGGGCCAGCTTCTTGAAAACACACTTCAGGGAAAGCAACACCAGAAGAGAAATGCAAACTCAATGGGAGAAAGATGACATGAATACTCTGGAGATTTCTGTGTCACAGATAACAAAGATCATTGGGAATTCCAGATCTGACTGTGCTCCTGGCCCAAATGGTTTACCACAAGCAATATTCAAAGAATCAACAAAAAGATAGGCAGTTTTTCTGGCAGCGTTGTTTAACCATGTTTTGTCAACTGGAAATGCTCTGGCAAGTTGAAAGGGCTCAATAATCCATCCAATATACAAAGGGGGAATGGCTGCCTCCCCAAACAATTATAGACTAATCAACACCTAGATGTGGATCTTAAATACTTCTCTGCATGCTTGCTGCAGCACCTAGAATCATGGGCAGTGAAAAATGGTAATCTTCCAATAAATGAAATGGGCTTTGTTAAAAACCAAGGGACTATAACGAACCTCCTGGCTCTGGGTCTGACTATCAATAGGGCAAAGGCAACAGGGACTCCACTATATATGTGCTTTGTTGACTTTAAAGCAGCATTTGACTGTGTACCCAGTAGTAACTTATGGACAAAACTACAGCTATGGGGGCTTCCCCCAAATATTCTAAATGCTATAAAGCTATTGTAGTCAGATACATGGGTAAAGGTTAAACTCAGGGATGGCAGACATCTATCCAGGGCTGTCAAAACAGCAGTCGGTCCAAAACAAGGCTGTGTCCTAGCTCTGATACCTTTTAATCTTTATACTGCAGATCTCTCCACAAGGCTAAATAGTCTGTCTGCCTACTCACCCACCCTAGGGGGATATCAGCTATCCAACATATTTAACACAGACAACCTGCTCCTGTTAAGTAATACAGAGTAGGAATGCGTAAACTGATGGATAGCCTAGGAGAGTATACTAAAATAAATGAGCTGGAGATAAATCAGAACAAAACTAAAATTATTGCCCTCAGTGCAAAGTGTACCTAAATGGTAAGACAATGGGGGAGGTGGCAACATATAGGTACCTATAGAGAGGAGAGTATGCATGTCACAGGGAAGAGTAACGAACAAGGCACACTCACTTATTCATGCTTTTGGAACTCTGACTAAGATCATTCGTGGGCACTCACTTAAGTCGTTAACAGCAGTAATGAGAGTAAAACTACTGCCAACATTGGCTTATGGTACTGAGATGATGAGGGGGATGGAGTCAACACTCTTGGATAGACTCCTGGTAAAATCATATAAGCACATTTTCCAACTACCCAGTGTGGCCTCACCAGCACAGGTCAGATTAGAAGTCTCCCTAGTAAAGCAGACCATAGCTAGACTGGGGGCTTTGTCAAATGCTGTCATAAGTTGGAGCAAGCCTCTGATGAGATGCTGGCTAAACTAGTATGGAAGGAAATAAACCTAGAAAGGGGCAACAGTAACTATAAAGAATACCTGGAAATAGGCCTTAAGCGGTTAGATTTGGCTGATGCTTGGGACCTGTCACTGTCTTGTCCAGAATTAAAGAAGGTGGTGAATAAACCAAGGAAATTGCATAGCTGGCTAGAAGACAGAGAGGAACTGGCCAAAAGGTTACATGGCTGGTTAGTCCTTAAATCGTATACAATACATAGGGAATCATTATTGATGGCTGCACCCTACGCCCTGGGAATTAAACAACGTTTTTTAAAACTAAGGTTGAGGGAGATGCCCACGTTAGATTTTTTCCCAAATGGAAGAATGAGACACAAAGTGCCAATCAGGAATGTCGTCTTTGCCACCAGGCCGTAGAAACATTGGAGCACGTGGTTTGCATCTGCCCAGCCCTGGTGACTCAAAGGAAAAATATGTTGAAGAATTAATTTAACAACCTAGGGATCAGAACATGTAGACACGCTTTAATTGAAGCGCTCAATCCCAGAAATGAGATTTTAAACCTTAGGCTGGTTCATTTCTGGAGACTTTTACCTCACTTACCTCTGTATCCCCCAGAATCTTAGGGACGGTGTAGAGATTGTGTGCTAGCACAATTTTATCAATGGCCCTTCAGGTGGTCGGAACCACGTAAATAAGTGCCCAGCCATGCTCTTAAAACATGTTACACATTTGAAAATCTACATTCATATTGTCACGTAGGCTCTCATTATTCTAATGAGACTACAGGATTTTGAGCAGCAAGATCGTCCACTGTGTAGGAGACTGAGGTGGTCATTCTGACCTCGGCGGTAAAAGGCGCCTACCGCCGGTCAGAAATCCTCCATAATCCCGCCGCGGTCGCGGAAACCCGCCACGGTCATTCTGACCCGCAGAAGGCAAACCTCAGAAAATCCGACCGCCACAACAGACCGCCAGACCAGCGGTCGGCGGAAAGGTGGAGGTGACAAAACCTCCACCGCCACGCCAACAGAAATACGCCCATCCCATTACGACCCACGAATCCACGCGGCGGTCATTCAAACGTGGTATTCCATTGGCGGGACACACCGCCGCGGTCAGAATACACACAAACGAACAAAACTCAGCCACATTGGACGATTTGAATCCCACACACCTGATACACATACACACACCACTCCCACACACACAATACAATATAAAACACACACCCACATCACCCACAAACCCCTACGCTAAAAAATTCGTCAAGAAGGCAAGAGCGAGACACCAGCATCCAAAAAATAACAGCCACAGCCACTCAACACCATCACCCACACACTATCCACACACAAAACAACACACACCACCACACTCAACTCACTTAAATACACATACTCCACCCCACACATCATACACACCACCCCATGGCACCCCAAAGACAACCCCGCTTCACAGACGAAGAACTCAGGGTCATGGTGGAGGAAATCGTTCGGGTAGAGCCCCAGCTGTTCGGCACACAGATACAATACACCAGCATTGCCCGGAGGACGGAGCTATGGCAGAGGATTGTCGACAGGGTGAACGCAGTGGGACAGCACCCCAGAAATCGGGAAGACATCAGGAAGCGATGGAACGACCTACGGGGGAAGGTGCGTTCCATGGTATCCAGGCACAACATCGCCGTGCAGAAGACTGGCGGAGGACCCCCACCTCAACCCCCACAATTCACATCATGGGAGGAGGAAGTCTTGAACATCCTGCATCCTGACGGCCTCGCAGGAGTCGGCGGAGGAATGGATACTGGTAAGTTGAAGCTTCAATACTGCTTCCCCCCCACCTGCATGCCAAATCAGACCCCAAACCTCACCCCCATCCTCGAACCCCACCCTCACCCCCACCCCCATCGTCACCCCCACCCTCACCCCCACCACCATCCTCACCCCCACCCCCAGCACACCTATTCCCCGCCAATGTCTCACCATCACAACCCACACATCCCAAAACCTAGGCCTGCATGCGTCCACTAAGCATGGACACCCATCACCAAAGCATGCCCAATGCATATACACATCCCCCCCACAAGCCACCCTCACCAAAGCCCCCACACACGAATGCCAGCACTTGGGGACACGAGAACCCACAGATACACCCATATGCCACACATTGAAACTATAACCATACCTCTATACCCCTGCAGGACCCGACCGTCAACACACCGCGGCGGAGGGGCCAGAATTCTCCACACCCCCCACCCAAGAGGCCGTCAGCGATGACAGCAGCTCTGTCGACCTGGACACCGATGACCAGCCCGGACCATCGGGGACCTCTGGACAGTCGGTTCCCCTCACACAGGCCCAGGCCACTACAGACCCAAACCCCTCTGGGAACACCAGCACAGCTCCCACCCAGCGGGCCCATGCCTCTGTCTCCAGGGCGCGTCAATCTGCGGTGTGTCTACCACTACAGGGCACCCAGGATAACCCACCACCCCAACAACAACAGGGACCTGGGGGCAGTGGTAGTGGGCACACCGGCCAGGGGGCAGAGGCCCTGGGAAACAGGGGAACTCGGAGGGCAGCTGTGCGACAGGGGGGGGGAGGAGAGGCCCAGGGAACCCACTCTCCACGAGGTCCTCACCACCATCATGGGAGCATACAACCGCTCCCAGGAGACGATGGCGACGGTACTGGCCCGGTTCCAGGAGATCCAGGCGCTGCAGGAGGAACACTATCGGGGGTACAGGGAGGACATCAGAGCCATCAACACCACCCTGGTTACCATGGTAGGGCTGCTGCAGGACCTCGTCAACAACAGGGCGGACACTGAACAACACCCAAGGGCCCCTGCCACTAGCCTGGACCAAGAACAGCCAACCACCTCCGCCGGCGCTAGTGGACAGGAGGCCCCCGCACAGCAGCAGCCCACCAGACCCCCACCTCCTGCAGGAGAAGAACCACCCCGCAAGAGGGCCCTGAGATCTCGCAAGAAGACAGAGTAGGATGTCAAGACCCCCGCCAGCAATGGATACCACCTGATGTCATCCCACTGTCCCACATAGTCACCCTGTCCATCCTTGAACTGCCCATGCTCCATCTCTCCACAGGCCTCTGGACAATGCACCTGTGTGACTGTTACTCTGGACTCTGCCATGGACATTCCTTCACCATAGCCCCCACCCACTTGAAACCACCCATCCCATTTTGAGCACTTAAATAAACACCTATTTTGCACCAAAATATCTGGAGTCTGGCTGTGATTTCAATAGATTGTAATTGACATGACAGTGCAAATATGTCCTTGTACATGGTGAAGTCAACAAACAGCTGCCACAAAGCTGTAGTCCATGGGGAAACGAAGCACAGGACTCGTAGTGGGGACCCCAGATCTGAAATAGGGAGGGAAAAGCCAAAACTCAGTCATCATACACTGGGGCAAATAGACAGGCAGCAGAGATGCTGGAGAGTAGTTAACTTTTACTAAATTATCTTTGAAATGTTACCTGTGTCCTATTGGAAGTACTGTTCAATGATTCTGTCCCTGTTGTCTGTTTCAGCCCCGTTGTCTTCCTCCTCGTCACTCTCCTCAGGTTCCACCGCTGCCACAACACCACCGTCTCGACCATCCTCCTGCAGGAAAGGCACCTGGCGGCGCAAAGCCAGGTTGTGAAGCATGCAGCAGGCCACGATGATGTGACACACCTTCTTAGGTGAGTACATTAGGGATCCACCTGTCATATGCAGGCACCTAAACCTGGCCTTTAGGAGGCCAAAGGTGCGTTCGATCACCCTCCTAGTACGCCCATGGGCCTCATTGTACCGTTCCTCTGCCCTGGTCCGGGGATTCCTTACTGGGGTCAGTAGCCACGACAGGTTGGGGTACCCAGAGTCCCCCACTAGCCATACACGGTGTCTCTGTAGCTGTTCCATCACGTAAGGGATGCTGCTATTCCTGAGGATGTAGGCGTCATGCACTGACCCTGGGAATTTGGCATTTACATGCGAGATGTACTGGTCAGCCAAACACACCACCTGGATGTTCATTGAATGGTAATTTTTTCTGTTCCTGTACACCTGCTCCCTGTCTCTTGGGGGAACCAAAGCCACATGGGTCCCATCAATGGCACCAATTACGTTGGGAATATGTCCAAGGGCGTAGAAATCACCCTTCACTGTAGCCAATTCGCCCACCTCAGGGAAAATGATGTAGTTCCTCACGGATTTCATCAGGGCAGACAACACTCTGGATAACACCTTCGAAAACATGGGCTGAGACATCCCAGAAGCAATTCCCACGGTTGTCTGAAATGACCCACTTGCCAAGAAATGTAGTACTGACATGACCTGCACCAGAGGGGGAATCCCTGTGGGTTGGCGGATGGGGGACATCAGGTCGGGCTCCAGCTGGGCACACAGTTCATGGATAGTGGCACGGTTAAGACGGTAGGTCAGGATAATGTGGCGTTCTTCCATTGTCGACAGGTCCACCAGCGGTCGGTACACGGGAGGATTCATCCGTCTCCTCGCCCAACCCAGCGGACGGTGCCTAGGAAGGACAACATGGAGCACACAGTCAAGCAACCCACAGGTACGTACTCACAGCTAGCACAGTATACGAGTCTCTATGCAGTGAATGGCGTGTCTGAGTGGCTATGCAAGGCCTAGGCCTGTGTGACGCAGTTGAAATTGAGCCATGTGGGCCCTGGAAATGGCGGCTGCCTGACCTGTGAAGTGTGACAATGGGATGTGAGGTCAATGCGCTGGCGTGGCACACCGCGGCGGGCGGCGGGCGAAGACCGCGGCGCAAAGCCGCATTGGTTAACATTGAAGCCTATGGGTTTCAGGAGCCAATGGCGAAGGGCGCCGGCGGTGGCGGGACGCACCGCCGCGGTACGCACCGCCGCGGACGTGACCGCCATTTTCTATCTACTTATCCACTTGCGACTTGAACTTTCACAGGAGAGGACCTATACTGCAAGTGTTGCTGTGACCTCGGTCTGGAAGGGACAATGGCTGCTGCGCCTGGGGAAAGGGCCCCTGCCTTCACTGGAGAGGAGTTGGAGAAACTTGTGGATGGGGTCCTCCCCCAGTATGCGCTACTCTACGGTCCTCCAGACCAACAAGTGAGTTTAATTCAATATGGATTTGGGGCCACTGGCTGGCTTGGGGGCATGGCGGGGGGCCTGGCGGGGATGGGGGGCATTTTGGGCCTGGCGGGGGGCCTGGCGGGGATGGGGGGCATGTTGGGCATGGCGGGGGGCATGGCGGGGATGGGGGGCATGTTGGGCATGGCGGGGGGCATGGCGGGGGGCCTGGCGGGGATGGGGGGCATGTTGGGCCTGGCGGGGGGCCTGGCGGGGATGGGGGGCATGTTGGGCCTGGTGGGGGGCCTGGCGGAGGGCCTGGCGGGGATGGGGGGCATGTTGGGCCTGGCGGGGGGCCTGGCGGGGATGGGGGGCATGTTGGGCCTGGCGGGGGGCCTGGCGGGGATGGGGGGCATGTTGGGCATGGCGGGGGCATGGCGGGGATGGGGGGCATGTTGGGCATGGCGGGGGGCCTGGCGGGGATGGGGGGCATGTTGGGCCTGGCGGGGGGCATGGCGGGGGGCCTGGCGGGGATGGGGGGCATGTTGGGCATGGCGGGGGGCCTGGCGGGGGGCCTGGCGGGGATGGGGGGCATGTTGGGCCTGGCGGGGGGCCTGGCGGGGATGGGGGGCATGTTGGGCCTGGCGGGGGGCCTGGCGGGGGGCCTGGCGGGGATGGGGGGCATGTTGGGCCTGGCGGGGGGCCTGGCGGGGATGGGGGGCATGTTGGGCCTGGCGGGGGGCCTGGCGGGGATGGGGGGCATGTTGGGCCTGGCGGGGGGCATGGCGGGGATGGGGGGCATGTTGGGCATGGCGGGGGGCATGGCGGGGGGCCTGGCGGGGATGGGGGGCATGTTGGGCCTGGCGGGGGCATGGCGGGGGGCCTGGCGGGGATGGGGGGCATGTTGGGCATGGCGGGGGGCCTGGCGGGGGGCCTGGCGGGGATGGGGGGCATGTTGGGCCTGGCGGGGGGCCTGGCGGGGATGGGGGGCATGTTGGGCCTGGCGGGGGGCCTGGCGGGGATGGGGGGCATGTTGGGCATGGCGGGGGCCTGGCGGGGGGCCTGGCGGGGATGGGGGGCATGTTGGGCATGGCGGGGGGCAGGGCGGGGGGCCTGGCGGGGATGGGGGGCATGTTGGGCCTGGCGGGGGGCATGGCGGGGGGCCTGGCGGGGATGGGGGGCGTTGGGCCACTGGAAAGGAAAATGCTGAGAAACTTGAACGTGGTATTTCTCCCTCCCTGTACGTGTCACATAGGTCCGCGCCCATGAGAAGATCGGGATTTGGCGTGCCATCGCCAAGGAAGTCCGGGCCCTGGGGGTCCACCATCGACGGGGCACCCACTGCCGCAAGAGGTGGGAGGACATCCGCCGCGGGACCAAGAAGACCGCCGAGTCTCTGCTGGGGATGGCCTCCCAACGTAGGCGGGGTGCCTGCCGTCAACTGAGCCCCCTGATGTTCCGGATCCTGGCGGTGGCCTACCCTGAATTGGATGGGCGTGTGAGGGCAGCACAGCAGACACAAGGGGGTGAGTACAAGCATTATCTACTCTGTTGTCGCGCAGTGGAGGTGTCTGGGTGGGGGAGGAGGGCTTGGGGTCCCCCTAGGCCAGGGCGATATCTGTAGGCTGGGCACCCCCGTAAGCCCCTGTGTCCCCAGCCACCACCCTCAGTAGTTTGTCAGTACAGCCATCCCTGGGCCGTGTCATCCATGGGTGCAGTTGTCAACTCTAGGCGTGTAGGGCATGTTCCACGGAATGCGTAGCGGACCCCAAGTGCGCAACTTAGTGCAGGGGGCATCTGTGTCTGTCATGTCCGCTAACTGTACCGGAGATCCATGTACTCAATATCCCTTTATTTCTCTCTCCCCCCCCCTTTTTGTTTGTCTTTCTGTGCTTGTGTGCATCAGCATCATCAGGCGGAGGAGAAGTGGCATCGGGGCAGGAGGGAGCTGCATCTCACATGGCCATGCCACAGAGTCAGACTGGACCAGTGAGACGGAGGGCGAGGGGAGCTCCACGACGGGGACGACTGGACCCTGCAGCGACACGGACACGTCCTCGGAAGGGGGCTCCCTTGCGGGGGTGGCACCATCCGTGCCCCCCGCCATTACAGGTACAGCCGCCACCCAGCGCACCATCTCCGCCCTCCCAGCAGCCCCTCAGCGTTCGCCCCGTGCCCGCTCTGCCAGGAAGCCGGGCATCTCCTTCGCCCCAGGCACCTCAGGCCCTGCCCCTGTTACCCCCGCTGCCCTCAGTGAGGAGGTCATTGACCTCCTCCGAACGCTCATTGTTGGGCAGACTACCCTTTTGAATGCCATCCAGGGGGTGGAGAGGGAGGTTCATCGCAGCAATGCGTACCTGGAGGGCATTCATTCGGGTCAGGCTGCCCATCAGCGATCGTTCCAGGCTCTGGCCTCAGCACTGACGGCAGCCATTGTCCCTGTCTCCTGCCTGCCTCTACTAACTCCCTCCTCCCAGTCTCCTGTTCCTCTGCCTGTCCCACCCACACCATCAGACCAGCCTGCACACACCTCAACACCCAAGAGAAGCTCATCCAAACATAAGCACCACAGATCACGCAGACATTCACACACGCAACATTCCGATGCAGACATGCCAACAGTCACTACCACCTCTGTGACCCCCACCTCCTCGTCTCCCTCCTCCCTCCCTGTGACGTCTACACTCACACCTCCATTCACCTCACCATCAGCCAGTGTTTCCATCACCAGCACACCCTCCACTCCAGTCCGCACACGTGCAGTCACCACCCCCACTGCCATTTACACGTCCCCTGTGTCCTCTCCCACTGTGTCTGTCACCCCCTCTTCCACACCACACAAACGCAGCCACCCACCCACCCAACAGCCATCCACCTCACGACAGCCTATCCCTCCTGCACCTGCACCCAAAGACAGCAAACGTGACTCACCTACAACCACATCCTCTCCCTCCACTCCCATTCCCACTGTACCTACCACTCTCCATTGTCCCAAGAAGCTCTTCCTCGCCACTACTAACTTCTTTCCTGACCCTGAGCCCCCCCTCCTTCTCGTCGGGGTAAGAAGAGCACCTCAGCCACCACCAGCCCTGCAGCCCCCTTGACAAGGGTGCAGGGGTATTGGAGCCCGCCAGCCCGCATGTCTGGATCTTCGCCCAGCAGCAAGGGGACAGCCAGCCCACCCCCTGGGAAGAGGAGCAGAAGGCGGAAGGGTCGCCGCAGGAGCCCGCCTTCTACATCCCCCCCGGACACCACCCAGAGACAGTCACCAGCCACAGCTCCAAAGGGAGGAAAGGGCCACAGGCCCACGACTAAGGAGGGCAAGGGCAGCAAGTCAGAGAGGTCAGGCAGCAGGCCTGCTGCCCAGGAGGAGCCCACAACCCCCATAGCCGCTGCCCCGGGAGGAACCGGCACAGCTGCCCCGGGAGAGCCCACCACCCCCATAGCCGCTGCCCAGGGAGGACCCAGCCCAGCTGGCCAGGAGGGCCCCACCACCCACAGCCCAGGTGGGCAGTCAAGGAGCACCATCCCCGCTGCCCAGGAGGGCACCACCAGGCAATTAGCAGTTGGCCATAGACCGTCCGCCGTCTCAAGAACCGCTGAACTGGGCCCCGCCGTCTCAAGAACCGCTGAACTGGGCCCTTCAAGGCAAGGAGCGCTGAACTGGGCCCCGCCGTCTCAAGAACCGCTGAACTGGGCCCCGCCGTCTCAAGAACCGCTGAACTGGGCCCCGCCGTCTCAAGAACCGCTGAACTGGGCCCTTCAGGGCAAGAACCGCTGAACTGGGCCCCGCCGTCTCAAGAACCGCTGAACTGGGCCCCGCCGTCTCATGGACCGCTGAACTGGGCCCCGCCGTCTCAAGAACCGCTGAACTGGGCCCCGCCGTCTCAAGGACCGCTGAACTGGGCCCTTCAGGGCAAGAACCGCTGAACTGGGCCCCGCCGTCTCAAGAACCGCTGAACTGGGCCCCGCCGTCTCAAGGACCGCTGAACTGGGCCCTTCAAGGCAAGGAGCGCTGAACTGGGCCCCGCCGTCTCAAGAACCGCTGAACTGGGCCCCGCCGTCTCAAGAACCGCTGAACTGGGCCCCGCCGTCTCAAGAACCGCTGAACTGGGCCCTTCAGGGCAAGAACCGCTGAACTGGGCCCCGCCGTCTCAAGAACCGCTGAACTGGGCCCCGCCGTCTCAAGAACCGCTGAACTGGGCCCTTCAAGGCAAGGAGCGCTGAACTGGGCCCCGCCGTCTCAAGAACCGCTGAACTGGGCCCCGCCATGTCAAGGACCGCTGAACTGGGCCCCGCCGTCTCAAGAACCGCTGAACTGGGCCCCGCCGTCTCAAGAACCGCTGAACTGGGCCCTTCAAGGCAAGGAGCGCTGAACTGGGCCCCGCCGTCTCAAGAACCGCTGAACTGGGCCCCGCCGTCTCAAGGACCGCTGAACTGGGCCCCGCCGTCTCAAGAACCGCTGAACTGGGCCCTTCAGGGCAAGAACCGCTGGCCCTTTGGCAGACGTGGCAGGGCAGGATCTATCTCGGGCAGGGCTGCAGGATGTCCTCTGGCCAACTTGCCTCCTCCAGTGGCAGTGGGGTCTGTTATGGACTGTATGGACTGTGGCTTTGCTCTCCCCAGGATGGCCCAGTGGGCAGGCCACCCACTGTATGGACTGTATGGACTGTGGCTTTGCTCTCCCCAGGATGGCCCAGTGGGCAGGCCACCCACTGTATGGACTGTATGGACTGTGGCTTTGCTCTCCCCAGGATGGCCCAGTGGGCAGGCCACCCACTGTATGGACTGTGGCTTTGCTCTCCCCAGGATGGCCCAGTGGGCAGGCCACCCACTGTATGGACTGTTTGGACTGTGGCTTTGCTCTCCCCAGGATGGCCCAGTGGGCAGGCCACCCACTGTATGGACTGTATGGACTGTGGCTTTGCTCTCCCCAGGATGGCCCAGTGGGCAGGCCACCCACTGTATGGACTGTTTGGACTGTGGCTTTGCTCTCCCCAGGATGGCCCAGTGGGCAGGCCACCCACTGTATGGACTGTATGGACTGTGGCTTTGCTCTCCCCAGGATGGCCCAGTGGGCAGGCCACCCACTGTATGGACTGTTTGGACTGTGGCTTTGCTCTCCCCAGGATGGCCCAGTGGGCAGGCCACCCACTGTATGGACTGTTTGGACTGTGGCTTTGCTCTCCCCAGGATGGGCCAGTGGTCATGGAGTCCCCTCGTGGATCTGGCGTCGTGTACTCAAGTGGCTGAGGTGCCCCCCCTTCCCTTCCCCCTGAGGTGCCTGTCCTATTTTCTTTCTGATGCCCCTGCAGTGTTCTCTCCGTGGAGTTCTTGTCGTGGGACTGGGCCTTGCCCCTTTGCACAGGACCCCTGTGATCCACGGACAGTGGTTGGACTACATTTAGTAGCTGTATATATTTTGTACATAGTTTATTTATTTATTGGGATTACTGGTGTACATATTTCAATATATCTGCCCGTTTATGATCTCTTCTTTTGGTCTTTGCATTATTTCGGAGGGGGGTGGTTTGTGGGTTGTGACAGTGATCTGTGGGAATGCATTGATGTGTGTGTTGTAGTGGGTGTGGGTGGGTGGGTGTGTGCCAGTAATCTTTTCCCTCCCCTGTGTCGTAGGTGCAGTACTCACCGATGTCTTCCGCGCCGCCGGGCGTGCTCCTGGTATATGAGCAGGAATAGGAGTGCGGGGATGACCTGCAACTCTGGCTCCATACTGCCGGAATCTCGCGTGGAGTGCGTAGAGGTGAGCGTTTTCCCGTTCGTAGTCTGTTTCCGCCGTGTTCTTATCGGCGGTGCTCCCGCCCCGGAAAAGGTGGCAGATTGGTGGGTCGTAATAGGGTGGGCGGTACATTGTCTGCCGCCGGGCTGTTGGCGGGAACCGCCGCGCTGTTTGTTTGTACCGCTGTGGCGGTCGGAGTGTTAAGTTGGCGGGCTGTGTTGGCGGTTCCCGCCAGGGTCAGAATTGCATATTTTAGACCGCCGGCCTGTTAGCGGCTTGGCCGCCGCTTTATCACCGACCGCCAGGGTCAGAATGAGGGCCTGAGTCTAACCCACGGTGGGTGACACCTGCCGCTGTAAATCCGGGTTTTGCTCCGGCTAACTAGCAGTGCCTCATCTCTACCAGAAGATAGGGATGATTGGGAAGCCGAGCGCATGACATATTAGGCTTCTCAGGGAAGTCGTGGTCACTCAGGTCACATCCGGTTCTCTCATTTACAATTCAGTCTCCTATACAAGTGATGGACAGAAAGAAGTATATGTTTCAATGATAGGTTTAATAAAGCAATAACCAGGACGACACAACATGACAATATTAAAATGGTGACGAGAAGAGTGAAGCATAAGAATAACGCTATTATATTGTCAGATTGATGGACTATATCCTATCTAAGTCATATTCTGAGCACAGCATGTTAAGCTCTAATTCTGCCTTTCAGGTTCCCCCGGGAGGACATTAACCCTCATACCTGAGCAAAGGCCTGTAGTCTGTGTTAGCATCTGTAGCGAAGCATTCAGCAATCAGCATACAGTCGTTATTCCCTGGCTGGAATCTCCCCTCTTAACGTGCAATGGGACTAGGAAGTGTTTTTATAATAACATAGCTGATGTTCTAAGAAAATGTCCCTACGTAAGGATGTGTATTTTCTATGAATGTTGGAGACTAAACTTCTACCACGGTCACCGGCAACGTACCAAACTGTAGCCTTGACTGAAGCACAGAGTGATAAAAAATGTCTTGTTTGAGAACACAGTGCTGAACTAAGCAAAAACCGTTAGATAGATTAAAATAAAACATGACTGTTAAACTGGTTATTGAAAAACTAACAATGCGAATCCGAATAAAATATATCTAGGTTAAAGTGACAGCGGCCTAATGTGTCAAACTAACGTGCATGGAGCTATTCCTAAAATGGCTATACAAGAATATGAGGGGCTCACAGGGCTCATATATCATTGTAATCAAGAATGTAATGATGCTTGCACCTACAAATAGCCACTTGAGGGGCTTATGTGTCCATTGTATAGACTTTGTCCTCTTACTATTCAATAATAATTTTCACCATGTTTTATATTTGTAAACCTATCAAATGACGAATGTACGTATTATGTATTTACAGAGGTTATAATGTTTTGGATCATTCCATGGAGAGGGATGGCTTTTATGTTTTTTAATAACTAATAAACTAATATTTGACTGACTGACTAGTCACTTTGGTCTTATTTACTCAGATACATACTGGTTGTTTTTCTAAACTGGTGTTGAGTGCTTTTGTGGTGTTTTCACTGTGTTACTGTATGTTTTTGTGTGAATACTTTACACACTGCCTCTGAGATAAGCCTGACTGCTTGTACCAATCTACCAACGGGGTGAGCAGGAGTCATCCTATGTGTGTTCGTCCCTTACCCTGGCTAGAGTGAGTGTCCCTGCTTGGACAGAGTGCAACTTCCAACCAGA
This sequence comes from Pleurodeles waltl, assembly GCF_031143425.1. Taxonomy (NCBI): domain Eukaryota; kingdom Metazoa; phylum Chordata; class Amphibia; order Caudata; family Salamandridae; genus Pleurodeles; species Pleurodeles waltl. The sequence goes on along the minus strand of NC_090446.1, from coordinate 817,000,480 downwards.
GACCCCATTTCTAACATTAGCATTCATTGCTAATTTCTCCACCATTAAAATCTTGGCCTGATCTTCAATCCCTGGAAGACCTAATACTGTTTTAAGAGTATTATTAATAAAAGTTAGCCATGATTTTTGAAAAAAAGATCCCAGGTTAGACAGTCCTGTATGTTTATCTTTGTTAATTCTGTTTCCGGTTTGGCCCATACAGATTTCCAAAAGGAGATGGGTTTATCAGAAAAGATACCATTCATATGGTTCAATCCTACTTCTCTATGCAATATTAACCTCATAGCCCCACATCCCTCTGCCATAAGTTGCAGCAGATACAGCGTTTTCTCTGTAGTTAGGAACTGTCTCTAATGGGATGGCTGCCCACACTACTAGAAAAACTAAAATCCCCTCTCAGTCTCCTTTCATCTGAAATCTAGCATTGTGTATGTGGTCTAACCAAGTGCCCTTTGTGGAGAACAAGACACTCAGATAGCAAAAGGACTTACCTTTTGCTATCTGGGCACACTCAAGATGACAGGATCTTACATTCTTGGGGTTTTCCCACGAGACAGTATAAAACGCTTGGGCCAATTAATTATTAATTTTGCGGAGGCCATAAAATCTGCAAGGAGTCCATTATTCTCCTGTCCTTGATAGAAGTACAGCATAGAAGAGAGCATTTACCGAGCGACCAGCAACGATCGGTGTGTCTGCCTACAAGGACTGTAGTGTATCATCTACCCCACTTATAAACAAAGAGAATAAAAAAAGGGGCCAAAAAAAAAACCTTTCATGCACCCCACCTAATTCTAAAAGGATCATTTCACCATTGGGGCCAAACCAAACTTTTTCTGAAATAGTCTCAAATAACTGTGCAAGGAGGAAAGTCCCAAGTATATACTGGGTCAAAACCTTGTAAAAATGATCAACTCAGGCCTGTGGAGGGACAAAAGATGTTAAAATGGGGCAAGGATCATAATTCAAAAAAAGGGTCTTTACAGTGCTCTGAAACAATGAGATGTTACTAGTTTTAGCAGCCTGTGTCAAACTCTGCCATGCCTTTAACCTCATCTCCTCTTTCCGGGCTAAAATGACCTTGCTGTACTCTTTCCTTAAATGCTAAACAGAAGTATAGTTTCTTGGATCCTGGTGTAAAGCAGTTTTGACTGTTTTAGAGCCTGAGTGCATTTGTGATTATCCATCTTTGTCAAGGTGGTAGCCCTGATTTTACCTGGCAGACCAAGAGGGAGTTAAGGGCCACATTAATCTGCTCAAAGGCTGAAACCAAGATCTCATCACCAATGTCAGGGGCTAAACATATTTCAAATTCATTGGATGAATGAGATAAAAGTTTCTGAAAAAGACACTTGGGATCAATTCCCATCTGTTTAATAGGAAGTACGTTAGGCCTATTAGGAGTAATATGTGAAACCTTTGCATGGACTGTAGGGCAGTTAGATTGTATCAAAATAACAAGGACTAATGGGTTATGATCACTGACTACTGTTTGTTTAACTCTGATACTAGAGACCCTCTGATCAAGGATTGTGCTAGTCTGGACGTGATCAATCATAGAATACTTTCCCCCTTCCACAAATGTGTGTGTGTGTGTGTACTGCCCATACTTTTGGTTTCTTCTAGCAATAGTAGATCTTACTTATGCAGCATGGTGTTCAAATGGTCCCCATACTCACAATGTTGGAAATCCAAAATATTCTCACCTTCCCCATTCGTAAAAACACACACCCGCTTTGCTAGATGGCAACATCTCTGAATGTTAAACTCCTATACCCATATGATGCGACAATCAGTATTACATTGTCTGAAAAATAAATTAAGGTCGAATCCCAAAGCTCTGACGACCTCCCCACATGTAGAGTCAAATACATTGTTGTAATAATTGATAATAATCACATCAGACACCCCCCTTAAAATTCAGCTGCACAAATTGATAATAGAGAGAGGGCGAGTCACCTTTTTATTATCTTCACAGGGAGTAAATTTCAATCCAGCACCTGAAGCCTACCTTTCACTCGAACAGCCGGAGATGGGGTAGCTGAAGTAATCATTGAGGTAAAACCCTCAATGTGCAGGGGATCACCCTGCATATTTCCTGGATGCATTTTATGTGTGCAGTAAGGGTGATATTAAGCCACTCATTGACATTTAGTTTATTCTTCAGCCCTAGAGGACTACATGACACATACTCCATTATAACCTTGTTGGGGCATGGGATTGGTTAAATCAACCTGACTAGGGCTCCTGTGTGAGTCCCTGTTACTGCTGAAGGAGAAAATGGGTGTAGCTGAATCTAGGACAACTGCTAGGTACTCATCAAATCAGTCTATATCCCGCAAATCATTCAGTGGCTCAAACCAGTTTATAAATAAAAGGTGAGAATTCCTTCTTACTGAAAAAAATATCAGGAATGCGAAGCTAAACCTACATGACCCTGAGAAACATGTCCATGAAAAAGCCTGAAGGGAGAAGTGATATATTACCCTCCGATAACAAAGTTAAAATGATATTGTGTAGAATCTTCCCAGAAAACCTGAGGTACCTAAAATATATGATTACACAATCTCCAGCTAATTATTTTTTGGTGGGCCCAATCCAGCCCACCCTCTCTATCAGCAGAATTTGATCTGCCGCTGATATTGGGAGTAAGGTTTGAGACTATAGCAATGAAGGACTTTATTATTTTGTTGAATAGGTGACTCCACTAAACCCTCTGATAGGGGTGGACCATTTGCTGTGATATCTAAGTAGGGGCAACAAGCGGGGACAGATTGATCACAACCAAGTTAGGACACCCAAGCCCAGATTTATACTTGCTTTGCGCCAAATTTGCGTAATTTTTGTGATGCAAATTTGGCGCAAACCTAACTCCAAATTTATACTTTGGCGCTAGACCCATCAGGCACCATAGTTTTGGAGTTTAAGTTAATTTTTGCTAGAGGAAAACTACCTTGTGGCAATGAGATGCAAGGTAGGTGTGCCCAGGTTTAGCGCCATATCTATCCCCCCATGCTAAAATCAAGCACGGGGGTAAGGGAGCCTTAAATAATGGCACTAAGCTTGCTTAGTGCCATTTTTTAATGCCTGGGTCAGGGCAGGCTCTAGAGGACCTGTGAGCCTATTTCCATTCCCTGAGACCATGGAATGGGCTCACAGGTGCCCTTCCCTAGCCCCAAGGACACCCACACCAGAGGGATGCCAGAGGATGCGAGTAGGTAAGTACAGGTAAGTATTTTTTATTTTATTAACTTGGGCCCCCCTACATGACACTGTGCCCGATGGATGGACAGGAGTCATGTCCAAGGGGGTTGTACGTGAAAGGATGTCGCTAGTCTGGATAGAGGCATTTTTATGCCTCTGCCCATACTAGCGTCATCCTTTAAAATACAGCCTCCTGTTCCCTCTATGCCTCCCCCACCCAGCTAGCGTCCTTTTTCATGATGCTAGCCGGGCCTTACGGCTAGCTACCATCATTCCTTAAATATGACTTCTGGCCGTCGTCTTGGAATGGCGCTAGCTGGCGGTATACTTTTCACGCAAAACTGCATTAGCGCAGTTTTGTGTGAAAAAGTGTAAATATGCCCCCAGTCTTTCTATCTTGCAGTCCTCTGGCTACCATTGCCCAAAATGAGTTCCCTATTACAGTTGTTGCTTTCAGAGGCCTATCTTTCAGATTAACTATATAAATAACATTTGTTGGGGAACTCTGTTGCATAGCCAGCCTACAATCAGGGGTCTAGACATGCATTATTCCCCCTCCTAGAAGAACTGAGTCCCCCTCTATCCTCAACTCAGATGGTTCAGCAGATGTGCATAAATGAGGTTGGATGGGTTGGGTCAGCCTCTGAGCAGAATGCTGGCTGTACTCAATGGTCCTATCTGAATACAAATTACAAGGGTTACAAGGCACCAGTGCCTGGAAATCACAATCTGGGAGAGCTGGCGATTAGTGCGTAACACCCTCCTCTGCCCTTTGTTGTTACTGGCTCGTAAAACGAGTTGTTTTAAAATCCTTTAAATGTTCTTCAATTAGGCCCAACCTAGACTGTAAAGGTGCAAACAATTTGCATATTACATAATGTACATTCTCCAGCAGAGGGTTTTGGAACAAGTCTAGTTTTTCTGCACAAGACAAGGTACAATTAGTTGTGTGAGTTGATTGAATGCTATTAGATGTAGCTGACTTTCGATGCACTTGTAGTTATTTCCACATTGCCAGTGGCCCATTATTACTAGGGATTTTTGAATCCAGACCCAGGGGTGGACCAGACAAAACAGGAGAAATGTTAATAATAGGAGTTGAAATAATTGTTGAATCAAACTCATGAACCTGTGCACAACTTGGTAATGCCTCAGTCCCTGATTCCCTAAGAATCGTTGGGCTGAACCCTTCGTCTGCCACCAATGGGCCAAAAATCATTCCACATGTTAAAGCTCCTTATTCAGCGCCCCATCACACACTTAATGAAGCTGTCTAAGGATGAAGACAAGAAACCAGGTTTAGTTGCTGCAGTTGTTTAAGGTTTTCTAATATTTTTTAATAGTCATCTGCCCAAGGTGGGGCATCATCAAACACTATAGCTCAATAATTAAAATGAGATTTTTTTTTTAATTTGCTTTGTCCTCTCAATTTAAATATTTCACTGATAGGTGGCCTCGTCAGGCAGGGATACACAAACAGCACAGTTAAAGACTCTGCCTAAATCAGTGCAAATGCAAATGAATTCACAGTATCTAGATGTGGTAGCTGGAAAGGTGTTTAGCATTGCAACAAAACATAAGGCAATCAAACAAAGTGGGTCCAGGTTTTAGATATAAATCAAACTGTTGATCAACCCAGCCTCCTCTGGGCGATGACAGGTGCAAGACGGGCCCGCTTTGACCCAGGACTTGCCTGGGCTCATCTTGAGCAGCGGGATTGCGAAAGCACTTTATTGAGTGCATTAGAGGAGGCCCTGACCCCTTAGGAAGTAAGTCTGCTGCTGCACACCATGTGCAAGACGCCATGGGGGATTAGGTCCCCTGGTATCAGAAGGGTAAATGGGTGTCAGTCACCCTTAAACTTGTGCCAAAAATGCCCAGAGCAGCAGGAGTGATGAAGTGCATTTGAGCATGTCAGCGGAGGCCTCACCCCCTTGGGAGGCAAGTTTGCAGGTGTGCTTCTTGGTGCAAACGACATTGGTGGATTGTTGGAAATGGACCTCTCTACAGTGTCACCCCTAAACATTTTGTATTCCTCCTCCTACTTTTGCTGACAATTTGTTTGTTGGCCTTAGGACTCTATTCACTTTACCACTGTTAACCAGTGCTAAAGTACTTGTGCTTTCTTTGTAAAACAAGATTTAATTGGCATATACCTGATTGGCATGTTAAATTTCAAGTATCACTTTAAAACATGTCCCAAGCCTGCCATTTCAGCCTAAAGGCAGTCTTACACTGTCCTGTCTACATGGCATCTAAAGCTCCGTGCCAAGCCTTAAACAACACTTTTATTATGTATAGGCCATGCCTAGGGTAGGCCCTAGGTAGCCCATAGGCCAGGTTGCTGTGTAATTAATAGGTGGGACATATACATTTTAGTTTTACATGTCCTATTAGTCAAAAACTCCCAATTGTGTTTTTCATTACTGAGAGGCCTATTCCTCTCATTGGATAGCAGTGTGGATTCCTTATTCTGTTTAATAAGCTGTAATTCCTAAACAAGGGGAGGTAGATATGTTGTGTTTGGTTTCTATGAGCTTGTAATAACAACCCCTCTTTAATGGTAAAGTCAGATTTATCATTACAGTTTGATAATGCCACTTTTAGAAAGTTGCAATTTTACTTCCCTTAGCCCTCTGTGCCTACAGCCTGCCTTAGGTCACATGACTGGGTGTAACTGACATTTGAGCCTTTGTCAATTTACCCCAGAGAGCCACACAACACCTGAATGGACCATTAACTGACATGATGGCGGGTCCGGTTAAGCACATCCCCACTTGCACCTAAACCCTGCCACTACACAATAGCCTTACCAACCCTGTATTGCCAGTACAGCCAGCTAGAATCCACGGCAGGGGAGGCAGGAAACTCCTGAAATTTCAATGAACACTTCCAGAAACTTCTCCCAACACCTTCTTCAGTGCGCTACCAGACCTACAGAAGGACTCTCAGTGGACTGCCTGCTGCTGTGACCTGCTGTGCACTCTGTGTGACTGCTGCTGTACAAGGAAGGACTTCTTTGCTGCCTGGAGCTTGCCTTGACCCTTCAGAGGCCAACCCTGCTGTGCAGCCCTGCATCCTCACCTGCACCGAGGACTTCCAAAAGTGACTCCAAAGGCTTTTTTGCTGACCTCCTGTTAAGAGCCACAAGGTCATATCAGGCTTCTACCAACTTGAACCCACACCTGGATACAACCTGAGTGAGTTTTGAATCCCCAAGAAGTCTCAATCCACACCTGGGCCCTTGGTTATGGTGCTAAAGTTGCTCAGGTGGTAATTTTCCATAATTGAGGGCTTGCTATTTTGAACCGTAAACTTTAAAATTCATACCTCCTGTTCCTCTAATTGGATTTTGATGATTTTAGTGTCAAGTAATTTAGTAAAATCTACTCTGTTTTACTGACATGGATTTGGATTTTTATTGTGTTGTGTTTTCACTGTACTGCTGTTTGTGTACTGTATAATTACTTAACACATTGCTTCTAAGTTTAGCCTGACTACTTTTTCTGCCAAGCTACCCACGGTTAAGCACAGGTAAAATTACAGACTTCTTGTGGTTCACCCTGCAGGGACTCTGGCTGTTGCTTGACCAGGGCTCACACATGGCTCTACCAACAACCCAGTTTCTCACAGGGATGAAATACCCTGGTATTAGGTGGGTCCACGGGGGTCGGTCACTCCAAAACATCTGCCAAAAACATCCAAAGCAGCTGGTTTGCTGAAGTGCTTTTAAGTGAATCATAGGAGTCCCTGCCACCTTGGGAAGAAAGTCTGCAGGTGCACCTTCTGGCTCAAAGAATGGAGAGGGATGAATTCCCATTGGTATCAGAAGATCCACAGGATCAGTTATCTCCAAATATCTGCCCAAAAGTCTACCACAGTCTAACTTTGTAGTAGTTTCCAAATGATAGCAGGTGACCATTTCATGTTTGGTGCCTTTGGAATAGTAATGACAAATCCTAACTTATGGTGAGATCGGATTTTAACTTATATTTATAAAAATGCCCCTTTTAGAAAGTTGGCATTTTCCTGCATTTGCCATTTAGAGCATGTAGCCTGTACTTGGGTCGCCTGCCTAGGTGTAGCTCACAGTTGAGCTGTGTGTATTTCTCCTGCACAGCCATGCACAACAGGGAGCTTAGTTGTGCCTGGATGGGCCACAACAGGCAGGGTGGGAGGGAGGAGCTGAGCATAGCCTCACTTACACTTGAATAGGCTGTATCCTACCGCCACGCAAAGAGCTGCATACCCCCTGTAGTTAGCCTTTGTGATACATCACTGTTGCCTCCAACAAGAAGCTGCAGCAACACTCACATGCGATAGCTTGCCTGCTCTTTGCCCTACATTGACAGCTTCCCGCTACACTCTCCCTTCTTCTCGTGGACTTCTCCAATGCAAACTGGTCTATTGACACAGATTTGAGAAGGTAAACTTCAGCGGCCCAACCTAGTGACTGTGGCCAACCTGCGCTTCATCGCTGTTGGCCTGAAAGTGTGTCTTTGTTCTGGACCAACATGAGCAGATATCCCCAGTTGGAGCTTTGTTCATTTTGCCACTATTTTAACTAACATTTTTCAAAAATCATAACTACAGTTCCCCTGATTGGTTATTTGTCATTTTTGTCTTGTTCTTTTTGTTAAATTTTGCTCTATTTTTTTAAACTGGTGTAGGATCATTTTTTAGTGTGTCTTCACTGTTTAAAGTATTGAAGAAATGCATACACATTGCTTCTCAGTTAAGCCTGACTGTTCTGTGTCAAGTTATCTGAGGGTCGAGTACAGGTTAATTTAGGGATTGCTTGTGATTTCAACCTTCAACCAGTAAATCAATGTCTTACAGAGTCCTTGCTGCTTTGTTTGCGTCAGAGTACATCTTAGGTGGTGACATGCATGTGTCTTAATGTAGTTTATCACTATTCTTTTAAAATAGTTTGATCATTGATAAAACATTCTTTCAGCCTTCTCAAGCCATGTCCAGTGCATTTGTGTCATTCCAAAGAGATGTGTTTGGTTTCTGGGCCCAAGGCTGGCTTCCCTGTCTGGGAGACCTCCATATCTGATTATTCTAGAAAGTCAAGATAGTCAGTCCAATCTTCTGTTTCTTAACATTCTGAAGTGCCTCACACAGTCATTATCATTATCATGACATTAGGCTCCAATATGAAATATTTGTTATTCAGATTGCAGAGGTGACCCAAAGGTCTGGGTAAAGGTCTCCTCTTCAAAGCTGTGTTATTTAAGAAATCAGATGAGATATAAATTGCTCATCCCCCAAAGTCAACATTACCTCTTTTTCTGTTTTGTTGTTATTAAGATTTCCCAGACTTGGCTATGACAATGTAAGCATACAACTATCAGGCTGAACTTGTCACATGGCTTCTATCTTCACAATCTAATCCCAAGTGCCTTTTTTATCTCAAGGATCTCTGAGAAGGTGAGGGCCATCTGGCGGGAAAGTAGTTCAATTATCTATCAACTAATCTAAAGTTCTCTCAGCCTCTTCAGAAACACCATGCATTTGTAGGTTATCACAGCAAGCACTGTCATCCAAGTCAGTTACTTTTTTCCGTGAATAAAAATGTACTGGCCCCAGTCTTGTATTGTTTCCAGGCGAGCAACTGCATCTGTCATTTTATTCTTGAGAGTATCCAGCCTGGTAGTGAATAGAGAAATATCCATCCGCAATAGGCAGATTGCTTAGACAGCTCAGCTGCTGCAATGTCAAATTTGAATATTGCTTGCTTAATTATTATTAATTGTTTCATGATCAATTCCATATTTATCTTGGAGAATGGAGAGAAGTCCTGTTTAGCCAGAGATTTCATTGCCATAAGGACCTCAGAGCATGAGCACCGTTGTGCTGGGTGTGAAGATTTTATTCATTGAATTGCAGTGAGAGGGATGTCTGAAGTACGAATGTATCAGGTGCTGTGCATCACAGTGAGAGAGTAATCTGTTTATGAGACACTTTGGGGCGATTTCATTCATTGAATTGCAGTGAGAGGGATGTCTGAAGTACAAATTTATCAGGTGCTTTGCATCACAATGAGAGAGTAATCGGTTTCTGAGCCACTTTGGGGCCCAGTGGTGGCAGGAATGATAGAGTCAAGTAAGGACTGTTAAACAGCCATGCAACAACGGGTATTGTGCACACACTCAAAATTGCCACACCAACTTGTACTCATTGGGTGAGAGATCTTAATTATACACATGTTTATTCATGACTACACTAGGATTACCAGAACTATGATCGAGCAAGTGCCTTTGATTCCAGGGTTGGGTAAAAAATGAGAGTGAGATGGCAGTAAAACAGTTGCATTCAACCACGATGTTGCAATAAGGCCAACAGTGGCTACAATCACTGCTCAATTCCCCTCAATTCCCCTGACACTGATCTTCATTGTACTAGCACTCCCTAGTGAGTGCATTTCAGTATCAGGCCAACACCTGTACTGTAAAATCAGTCAAGTGACCCTAATATCGACAAATCATAATACACTGGTCTGACAATATTACAATATGAAAAGGCAATATCTCTTGCTGCTGGTCCAGCCAGCCATATTTCACTGTAAGGCCATAGTAGTTCTGCTCGGATTTTGACTCTGTCTGCTTCTCTAGGTTCATCATTTTGCTCACAGTATGCTGCTGTTAAAGGAACAGCATTGTACTACATCGCATGGTCCAAATAAGCAAAGGACATCAGTGAATCCTGTAGGAATACCAGAACTTTGACCAGCCAATGTTCTGTTGTCCCTGATTTTGGCGAGAATGAGATGGGAGTAAAACATATGCACTCACCCACGATGTTGTTGCTACTAGGGTCGCTGTTGCTGAGACTACTGTGCAGTTCATGTGAGTCAGATTTCCAGTATCCAAGCACTTCCTTGAAAGTGCATTCCACTGTCAGGGAACCGTCTCAGTTTTTAATTCACTGCAGTGCCATTAGTATAAGCTCTTACATATCGCTCTGGTTTGATGATGTTAAAATGTAAAAGATGTGTCTGCCACTGCCGGTGGGGCCAACCCACTTGCAATGAGAGGCCACAGTAGTGTTTGTGTCATGCTCATCTGGCCACCTGTCATTGAGTTCCCTCTGAGCCATTGAGCTTTCTCTGCTGAATGTAGGCAGGTTTCTATTGCAGCGGCAAAAGATACTTTATCATGCATTGTTGTTTGGACCTAACATGTTAAGGGCATTGTGGATTTGACAAGAGTTTCCATTGGTGGTTTGCCTTTTAGAGTGTTAACAGTGAATGACCATTTTGCCCAAGCCAAGATACGCCTGCTCCAAAAATACTTAATTCTACCAACAATGACAAAGTGTCACATGTTAATTAGCTTCAGAATCAACTCACTTTTTTAGAGAACCCAATTGTACTTTGCATGTCTCTGAGTTGCTATTCTGGGAGCCTCTTCTTGGCAAACCTCGCTCTTAATTTGTTTGGCTCTGCAAGTTCATGAATATTCCACCAATACCATGCATTCTCTTGTAACTTTTGCAGATGTGCACTCTTCAAACTGGGCGTGCATGCAAAAGAGTTGAAGAGACACAGAATGGCTGCCCAGTATAGAGAGAGGTAGGCAGGGAGGAGACCGCAGCCAATGCCGTACTCCCATTGGAAGCTGATTTGGTCCAAACAACACTTCAACCAAAACATGACTAAGTGGCACACCCACGCAACTGCAGTAATCCTCAGGGAAAAAAGGAGGGAAGCCAGAGAGCACAAAGGTGAAAAATGGCTGAAGTTCTTGTAGGCTAACAATGTAAGCAAGTGCTCACACACCAGGATCACTGGGCCGCAGTGGCAGGAAAACCTGGATACATTTGTGTGTTCTAATTTTGCAGCCACCATCAGATAAGGACAGGGAAATCACTCCTATACAGTCATAGTAGATGTGGGTACACACCTACTGTGGTAGTATAAATGCAGATTTATAACAGCTTCAACACATTATTTGATGCAGGTTATTGAGTCATGTGTGTACCATTCATTTAAAAAAGTTCCCGAAATCCAGCAGCACTATATATTAGAATTCAATTTTTTTATCACATTTTATTTCCCCAATCCAAGATGGCTGAATCACTTCCTATATTATCACTTCCTGTTTTTGCCCTATAAAAGTTGGGTCTGCTTGAGTCAAGTTGCATTGCAATTGATTCTTCTTTATTGCCTGCTCACTGTACTCCATGGATTTGCTGCCTTCTTCAGTTCCTGCTTATTATCTCTTGCTCTTTGCCATGTTGCTTGACCTAGTCAGCTGGAAGAGTTTTCTGATATCCATTTTCTTCCTTCTAGCTTGTACTCTTCTCTGGAGCAATATGGACCTTCCAGTCTCATTTAGATTTACAGTATTGCCCCTGGAGATAGTAGACATTGTGTACGAAGAAGGCACTTCAAGAGTCACCAAGAAGACCAGCCCTTAAAAAAATGGCTCAGTGTTTCTTCACCCTAAGTGAACCTCAAATACATTTTCAGACCAGAAGAGAATGCTGAGCACATTTAAGGCCCTCGTGGGGAGAAGGAGGGGGGAGGGAGACAAGGGGCATACAGGGAGTCATGGAGAATGTGGGCTTACCAAGGTATTTGTTGGGCTAACTTTCTCCTAAGATGCATACAATGTGGAGGGATGGAGAAATCAAGTCCCTCACAGCTCCATCTGTCTGGGGTATTGAGCTGTGGATCCCTTTTCTAGACAGGGCACACCTGTAAAGATACGTCCAGTATGCCTATGTCAGTTCAGATAGCAAGCTCATTCTCCCAGTTTCTTCTAAGCAGCAATTCATGATACAGGGTTTCAGACTTGCCACATGGATGGTAGCTGTTGAGGAGGCTAGCTCAGGAACTCATTAAGGCTTTATCCCCTACACTGCTGAGAAATCCCTGAGCACTAATCAGTGAATATTTCTGAAACACCAACCAAGGGTTTCTGCTCTTCATTTATCATAGTCTAGAGGACTCAGATGTGTATCTCAGAGACTATCACAGTTTTGTGTAAGCTTTGGTTTGAGTGGTATGGTCTCTTTCACAGAGAGTCATAGCCCATCTCTTTTGATCTGCAACACAGGGAAAGAGTATGGAGTTCCATATCCTAAGTTAGGGCTATAGCAAAAATGGCGCAAAAGTCTTTCTTACCTGCGTATCAATCCAAAGCTCATGCCAAGGGAATAATGAAGCAGGAAAGATATCCGAACTGCCACAGCACTTCTTAAAGGCTATCGTCTTGAGTCTCAATTCTTGTGAGCTTTTATCACTTCAAATGACCTAGGGTAGTTCCTTAGATTTCTGCCAGTTCACATCCTCCTCTGGCATACTCAAACTCCATCTCATCAGCAATACACATGGAGGTGTTTCGTAATGGCTTCCTGCTTGCACATAATAAAGTACCACATACACCCTAAATACCCACTCTTGCTCACTCATACACAGCAGCTATACCTACAATATCAATGTCCCATATTTATACAGTGAAGGACCTAGTTGAAATGCACTGGTATAACAATTTAAACAGAAAAGGCTAGTAGGCACCTGTTCCATTGAAAGCAATAGTAAAAAGACCTGCTTCTTCTGGAACAATCTGTTGCTGTCACCACTGCCAATTCTCCACAACCCAGTGAAGTACCGTTCAGAAAATGAGTGGATTTGGTATGTCTTCCAGCCACAAGAGAATCATTCTGAGTTGCATGTCATTTCACTGCATGCTTTCAGAGCAAGGGTGCACTCTCTACTAAACCATGCAAGGGAAGGTTTCTACACAAATACCTGTCTTGTTTTCAGAAAAAAGGAGGTTGTATTTTTACAATTTTAAAGGATTTTGTTTAGTAAACCCACACTTGTTGAAATAATCTTGGAGTTGTTACTTTAGTTTTTTTCTTCATAATTGTAGGGTTGATTGGTTGTACTGTTTCACGTAACAGCTGGCAATCAGTTCCCGTAGATAACTTTGTTGCTGTGACAAAGCTACAAAATGTGAAAATATGAACCAAGGGTGATACCTATTTATCTCTGTGGACTAAATAGTGGAAAATAGACTACAATACCAGTTTCTCACATTTAATAATGCATGGCAATGATGACATTAACACTAAGGGCCTCATTCCGACCCTGGCGGTTTGAAACCGCCAGGGTGGAGGGATGAGGAAGCACCGCCAACAGGCTGGCGGTGCTTCCTGGGCCATTCTGACCGCGGCGGAAAAGCAGCGGTCAGAAAAGGTGAACCAGCGGTTTCCCGCCGGTTTACCCCTGGTCCAGGGAATCCTCCATGGCGGCGCTGCTTCCGACCCCCTTCCTGCCAGCCTGTTTCTGGCGGTTTACACTGCCAGAACCAGGCTGGTGGGAACGGGTGTCGTGGGGCCCCTGGGGGCCCCTGCACTGCCCATGCCACAGGCATGGGCAGTGCAGGGGCCCCCTAACAGGGCCCCACAAAGATTTTGCAGACACTGAAAATCGCGATGGGTGCCACTGCACCCGTCGCACCCCTGCAAATCCGCCGGCTCCATTCGGAGCCGGCTTCCTCTTTGCAGGGGCTTTCCCGCTGGGCCGGCGGGCGATCTTTTGGAGATCGCCCGCCGGCCTAGCGGGAAAGTTAGAATGACCGCTGCGGTCATTTGACCACGGTGCGGTCTTTTGGCGGTTTCCGTCCGGCGGGTGGCGCCCGCCGCCCGCCGGGTTCGGAATGACCCCCTAAGTTTTCAAATGAGAACACTGTAGGAGAATCATTGATGATAAACCAGGCGAGTAACACCAGAATGAAAGAGTTAATGACAATTACAGAAATTATCACTTAACAAGTATTACCTACAGTGCCCTATCTTCCTCAGCTTCAGATTTGATTTCCTCCACCCACCCTGAGTTCAGCACTAGTATCAGATGAAGAGCCTTGAGTAAATATTTATAAAGTAGTAACTGGTGATGACAAAGAAGACTTAGAGGTGAACAAGTCACAGGGAGACCAAATGTTTCCATTTATTTTTAGCTGATAAAAAACTGTCCTTGTAACTGCTGATGTTAAGTCATACTGCAACTCATCATACTACAACACCCACGTATTCCTCTACACTAATGAACTTTCCTAGTGTGGTAGAAGATTCAGTCAGCAACAAATTTGAAGGTTACTGGTCACCAGAGAGAAAGCAAAGGAGCTGATTATCAGTAGCCTGCATTACACCTACTGCACAATGAGGTACTGCGACTAGAGCAGCAGCAACACATGAAAAGAGGTATTTGAATGAACAGCAACAGCAGAAGCATCAACAGCAGTGAAAGTAAGACCAGTGCCCTGGAGCAAAAGAAACTATCTCAGTAGCACTGAAGACCAGCACCAGGACAAACAGTCTCCACGAATGAGGACTAAACAGCAGCACCCAGAAAAGTGTGGCACGCGGAAAAGAGAGATGGGGAAAGACAATGTCTACATGGAAATACCTCTGGATGCCAGAAGAGCGACTTGATGAGTGCATTCACATAAAATGTGTCCGTGGCAGAATACCACTCATAGAAGATCACTTATCAACAAGCTTATCACTAATCTACACAAATCACTTCCACAAGCACCTCCATAAGGAAGAGTGGTATCTTTTTATCCACCTATCAGCACTGCTGCGAAGTATTCATCATTCCCAGAGGCTTCATGACCTGCTGGGATGCATATATCAGTAAGAGTGAGAGGTGGCACCATCCCTGGCCTCCCAGTGCTATTATAGCAGATGTGTGGCTTGCTGCTGGGGTGCGGATGGGACGTGCCTGCTATGATATTGGATATATATAGCTTAAATTCCATATCAAAAGGAGATGCACTGAAAGAAACAACAGGCATCTCTTGCCACCTCCATTTGCCACAGTGTTAGTATTGAAAAAATCGATGCCGATGTGCACAATGATAACTTCATAAATAAAAATAAAATCACATCACTATTATCGAATTCACCCATCATGAACTCTCCATCAACCCTAACTCAGACATACGTGGTCAGGCATGCTCTGAGACCTAGGCCTGAGTTTACTGATTGACAGGTCAGAGGTGGGCTGGCAAGTAGCTGGCAGAAAAACACCCAAACAGGAAACTCAGATTAATCCCACAGATAGGCGTAGTAAAACCACAATGGTCCAAGATAATTGGCCCCAATAAAGGACACATGGTCAGAGGGGTGCGCACATTCCCAAAACACCATAAAGTCAGATTCCACATGAAGTTACAAACACTCAGAAAGTCACAACACAGCACACACTGTACTAAGCAGCGATAACGCACCCATCCTGCCAGACCCTGGACATATTACCCACTGACTCTCATTGTGTCCACGCAAGGTCGAGGCCCACCTGCATTTGTTATCAAGGACCTTATTTTTGATTCCAAACCAGCGGCCCACATTATTAACCTAAAAAAGGAATGCTGATTGTTTTATCATGCCCAGAGTAAATATATGAAACACAGCTCAGATCGATTGTACTTTGAGACAGACCTCAGACACGTTTCTGTATCTGTTCTCCCAGCTGTGATGTTTAATTAAACCAACTGTCCATGTTTTGCCAAACGCCTCTTGTCTTTTGTTTTTCAAGGTAAATTCACATTTGAGCAACACAATCATCCTTGGAATGTCACAAATTGACATAAAAATATTTGGCCAATGAATTGGACAAGCAATTGAAAAAATGCTGTATTGAAGTGCATATCTCTAACCTGTTTAATCATGTTCATTTTACATCCTTTACAGCACTTCAGTTATACTTCTTATTTTACCACTGAAGAAAGGATGTGACTGACTACAAGAAGCTTGTGATGTTTAGACACTGAGAGCTGAGCAGCACATGTGTTTCTTACCTCCATATTTACATGGTATGAGACACTGTGCTACTAGGAGAACAGAGTTTAACATGGCTGGAGAAGACAAAGATAAAATAGTGAAACTAAGGACACATGAGTCAACTCTATGGGGAATGCTGCACAGAAGTAACATGAACGTCTAATTCTCTTTATCTTTTTTTCTTTTCCTTTTAAGTTCAATGTCAATGCGTGTGTGAAAGAAACAGTTATAATGGCATGGCTGAGTGATGTGCGCTTTCCCCACTGCACTGTGATCTCAGCAGCCAGTTTTGCTGGTTTAAATGGCAGAACACTTTTAAGAATAGCTAGTAAATATTGCTGTCCTTCAAGCCCCCAGTAAACATGTATCAAAGGCGAATTCTAAAACTCGGTTTTGAAAAAATATGAACACAATTTTCAACAAAAGGTGTTTCATTCCATGCAGGCCACCAGATGATCAAGAAGTGGGAATACAAGGTCGAAATCTGAACTAATTAAAATCCATTACAACGAAAAGCACTCAGAAATCTATTCTGTTTGTTGAAAAATGCATTTGTTTGTCTTAAATAATGAGGCCAGGGTTGAAAATGTTTCATTCACCTGAAATTATATGATTTGATTTTTTCAACTTGCTACTTACATGTCTTTAAAAAAAAGATTAGGTGACTACGTTTTATCAAATCTAGTACAGTGCAAAGTGTTCTTATGGCTTCATTTTTCACATTTATTTTAGCTTAGCAGATGAAGTTGAGAAATCTGTCCACATAACACATTTTACATTTGTGAGAGGATATCACACTTTTAAACCAATTCGATTTGTAGCTCTCAAGCACCTAATACAGGCATTTGCCATTTCTCACCACTCTTCCATTTTTGGATTGCATTTGGACCTGTTCTCTGAATAACCTGTTATATTTTTTTCTTAAATTTTGAAACCTTTCTGCAAATTTAGCCAAGCAGTGCAAACTATTTCTGCCAGGTATCCCTTGTGGCTTTTCTATGAGATGGCATACCTCACAATCAGCAAAAAATGTCACTCAGCAAGAGAATTCGGGCTTCATTACGAGTCTGATGGTCACTAGACCGCCAGACACGCCAATGGTGGTCAGCCGTTGTTGAAGCAGATATGCTAACTAAGAAAATTGTTAATGATCTACTGTATATGTAATTACTAATGAGAAATTGCGTAGAGAAATTAATTATAGAGAAATAATGTGCACTCTTGCAAATGTGCCCTCAGGGTGTGATCACCATGTGTACAAAAATGACAGAAATTTTATGAAATAATGAAAATGTACAAGAAAAATGTAATAATATGTCATAATGAGATGTATAACCTATGTTTTGCTTTAATTTGTAGTGTTAAGTTAGCTGGACTAAAGGCCTAGTTTCCCTGGGCCTCGCATACTCGAAAACCTGAAATACTGAACGCTCTGCAAAGGACTGGAAGCCGCTATAGCCTTGACCCACTCGAAGTTCAAGTTACTTAGCTCAAATTTTCTGCAATGTACCGGCGGACAGGAGATGATGAAGACAATTTGATACAATTATGTGTAGAGCAGGCTAAATGTACTTTCCCAGGACTTGGACAATAGAAGCACTGACTGAAGAGGAATATGCAACAATTTCGATACCTGATGAGTCGGATGATGAGGCCATCGCATGAAGAACCAATCCACATCTTGTGAACAAATAAATATGAAAATTTGTAGATTTGGTAAACAAAAACTATAGGTTAAAGTTATATCTGCCGAATGACTGACAAATTAGCAATTAGGGGGATGGACTGGGAGACCCTAATAAAAGGTCATGACAAGGGGCAAGAAGAGAGAGTTGCGGGAGGAGAATTGATGACGTCAGGAGACGCTATCCGAGGTGCTGATATTGGGCTCATAATCTGTGAGCCTGATCTGTAGCTGACCAATTGATGACATGAAGACAAAGACTGTCTTGTTACTGACCCATCCTGGATAGGTAGCTATGAAAATGTGACTGACACATTTTTGCCTTTTCTTCTAGGTACCAACTGCACTGATTAAAGAGATTCTCACTTAGGTAGATTTTTCCAAAATTGATGTTTTCTCCGAATTGTTTTTCGCATGAATAACCACATGCTGGTGCTAATCTTGGTTAGGTAGGCTGTTAAGGGTGGTGTAGACAGAGACAATGACTGACAAACTTAACTGCTGAACTTCACTATTAATGCTGGTATTCTTAGCTTATGAAAATTGCATGGTTGCATATGTTTTCGCCAAGAGTTGATGTTTTCATTTAATGAATTATTAAATTAAGTTGATTGAATAAACATTGATCTAAAAGATGATTTAGAGTTGCAATCAATAGTAAAATAAAAATTGTTAACTCCTTTCCGAGTTGTGGTTATTCTTGAGTAGATGGTTTTAAGGAGTTTTTCTATAAAATATCACCTCGATTATTGATTTGATTATTGGTCCAATGGTTACTGCATGACTAGAATACTCCATGCGATCCAAAAGATGAATCGACCTATACGCGTCCCCTTGTAAGTTTACTTTCTAAGGATCAGGCGTGCTATCACCGCCAAAGAACCACCAGCTCTGCCAGGATGTGAGATTCTGGCAGTGTGAAGGTGGTGGTGGTCCTAATCCGCCAGGGCAGTGATGCAAGCAGAGCTGCCCTGGGGATTACAGCCCCCTACTTGGCCAGTGGTTTCATGGCAGTACCATTGCCATGAAACATGCATGGCATGGGCAGTGCAGGGGCCATTGCAAGGGTGCTGGTGTACCCTGCACTCTACACTATTGCTGCTGGCATGATGACTTGTTGGAGACAATGCTGCAGCCTGTTTACCGCTAGGCCAGTGGGCAGAAACTCAGATTTCCACCCGCTGACCTAGTGGGAAACTCTTAATGGGGCCTTTGGGGAGGTAGCCAGTATGGCGACATCCTCCCTATCTGAAGTTCAGCGAACAATATAAACCATCCACCAAAATCATAATCAGCCGCTTTGTGCTCAAACTGCTAACCCTGGTGTTTAAATCATGTGATAATTAAAGTGGTGAAAATGTTGCGCATTTTGCATACAGTGAAATTCACAAATGATGCATCCATTGCAATGAAATTCATGCACAAACCCACTCTGTGCTAAAACTATGCAATTCAATACTTCCTGAATAAGTTGATTGAGTAAGGTGAATACTATAGCCTATCACTGCAAATTATATGATAAAGTCACAGTATCAGGACGGATGGGATATTACATTATAAATCTGCAACTTAGACCATTATTACGAGTGGCCCATAATATTTCTTATTATTTTCTTTCCCCAGAATTCAGGTCATCGTTTTGTGTGCTACTGAGAGAAATTTCCCTACTAATTCACCCCTCGTTCAAAGCTGAGCACTGGCTGGGTGTAGCTGGAGAACTAAAACAAAATGTTTTTAAGAGTTCAAGCAGGTAAAGGGTAACTTTCTGAAAGTTACCTGTCCTTAACATTTATTAAAAATCAGACTTCATCATTGAATTGAAGTTAAATGTCTATTAAAAATAGTGTTTCAGTTATTTTTTAGCTGATCCCATTCCGGAGTTACAGTATTAGTATTTTAATCAGTACTCTGGTTTCCTACGTGGGACAGCTAGGCCTGCCACAATGAATATAGGTTTGAGCTGCATCACTTTGGAGACATAAACATGAGTTTTCTACATGTCCTACTTTTGAGTATAATGCATCCTATCTTGATGGCTACATGAGTACATAAAGGTGACTTACTAATATTTAAAAGGGATATTTCTACCTGTCAAAATGGTTATTTTACCTGGTTACATGGCATGTTTTACACTGCAGAACTCAGACTACAATGGTGGGCCTGAAGCCATGTTTTCCTTTGTCATCCTGATGAGTGCTGTGGTCTAGAGGTGACATATATATATTTTCATTCCATGGGTGTGTTCCACACCATATACTGTGGCCTTATAGAAATGTTTAATAAACCAATCAGGAATTATCCAATTTCAGCATGTTTTAGGGGTAAGAGCACATGCACTTTACAGCAGTGCCCCTGTCTTCAGAGTCTAAAAAAGAGAAATAAAATTCAGCAATAAAAAGGGAATGACCCGCAAAAAGGAGAATTTTCCAGCACTGATTTTTGGATCTTTAAGACAGTGTTTGCAATTTCAGTGTGCTAGCCTACCATAAAATCACAATGCTATTAGTTTATTGTCCTTGTACATTCATTTGATTTACATTGTAGTCATGATATGTTGTTGGATTTACTTACTTTTTTCACAAGGTAAAGATGTGTGTTCACAGGTTTTCACAAAGTTTGACAAATTGTAATTATCCTCTTAAAAGTAACTACTATGTCATGTTTTGGTCTGTATCGAGAAAACAACAAATCATTTCTACAACTAATTGCAACTAACAAATACTCATGAATATTGTCAGTCTTTACCTTCTGCATGAACCTGCTTTCATATGCAAACAGTGTTTTTATTCCATAGCACTTTCTCACTCACTACCATACCATAAACATGTAATAGCACTACACAAAAATGTTTTGTGTTCTGGCACGAAGACTTAGGGCCATATTATGAGTCTGGTGGTTCAAGGACCGCCAGACATGCGATGGTGTTCGGACAGCTGCACTCCAGGTGGTCTGACTGCCACATTACCACCCTTATGGCCAGACCACCAGGGCACCACGTGCCCACCAGGAACCTGGTTCCCGACGGACTGATGGTGACCTGACTTGTTCACAGCCACAGCGATGCTGAGTGTAGCACAGCTGTGCTGAGAACAAGTCTCCTTTCCACCAGCCTTTCCATGGCAGTTCAACTGCCAAAGAAAAGCTTGTGGAAAGTCTGTGCAGAGGACGACAGGGCAACCCCTGCACTTCCCATGCCCATGGCAGTGCAGGGACCCCCTGCCCAGGAATCTCGAAATGTGCACTTTTTTCTTTGCAGACAGTGCACATTCCAAGGGTGCTGGTTTGCTATGGTATTGGCCTCGGCTTCCTTAAGGGGAGACTGGTGGGAATGTCATAAGATTATGATCCCACTGGTCAGCCCAGTGGGCACATCGTACTATGGTGGGGGGGTGAGGCAGCCGGGTTAACTCGGAACCAAAAACTTGTGTTGAGCCCTTTAATATGGATAACAACACATGCAATAATAATTATGCCCTTTGTGTCTGCATCTGCTGTTGCTTGAATAGGGATGTGCAGCAGGGTAGCTAGTGTTCCTTCACTCCACTCCAAAACTCAGGATGGATACGTCTTTGCTGTTGCTCAGAAGTTGGAGAGATCAGACCAATCAATCTGTTTTTGTAAATGTTTGTTTCAACGAGATCGTTTTAAGTGCAGAATTGCGCTATATGCTAGATAGCCTTTACTCTATCGATACGCCACAGTTACTGTTTTTGAAGTCTATTTATACGGTTCGAATGTCTCCTATTTTCAGGAAATCGGGATATTGTCGGAAAATCTGAGGAACTTACAAAGACCGAGCAGTGGTGCAATTGCAAGCGATTTCAGGAGGTTTCAACATGGCTTTCAAAATACCTATATTGCTGCCTTCCACCATTCTTTGCCATACTCCATCCTTACTATGATGGCTGTATATAGCTTCACAACTCACACTACTCAGACAATACATAGAACAGATGCATTTACCGCAGCCAAATGCACATGATCTTTCTGAACCACAATTCCCCGAGGGTTGCTGATGCAGCAAACAGTTTAAATCCTCTCAAATAGTCAACTTGTAAGCTTCGGTAAGTTCCACTTAACCTTTTACCACCCGATAAGTGAGCTCCTAAGACGTTTAATAAAAAAGAAAGACTGAAATAATGCTGCCCTCCTGCAAAACTTCGATTCGAAAACTCTCAGGGTCCTATCAGTCAGGCAACGGTGAAAGTTTAAGTGGCGGTTACCACAGCTGTGAGGCTCAATCCTGTGCAAACGTCAAGAACAGGACTTCAATCTCCTTAATATTTCTATAAGGTTGGTTAAATGATGAGCTTTTAAAGATGAGATAATAAAACATACTGGAGATTCGCGTTAAAATATTCGTCTAGATCGCTCTATGCTAATAACCTCACTGAAAGCCATACCAGTCTGGCTCGTCGTTTCATTCATACCAGAATATAATCCCACTTCATATTTTTTTAGTAAATAATGCACCATAGTAACTGAAAAACGTGGCAAATTATTTTCAAAGATGACCGGAGTTCGGAGTCCGATAGCTTTAGCACCGAGAGACATATTAAGCAAATCCACTGCCCCGCCAGAGTGGATTTAAAGAATATCTGAGTAACTTTGGGAGGTACCACTTTTGACGTATGTCAACATACTGGGATGAGGACGTGCATTGGAGAATGGTGTTTGATTACTACAGTATGTTTAGACCGGAATATCCATCAAGAGAGACGTATCAATTAGTGGACGCCACTTATGCATTAGTACAATCTTTACTTTTTTTAAAACAAATGTTATAGAGTTTTAGCAAGTAAACAAAGTAAGTCACATTCGTCTCATACTAGGCATTAATTACATTCACGATACATTGTTACTGTTAGTGTGTATCCAACTTCCATTCTAAACCCCTCCGCTTCCTGTCCTTAAGCGGTGTCCCTATGCATTTAGTTATTATTCAGAATGATCTGATTGTGAACAAACCCTGTGTTTTCCATTTCTTTGGTGCCTTCAGCTTGCTTATGTCGTGTCTGTGGCAGGTAGTTGCCTTTCCCCCTTGGTGCAGTCAAGGCTATTAGCTGGATTGACCTTGTTGGCTATAATTGGCGGCGAAGATGCAGCGGGTGATTCTGCAAGTGAGTTTCCCTGTGACCCCGTTGGCGAGTGCTATGCAGGTTCCTTCAGGCAGTCTACTAATGTTTCTAATGCTCGGGCCATTTTTGATGATCCCTGACCCCTTCTAGCTTTGCATAACAGGACCGTTCGCTCATATCCCACCTATTTTTCTAGCTCCTTCCACCAGATGGTGACTCGGAGACCTCCTGGGGCCTTCCAGTTCCTGGAGATTTCTCTCTTTGCCAGTATGTATGCTAGGTCCTGGAATCATCTTGTAGCCTTATTTTGGATGTATGCAGGAACCAATGTTTTAGGCAATTTGCAGGGGAGAAGAGGAACTCTTTTGAAGTAACATCTACTACTGTGGTGGTTAATGCCTCCTAGTAGTAATCAGAGAAGAGATAGTAGGAGTTCAGCTCCCCCTTCACCACATCTCACGCAGGTTGCCCCAGTCATATAAAAGTATGCGTTAATGTTCCCTGGGAGCATATATGCTCTATGTAATATGTAGCAATTAATTAATTTGAATTTGGCTTTCCTGAACACTTCTGGTGTTCCCTCTAGTATCAAGTTCCAGTCCGTTTCATGTATGGAGGTTCCCAAGTCCACCTCCCACCAGGCTCTCAGAGCTTCGAGGGGTTATATTATATTGTGCCATATTGCTCTGTAGAGGCATGTTACTGCTTTAACTGTGCCTAAAGATCAGACAATGTACTGTCATGTGATGTCAGGTGGAGGTTCTAGCAGGCCTGTATCCCATTGTTTGCAAAGTACTGATGTAACTGCCCTGTGCAGTAGGAAGTGGCCCTATGGTATATGAAACTCGAATCAGAAGTCATCAAAGGGGAGAAGACCTCCCTCATGGAACAAGTCGCCCATCATAGTCATCCCGGCAGCAGTCCAGTCTCTTAGACCCCTTCAGTCGCCTCCATGAGGCAACTGCCTCCAGCATGGTAGAAGGTATCTCAGGGGAGTAGGGAACTCTTGTGCATGTCCTTTGCTGACATCTATTCCAGCATTTTCATATGATTTGAAATTCCTGGTGGCTCCTCACTGATGGGCAACTGGATCTCAACAGAGTTCCATTCAGCTGACTGAGCTTGAAGATAAATGGTCCCATTTCATGCTTTGGGGTCTGCCTTCCAGCCATCCACTGTGCGAGCCACTACAGGTGCACTGCTATGTAGTATGTTTCGAAGTTGAGCCAGTCTGCCATTGTTTCTTGGCCATTGTAATGTAGTGAGTGCTACTCTCCTGCGGCCTGTGCCCCATAGGAATGCAATTTGGAGTTTAGCTCCCATTCCAACATTGTTCTGGGGATCCAGACTAAGAGGACAGTGAAGTAATACAGTAAGCAGAGGAGGGCTACCATTTTAAGGAGGGCCACACTTCTGGTGACTGGTAGGGGCAGTGTTTTCCAGAAGTCAATGTTTGTTTTCAGCGCCCTAATTGCCTGTCCTCCGGTCCCATCAAGGAAGTCAGGCTGGTCATTATAGTTCCTCGAACCCAGAAAAGGCAAGTGCCTTAGTTCCCATTGGAGCATGCCCATCCCCTTGGGATGGTCACCTCCTGCTTCCACTGGAAACAGCTTTTATTTCTGCCAATTGACATTTATCCCAGTTATAGAGCCAAACTTCCCAAGCACGTCCCTGGAACCTCTGAGAGCAGTTGTCTTGTTCTTCAAGAACATCAGCAAGTCACCTGCATATAATGCTATTGGGTGAGGGTGATCCCCAGTCAGTATGCCCTGGTACCAGTCTCAGTTCTGGGATTGGCAGCCAATGGCTCCGTGACCAGCTCAAATAGCAATGGAGATAATGGACATCCTTGCTTTGTTCCCCGACCTCTGCTATATCTCTCAGATATAGCCTGTCATGTCTGTACCCAAGCTGTGGGATTGGTGTAAAGAGCTTTATCCAGGCAAGGAAGCCTTGTAACAGCTCTAAGTATTCTAGGACCCCACATAAGTAGCTCCATTCCAGGCTGTCAAATGCTTTCTCAGTGTTGACAGCAAACTCTGCTGCTACCCCACGGTCGCCTTTATTAATGTGAGGAGCCACCTGATTTTCTGAGCTGTGTGTTATGTCCTAGTAAAAATCGTGCTTGGTCTGGATGTAACAGACTGGGCATGAGAGGTAAGAGTCTAGTGGCTAGGATTTGACTGAGGAGTTTATAGTACGTGTTTAGCATCAACAGTGGTCAATATGCTTTGCTACCATGGGCCAGTCTGCCTGGTTTGAGTAGTGGTGCCAATAGCGCCTTCTGAGTGGATCCCAGCAGTCCTTCCTCTTCCCGTGCTGTTTTGATTTTCTCCACCAGTTTAGGGGCTAATCCGTCAAGGTATATGGTGCAAAATTCCTTTGGGAGACCATCTGTTCTTGGTATCTTCCCTTGGGCCAAGCATTTAACCACTGCTCTAAATTCTTTCAATGTTATGTCCCCTTCCAGCACCTCATTCTATTACCAGGTGAGGTTTGGGGCATGGTAATGGGTGTAGTAATGCATGCAGTTCGACCTCAGTGCTCTCTGTGTGACTTGTGTATAGGGTGGTGTAGTAGTGGCCAAAATGTTGATTTATCACCTCCTGTCTGTGTAGTAGTTCCCCATCCTCATCTTGGGTTTCCACTATCAGTGAGCCTCTCTTTGCTGGGTTTGCCAGCCTTGCTAGAAGGGACCCCGTTTTGTCAATCAATCAATCAATCAATAGTTGTGAAGCACAGCTACTCACCAGTGAGAGTCTAAAGGCGCTGGGGGGGGGGGGGAGGGGTGAGGCCTCATCCAAAGAGGTACATCTTGAGGTTCTTCCTGAAGATGGTGAGCAACAGGCCTTGTCTGAGGTGCAGGGGGAGGTTGTTCCAGCTCTTTGCTGCAGTATAAGTGAAAGATCGTCCTCCTGCAGTGATTTTGAGGATGCGGGGGTCGGTGGCCGTTCCCACATGGGCAGAGCGGAGGGATCTGGCGGGGGTGTGGAAGGAGATGCAGTGGTTCAGGCAGGCTGGCCCTGCGTTGTGTATGGCCTTGTGTGTGGGTGAGAAGCTTGAAGGTGATTTGCTTCTTGACCGGTAGCCAGTGGAGGGTCCTCAGGTATTGGGAGATGTGTTCTCGGTGAGGGACGTCGAGAATGAGTCTGGTGGTGGCATTCTGGATGAGTTGAAGTTTTTTGATGTTCCTAGTTGAGGTGCCGGCATAGAGGGTGTTGTCGTAGTTGAGCTTGCTAGTGACCAAGTCGTGGGTGACTGTCCTGTGACAGTCTGCTGGGATTCATCTGAGGATCTTCTGAAGTTTGCGGAGTGTGTGCCAGCAGGAGGAGGTGACAGAGCTTACCTGGTGGTTCATGGATAGGGAGGAGTCGAGGATGATTTCTAAGTTGCGGGCATGCTCGACCGGTGCAGGGGGTAGCTGAGGAGTCGTCCCAAGCTCACGTCGCATATCAGAAGATGATGAGCTCTGTATTGTCTGAGTTAAGGCAGCTTTCTCTCATCCAGGTGGTGACAGCTTCCATTCCTAAGTGAAAGTTCCTTTTGGCGGTGTCCGGTTCTTCAGTGAGAGAAATGATGAGTTGTGTGTCATTGGCATATGGCACAATATTCATACCATGGCTTCTGACGATAGTAGCAAGAGGGGCCATGTATACGTTGAATAGTGTGGGACTCAGTGAGGATCCTTGGGAGACTCTGCAGTTGACTCCTGTGGCTCTGGAAGTGTAGGGCGGGAGTCTGACACTCTGAGTCCTCCCGGAGAGGAAGGAGTGGATCCATTCCAGGGCTCTTCCGCAGATTCCTATATCGTGGAGTCTGGTCTGCACAGTGCTGTGGGAGACCGTGTTGAATGCTGCTGAGAGGTCAAGGAGTATGAGTGCTGCGGTGTTGCCACGATCTAGGACTAATCAGATGTCGTCTGTGGCTGCCAGGAGTGCTGTCTCCATGCTGTGATTGCTGCGGAAGCTGGACTGTGGTGGTGTTTGGGTCAGTGCAGTCCTCAAGGTGGAAGTTCAGGTCGCCGAGGAGGAGGTTGTCGACTGACACCAGGGACTTGGGGGTGGCGATGTCTACAAAGCCATCTATGAAAGCTGGGCGGGGGCTGGGTGGCCTGTACACCAGGGTGCCATGGATGGAGGAGTTGTGGTTGGAGTGGACAAGGAAGTAAAGGTGTTCCATGGTGGTGCAGTGATCTTCTTGGACGGCCTTGACAAGTAGTGAGGACTTGTGTACGATGATGAGTCCTATGCCCAGGCGGGAGGACGAGTTCCTCCTTCAGATGCTGTAACTGCCGGGAATGGCGATGGCGATATCTGGACCTGAGGTGGGGTTGGAACTGGTAAGGAAATCGATGTCCGGTCGGGTGGTATCAATCAGATCCCAGAGTTCGGTGACGTGTTTGTGGATGGTGCAGTTGTTCAGGAGCAGGCAGTTGATGGGGTTGCGGAGGTTGTTGGTATCTTTGTGTGTGGAGAGTACCATCGGTTTGTTGAGGCTGGCACGGAAGTTGCAGTTCCTGTAGGTGAAAGGTCCGTGGGTGTCTTTGGGGGAGATGGTGGATGTGGGACTAGTGCCACCTCTGCTGATCAATGTCACCACTTCCATTACTTTCTGTCTTGCTCTATGTACTTCCGCTGTGGTAGGGGCAGCCCCCTTACCACAAGGTGATCTCCAACACAACCTGGTGTTTGGAGTGCACCTTTTCTGGCAGCTTTGTCCCATTGGAGTCCGTGGTTGCTGTTCCAGCCAGTCCCAGACCTCCTGTGGGGTCTTGAAAAATTATGCCCCCCTCTCCACCGCCACTCTGAGCCAGGGGGGAACAACATTACATTGGGGATGTTCACTTCCCTCACTTTTTTCTTCGCCTTAAGGGAGGTAGCTAGCTGCTGTTGGACTTCTCTGGAGAAGTCCAAGAAAATGCCTAATATTCTGTTCTCAAAAGAGAGGTCTCACTTTCATATGGCCTGGCTAAGTATGTGGTCCTGATCTTTATACTGCAGCAAGTGTGCTACTACTGGGCATGGGGAAGCCCCTGGGAGTGGTGGTCTCACCAGGACTCTGTGCGCCTTTTCTAGAGTATAGAATGAGGGGAGGCCTGCTGATGAAACCTCTTCTCAAACCCAATCACCCAAGACATGTCAGCAGGGATGTCAGCAGGTCATTGTTTTTTCAATTTTTTCGAACTCCCAGTAAGCAAATTTTATTTTGGCGCACTCTGTTTTCTGCATCTTCCGCTTGGACTTATACCATCCAAACCTTTGCTTCCTGGGTGTTTAGGAACTCATTTGCTGATGTCAGTGCTAGGGGTAGTTCTGCAAGTGCCTATTTCATTGTAGTGACCCGGTCCGCAAGGCATCTATGGTCATCACAAGGAATTCCCGTATCCATCACCAGAGTGTCAATTTTGGTTTCTAACTCCTCTCTTGAGGCCATTATGGCCTGTAGTATATCCTGGAGCATTGGGCCTGCTTGGGGTCCCTGCCGCAAAGGCAGATCTTCTGTTCCCTGAGTGTGGCCCCCACCATCTCCTGTATGCAGTGTGTGCTCTGGGCCCAGTTTTTGTTTCTTGACTGTCTTCCCCATTTTCCCATGAGCGAGGTGTTTGGAGATCAAGAAGTCAGTGGCCCTCTGATAGCTCCACTTTCCAGGTGCAGGTCTGCAGCACACTGTTGTCTGGTCAGTGCTTGTTCAGTGTTCTGAGTACAGGGACACCTCCTCCCCAGTTCTTTGGCCCGCTCAGCTGACAGTGTTCAAAGCTTGTGGAGAGATGATGCTCGAATATCCCCACTGTTATGTCATCTCCCTCCATCCAGTTGGCATCTGAAACTGCTTGGGTTTGTTTGGGGCTGTCACTCCTGGTTCTTCCCATTAGGGGGTGGTCAACAGCCTTTGTTTGGTATTCTCAGAGATGTTGCCGGGGTGTGTATTGCTGGTGGTAGTGTCAGGTCTTACCTCCCCAAAGAGCAGTGTTCCATGTCAAAGTTTGTGGGGGGGAAGATATGGTGGGGTCTATCCTGCTCAGGTGGTCCCAGGTTGCAGGGAGTCCAGTAGTCCCCCTCTGTTATACTCAGGCAGAATGTAGCATTTAATTTAGTATGCCTTGTTGTTCAATGAGGGCCGTTCTCTCCTTCTGATAAGCTGCGCTTCACGTCAATGTTCCTAGGAAAGTAGTGCAGTGTGCAATTGCTTTATCCTGCAGATTATGGGCATCCGCATTCCCGCAAGTGTTTTCCTCTTTGTGCAACTTGCTGTGGTAGTCCCTCTTCTCATAATGCAGGAGCTGGAATGGAGCCCCGCAATCTCAGGGCTCTTTGCTTACTGGCAAAATAATGGTTCTTTGGGCATTATTATGAGTGACCTGGTGTTTTGGTTCTTAATATTGAAAACGATAACTGCTGATATTCAGGGAGGAAGATTTTAACACATGTGATATTACCTCTCTAACGTAGAACGTTGCCACCCATTTCAAGGTTCAAAATTCAGACTGCACAATTTCAATTTAAATTTTATTATTTTATTTATGTTTTGGAACTCATTTGAGGTCCACATAAAATCCATCCTGATGACAACATTACTACTTCAGCTTACACACAAAATAAAGCAATAAAAAAAAAAAAAAGAACACAACATTTTAAAAACTCCATAAAGTGCATAACATGGCATCTTACCAATGTGTGGCTGTTATTACAGTACCCCACGGAAAGTGCAAAAGCCAAAATTAGGCAAATGCATGAGAGAGAGTAATTAAAACAAATCATGAGCTACAGTGCTAAAGTATTACTAGATCATTACACTCCATCTTTACACAGTGCAAAAGTGTGAAAAAATTGCTATAAGGACAATTAACTGGAATAGAGAATATACAAATCACTATTTGTGATTCTTCACAAATTAAGTCAGGTGCAAAAACAAATTGCACAATGCCTAAAAGTAGAAGAATTAATAAAACACATTTAGGAAACATAAAAAAAATGCAAACATGTTCATGCCAGCCATTGATGAGGGAGGTACAAACAAGCAAAGCCTAGCTTCAGCAGCTGATGATGTATTGTATTTCGAAAAGATTGGTCTCAGAAAGTGGTGACGTGCTGAGTGTTAATATGGGCAGGCGAAAATTACATGGTTCAAATTTTGGACATGTGTGAGGCAGAGCTTGCAGTACCTCTCATCCTTTAAAATACCTTCCCAAGTGCCCATGGTCACACCTAGTGGTAGTAAATTTAGCCTGATTAGCAAAATACTTCTTTGGACAACATGCAGAAGGTTTAATAAGAGATAAGGTTGTGTTTTTTTGTACAAACTACTTCCAATTACGATTTCATTTCTCTTGGACTGTTTACAGAGTGAAATGTCCCTATTCCTACTTACTGTGAACCGTGATTTTTTTACCAGGCTTTTTAACAAAGAATTTAGAAAGGGAGCCTCCCCAGTCTGTACAATTTCAAACATATCCAGGGCTTTTGAATACGTAGAGTAAAAGGCACCTGTTTCTTTCTAAAATTTTAAAATTTCTATTTTTAAAGCTGCTTCAATAGAGCCCAATTCACAACCCAGTATACTGTTCAGCCCACTTCAGAGCTGCAGCCTATGATAGGACAAATGTGGAAGGTAGACTGAATTCCAAAGAAGCCATCAAGTTTAAGTTACAAATCTGTCACCATATGGACCCTCAGTTTTCTCAAAAGAAGCCCAGCACCGGACATCCATCACTTTGTCAATATAACTCAAGGAGGGTGGTATTTTAATCTTATGGACAGATAAGACATGAACAAAGTGCCTCTGGACACAACATTTACACAGTCTACGGATAGCAGAGGCCTGAGACAGTGCCTTACTTCTACAGTAATTTATACAATCAACATCTTAGCAATTGCTAGAAACAACTCTGTAAAGATAAGGGTAGGCCTGTACTATTTCCATTTAGAAATTCCACACAGTCCAATGAAAAAATGTCCTCGATCGAGCCCCCTTCTTTCTAAAAATCTTAACTTTGCTCTTTGCAATATTTACATTTAGAAAGGGCTCCACTGCATATTTTTCTAAAGCATGAAGGTGTCTTTGAAGGCCTATTTGGGTTACATCAATCAGAATAAAGTCATCCACATAAAGAAGACAACCCACACACATAGGGCCAAGTTTAGAAGGGTCCCCTTTTACTGAACCAACTCTGGTAGGCAGATCATGATTGTAAAGAGAAAAAAGGAAAGGTGCAAGCAAGCACCCCTGCCTTAATCCATTTTGCATTATCACTCTCCTTGACGTACCTTGATTCCCCTCATCAAAACCTGAGTTCAAGTGGAAGAGTGCAGGGCAATGAGTAATCTCAAAAGGTAAGCAGCAATACCTAGTTCAGATAATTTTCTCCAAAGCATCGACCGATCAACCCAATAAAAAAAATTGAGAAATATTGAGAAATCAATAAAGGTAGCATACTCTTGGGATACTTTTCTAATACCGTTTGGAGGGCAGTGATGTTATCAAGAGTGTCATAGTTCTTGTGGAAGCCTGCCTGTTCAGCTGAAATAAGATTAGGGCCAATCGCCCAATCCTGAAGATGGATAAGTAGACTTTTGACAAATATTTTGCCTGCCGCATCAATAAGGGCAATTTGTCTATAACTGGCAGGAAGGGCCTTGGGACCTTTTTGATATAGAGGTACTAAATAACTCCCTTTCAACGAGGAAGGAATATCTCTAGAAAAATAACAATGCTGGAATAAGGGACATAGGAAGGAGGCCCATAAAGACACCTCATGTTTGATGACAGCGATTAAAAATTAATATGGTCCCATAGCCCTGGATGATCTTGCACCATTAATAAAACCCTCAATCTCCTAACAAGAGGGTGGGCCAAATAATCCCATGTCATTCACCTTGATGTTTTGAGTTTACTGAGCACAATCACTAGAATTACAGGTATAAAGTTGAGAAATATGTTGCGTCCATGCATCATTCGAAATAGGAATTGCCTGGGCTGTAACTCTTGAGTCACATCATGTGGATATGAAAGCCCAACATTTATGAGAAATGGAAAATGTAGCCACTTCCCTCAGATTAATCCATTTATTGTCCTCTTCCTTCCTGTGATACACTGCCTTTAGTCTCATTCTCTTCTGCATAAGATGGTTAATTTCTCACTGTGGTGCAGGTACAAAGAGCTTAAATTCTTCCAGTATAAGGGAATTTATTTCTTGAATTGCCCTTTTCGCTATCCCAGAAATCTTAGAGGTAGGTCTAAATCAATTATAACTCTCCAAGGTTCAGAAGAGTACCAAATGCTTTTCGAACCAGGAGATGGGATCATTAGAGGATTGCCCAGAAGGACCTAAACTTGCAATTTTCAAACACTGACCCAAAGATCTCAAACTATCCCTATACCATTACTCTTATAAAAACAACTGCACCATTCCCAGAAATCCAATCCTCAAGGGACACACATTTTAAATCAACAAACACAGAAAGAATGCAGATGCCACTTAGGTCACACCGCAATATGTGGAGCTGGGAACAGGCAATAAACATTTTATAGCTCACTACTATATAATCAATTAGAGACCGCCCATGGGGTGAATAAAATATGTAAGAGGCGGGGGAATCCTTAGGATATCTGCCATTCAGAAACACAAATTTGTTAAATCTCAAGCTTTCTAATAAGTCAATTCCTCTCCTATCACCTCTCCAACGCCGCCAAAATACCGTGCCCGCGGCGGTAATCGGCTACGGGTATTATGACCAACACAGAGAAATCCGCCACTATACAGACACCCACACAAGTCTGCCAGCCCAAAGGTCAGTGATAAATTGGCGATAGCAAAACCCACACCGTTACACCAACAGGAATACGCCCACAGTATCAAGACCCATAAATCAAAGTGGCAGTCTTTCAACCTCGGTAAACTATTGTCGGTACACACCGGCCCTCAAAATACACACACACTTAAAAAACACAACCACGTTGGACAATTCAAAATACACACACCTGACACACATACACACACCACACCCACACACTCGAACCACTATAAAACACGCACCCACATTACCCACAGTCCCTTACAGTGAACAATTTTGAAGAAGCAGAGAGAGAAAAGCAAAGAGAACACCATCATCCAGAGGGACAGAGCACCATCACACATACACCATCCACGCACCTCACAGCACACACCCCAACACATCACCCCACACATCACCTTACACATCACCCCACATATCATTCATACATCATGGCACCTCAAAGACACACCAGGCTTTCTGAGGAGGAGCACAGGGTCATGGTGGAGGAAATCATCCGGGCAGAGCCACAGCTATTCGGATCACAGGTGCAGCAGATGTCCATTGCTAGGAAGATTGAGCTATGGCAGAGAATCGTGGACAGGGTCAACGCAGTGGGACAGCATCCAAGAACCAGAGATGACATCAAGAAGAGGTGGAACGACCTACGGGGGAAGGTACGTTCCGTGGTATCAAGACACCAGATTGCTGTACAGAGGACTGGCAGTGGACCCCCACCTCCTCCCCCACAACTAACAACATGGGAGGAGCAAGTCTTGTCAATCATGCATCCTGAGGGCCTTGCGGGAGTAGCAGGAGGACTGGACTCTGGTAAGTTAACTCTTCACTACTACATCCCCCACCCTACCTGCATGCCATCACTAACTTCTACACCTACCCTCACCCACATCACTCCACCAACTCACACATACCCCACTATCACAACCCACCCATCCCAATACCAAGCCCTGCATGCAACAACAATGCATGGACACTCATCACAGACCTGCATGGACACCCATCACCACAGCATGCCCAATAGAGAGACTCACCCAGGCCACAAATTCACCACTCACACAAGGCCAAGGCAACAGTGCAAGCACATTAATACAGGGAAATACACCCATTGCCCAAATGGCACACACAGATACAATAACAAAGCATCTACATCCCAACAGGACTCCTACCCAACGTCACCGGACAGGAGGTGCCAGCCATAACCAGTCCCCCCACAGAAGAGGCCCACAGTGATAACAGCAGCTCTGCATGTCTGGATCACGATGACCAGCCTGGCCCATCTGGGACCTCTGGACAGTCGGTTACCCTGCCACAGTCACAAACCACCACAGAACCTCCCCCCTCAGGAAACGCCACCACAGCACCCACCCAGCAGGCCCATGCCACTGTCCCCAGGACACATCAATCAGCAGTGTGTCCACCACTACAGGGACCCCCGGCAAACCCACTAACCCAGCAATGGGCACACGGTTCAGGGGACAGAGGCACAGGACTACAGGAAACCAGGGAGGACTGCTGTGCGACAGGGGGAGGACAGGCACAGGGAACCGACCCTCCACGAGACACTCTCCAACATCATGGGAGCATACCACCATTTCCCGGGGACCATGGGCATGGTACTGGCCAAGTTTCAGGAGACCCAGTGGCTGCAGGAGGGACAGTACATGGGGATCAGGGATACCTCACAAAAATCTACATCATCCTGGTCATCATAGCAGGGGTGTTGGCTGATATGGGCAAGACCATGATGGAGGCAGTGGCACAACAAAGGGCCCCTGACACTAGCCAAACCGAGGAATAACCTTCCACCACCACCGGCGCTAGTGGACAGGAGGCACCGCCACAGGACCAACAGACCACCAGCACTCCACCCCCTGCAGAAAGAGAACCACCCCGTAAACAGTCCCTGCGATCCAGGCAGAGGACAGAGAACATTGCCAAGACCCCCACCAGGACATAAGACTCTCTTAATTGTCACCCATCTGTCCCACTATGTCATCCTGTCCAAATTGAACTGCCATTACTCCCCTTCCTATGCCCCATTGGACAATGCACCTGTGATACCAAGAGACTGGACTCTACTATGGACCTTTCGTCCACCATCAACCCAGCCTCTTGCACGTACCCCTATGCTCATTAGCACCTAAATAAACACCTTTTAATCACAAACCAATCTGGAGTCAGCTTGATCTTTCACAAATGTATAATGACAACATTAGCAACAAATAGCAATGTAAATGTTAATTAATTTACTCATACCAATGTATAACAGTTGTTGGCCAGCAGTACATATAGCAGAAGGCAGAATGTGGTACCCAGATCTGAAAAATAGAAAGCCAAAGTGAACACTCAGGCCCTCATTACGACTCTGGCGGGCGGCGGAGGCCGCCCGCCAGAAATCCGCCCTCCGTAATACCGCTCCGCGGTCAGAAGACCGCGGAGGGTATTATGAGTTTTTCCCTGGGCTGGCGGGCGGTCTCCAAAAGACCGCCCGCCAGCCCAGGGAAAAACTCCCTTCCCACCAGGATGCCGGCTCGTAATAGAGCCGGCGGAGTGGGAAGGTGCGACGGGTGCATTTGCACCCGTCGCGTATTTCACTGTCTGCCAAGCAGACAGTGAAATACTTGTAGGGGCCCTCTTACGGGGGCCCCTGCAGTGCCCATGCCATTGGCATGGGCACTGCAGGGGCCCCCAGGGGCCCCGCGACTCCCCCTCCCGCCATCCGGTTCCCGGCGGGAGAACCGCCAGGAACTGGATGGCGGGAGGGGGAGTCGGAATCCCCAAGCCGGCGCAGCAAGCTGCGCCGGCTTGGAGGATTCCTGGGGGCAGCGGGAAACCGGCGGGAGACCGCCGGTTTCCCTTTACTGACCGCGGCTAAGCCGCCGCGGTCAGAATGCCCCGCGGGGCACCGCCGGCCTGTCGGCGGTGCTCCCGCATGCCGCGGCCCTGGGGGTTCTATACCGCCAGGGTCGTAATGAGGGCCTCAGTGTCCATAGACAGAGGTTAAGAGGCTTACTTGTACAATGTCCTACAGTATTCTGAAATGTGAGGAGGAGTTACAGTCTCTTACCTGTGTGTCACTGGAAGTTCTGCATCATGATGTTCGTTCTGTTGTCAATATTTTCTTCCTCTGCTTCCTCTTCCTCACTGTCTACAGGCTCCACCGCTGCCAAAAGACCATCACCAGGCTCATCCTCCTGCAGAAAAGACACCTGGCGTCTAAATGCCAGGTTGTGCAACATGCAGCATGCCACGATTATCTGGCACACCTTCTTCGGTGAGTAGTATAGGGAGCCACCTGTTAGATGGAGGCACCGGAATCTGACCTTCAGGAGACCGAACGTCCTCTCAATAATAAGCCTCGTTCGGCCTTGTGCCTCATTGTAGCGGTCCTCTGCCCTTGTCCTGGCATTCTCACTGGGGTCAGTAGCCATGAGAGTTTGGGGTAACCAGAGTCACCTGCAAATTCCAAGGAATACCTGTTAGACACACACTAACCCAGACACCTACTCATACTGTGTGGGGACCTTGGGCTTACCTAAGAGCCACACCCGGTGCCTCTGGAGTTGGCCCATCACATAAGGGATACTGCTATTCCTCAAAATATAGGCGTCATGCACAGAGCCAGGATACTTGGCATTCACATGGGAGATGTACTGGTCCACCAAATACACCGTTTGCACATTCATAGAATGGTAGCCTTTTCTATTTCTGTACACTTGTTCATTTCTGTGGGGGGACAAATGCCACATGTGTACCATCAATGGCACCAGTGATGTTGGGAATATGTCCAGTGGCATAAAAGTCAGCCTTCACTGTGGGCAAATCGTCCACCTGGGGGAACACGATGTAGCTGCACATGTGTTTCGGCAGGGCAGACAACACTCTGGTCAACACATTAGAAAACATTGGCTGAGACATCCCTGAAGCCATGGTCACTGTTGTTTGAAAGGAGCCACTTGCCAGGAAATGGAGCACTAACAGGACCTGTACTAGAGGGGGGAATTCCTGTGGGCTGGTGGATAGATGACATCAGGTCTGGCTCCAATTGGGCACACAGGTCTTGGATTGTGGCACGATCAAGTCTGTATGTGATTATGATGTGCCTGTCTTCCATTGTCGACAGGTCCACCAGTGGTCTGTACACCGGAGGATGCCGCCATCTCAACATCTACCCCAGCAGTTGTAGCCTATGGAGGAGAACGGTGAGCAGAGGGTCATTTACTGCATAGGTTGCACAACTGTGTCAGCAGTAATGTTAGTAAATCCATGTGTGAAGTAGTTTGTTGGTATGTGTGCCAAATGTGCTGTGATGCAGTTAGGTGCCATGCCATGTGCCCCCCTGAAATGGCGGCTGCCTGACTTGTGAGGAGGGACAAGGGGAAATGAGGTAACTGCGCTGGCTTTGTGCAGCGTCGCGGTAGGCGGTCCAAGACCGCAGTGCAACTCAGCATTGGTTTTCATTGGGCCCTATTGGTTCCAGGAGCCAATGGCCATGTAAGCCGGCGGTGACGGTATGCACCACAGCGGACGTGACCGCCATTTTCTATCTGTTCACTCACTTGATACCTGACCTACACTGCAAGTGCTGCTGTGACCTCAGTCTGGAAGCGACAATGGCTCGAGTGTCTGTGGAAAGGGCCCCTGCCTTCACTGCGGAGGAGTTGGACAAACTGGTGGATGGGGTCCTCCCCCAGTACACGCTACTCTACGGTCCTCCCGACAAACAGGTGAGTACACTGTGAGCATGATGCATGGGCAATGCCTGTTTGGAGTGGTGTGGATAGAAGACACATGCTGGGGGGCTGAGGGCTGCATGTGAGGATGGTCAGTGTATGTGAGTCAGGGCATGGGTGGGAACTGGTGGGCAATGAGTATGACGGTCCGGACGGGTGAGTCATTTCCTTTGCTCCTGTACCTTTCCTCTAGGTCAGAGCCCACCAGAAGAAGGGTACTTGGAGTGCCATCACCAAAGAAGTGCGAACCCTGGGGGTCTATCATAGACGGAGCACCCACTGCCGCATGAGATGGGAGGACCTGCGCCGCTGAAGCAAGAAGACGGCAGAGGCCCAGCTGTGGCTTGCCTCCCAACGTGGAAGAGATGCCTGTCGCACCATGACCCTCCTGATGTTCCGCATCCTGGCGGTGGCCTATCTGGAGTTGGGTGGGCGCTTGAGGGCATCACAGCAGCCACAAGGGGGTGAGTACAGTTTCAGAAAGCTGACTCAGCGTGGTTTAGGAACTAGCTGGGTGGGGGGTGTGGGTTGTGGGTGCTCCTAGGCCAGGGCGATCATGCCAGGGTAGCTCTCTTGTTTGCAGGCTCAGAAGCACCCCTACCCCAATGGTACAATTGGACTGCTCCTAGTGTACAGGCTCCTGTGGGCTTCAGGTGTTCATATGTTGGCGTTAGGCATGGTACCCCATGGGGTGGTGACTACTATAGTGACTGGTTGGGCAAGGCCTAGTGCACAGGGCAGCTCTGTGTGTGTTGTGCCTGAAAACGGTAGTGGTTTTGCTGGCATTGACCATGTGTGTCCTCTGTCTTTTCCCCTTTCTTGTTTTGCACCCTGTCCTTGTGTGCATTAGCATCATCTGGCGGAGGAGCAGAGGCACCCGCGGCGGAGGGAGCAGCATCCCACATGGCCCAGGAGGGTGAATCCACGGAAGGTGAAGGCACCAGTGGGACGGAGGGCAAGGGGAGCTCCACGACGGGGACAGGACAGGATACCAGCGACAGCGACTCCTCCTCTGATGGAAGCTCCCTGGCGGTGGCAGACACCTCTGTGCCCACCGCAACAACAGGTACAGCCGCAACCCCCCCTACCAGCACTGCCCTCCCAGCAGCCCCTCAGCGAGTTTCCTGTGCCGGCTCACCCAGGAGGGTGGACTCCTCCTTCGCCCCAGGCACCTCAGGCCCTGCCCCAGTCAGCCCTGCTGCCCTCAGTGAGGAGGCTATTGACCTCCTGAGATCCCTCACTGTTGGGCAGTCATCCATTCTGAATGTCATTCAGGGTGTCGAGAGGCATTTGCAGCAAACAAATGCATACCTGGAGTGCATTCATTCTGGTGTGGCGGCCCAACAGAGAGCATTTCAGGCTCTGGCCTCAGCACTGATGGCAGACATTGTCCCTGTGTCCAGCATTCCACCTCAAACTTCTACTACCCAGACCCAATGCCCTCTACCTCAGCCTATCCCAAGCACACCATCAGACCAGCATGCATACACATCAACATACAAAAATGGCTCAGGAAAACATAAGCACCACACATCCCACAGGCACTCACACAAGCACCATACCCATGCACACATACAAACGTCCACTTCCTACACTCTGTCCCCCTCCTCCATGTCCTCCACCTCCCTCCCACTCTCATCTCCAGTCACACCTGCATGCACTACATCATCAGCCACTGCCTCCATCACCAGCAAGCCCATCACAACACACCGCTCACGTGTAATCACAACCCCCACTACCATTTACACGTCCCCTGTGTCCTCTTCCAGTGTGTCTTTGAGCCCTCCTCCCAAAGTACACAAACCCAGGCACACACCCACTCAACAGCCATCCACCTCACAACAGCCTTCAGCCCATGCATCTTCACCCAAACTCAGCAGACGTACACTTCCTACAACCACTACCTCTTCCTCCACTCCCACACCCTCTCCATATTCCCGTCCCAGTGTGTCTAAAAAACGTTTCCTAGCTAACATTAACCTCTTGCCTACACCTCCCCCCGTCTTTCCCTTAGGGCCAGGATGTCTAGATCCCAGCCCAGCACCTCATCCACCAAATCTTCATCCGCTGTGGTCCCTGCAAGTCCGGGAGGCTCGAAGGGGGCACCTGTCAGAGATGCCAGTGTGCTACGTACAGATATGACGGACCACCCTATACCGCCACCTGCAAAGGTAAAAAATGGCCCAGCTTCCAGCAGAGGAAAGTCACATCACCCACTCAGCAAGGCCTCGCCCAAACACATAGAGGACAGTGCCAAGGTCCCTGCAGCGACTGCCACGATGGGGAAGGGCCACAAGAGAAAGGTCAAGTCACCTCAGGGCACGATGCCTCCTGGTGAGGGGCTGGGTACCACCATTTCATCAGGGATGGCAGAGACCTGCACCACAGTCACCACCGCCGCTCTGACCGCCACCTGCACCGCCACCTGCACAGCCGCTGCCACAACATTAGTCTGCAGCATCCTCCCCAAGGATCAGCCATTCGAGGCTGCCAGAGATGGTATGGTGTCTCCCTCACCACAGCAGATACTTGCACCACGGCCAGCACAGCAGCATCTCCGCCGCAGCCACCGCCACCTGCACTGCCATCGCACCGCCACGTGCCCAGCCTGTACCACTCTGTCGGACGTCAGCAGCATCTCCAGTGGGCAGCCGTCAGAGTCTGCAGGTGATGTCCTAGTGCATGGACACGCCACTTGAGGCACCACCTCCAGCACTGACATGACCAGCAGTTGGTAGCCTAAGTCGCCGCAGGATGGAGTGTGGCTGTGCCTCCATGAAATATCATGCTACCTGTTCCAGGCACATTGCGTGGCTCAGACACCGAGGTGAGAGGATGTGTACTGCCACACCCCAGGTGCAGCATCACTGGGCACAAAGCCCCCTCCAGAACCGGTGGAGAAATGCATCCACTCACCCAGTCCTTGGCAGGATGAAGCACTTTGGCCATAAAGCCCCCTCCAGAACCAGTGGAGAAATGCATCCACTCACCCAGTCCTTGGCAGGATGAAGAACTCTGGGCACAAAGGCCCCTCCATAACCAGTGGAACATGTCACCCACTAGAGAGACTGTGGCTTTGCATTCCCCAGGACCAAGCAGTGGGCAAACCACCCACTTGAGAGACTGTGGCTTTGCACTCACCAGGACCAAGCAGTGGGCAAACCACCCACTAGAGAGACTGTGGCTTTGCACTCCACAAGACCAAGCAGTGGGCAAACCACCCACTAGAGAGACTGTGGCTTTGCACTCCCAAGGACCAAGCAGTGGATAAACCACCCACTAGAGAGACTGAGGTTTTGCACTCCCCAGGACCAGGCAGTGGGCATGGAGCCCCTTCGAGGAGCAGTGGCATAGTACCATCTTCCGTCTGAGGTGCCCCCCTCCCCTCCCACCTGAGGTGCCTGTTTTTTTTTCGACCTGATGCCCCTGCAGTGTTCTCTCCATTTTGAGGCAGGTGTCATGTGTGGGCTTCTTGCTTTTTGGGACCACTGGTCCACGGACATGAACAAGGGACAGTGTACGGCCTTGTGTATTTAATGTAAATATTTGTACATACTGATTATTTGCTTTTCTCTTGATATATCTAATTTTTCCAATATAACACTGGTTAGACTCATTTCCTTTTGTCCTTGCGTTCTTCCAGGGGGTGACAGGGTGTATCTGTAGTGTTGTTGGATATGTTTGTGTGTATCGTGTTGTGGGTGAGGGTGGGTGGTGGGGGTGTTGCGTGCCGCGTGTGTGTGTCACTCTCTTTTCCCTCCTCCCCTCCCCTGTGTGCTAGGTGCAGTACTCACCATCGTCGCCGTCGCCTTCTTTCTACTTCGTGGTGTATTAGTAAATACACTAACATTGGTAGGATCTGCAATTCGGGCTTCTTTGTGGAGTGTCAAGAGGTGAGTGGTTCCCCTTCGTTGTTCAGTTTCCGCCGTGCTTTTGATGTCATTGGTACCACCACGGAAAAGCTGGCGGATTGGTGCCTTGTAATTCGGTGGGCGGTACATTGACTTCCGCCTGTCTGTTGGCGGTGACCGCCGCAGTGTTTGTTGCTACCTCCCTGGCGGTCGGAGTGTTAAAGTGGCTGTCTAAGTTGGCGGTTTCCCCCGTGGTCGTGATCCCATTTTTTTTACAGCCGGCCTGTTGGCGGTATTACCTCAGCTTTAACACCGACTGCCAGGGTTGTAATGAGGGCCATAGTCCTGAAATATCAACATTAAGCTGTAACATTTTGACTCTTCAGTAGTGTCTGCACAGAAGACATCAATTCCTATTTCCTAAAAAAAGCATTCTCTAAAAATAATGTCACCACAAACTTAAAGCAAAATTTTACCCTTGACCCCGGGAACATAGCAGATGGATGTAAAAAGAAAGTATCAATGTCTTTGCTTGTAACCAATCTCAGGGTCTCGATCTACCTTAGCAAAGGCAGAATTAATTGCTTATTCAAAAAAACATATTCACTATCAAACAGAGATACAAAGTCTAGCTTATTGGAGATTGGACCATCTCCTTTTGGACCATCTATAGGGTTACTAGCCATTATCACAGGGCCAATTAGGGATTTTAATAGCAATGGAAAGGAAGCCTATGTCTCCCTATTTAGAGGTCCGGAAACTGTAGATTTATACCATTTGGGCGTCTTCCTCAAAGGGGAAGCTAAGGTGGAAATCACTATATCCTTTTTCCCCTTGTTAAACCCTACCTCCTCTGGGCCATTAAGTGGTACAGATGAGGGTGTTGTTTCTGAACTACCAGGCACAGAACTTGAATTCACAGGAGTGCCATTCAACCTTACAAGATCTAAAAGAGAGACCACAGGGCCATCTACCAGAAGAGATTTCAGCAGGCATGCTTGCAAATTTTAACTTTCTATACTTATGTTTCTTATTGCACCATTTCTTTTTTCTTTTTCCCTTTGAGGTTTTACTCTAGAACCCCCAAGTAGAATCCCCAAGTGGTCCCATTAAAAAGTACAGCAACAGCAGCTACACCAGAACAGGCACCACCAGCAGAAGGTACTCCTTTAGTAAATATCATGAAAGCAGGTAGAGCTTTCTTCGATAGGTTCATCCTGCTCAGACAACCATTATCCTGCTCCAATTTGACACATGATTAAAACTGTGTTGTTTTAAAAAAAAATAACCCCATAGGGCTTACCTGCCTGAGTGCCAATTTCTTTAACCCCCCCCCCTTTTAGCTACATTATAGGCCTGGGTAGCCTGAGAATTCGACTCTTTCACCTTTTGGCCCTGCATATGACCCATACCAGAAATGGTAAGTCGCTGTAC
Source organism: Pleurodeles waltl (assembly GCF_031143425.1). Taxonomy (NCBI): domain Eukaryota; kingdom Metazoa; phylum Chordata; class Amphibia; order Caudata; family Salamandridae; genus Pleurodeles; species Pleurodeles waltl. The sequence goes on along the minus strand of NC_090446.1, from coordinate 816,957,904 downwards.
CCCCTAAAAGGATAGGGCAGCACATCCAGCACACAATCAGAATTAGAAACTGATCTTTCCAAAAAAGATAAAATGGTAGATAACACTTTCTCAATGCAAAACATTATTTCTGAAGGAACCTTCGATCCTCCATGCCCTTACATGTTAGGCTGTTGCCCAATTTCCTGTAAACTTGGTGACACTAAGGAGTCACAATTTATTACGTTCATTGAGTTTGATAAATTCATTCAGTTTGATAAGTTCATTGAATCCAGGAAAGCCAAATAGTGCCTTAATTGGGATGTACAATAACACAATGCAGAGAGGGAAGGGTGGCTGGGAGACCAATGGGGGACTTGACCCCACTCGAAACCCCCTCCCAGAGCAGCAACCGATTTCAAGTATGACTCCCTCTGACAAATCTTGTCATTGATTGCCCCAAAGTCAAGCAAGGTATAATCCTCCAACATGCTCAGCGCCTCACCAGATTCTTAACCACCGGGCCTGTAGGATTTTCCAGGCTTTCCTGGCTGGGTAGTTTATATGGTGCTAAGTCAAAAGGACTTTTCATGGGACCATCCTGGGCGGAAATTAGGATTAGCTTCTGACAATTAGGCGAGCTATTGACAGGAACCTGAGTAAAATAACTGTTTGAAAGAAAATCTGGAACTACAACTTCCAAATCCACAAGGCTCAACTCTTGAACACCGCTTATAATGGACACCCTTGAACTCTTGAAACCCCCCACCTCGACTGTACCCAAAGGACCACACTGAGTGGCACACTTAAGTGTTAAGGAGAGATTGAAGGAGAGAGCCTCCACACACATATGGGTACTTTGAAAGGAACCTGGGTCAAAAGAAGAACCAACAGCCTGACCCATAGTAGTGACCATGATCTTTCTTTCTTCCCGTTTATAGCTCGTAGATAAAAAACTTGATCTGGAAGAACAGGACTTCAGATAACGCTGCTGAAGCTTCCATCTATGGACTCTTCTTTTTTTCATTCTTAATATATTATCAATTAAGTTAGAGTGTTTGGTAGTACCAACGGTGCCGGTCAAACAACCAGATCAAAGCTTCCACAATGTCATTTTATCTAGAAACATGTAAAAGAGGGGAAAATCCCACACTTCCAGATCTTCTTATGCCCCTCAATGCCCTTATTGTGGAGATTTAACAACTGTAGAAAATAATAAATAATAAACGATAAAGCTGATCTAGAAGAGGAGTCATCTAAGTTACTCAATGCAGTACAATACAACACCAGTTCAATAGCAGATAATCCACTATTACATAATTATTTAGCAAGAAATCTGCCAAGACTGTTACACAGATCATCAAGCTTCCAAAAAGCTTTTCGGCAAGGCTTGGAAGGGTTCAGCGTGGTTCAGTGTAGTTCAGCAAATGGGGCCACACGCTTCTGACTACGAACTGGCCTCAAGCATAAAGTGCCACTAAGAAGAGAGTAGATCATTAAGAGCCTAAAGACAGTCAGTACCATAAGCACCATACGTGTTAGCCTCCTGACTAGCGCTTACAAGCCGTACCTGGGCAGCCAGCTGACTCTCCCAACACCTACTACTATACCCCCTCAATGCTCCCAAAGAGCCCTAAATGACCAATTGATGAGTTACAGCCACACAGACATAACCCTTCCAACCACAGTACACCCACTTAACCCCACTCATCTCAGCTCTGAGACATGAGAGCAGGGCAGTGAGGCAGAAGATCTTATGAGGTAAAAGGCTCCACACAGCAGGGAGCAGTACGCATAGGTCAATAAGGGGGTCAGAGGGCAAAGATAGGGAAGAATGCAGAATGGGCCTCACCACATGCACTCCAACCAGTTCCATGGGCCGTCTCTGCAGGCTGTCACCGTCAGTGACATTGTCACTGCATTGTCACTGCATTGTACTGAATGCTGAGGTAAAGATGCTCTCCCTCTGGGCATGGCTGGTGTCAAAGCAACAGCCCAGTTCAAACAGCCTGTTTTCAACAGTTCAAACAGAAAAGAAAATTAAACAATACATAAAAATAAAGTGCGTATCTCCTATTGTGGAGACTCAGAGCCAGTAGCCAGTGATGGTTATTGAGGTCACTGCGGTCACCGCAGTAACCTCTTCACCTCTGTCAATAGTGCCACCCTCCACTGCCTCTGCCTCCCTTGCCATTGGCTGTTGACCATGAAACAGCGACCCGGCAAAACTGTGCTCGGAGCTGCTCACACCTTGTAACTCAATGCTTGCTTCCCCCTCCTCATGGCCCCCACAGCTCCATGCAATGTGAAAGCATAGCTGCATAACAGCTAAACTTGTGTTCCTCTCCCAGAAGTCCAAACTGTACAGTATGTTATGTGCACAAATTGAGCCAAGTTTTAGCTGAAGAAAATTATACCTTGAAAAGATGAAAGTATTAAATATGTTGTGAACAGTGGAGGTGTACGCAAACCCTTCCAGAGCCCTACTGAGTTTAACTGCTGCATCAATTTATCACTACAGGGGGCATTTTTGCAGTCACAAACAGCCAGCTTTAAAGAATCAGGGGCCAGATGTAGCAAGGGTTTTGCGAGTCGCAAACGGCGAAAAACGCCGTTTGCGACTCGCAAAAGCCACTTTGCTATGTTGAAATGCATTTTGCGAGTCGTTACCGACTCGCAAAATGCATTTCCGAATCGCAAATAGGAAGGGGTGTTCCCTTCCTATTTGCGAGTCGCAGTGGTATGCAACTCCATTTGCGACCGCGTACGCGGTCGCAAATGGAGTCGCAGTTACCATCCACTTGAAGTGGATGGTAACCCACTCGCAAACGGGAAGGGGTCCCAATGGGACCCCTTCCCCTTTGTGACTGGACCCCAAAATATTTTTTCAGGGCAGGGAGTGGTCCAAGGGACCACTCCCTGCCCTGAAAAAACCGAAACAAAAGGTTTCAGATTTTTTTAAAATGCAGCTCGTTTTCCCTTAGGGAAAACGGGCTACATTAAAAAAAAAAAAAAACTGCTTTATTTAAAAGCAGGTCGCTAACATGGAGGCCTGCTGACGTCAGCAGGCCTCCATGTTAGCGAGTGCCTATACTCGCAATGGGGCCGCAATTTGCGACCCACCTCATGAATATTCATGAGGTGGGTCATTGCGACCCCATTGCGAGTTGCAGTCGGTGTCTGAGACACCGTACTGCATACCAAATTGCGAGTTGCAATTTGCGAGTCGGAAGGACTCGCAAATTGCAACTCGCAATTTGGTTTTTTCGTACATCTGGCCCCAGGTCGCTTGCGAATGCAAAAATGCTTTTTCAGATGTACTAAGCCCAAACAAGATTCAGTAACCTGTTAATGAAATGCCATTGGCATTTGTGAATTAGTATTTGTAAGTGTGTTTGAGGTTCACCTTTCAAATACCGATTTGCATTGGTATGTAGGAATGTTTTATGACCAAAATGTAGTGGCAAACATTTGCACTTTACCGCCAACTCAGAAGTTACTGGTAGCTCATTCGCAAATGGGAAAGTATCCCTTTGCGACCTCACCTCCTTTGAGAATGGTTGAATAAGTATTTTTTAAGAGCAGGCAGTGGTCCCACGGACCACTAACTGCTCACAAAAAATAAAAATTAAACTTTTCTTTTTTTTTTTTAAACGCATCATATTTTCCTTTAAGGAAAATTGGCTGCAGGGAAAAAAACAATGTTTACTTGATTTAAAAGCAATCACAGACATGTTGATCTGCTGATCCCAGCAGGCCACCATCCCTGTGATGGCAGTGAATCCTAGTGGGTCACAAATTGTGACCAACCTCATTAATATTCAAGAGGTAAGTCTAATTGTGACCCATTACAAATCGCTATTTAGGAAATAGGGGCTAAGTAACCCCTTTGTACATTGGTATTAGTGATTACCAATTAGTTTTTAAAAAAAAATAATTAATTGCTGATCACTATTACTAATCTTCACATATCTAGCCCATTGTGTTTTGCAGAATTTTAGAAATTGTAATCTATTCTGTGGGACAGTTACTCCCACGGTCCATGATGGCAGATCATCTCAATAGGACACAATTAGGAGTTTGCATTCCTTTGTTTGAAAATACAACACTGTTTACCTGTACAATGGTTTGCAGGTGAATCCTGGTAGAATGTGTGTAGGACATATTGTGCACATCCACGTTTCAAGCTCAAAACGGGTCAAAATGGGCAATGCTATGTTAATGTCCACCATTCTGAGACATGGAACTCATAATGGGTAGCTAGTTTCATCTAAATAGTTTTGCACCATGTGTTTCACATTAACCAAGTGTAGTTTTACCATCTTAATTACATCAACACTCTCAAAGAGGCCCTTCTATCAAAGACTAAAGGCAACTGTATTTTCTATGAATAAGCACAAGCCAATGTCTGTCCCAGAATCAATCCGCAAATCTTACGGAGGAAATTTGGCACATCTTAATTTTGGCTTGTTTACAAATGTTAAACCCCTTATGTAAAGGTGGAACAGTGTACGGTTAACTTTTTGTATTATAGATCTGCCAGGAAGGGATGACATCGCAGAACAGATAAACATTTGTAGAGTATAGTTATATTTGGAAGAGCAGGATCCCAAAGACTTGTTCTCTATATTAGTGATATTATTTTCAAATAACAACCATGAGTCAAGTTTGTGATCTTGCTCTCTTTTACCTCATGAAAATAAAAGAAAACTATACCTACAAGGTGAGCCATATGCTCTAAACATTAGGGGTTATTTTGAGTTTGGTGGGCGGAAAAGCCCACCAGCCAAACTCCCGCAGTCAGGTTGCTGTCAGTGCTGCCGCCTTTCCATGGGCCCCATTACAAGTTCCCTGCTAGCCCAGCAGGGAACAGCCCACAATATTGATGTCGGCTCATAATTGAGCCAGCAGCAATGTTGCGGTGCCTAGGGTACAATAGCACCCATCGTGATTTTCACTGTCTGCATAGCGCTGTCCATGGGGGCCCCTTGTACCCCGTCTCTGCCAGCTTTTACATGGCAGTGCGACCACCATGTAAAAGCTGGTGAAGAGAGGGCTTGTAATCCCCAGGGCTGCACTGCCAGCATCGCTGCCCTGGCGGACTAGGATCGCCAGCACCGCCAGTCTCTCCAGTGGAGGGAAACTGGCAGTGCTGACAGTCCAACCATGGCTGAACCGCCACGGTCATAATGTGGCGGTCTCACCGTCACCAAAGCAGTCGGACCCCCGCTTTGGCAGCAGTCAGACCGCCACCGCAGCCCTGGCGGTCGGAAGACCACCAGTGTCGTAATTAGGGCCATAGTGTTTCTTAGAGCAAGCAATTGAAAAATAATATCTTGCACTGCTTTATGGGACCATATCTGTGCAGATATTTGTGTACATGTGATGCTAAAGTTTACGTATGATGAGTAGCTGGGTAATAACTAAAATGCTGTTTGGATGTATGACTCATCAGTGTGTTGCATTTTGTTGATAACAGAATACTGAACCCAAGAGTAGGGTCTGTGGGCTCAATTATAAGTCCCTGTTATATTGAGATCCTAGTGTTTGCATATAATTGGTACAAATGTTATTGTACACCATAATTAACAGGTGTGACAAAGGTTTCATCCCATTTAAGTTTCAGTATGTCAAAAGTACCAGTACATGCAGATTTTGTTGTGTTTAGCATACCAAAACACACCACATGTTTTTCCCCATTAGCAAGCTAAACACAGAATGAGAGGTATTTATTATGCCTGATTAATTTGTGTTGGTTTATCCGATATGCTAAATATGACTGAAAGAAAAGTGGAATATTAGTTGAAGTATTTATGAGCTCTCACCAACTGAAATATTACTATTCTGTATCAGGAGGAGGTTTTGTTAAAATACACTTTAACTCAGTCCTGAGTAGCTGTGATAACACAGCAGGCAGGCCTAACTCCAGTAAAAAGAAGTGTAAAGCATTTATCAGTATCAAGGTAGTTGAAAAGTGACAAACACAACACAATAAAAACCCCACCCCAATTCATAAAAATAGAGTGTATTTTTCTTCAAATAGACACCAAACTGAAAAAAATCAGAGTAAGGGAACTAGAGTTATGATTTTTGTATGATTCACATAAAAGATTTTAATAATTTGTAAATCACTGTATTTCACTCTAAAGTGGGAATCTATGTGCCTCAAATGTGAGGGTCCAGGGGAAAGTCAAAGTTTTAGCTGACCACGAAGCAAGTCAGAGTTAGATGTGGTCACCAGAATTGTTCTGTCCTAGATTTTACTTTTGCACTCAAAAGCCTTTCTGGTTCTTGTTCTCTTCACCAATTACATTGGTGGGGGTATCTTTAGCTTGAGGTCATCCTTGGGTTTTACCTTGGTGATGAAAGCCTTGACCACAGCAGCATTTGAGGCAACTTAAAAACCAGTATGTAGCCATTGATTATGAGATCAAACATCTGCAAGGGCCCCTGAAAAAGATAGGTAGAACACAGCCAGGGAAACACAAATCTTGTGTAAATAACTAGTCTCTCCAAAATGACTTAATCAAATCCTAATTTGTATAAAGTATTCTGGAAGCCATAGATTTATCAAAGGGCATTTAGATATAAATCAAGATATGTACATTTATTATACACATGTAGAAAATATCTCCTATTTACAAATAGTAAGATGAAAATAGAATAAATTATATTGTTCTAACAAAAACTACTGAAGGTCCAAAGAAAAAAGTATTACACTCACTCCGTCACTCATACAGGGCAGCATCCAAACTACAGAGCCATCCCTAAAGATATCTAAAGTAGAAAGCAATACACACAGTACTAGTAATGACTAAAAACATAGACATCAAGATATACAATTATAAAAAAACACTAAATCAATTATTCATAACAAATTTTAACGCAAAAATAAGGTTAAAAATCACACTACTTATATTGAATTCTATAGTGTGAACAAGATATTGGTTCATCCTTGTATATTTTTAACAGCCAAACAAATATTATTGATCACAATTCTTCACCATGTGCTAATTTTATCAAACAACATGACATGGAACAGCTGTTTATCTGTATTTTATAAAACTGAAGATGAATGTGTTATTGTTTAGTGATCCACTCATTTTAATATCTTGCATCCTGCCTTATCAGCTACCAAAGCCTGTCTTATCAGTGACTAACAAATTTTAAAAGATTGGACATAGCCAAAGGTTGTTTTGACATGTTGAGTTGGCAGCTGCTCATTTATGCTGCAGTGGCAGACATAGAACCGTGTTTTCAATTTGTCAAAACAGTGATGGCACAAGTACTGCACTCCACAGGTAACAGTTAACTTACTAGCTCTGGATAAACTTTGCAACACATACTAGGGACTTATGGGTAAGCTAAATAATCCAATCAGGGTTTAGCCAATTGCACCTACACTTTGTGCATGTTCTCTGATCCCAGTTTGAGGGGTCAGAGAACATGCACAGGGGCCTGGTCAGCAGGGGCCATTGCACTTTATAGTTAGAAAACTAGCAGCACCAGTCCAAAACATTGGGGTTGAACATACAAAAAGAGGACCTTTCTACAGTAACTACCTCCCTGAGTCATAGTTAGGGTCAGTTCAAGCTGGAGACTCCTATAGTAAGCCTGCACTGCTGCTTTAGCAGCTCTCTACAGACATTTGCTAAAAAAAGCGCTGGTCTCCCATCCTCCTAACTATAGGTGGTCATTTAGGGCCAGATGTATCAAGCTCCCGATTTGCATTTCTTATATAGCAAATTTTAAGAAATCGCTATTTAAGAAATGCAAAATGTGATGTATCAAAATTGCAAGTAGGTAATATCGATTTCTTAAAATTCGCAAACGCAAGTTGCGAGTTGCAAATATCGAATCGCAAAAAAAAACTGAATCGGTATTTGAAAATCGCAAATTGTGAAAATGGCAAACCAGAACAGGCTGATGACATCAAAACCAGGAAGTGAGTCAGCCCATGCTGTTTCTAGGACCCGCACCCACAGCAGGCAGAGAGACACAGCCCAGCACCAGGGAGGCAGCCTTGTGAGCCAGCCAGGACCAAACAGCAACATGGCCACTGATGAGAATGTGAAGGAGAAAGGAGACAGGAAGTGCAAGCTCAAATTCAGTGAGCAGGAATTGGAGGTGCTCACTGAGGAGGTGGTCAGGAACCACAACAAACTTTTTGGGAAGAACTCACTCCAGGTACCTGTAAGTGAGAAGAGGAAACTGTGGTCAGACATCCAGACCAAAATATGCACAGTGGGTGTTGCACAGCGCTCCATTGAGGAGATATGCAAGCGATGGTATGACTTCGGTTCCCGTGCCATAGATAGGGGAGCAAGCAGGCTAAAGGAGGCAAGGAGCACCGGAGGAGGAAAACCCACCCGGACACTGTCCACACCAATGGAAGACATGGTGGAATCCACACTGCTTCCTGAAGCTGTCAGTGGTGTCATTGACACCTCACGGACACCCAGCACCAGCAAAGGGCAGTACTGATGTGTATCCCCACATGTGCATGTACAAATGCCCCCTAGAAAATAGCTATTAGCTCGATGCAGTGTGATAAGTAGCCCATGCCACATCTTACATACAACGCAACAATACCTTATGGGAGTGGTAGTCCACAACCCTAAAGTGCAACTACCACATAAATAGCAAGATAGTGTTCAGCCAAAGAGAGGGACAACACAAAAGACTCTTAGTGATACGATGTTAGTGTACATTTAATACTATTATGCAGTTATTTGTGAAACATTCAAAAATGACATGCTGCACATTGTCGTTGTAGATGTCCCGGGCCCTGATGCAGCAGAAGGTGGAAATGTGGGAGAATAGCGAAACACAGCGACAGTTCAACTCAAACACCAGTGAGTCTTTCATTATTGCACCAACTACATGCAGGGCAAGAGTGTTACCTCTCCCAGAGTATAACCTAAACTCAGATGAAATGCCATGTGAAGTACCCACTCCACCTCCAGTGGCTATAATCACATTAAGACAGCAGTTCCTGCCCCAGCGTCAGTCCACTCCCCTCAGGAGGCGTCACAATACAGGCAGACAGTGCACTGATGAAGGGGAGGGCCCATTACTCTTTGAGGCCTTGAAGCTTCCATGCTGAAAGTGCAGCGCCTGCAATGTAAACACATGAGATCAATGCACAGGCAGTTGGTGTCTCACAATGACAACATGGGAGTACTGCACAAGCAGTTGGAGTCTCTTAATGGAAACATGTGCAAGCCGCATGAGGGACAGCAAACAGCAGCAGAAAACACAAAGGAGATGACAAACGCCATTGGGGAACTCTGCACTGTGATTCAGCAGGAGGGTGCCAGCCACCATAGGTGCCATTACCAATTGATGGGCCGAATGGATGGGTTCTGCAGATCGGTCAATCGGCTCGCTAGCTCAACTGCATTGATATCACGATATGCTATGGGCATACAAGTGGAGATGGCACATTGCAGTCGGGACGTTGCACAGGGATTGGCGCAGATCACCAATGTTTTGGATACAATGCACGGAGTGCTACAAACAGTGAACTGGAGTGTGTGGATGTAGGAAGTGATGATGAGGGGTGTAGGGGACTAGCTTAACACGTAGCAAAACTGTTATACCATGATGTTAATAGTGTGACACTGTTACTCGCACCTGATTGTGTATAGTGCATAGCTATGTCCTAGTCACACATATGTTACCTGAAGTCAAAGCAATAAAGATGCTACCTACAACAATTTTTATAATAGACGTAGTATTGTCATTACTTACATAAGAAATCGTTGCACATGATGTCAGCACGTCTTTGTCTGCCCTCTGTTGCACTGCTTCTATCTACTGGGTAAAGGGGTGGCAAGGGATCACTATCCTCATCTGAGTCCGGCTCGGTCGGTTCCACATGTATGCCCCTTGTAGCAATATTGTGCAACATAGCACATGTAGCAACGATTTTGCAGGTTGTTTCAGGGCTGTATTGTAGTGCACCACTCCTGTGGATGCATCTGAAGCGGCTCTTCAGCAGTCCGAAGGCCCTCTCTACAACACTGTGGTTGTCCTGTGAGCAGAATTATACCTCCTTTCGGCTGGCTTTGCAGATTCAGGTAGGGTGTTATTATGAAGGAACGCACAGTGTAGGCACTGTCTCCTGGAATGACATGAGAGTAAAATGAGTACTTGTTATACGTTACGTCTCATTTATATCAATGCAACATTGTCAACTATTACATTACCCAGTAGATATCCTTCGCCAAACTCCCCAGCTAGTAGTCTTGTATAAATTCTACTGTGGCAAAAGATTTAGGAGTCATATATGCTACCTAGATATCTGGCCACGAGATCAGTTATGATGTTGGAGGCATTACTAATTATTTGTATGTTCATGGAATGTGAATTTTTACGCTTCCGATAAACATACTCTGTGGTCAATGGTGGACAGATAGCTACCTGTGTCCCATCAATGGTGCATATTACATGTGGGAATTGGGCAATCTGGTAGAAATCAAATTTGGTCTGTAGTAATTCCTGTGGGGTGTTGGGGAATCATATGTGCTGTTGAATTTTGCTCAGCATGGCATTGAGAAATGCATTCAAAGATCGTGAGAGGGCACTCTGTGACACCCCTCCAGCTGCTGCTATAACCCCTTGATAGCTCACTTAGACTAATAGGTGCAGGGAGCATAATACCTGCACATGGGTGGGTATACTATTGGTCCTGTGTGTGGTACTCTGCAATATGGGTTATAGATCAGCTATCAGGTCAAGTATCATGGCTGAGCATAACCTGTACTTCTCACATATCTCCTCCTCTGTCAGGTCAAAAAGGGTTATGCACCCTCTGAAAATCCGCTCCTGTCTCCTCCTCCCTCTCCTCAAACCTGCCAGGATCCACATCCTCCTTGCCATGACGTAGAGTGCGGCCATTGTGGAAAAGGGGCTGAGTCAATCTGAGCCTCTTTATATAGGTTGCACCTGGTTACCACCTGATTTCAATTCATGGTAAATTGCATGTGCAAAAGGCCATTCTGCGAATATTCGCTATTTGCACATTTTTGATGCAGAGCATTGCGAGATGGAGATTGCGACACTTAAATTCATGTTGCAGTTGCAAGGAATCACTATTTTAGTGATTCATTATATTTGCACTGCGAATGCCATTCATACATTGTGAAAGGAATTTTTGCATTCGCAAATGGCTGAATTTTGCAATTTGCACCGTTTGCGAAAGCAAAAAAGTTTGATACATCTGGCCCCTTGTGTCCAAACATTACTTTTCAAGGTTTTCCTATCCAGATGTGCATCGAGGCATCTTATGTTTATGCAGGCTGCTGCAAGTACATCAATATCAATATGAAAAGATAATGGGATATGGGAATACTGTAGAAAACTACCTCACAACACTGAGAAGTGAAACCCTACTTCATGTGCACAAGCTATGTTCTATTATTTGCGACATTGTGTCAGTAGATTTATGATAGCAAACGTGGGATGCAATTCGGTAAAATTAAAGTGGCCCCTTAGGGCCTGATTTAGATCTTGCCAGTAACGGTCCAGCCATCAAATTGTTGACTGAAAACCCATCCACCTATGTCCGCCCTCTGTATCTAGATGTTGACGGTCCCATAGACAAAAACCCACATTCAAACCACAATCTTTGTCAAGAAGCACCACCCTCGTTGATGGTGGAGGAGGGAAAAGTGGATGCCGTAAGGACCCCAGCCACCCTTCCTGACATGCAGATTTGAAAGTGCCTTACAGGCATGAAAAGAGTGGAGCTCTGACCTCCATGTGTTGGTGCATGGGAGAAAAGGGGTGAAAAGTCACCATTTTCCCCCATTCCACCCCCATCTTCGACTGGATACAACTGGACAACACCTGCCATCACTGCTGCCACCGACCCACAGAGAAAACTAGACCCCACCGGTCGCCGGACTCAAAAATAGGGATGCTGCATTGCCTGGGTACATTGGGTGGGCACTGCATGGGAGGCTGGGACCACTGCAGCATACACATGTCACAGTATTTTTTTTAAAATTTCATAGACATGTGTATGTGGGGTACACACTGGTGCCACACATGACTAGGACACACTGGCACAACACACATAATGCACACTTACACAGCTCTCATTTTGGTGTCATTATTCATTGTAAAATGAATGCTGGCATCACAATGATGGTACATTCAAACTGGACAATGCTGTCTGTGTGTGTACATTGCAAGGGTCCTCTACTAGTAGATTAGTGCAATATGTTGCATATGTGAGTCAGTACATGTATGTGTATGGGTGGATTGGCTGGTTGACGTGGAGGGAGTTAGAGTGGGTGATGTGGTTGTGTCTGTATGTATGTCATTTGGTTGTGAGATCAATGTTGTTGTGTAAGTTGTGTTACTGTGTATAACATTCAGGTGAATCTTGTTTTTGTGTAGTGGATGTTGTCACAATGTGCCCCTTTGTGCATGTGTGTGAGTGTAATTCTGTAGCTGATTGTGTAGTTGTGTTGGACATTATGGTTGTGTTGTATGTGGGTGCAGAGTCAAAGGTGTGTATTTTTGTGTCTTGGATGCCCTTCACTGTGTGTTTGCGGCATGTACATGTTGTGTTGTGGTGGAATGGCAATGGATACGGGTGTGTATATGGCATAATGTGTCTTGTGTGGGACAGGGGGACTCATGTGGCAAAGGAAAAGTGTGTGTTTGTATGACTTACCTGTATTCCTTAGCCAATACATCACCTGCAGGTCTGTAACATCTAAATAAGATGGTCTTGGGTCCACCGCTGACCCGGCCTGGCAGTGAGACCACCAAGATCTTAATCAGGCCCCTAGCCTGTTTGTTGAGAAACATTTGTTTGGAGACCAAAATAAGATCAGAGCAAGTCCCTTTGCTGCCAACATGTCCTAAAGGCAGTCATTACCTTGAGCCGAGCATCCCTCCTGGGGCCATATTACAAAAGTGATATCACAGAAGGGGCCCAAATGCTTGTGCAGCCCCTTCTGTAATACATAGATCACTGGCACACATATAGCATCAGGGCTATCAATAGAGGGTGTTCCCCCATTTTCATGGGGGTGTGCCCCCATGCAAATGAAGGAACCACTTTGCCTCTGCGCCATATTTATTACTGACGTGGGTGCAGTGGAAAATGTGCCATTAGAAGTCTCTCTGAAAATGCAAAACAAAAAGGTGGTGTACTTTCAGTGTACCTTCTAAATGCAGCCCTCTAAAGGAATGAAAGGGGGTCCCTTGTACCCCCAGACATCCCAGTGCTGGCATGTGCAGTTCCTTACCACAGCCAACTGCAAGGGGACCTCTAATCTTTTTAAAAAGTGCAGGTAAGTTGCTGCCTGCACAGAGAAACGCAGCCCAGATTTTAAACAACTGATCTGTATGTCTTTTGAATGTGCTACCCTGGAGGAGCATATTCTTCTTGAAAGCATCTGCTTTATGATGTGCCATGGGGCAAACGTGGGAAGAGTTCCCTCTCTGTAACACAGGCCTTGATGTCCATAACCTTGACCATTGACACTGTGTGTGTTGCAGCTCTGATACAGTGCATACATGAGACTCACGGAGAATGTGTTGTATGCACATGTGTAAAACAAAAGAAGGGTGGAAGAAATCAACTTAGTCACACCTATCTCCTGCGCACAACTATGAATGCAGTTAAATGTTGGCAGGACATGTTTTGGTTGCTGGCTGAAAACTTGTAGGAGCACCCACTATAATATCAGATGTAGGCAGCAAATTGTTTGAGCTTGCGTGAGGTCTCCTAGAATAGACTAGATATCCATTACAGATGATTATGTGTAGAAAACCTTACACGGTGAAAGGGAAGTTCACATTTCCTTACAATGTTGGTCAATACATGAAGAAAATTATCATTCGCCAACTCATGTTACATTGTATCTATCCAACCTATCAGGCCCCTTAAAAATTAAGGAAGATCTCAAGGAGAGCAACTTGTATTTTGCAATCCTGAGGTTGATGCATTTTCTGCCTATTGTTTAAGTGACTACTGGGGTCTCTACTCGTGGGTTCAACAGCTGAAGCATCCCTTCTCTTACCATATAATCCACCACCTACTTCATAATGTGAAGGTAACAAATTCTTACTAGTCAAACAAATCTAAACGTATTAAAAAAGCTTCATTATGGCAAATATTAACTGGTTACTTTTAAGTTGATAGAAGAAGTATTTAAATACTGATAAGTTTCATAATTTGCCAGGACCGTATTAACATGCTTTAAAATGGCAAAGTAGCATAATAGTACAACAGAATGTAATGCATTCTGCCACCTAATTTCCCTTTCCTTGCTGCATAATGTAGCCAACTGCACAGCATTATTTGGTATTCATGTAAGAAGTGTTCCAAGAAGAAGTACGACGGTGAAGTAAATTAAAAGGTTCAAGTGGTGATGGGAACTGTGATAAGAAGATATGGAAAACAGCAATGAGGGATTATGCTGTTTAACTAATCAGGTAAGATATGACCAGTGAGCAAAATGTTCTGCATCAATTGTGATTAGTGGCATTACAAAAAATCGGGTAGTGAAGAAAAGTGAAGGCCACAAATTGTTTATTGTCTTTATAGTAATATAAATATAAACTAAAGACAGACATCCAAATGTTTATGGATACTGTACTGAAATTTTAGATAATTAAACTAGTGGACAATAATCTCAAAAATGAAATGTGATTTATGAATGAACTCCTATGCTGCCTATATAAAAATACCCCCAAACCTCAACCCCACAACAAGCTTCAAGAGGCCTTTTTCTGGAAGTAGCCAGTTGACCAGTGGCAACTGGACCTGGACTGAACTCTGCTGGTGCCCCCCGTGTGACATTCATAAGGTCTATAGAGCATAGTAAGAGATCTAGTGAAGCTGCTCCAAAATCTGGTGGGATTTAGATACATTTTTGGACTTCCAAGACCTCCAGTGCATGCTACTATCCTTTAGATCGACATGTACAGATATTGTACAACAAGTTTGTCTGAACATTGAAAGAGGTGAAAAGATAAAGAATAAATAGAGAATACAACAAAACGAAATGCAATCAGCACCCCTTAGTTGAGACGTCTGGATATTTCATTGCAACCTTATTTTAACAGTTGATAAATAGAGACCTGCAGGCATTTCTCAATCAGTATTATGATTGGTAAAATGTTTCCCCATTCCTTCTTGAACTAATCACTCAAATACTTTAGCTGGTAGATAATCTTCTAATATGATCCCATATGGTATGTCTCCCGTAATCATGATTTAACTGTTGGACATTTATTTGACTTCCAAAACCTTAAGATGTAGTTTTTGACCATTGCGAGTGTAGTTGCAAACCATCTACTTCTTCGTGTCATGTCTTCTGGGTATGAGGAAGCACTAGCAGGAGCGGTGCCCTAATATTTAGTGTATTCACTATCTCAGGTGATTGCTTAAATATGTGCCATATTTCTTACCAATATCTTGTTAGTGATGAACACTCCCACACTGTGTGCAAGATTTAATAGAAAATGACCGTGTGCGGCACTGCGCCAAATTTGGCAGTGTCGCTCACCATATTTTCCAAAATGCAGGGATGCACCGTATTAACTAGAATATGGCGCACCCCTGTGTTTCCCCCTGCACCAGCGCTAAATTGCTGCTGTGCACCAATGCAACAACCCTTACACTATAGTGAAAGGATGGCTGCGTTGGGGGGGAGATTGTTTGTGTGCAGGAAGGAACACCTTTCTGAACAAAAACAATCTTAAATGGCGGTTTGCACTTTCTATGTGTGCTGCAGGATGCAGCACACATAGAAAGAGCAAAAAAAGACGAGAAGTGAAAGCATTTCTCCTCGTTGCACCATGCTAACGCCACCCCTAGGGTGGCGTTAGATTTTGGTGCTGCCTCAGGTTTACGGAAACTTGAAAATCTGAGGCAGCGTCAAAGTACAATGGGTGTTGCGGTGGCACACCCACTGCAACACTCAATGCACGCCCATTCCGCGCAAGTGGCTTAATGGCACCAGGCATAACGCCACTGAAGCGCCACAAAAAGTGATGCTCCGTTGGCGCTCGAGGCTCTTAAATATGCCCTATATGTACTATGTTGTCGTCTAGTGAAAGGCACCACCAGCATCTCGTGTTATTACAAAGACTTGTTCTATCTCTGGCATCCTTCCCAGCTTGGGTACCTGCCAATGACTGCGTCACACACAGAGCTGACTATTACACATCTTTGTTCTTCTTTGTGTAACTGTGAACTCAACATTCTAAATCAGTTTTTATTATATTCCACTCTAACACCTATGTCACACTTTTACAGAGTCTGTTTGGAAGCAAATGTTTTGTCATAAAACTCATAAGACACATCATTGCCCATTCTCTTTGGGGAACAATGCCACCTATAGAGGATTTTGTAATTACAAAACTTCAGTCTGGATTCTCGTAGGTTTTTACCATGTGATTGCAGGATGTCAAACAATTTCTCTTCTGAATAATCAAATGTACCTCAATGGGTCCACCTGTCCCTCAGTTGCTTGCCACTAGGTCACTAGAATGTGAGATCTGTCATTACTTCATAAATTCCAGAAACTGATCCTTTATATGTAATAAGATATTTTAGAATCTTGGATTCTTGGAGGTGTATAGATCTAGGACCTAAACTGTTTCTCATGCACTGCCTGATAAGCTGATAATTCCAGAACTGGGCCAAAAGGAGACCAAAATTAGAAAATTAGTTTGCAAATTGACACAAGTCTTAAGCCTGTCCCCACTTATTATATGGTCTATTTTGAAAATCATGCTCTGGCCAAATTGCTCCATTGATGCCATAAACATCTGCCTATTGTCCCATAGCTGGACACCCATGTGTATTATACTATTTATTTTTATTCTCCAGTGCAGTTTATGACATGCATACATGTAAGAAAATGCCACTTTGGGTATGGTACCCCCAAGTTGTCTGTACTGAAGTTGCTGTTTTTTTACTCTTGTGCTTTAGAACACTGACAACCAGGCCATTCTGCGTGTGCTCTGACCCTTAAAGTACGTAGAAATCGTCTGCACTCCTAAATGGCATATTCAACTCACCTATAAATCCCCTATATATGGTACAAAGTGTACCCGGAGCAGACGCAAAATTTCATTAATAGACAGCAGCACATATTGTGCCACCACTGGAGTGGCTATACAAAGTATGCTTCCAGGCTTGCCCCTGCTGCCAGGATAGTAGAAAGAAATCCTAAAGAATACTCAATGACCTTGGGTAGTCATCGTATCAGAACAGTGGTCCTTAGACACACAATATCACCAATCTTAAATATCAAATGGTTGTTTATTTTTTAAGTACATGGTGTCTCGGATATAACATGTTTTAAGGGAAGAAAAGGTTTTAATGAAAAAAATAACATAGTGACCAGTGGGCTCCTAAATGAGGTGCTTACAGAGACTATTGGTCTGCCAGGAGGGTTAGAGGTGTTGTGTCTTGCGGAGCTTATATTGAACAGGTGTACGTGGATTTTTTATATTTATAGAGCGGAATTTGCATTTGCTCTAAAAACCTTTTTCTGTAGCTGCTGATGTCAAGTTCAACATCGCCTCAAGGATTTCTTTTCTACGGTCTCTTAGGGCCAGATGTAGGAAGCCTTTTGCGCCTCGCAAGAGGCGAAAAACGCAGTTTGGGAGGCGCAAAAGGCCTTCCGCAATGCAGAATCACATTTTGCGAGTCGGTACCGACTCGCAAAATGTGATTCCGACTCGCAAATAGGAAGGGGTGTTCCGTTCCTATTTGCGACCGCATCGCGATGTAGAGTTGCTTTGTGACCGCGAAAGCGGTTGCAAACCAACTCGCAGTTACCATCCACTTGAAGTGGATGGTAACTCATTCGCAAAAGGGAAGGGGTCCCCATGGGACCCCTTCCCCTTTGTGAATGCCCACAAAAATATTTTTTAAGACCAGGCAGTGGCCCTATGGACCACTGCCTACTCTGAAAAAACGGAAACCAAATGGTTTCGGAATTTTTTCTTTTTGCAGCTCGTTTTCCTTTAAGGAAAACGGGAAGCAAATAGAAAAAAAAAGAAATGCTTTATTAAAAAAGCAGTCACGGACATGGTGGTCTGCTGTCTCCAGCAGGCCACCATCCCCGTGAGTGCCTAGACACGCTATGGGGTCGCAAACTGCGACCCACCTCATGAATATTCATGAGGTGGGTCTTTGCGACCCCATAGCGAGTCGCAGAAGGTGTCTGAGACACCTTTCTGCATACCAGTTTGCGAGTTGCAATTTGCGAGTCGGAATGACTCGCAATTTGCAAGTCGCAAATTGTTTTGTACCTACATCTGGCCCGCAGAATCACATTTTGCGAGTCGGTACCGACTCGCAAAATGTGATTCCGACTCGCAAATAGGAAGGGGTGTTCCCTTCCTATTTGCGACCGCATCGCGATGTAGAGTTGCTTTGTGACCGCAAAAGCGGTCGCAAACCAACTCGCAGTTACCATCCACTTGAAGTGGATGGTAACTCATTCGCAAAAGGGAAGGGGTCCCCATGGGACCCCTTCCCCTTTGTGAATGCCCACAAAAATATTTTTTCAGAACAGGCAGTGGTCCTTTGGACCACTGCCTACTCTGAAAAAACCGAAACCAAATGATTTCGGAATTTTTTCTTTTTGCAGCTCGTTTTCTTTAAGGAAAACGGGCTGCAAATAGAAAAACAAAAACTGCTTTATTAAAAAAGCAGTCACGGACATGGTGGACTGTTGTCTCCAGCAGGCCACCATCCCCGTGAGTGCCTAGACTCGCTATGGGGTCGCAAACTACGACCCACCTCATGAATATTCATGAGGTGGGTCTTTGCGACCACGTAGCGAGTCGCAGAAGGTGTCTGAGACACCTTTCTGCATACCAGTTTGCGTGTTGCAATTTGCGAGTCGGAATGACTCGCAATTTGCAAGTCGCAAATTGTTTTGTACCTACATCTGGCCCTAAGTGAGTCTGGTGCATGGATCACTGTTAGGTTGTTGGTATCGCATTTCAAGAATGTAATCATCTTTATTTTGGGGTATTATACCGCCGCCCTTGTCAGCTGCTTTATTAAGAGGGATGTGTGTACTTTGAGTAATTTCAATTTGACGTCCTCACGCAGTCAGATAGTGTAAGGAGTAAATAAATAATTTGATGCAGTTCGCAAATGTCTTTTAAAACAATGTAATTACCCCAGTGGCTATTGTACTTGCATGGGGAAAGAATGTTGATGCCGGACGTAAGCCCGTCACATTGGTGTTGTTGGCAGTTCCGTTCTTTGCAGTGAAAGCCCTCAGTCGCTGTTTCCTGAAAAATCTCATCAAGTCTGTCTTTAGTATCAAATAATTGACTCTTTCAGTAGAAAAAAGGTAAGTATTTCACTGAGCAGGGAGATGGCATTCGAGGACAGTGGTTGAGTGCAGAAATTAAAATAGAGATGGCTTGTGAATTCATCATTCCTGGAGAAGTCCCCACTGATAGTTTCTGGTGTGTCTGTCTCCCGCCTGTCTTTTGCTGTACCATGTTTAACCCTTGCCTTTTCGACTTCTTGGTGGTCGAGGTTGTCCCTTGTCTAAAAAAGCTCTTGTCCTTTCTAATGTGCTGAACTACTAGCACCCTACCCTGGGTCAGAAATGTCACTTGAATTCTCAGATATCTCAGAAATGTGACAATCTTCTGCTGTCAATTAAAATGGCCTCACAGGCAGTTGCAGCCATTATTGGTATAGGAAGTATTGCTATAGTAATTCTCTGTTAAGTAGGAGTATGTCCTTTCAATCTTATAATTCTGTATATCTGTCTTAAATGTATTCGCTTTCTTTGCATGCTCAATGCTGTTGAATTATGATATGGTATTCTTCGCCTTATTCAAAGCAGCCTCAGCATCTGAAATTACATCAGACAGTTCAATTTGTTACTCTGATTCAGCAATCTCTTCTAGTAGTCTCTTGCAATGTCCAAGTGTTGTGTCGATGCCAGGCACCATCCAGTACCTAGAGCAGGTGACACCGAAATAATGAAAACCCTGTTTGTACAGTTTGTCTAACTTAATATTTTTGATCCCTTCTGGCTGCCCGGTTTCTTATTTCCTTTACTAGGCTCCTCCTAGTCCGGATTTTTCACATGTATCCACAGTATTTCTACCCTGAGGTGAGTCATGTTTACATTACTCTCTACTGTGGTTTAATTTCTTTACTCTCTCTCACAAGATGCCTTGTCTCTTTTTTCAGTGCCTTCAATCTTTTACCATGCGAGTAATCTTCCTGATTACTCCTGCACCTTGTATCCTCGCCACACATTTCTCTATTCTGATAATGGATTTTCTCTTTTTTTGTCTCTGTGTGGTTTTAGCTAACTTTTGGGTGCTTAAAAACCATTGAGTCCTGATGATGCTCGCGATGTACACTTAAAGGTTTGAAACATCACTGCTGTTAGGGGCTCTATTTGTAGTGTTTATTAATTTTTAATGGACTGTGCTGTTCTTGTTTTCGATACTCATTTTGACCACTATTATGACATAAGTGTGCACTTGAAAGAGAGCACCGAGCATGTTTGTGTCACCTTCACCCACTGCACCGTAGGAGATACGTATGATTTTCTTTTTTCATAATTGTTGTCTTTTGTGAGAAACAACCATTCAATATTTAAGACCTGCAGCCTAGGTAGATAGTTTTAAAACTGCCAGTTCGATGTGCAATGTAATCTTTTAGTCATGCCTAAACCTTAATTTTTCATGCTTATACATCACCTGCAATGCAGGCCTTAAAATTCCCAGAGGGCAGGGTGCTTGGTATTTAAAAAGTGGGACACACATATTTCATGATTTAATTGTCCTGGCAGTGAAAAACCTCCATAGAAGTTTTTCACTGTGGCAAGATGGCTGTTCCATAGGAAAACACAAGTTGGCATTATAGCGCCTTTTAAAGCTTGACTTCAGTTTGGTAGTAGCAAGAGAAATGATTAAGAGACTCAATTTAATAGTAACTTGAAATCCAACACAATTGTGAAGTCTGGTTTTATATTACTATTTTGAAAGTGACAAAATTATACTTTTAGAAAGTTGTCATTTTCCTGCCTTGGACAAATGTGCCTTTCTCTCAGTGTTAACTGTCACCCACAGGCTTATTGGCTCCTTGATTAGTTTTGAAGTGGCTACCAGAGCTAACACAAAGGGAAAGTAGTTTATCTTCCCCTGACGAGATGACCACCTGGGCTGCGCCCAAGAACTTAATTAACTTCAATAGATGGCTACCCTCTTGCTGGCAGATGTAGCTCCTCCCTGGGCCTGGCCCCTCTATTGTACTGCCAGCTAGAAAGGCACCAATCCCAGTGTGGGAGGAGTGGCACTCAAAATTGGTTTTGAGTGACTACTATGGAAGCTTTGCCCTTTATCATAGCAAACACCTCTGGATGAGCCCAGGGAGCTGGGAACAGGAAAACAAAAAATTTACCATCTTTGTTTTAGATAGAGAAGTGCACTGTGGGATAGGTTACAGTAAAACACACAGGAAGTGCTTCAAAAGTGAGTAGGGTCACCCCTCTGTACTTTTACCCGATTGGTTAAGAAGTGGCTAGGAGATGTCCTTACCCACAGGCTGGTAATGGACATAAATGTGACACCCCTGGTGCACTGACACGTTATTGAAATTGGGAATGATGACTACTTGTAGGATACTTGAAAATCTTTAGTAAGCTGAGTCACTGGAGAACCAAGTGTGGGTCTAGCCCTTGCGCAAGAGCTAACAAACTATTATCCTGCTGGACTTAGTCATGAGCATGGGATAACCTAAACACCATAGGGATCTCTATGGTATTTATAAGAGATCGTGGATAGGTGATGTAGGAAGATGGGTTCTGGTTGCAATACCCCTACACTTTTTGCCTAGTTTCTGATGCAATGTTGACTGAAGTGCACTTGGTTCCATCTAATCAGGACCCCAGTGGCAGTTTTCCTTTCCCAAAAAAAGACACCTGGTTACTTAGGGCCAGATGTAGGTACAAAGAAATTAGCGACTCACAATTTGCGAGCATATGCGACTCGCAAATTGCGTGTCGCTAATAGGAATGCAGGTACAATGTCCGTGTACAAATTGCGACTCGCACCCGGAGTCGCAACGCAGATAGCGAGTCCGCTGTCTGCGAGGTTGCTGTTTGCGACCGCGCAAAAAACGAACTCGCAATTTGCGAGTGGGTGTCGCAAATTACGAGTTCCATGTAAATTGATTGCAGGTGCTGCAGAACACTCCAGAAACCACTCCTTAACACTCTGGAAACACTTCCTGGTACATGATGATGACATCACAGCCAGGAAGTTTACTAATACACCTGGGAGGAGGGAGGACCACACCCATTTTAAACTGCTGAACAGCCAACTGGAGGAACAGCAGCTACAATGGCAGAAACACCAAGAAAGAGAAAACTTAAATTTTCTGAGAAGGAGCTGGAGGTGCTGACAGAAGAATGCTTTCAGCACTATGATGATCTCTTTGGAAAGGCAGCCCTCAATGTGCCAGACTCAACCAAAAAACAACTCTGGCTGGAAATTCAAGAAAAAGTGAACTCCCTGGGGGTTAGCCACAGGAGTGTGGATGAGATCAAAAAGAGGTGGTATGACCTCCGCTCCCGGACCAAGGAGAGGGTGGCAGAAAGGCTCTGGGAGATGAGAGGCACAGGAGGGGGGCCATCATCCGTACCACCACCCACACCCATGGAGGAAAGGGTGGAGGAGACCCTGGAGCAGGAGGCAGTGACAGGATTTGGAGATCTGGACACCTCTGAGCCCACTACATCAACCGGTGAGTACCATGTGATATGCCTGTACCCCCATCAATGCCATACCCCCACCCACCATGTACACAGGGGCATGCACAACCAAGATAGCTCCATTTCAGGGTAGCAAACACCAGAAGGATGCATTATGGGCAATGTAGTCAAGTAGGCAGTAAATAGGCAAATGTTTATTAGGAAGTGTGCAACAGATAGTAGACACTGACAGTCTGTTCCCCATGTCCCACAGGTCTCCCACAAGACACCACCACAAGCCACAGCAGCCAGCCCCATGAGGAAAGCACAGGAGCTGCCACCACTCCCACCTGCACCACCAACACCATCCCCTTGATGTCAACACCTGCTGCAACAGTGGTTCCGGAGGCTGCACCAGCAATAGCCAGGAGTGCCACAGTAGAGCTCACAGGGCATACACCACTGCGTAGGCGACGCAGGTTCAGGAGAGCAGGGCTGCAGGCTGAGTCCGGGCGTCCATCCACCACCATCACCGAGGCACAGCTGCTCTGTGGTCAGCGCCTGCAGAACAATATGTTAGGGAGAATTAGTGGGGTTCTGCACCGCTTTGTGAGGAGCAATGAGGCCAGCATGCAGCAGCTCCATTCCCAATTGGACGTCATTGGCACAAACACTGGGGACCTAGCCCTGTCCATATGGGAACTGGTGGCAGGACTACTGTCACAGAGCGAGGGTGGGCGGCGCAGGGACCGTCAACTGCTCCAGAGGCTGGACAGGATGGCCACATCAATTGGCAGACTAGCAGTCAACACTACTGGCCTGTTGAGAAGGACAGTTGGCCTCCAAGTTTAAATGGGCCACTTTGCAGGGGATGTGGCTAGAGGCCTGGGACGGATCACACATGTGATCGATTTAATGGAGGCACGGCATGTGTCCAGGGGCACAGGGGACACCCCCCAGGACAGCGAAGAGGGCTCCACTGTGAGCAGTGTCTCTGCCAGTGACACTAGGGTGCTCTGGAGTGGGAGTACCAGGCAGAGCACTGCAGACCAACCTGGGACCAGCCAGGCTGGCAGAGGCCGCCGTAGGACATAGACTGAACCCTGTCCCTGATGTTGGGGCACATGACAGCAATGTGCCCCATGCATGGTTTGCTTTTTGATGTACATGAACAGTTAGGCATTGTAAATAGTTCAATTTCTGCACATATTAAATAGTTTTTTGTTCCACTTAACAAATGGAGTTTTTGGTCAATAGGTGAGTATGGTTGAAGTTGACACGTACCTTCCAATGTATTGGGTTGCAATGTGTTGCCGTCTCAGTCTGCCTTGATTTGCAATACTCCGATCCCCATGATGGCGATGTGGTATCTCTTTTTTGGTCCACTGTATAAAGAGCCAGCTTCCAACAGATGACTGTCATTCACTACTTGTTTAGATGCAGAGAAACGTCACTACATAAAACCAAATGATTTTGGAAAGTTAGAAAATGTCTTCAAAACTGTCTTTGGCAGTGTAGGTATATCCATTCACTCAGATTCACATACTACAAATAATGTACTAAACAGGTCTCAGTTGCAATACTACCCGTAGTCCATAACCTCAAGCAAAGCACTCTAAGGGAGACTTCAGTTATGATGTTCATCTCTATAACTCAAGGGCCCATATTTATACTTTTTGATGCAAATCAGCGATTGGGCAGATTTGCGTCAAAAAGTTTACTGCCGGCTAACGCCATTCCAACACGCCAGCCAGGTGCCTTATTTATGGAATGATGTTAGCTGGTTATGCGGCCTGTTTGCGTAAAAATAAATGACCGTAACCGGGCAGCAGAGGCGAAGGGAAGACTGGGGGTTGTGCGCCAAAGAATGGTGCAAGTCAGGTTAGAGTCAAAAATATTGGCTCTAACCTGACTTGCCCCTTTTTTGAAGCACAACCCCCATGGAAATGACTCCTCTCTTAGCAAAGACAGGAGTCATGTCCCCCTGGTCAGTGGCCATGCCCAGGCGACTTCTGTCCCCTGGGCATGGCCATAGGGCACAGTGGCATGTAAGGGGGCCCAAGTTAGGCCCCCCATGCCACAAAAAAAGAACATATATTATACTTACCTGCACTTACCTGCACTCACCATGGATGGGTCCCCCCAGGGGTGGGCGTGGGTGGCAGGGGTATCCGTGGGTGGAGGGCCTGATCCTGTCACCTGTCATTGTCCTTCAGCTCCATCTAAACCAGCTGGCACAGTATACCAGTGGTGTACAGCTGTGCTTTAAGTTGTCTCACTGTCCAGCATCTTCTAGGGTCCTTAGCACTCCATATTGAACCCCACGCATGGTTTATCCTCTGACATTCCAAGCACATCTCAGGGGACACCGTCATCATCCTTGCGAGCCAAGCTCCGCACCTTTGTGTGTTGAAATTTAATGTCACTATTGTTGTGTAGTGCTGCTTCTCACATGTTTGCATCATGTGAGAAACTTATAAAACTTTAGTGAATGTGTTCCTTTGTCAATTACCTTAAGTTCCATGAATCACATGTAACAGAGTGTTTACTATAAATAGAAAGATAACAGATTTTTAAGAAACACTGTTTTTTTTACTTTGTTACAGTGTGATTGGAGCCTGAATGCATACGAGAGTCTTGGAAATTAACAAGAGAAGCCTTCCCTGGCATCACCAAGTCAAAGGAAGCAGTGCAAATGGTTCCAGTCCACTCTGGGACAGCTATTCCCTGCAAAGTGAACAGCAGTCTCTTTCTGGGCTCAGTGGAAGGCTGTTTCCTTTAGAACCAGAGTTGTTACCACTCCCAGCTAAGGGTGTGCATTCCAGCTCTGAAGGGCTGAGTGGCAAAAATTGTTTTAGGTCAGTTTTTGCTCAGGCAGCAAAATGTTAACTGAATGAAGGTACTTTGCCAGTTACCTCATCATAAATCTGTTTTTATCATCAAATATGATTTTTGGAATTACATAGGAAATAACTTTGAAGCATTATCAAGCATTTTTCCAAGCAGACAGAATAATAACTTTAAGCTTATTGAGTGAAAGGTCTTCTAAATTCTACACAGCAAAATAGCTTTTGGGTTTTATTTCACTACCAGAGCAAACGTGTCCCAATAAGTAGCATTCCCTATGTTTATATATTAACAAACTGCACTCTTGCTTCACAAGGCACACTTTAGGGGTGACATATAAATATATAAAATAGACTTTTACTCTCTGGCAAAGGTATTTCTCCCTTGCCACATGTTACTGTAGGGTAATTTCATTCCAGATAGGT
This sequence comes from Pleurodeles waltl, assembly GCF_031143425.1. Lineage (NCBI taxonomy): Eukaryota > Metazoa > Chordata > Amphibia > Caudata > Salamandridae > Pleurodeles > Pleurodeles waltl. The sequence goes on along the minus strand of NC_090446.1, from coordinate 816,931,947 downwards.
TGTCCTGTTTTCAGCGTCTTTTGGTGGATTTCAGTGGTGTTTTCTCACTGTTTACTAAGCATTTTGCAATTAGTGTTTTTCAGAGTTTATTCTGCTGCCTAAACCCCAAAGAGCCAAACACTGGGGGTTATTCTAACTTTGGAGGAGTGTTAATCCGTCCCAAAAGTGACGGTAAAGTGACGGATATACCACCAGCTGTATTACGAGTTCCATAGGATATAATGGACTCGTAATACGGCTGGTGGTAAATCCGTCACTTTTCCGTCACTTTTGGGACGGATTAACACCTCCTCCAAAGTTAGAATAACCCCCACTGTGTTTTCCCAGAGTTTATAAAACATGCTGTTTTTTTGCTGTGATTTTTATAAAGTACATATTCAATTTAAAGGAGAAGTAATGCAGGGTGTGTGGTGTCTTCCCATTGGCAGTGTGTCCAATGGATTTATCTTAGACTGTTTTAATCATAGAAAATCTATATTGTGCACTCATGCTCACCTCTCGTTATCTCTCACACTCACTCCATCGAACTCTGTCTGGCTTACAGGACCATTGGATTTGAAAACTAAGAGCGCTATAATGAAACGTTTTAATAAACAAAAATCCTGGACAAAGTTGACGCTCATTCACCTACTCCATACTGGGTATTATTACATTGTAGGGATGGGTCACCCTGCCAACAGCATACAACCTAGTGAAACCTTTTTTATTTTTAATTACTCCAGATTAATTTGTAGTCATGCATTCTAAGGTATCTGAAACTTGATGCCTTAAGCATGCTTGTTACTGCGTTCTGCACTCTTTGCCTGACCACTCATGGCTGTCATGTTTCTGCATTGAAAATGTATCACTTTAAGTCAGTCCTCATTTTTTAACAGACATCACATTGTATCCTGGGACATGTTTCATGTTAAGGTTGTAACTATGGCCTCAAAAACTCCAGCAGTAAAATCAGTTGGGTAAAAAAGCAAAGCATAACTGGAGATATTACACATAAAACGGTGACACTTGGCAACTATGAAATTTGTTGGGATGTGGAAAGTCATGTGTCATGTTTTCATTACTATCTCATGTGCATGGAGACAGCACTCCTTTCACAGGTAATGTTACTCCTTTTTATTGAATGTTTGGAGTCTGGGTTCTTTGGCAGAAGAGCTGCTGTCAATACTAACTTGTTAAAAAACAGGAGCTGATGTATCGGAGGTTTTTATAAAGTCAGTTATTGTCAGTAAATGTGATAGTACATATTAGCAGAGATTCGTCTAAGTCACCATTTCACAAATCAATGAGAGAACTAAACACTGCCAAAAGATCAAACATGATTTTAATATTTCCTGATTAATTGTATCAGACCTAAAACATGCTTCTAAACTATGCACCTTTAACATAAAGCACACACAAATTAGGGAACAAAAAGGAAGACATCTAGTGACATCCCTAAACAACAAAACACAAGCAAATAATATTACATTAATCTTTCATGCTGTTATCTTGTGTAATATTTCATATTGTGTTCACCCCTTTAGAAAGAAATACAATTCACTCATTCTCTCTCACGTTCCCTTCTTTTTATGAAACTTTAGTTAGTGGTAGCTTAGGTGTTTGTCAGTGTTTATATGTTTGCACTGATGAGGGTTGTTTCCATTTTGGTGGGGACTTTTCAGTTATTTCTCTCCAAAACAGGATAGAATAATTACAGCCCAGCCAGAGCACAGTGGTGCTCCTGGCAGATATATAATTTTGTCATATATGTGGGTGTTCTGAATACACACTGTAGCCTACATATGACAGTTAACCTTCCAGATAATAGGTGCACTTTAAACATCATTTAAAATGGACCTACAGAGAAGGCAAATAAGTGCAAAAAGGAGTTCAAATGGAGAGTACATATTTATGGAGGGTAACAGGTGTTTGTAGGAGGCTGGCCTGGCTTATAGTGGTACTTACACCTTGTGCCAGGTCCAGTTATCCCGTATTAGTAGCTTAGTAGTGTTCTAGCAGCTTAGGTTGATAGAGGTAGCTATAGCAGAGCAGCTTAGGCTGAACTAGGAGACATGCAAAGCTCCAACTATACCACTTATATCACTTAGCACTATATCACAAGAAAACACAATACTCAGAGTTACTAAAAATAAAGGTACCATATTTTAGTGACAATATGCCAAACGTATCTCAGAGGATATACTCCCTTAGGAGGTAAGTAATATACACAAAGTATACACACAAAACAAAATCAGGTAAGTAAACAGTTGGAAAAGTAGTGCAAACACTGTAGAACACAATATAATGCAATAGGAGACAATGGGCCTAGGGGCAACACAAATCATATACTGCAAAAGTGGAATGCGCACCACAAATGGACCCCAGGCCTAGTGTAGTGTGTAGAGGGTCGCTGGGAGTGTAAGCAAACACTAAGGGTGTCCAAGATACCCCACCCCAAGACCCTGAAAAGTAGGAGTAAAGTTACCCTACTACCCCAGAAAGACAGTAAAGTCAAGATCGGGGATTCTACAAAGATAACAACTGACTGCAAAGCGCTGTAGACGGATTCCTGGACCTGAAGACCTGCAAAGGAAGGGGACGAAGTCCAAGAGTCACGCAAGTGTCCAGGGGGGGCAGGAGCCCACTAAACCCCAGATGAAGTTGCAAAAGGGCTGCCTCTGGGTGGAAGAAGCCAAAGATTCTGCAACAACGGACAGTGCCAGGAACTTTTCCTTTGGTCAGAAGATGTCCCATAGCATGCTGGAGGATGCAGAGTTGTTCCCATGCAGAAAGACTGCAAACAAGCCTTGCTAGCTGCAAGAGTCATGGCTGAGGATTTTGCGTGCTGCCAGGGACCAGGAAGGACCAGGAGGTTGCCCCTTGGGGGAGAAGACCGAGGGGGCACTCAGCAACACAGAGAGCCCATGCAGAAGCAGGCAGCACCTGCAGAAGCACCTGAACAGGCGTTCAGAAGATCTGAGCATGGCAGTCGTCTCAGCACAACAAAGGAGGGTCCCACAAAGTCGGAGTCCAACTCAGCAAGTTGGGCAATGCAGGACGAAGTGCTGGGGACCTGGGCTGTGCTGTGCATGAAGGAAGTCTTGCACAAGTGCACAGAAGCCCTAGCAGCTGCAGTTCACACAGTACACAGGATTACTGTCTGGCATGGGGAGGCAAGTACTTACCTGGACAGAAGGGCCACTGGACTGTCAGGGACACTTGGATCCAGCTCCTGTGTTCCCGGGACCACGCTTGTCAAGATGAGACGGGACCCAGAGGACAGGTGATGCAGAAGTTTGGTGCCTGCGTTGGCAAGGGGAAGATTCCGTCAACCCACGGGGATTTCTTCTTGGCTTCCAGTGCAGGGTGAAGGCAGACAGCCCTCAGAGCATGCACCACCAGGAAACAGTCGAGAAAGCCAGCAGGATGAGGCACTACAATGTTGCTGGTAGTCTTCTTGCTACTTTGTTGCGGTTTTGCAGGCGTCCTGGAGCAGTCAGCGGTCGATCCTTTGGCAGAAGTCGAAGGGAGAAGTGTAGAGGAACTCTGGTGAGCTCTTGCATTTGTTATCTGATGAGAACCCCACAGGAGAGATCCTAAAAAGCCCTCAGAGGAGTATTGGATACAGAGAGAGGTAAGTACCTATCAGGAGGGGTCTCTGACGTCACCTGCTGGCACTGGCCACTCAGGGGTCTCCATTGTGCCCTCACACCTCTGCATTCAAGATGGCAGAGGTCTGGGACACTCTGGAGGAGCTCTGGGCACCTCCCCTGGGGAGGTGCTGGTCAGGGGAGTGGTCACTCCCCTTTCCTTTGTCCAGTTTTGTGCCAGAGCAGGGCTGGGGGGATCCCTGAACTGGTGTAGTCTGGCTTATGCAAGGAGGGCACCATCTGTGCCCTTCAAAGCATTTCCATAGGCCAGGAGAGGCTACTCCTCTCAGGCCCTTCACACCTATTTCCAAAGGGAGAGGGTGTAACACCCTCTCTCAGAGGAAATCCTTTGTTATGCCTTCCTGGGACTGGGCTGCCCAGGCCCCAGGGGGCAGAAACCTGTCTGAGGGTTGGCAGCAGCGGTAGCTGCAGAGAAAACCAAAGAGAGTTATTTTGGCAGTACCCGGGCTCTATGCTGGTGACCCGGGGATGCATGGAATTGTCACCCCAATTCCAGAATGGTATTGGGGTGACAATTCCACGATCCTAGACATGTTACATGGCCATGTTCGGAGTTACCATTGTGACGCTACATATAGGTATTGACCTATATGTAGTACACGCGTGTAATGGTGTCCCTTCACTCACAAAGTCCGGGGAAATTGCCCTGAACAATGTGGGGGCAACTTGGCTAGTGCCAGGGTGCCCTCACACTAAGTAACTTTGCACCTAACCTTCACTAAGTGAGGGTTAGACATATAGGTGACTTATACGTTACTTAAGTGCAGTGTAAAATGGCTGTGAAATAACGTGGACGTTATTTCACTCAGGCTGCAGTGGCAGTCCTGTGTAAGAATTGTCTGAGCTCCCTATGGGTGGCAAAAGAAATGCTGCAGCCCATAGGGATCTCCTGGAACCCCAATACCCTGGGTACCTAGGTACCATATAGTAGGGAATTATAAGGGTGTTCCAGTGTGCCAATCAGAATTGGTAAAATTAGTCACTAGCCGGCAGTGACAATTTTAAAAGCAGAGAGAGCATAAACACTGAGGTTCTGGTTAGCAGAGCCTCAGTGATACAGTTAGGCACCACACAGGAAACACATATAGGCCACAAACATATGAGCACTGGGGTCCTGACTAGCAGCATCCCAGTGACGCATATCAAACACACTGACAACATAGGGAATTCACTATGAGCACTGGACCCTGGCTAGCAGGATCCAAGTGAGACAGTAAAAACACCCTTACCATATACTCACAAACAGGCCAAAAGTGGGGCTAACAAGGCTAGAAAGAGGCTACCTTCCTACAGTGTTTTAATATGTTTTATTGGTCATAAAGCGCACTTGAAAAAATGTGGGCGCTGATAACTTGGAGTAGCAGAGAAGTGGCCAGGTCTAACTTTGGGTGAGCTTTGAATGAGGCCTTAAGGAGACGGGCATACAGAACGGGGGCCCAATGTACTACAAACTAGCTGCAAAAAACGGGTGCAATTTGCAACCAATATAGATTTCTCTGAATGACCTATGTATTAGTAGGTCAATTTGAAAAATTATGACTCCGAGTGGGTTGTAATCTGATCTGCGTAACTACATAATGGATATCAATAAAGAAGGTCACAAATTCCAATTCACTCTGATTGATGGCCATGAAAAGGATGGGGTCAGCAGACAGCCATGTTTGTGATTGTATTTAAATAAAGGACTGTGCTGCATTACCAAAAAGAAACCTTTTTTTAAGTTTTTTGAGATTTAGCAGTGTTGGCATAGACAATAGGATACTATCTATCAAAATTAGGCACCACATCCAGAATTAGGGGCTGATTACGTTTTTGGCAGTCTTACCGTTGGACCACCAATATGAGGGTGGGGAGGCGGGCGCCATGCCAGCGGCCTCCCCACTGCTATTTTATGATGTTTCTGTCAGGCTTGCCGGTGTAAACAGTGTGGCGACATCTACCTTGCCTCTTAGAGAGAGCCAAGGCCATCACACAGATGGTGCCTCAGGCACCCTCGAAATGCATACTGTCTGCCATGGCAGGCAGGACGCATTCCGAGGGTGTTGACAGGAGAGGCCCTGCACTGGCCATGGCATGGGCATGGGCAGTGCAGGGGTCCCTGTGGCCCTGACCCTGCCTTTCCGCCAGCCTTTCCATGGCATGGACCCCACCATGCAAAGGCCGGCAGAAAGGCAAGTCGTAATCAACATGGTGGTGCCGAACTCAGCACCGCCGTGGCTGCCCCATGACTTGCACCTCAGCCAACCCATTGGGATCTCTGAACCTGGCGGTGGTGGCGGTGTACTGGTGATCTAACCATCAACATCATAATGCGAGGTTGCAACGGGCCAACTGCAACAACGGAAAGGGCGGTTCACAGACCACCATGCTCATAATTAGGCCCTTAGTATTTGGAAGGGGCCCATACAAAATGCCTTTTTCAAAGATTGAATCAGTATGAAGTCTCAAACCAAATTTAGGGTAACGGTTTACTGACTCCTAAAATATGTGAAGTACTGAGATCGCAAACTGCAGTTTGGATTATTTTCCACCATAAACATTCCTAGTACATCTTGCCCCAGTGAGTAGAAACCATTCAGAGAAAGCTCCACCATTTCTGCAGGTGGCAGGAAAAAACCCAAGTTAGTACTAATATTTTTCATTGAGCTACAGTGAGTGCATTTAATATTTTATCTACTTCCCTGCAATTAGTTCCCAAGTTTCTTTCATGCAAGCAAGCAGAAACCCAGGAACATTTTCGCCATGTGAACAGGCCTGGAAGGGGTTCTTTCTGAAACCACTGTTCGCTGGTAAACTTGAAATAACAATTCCAGTGTGAATACTTAAAATGTATGTTAAAATGAAGCGAGTATGTTTGTCTTGACTCTATTCTGCAAACATAACACTGAACATGTTGCAGAGTACAATTGCCCTGGGATCCAAATAGGTTAGTGGAATGATACTGTGATCTGTTAGCTGCCATTAGGGCAGACACACACTCGTTTGCTGATTCTCAGGCTAGTGCAAAGGGACTGTTTCGCCCCGAAGGGCTACAGCGCTAGCAGATGGATCCATTAGCACCCCTTGTTGACTGTAAGATATAGCAATAACATTAGATCAAGGCAGAGAAGTGAGCTGGCTCTAATAGCCAAGGGGGCATCCGACAAAGAAATCAATTGTACAGGAAACGGAAAAGTGGAAACGTGAAGCTGAATGCCTCAGATGCATGCCCTTCATGAAGAAAATAATCATACCACTATATGTGTCTCTGCAAAGAGTGCAATTTATAAATGGGAAATGCAATACCAACCAGTGCAAAATAATTTACTTGTGATAAGGTAGTGAGGTATGCAGCGTCCATTTTGCGTAAATGTAGGCCGAGGTTTAAACACTGCTTAAGTATCTAAGGGCCAGATGTAGGTAAGTCACAAATTGCGACTTGCAATTTGTGAGTCATAGCGACTCGTAAATTGCAATTCACAATTCGCGATGCAGAAAGGTGTCTCTGACACCTTCTGCAACTCGCTATGGGGTCGCAAAGACCCACCTCATAAATATTTATGAGATGGGTCGCAGTTTGCAACCCCATAGCGAGTCTAGGCACTCACGGTGATGGTGGCCTGCTGGAGACAGCAGACCACCATGTCCGTGACTGCTTTTGAATAAAGCAGTTTTTTTTTTCTTTTTGCAGCCCGTTTTCCTTAAAGGAAAACGAGCTGCAAATAGGAAAAATACCTAAACCTTTTTGTTTCGTTTTTTTTCAGAGTAGGCAGTGGTCCATAGGACCACTGCCTACTCTGAAAAAATATTTTTGTTTGCATTCACAAAGGGGAAGGGGTCCCATGGGGACCCCTTCCTGTTTGCGAATAAGTTACCATCCACTTCAAGTGGATGGTAACTGCGAGTCGATTTGAGATCGCTTTCGTGGTCACAAATCAACTCTACATCGCGATGCAGTCGCAAATAGGAAGGGCACACCCCTTCCTATTTGCGAGTCGGAAACACATTTTGCGAGTCGGTACTACCTACATCTGGCCCTAAATGTGGTTGAATTCATGTATATCATGAAAAAGGGGCAAATCATGCGAATTTAATGAGTTGAGATAAGACACATTGGGGGTGATTCTAACATTGGCGGGCGGCGGAGGCCGCCCGCCAATGTTCCCCCTCCAAAATACCGCTCCGCGGTCAAAAGACCGCTGAGAGTATTTTGGGATTTGCCCTGGGCTGGCGGGCGGCCGCCAAAAGGCCGCCCGCCAGCCCAGGGCAAATCGACCTTCCCACGAGGACGCCGGCTCCGAATGGAGCCGGCGTAGTGGGAAGGTGCGACGGGTGCAGTTGCACCCGTCGCGTATTTCAGTGTCTGCAACGCAGACACTGAAATACTTTGCGGGGCCCTCTTACGGGGGCCCCTGCAGTGCCCATGCCATGGGCATGGGCACTGCAGGGGCCCCCAGGGGCCCCGCGACACCCCCTACCGCCATCCTGTTCCTGGCGGGCAAACCGCCAGGAACAGGATGGCGGTAGGGGGTGTCAGAATCCCCAAGGCGGCGCAGCATGCTGCGCCGCCTTGGAGGATTCTGACGGGCAGCGGAAAACCGGCGGGAGACCGCCGGTTTTCCTGCACTGACCGCGGCCAAAGCGCCGCGGTCAGAATGCCCTGCGGGGCACCGCCGGCCTGTCGGCGGTGCTCCCGCCGACCCTGGCCCCGGCGGTCTAAGACCGCCGGGGTCAGAATCACCCCCATTGTTCATAATCATAGACAAAGGAAGCAGTCAACCTGCAGCTTTGAAACGAGTAAAGCATCCTAAATATTGTCAAATCTAAGGACATTTTTTTTATAAAGCTGTAGAAAATAATGACGTTTTTAACAATAACTAATTATTATAATGTTTGTTACTGCTATTATTTTAACAAGATTACAGTTTGTTTAATATTTTATTCAGGAGGAAAATAAAAAATGTCCTGCAAATTTTACGAAGATAGGAATGCACATAACAAAATATTACTTTCTCCAAAATCTAACTTTTTGAAATGCCATAAAGAAATCTGGAATTAATGCCTCCTTGTTGCTCTGCCTCCAGTTGAAGGTTTAGTACTCAAGGTTCTATCTCATTGGACCTCTGAACTGCGGATCTTTGCTTATCTCCCTCTTATTGCTTTTTGGATGGACAAACCCCTTAGAAAAATTTCAGCCGCAATGGCCCATCTCCAGCTATAGTTTTACAGTATGACTAGCAAGCAAAAGTTTCAAAATTTGAAGTCTAATAACTGGCCTGCCACAGCCAACAATATTATTAAGAAAATGGCGTTTCCTGTGCCATTGTACACTGCTTTCATGTGTTACAGAACTTCAAACTGCAGTGACAGCATCTTTAAATTCATATATGCTGGTTACAAAGTGTTTGTTTCCTTCCTTTACTTCAGTACCTAGCATAGTATCTCTCCTACCTATTAGAAGTGTTGCTTTCAACTGTTGGTTCTTAACTCCTAACAAAGTAGTTTTCAATACAAAGGTGGTCATTACAACCCTGGCGGACGGTGTTAAAGCGGCGGTAAGACCGCCAACAGGCCGGCGGTAAAAATTTTGCAATCACGACCGTGGCGGAAACCGCCAACAAAGACAGCCACTTTAACACTCAGACCGCCACGGCGGTACAAACAAACAGCGCGGCGGTCACCGCCAACAGACAGGCGGGAGACAATGTACCGCCCAAACAATATTCTGACAGGCCAATCCGCCACCTTTTCCAGGGCGGATTCAACATGGATAAAAACACGGCGGAAACAGGCATTTCGAAGGAAAAACGCTTACCTCTACACACTCCACGAGGAAGGAGGACACCATGGAGCCGGAACTTCATATTCTCCCTGTGCTAGTCTTCCTGCTCCTGTACCAGGAGCACCAACGCCGGCGGCGAAGACCATGGTGAGTACTGCACCTACGACATAGGGGAGGGAAAAAACAGGGACACTCACACGCAACACCCCAACCCCCACCCCAACCCTCACCCACTACAACACACACACCAAGGCATGTCTATGCATTACAGTAACACCCCCCAACCCCCCTGGAAGAATGCAAAGACAAAAGGAAATGAGTGTAACCATTGCAATATATCAAAATCAGTAAGCAAAAATATATATATATATACACTATTAACAAAATATACACCACGATTAGTAGTCCAGGTATTGCACCATTCATAGTCCGTGGACCACTGGGCCCAAAATGCATGGGCGAGGCCCACACAAGATACCCGAACATGACTGAAAGAACACTGCTGGGGCATCAGATAGAAATACAACAGGCACCTCAGGGGGAAGGGAAGGGGGGGCACCTCAGCCGGATGAGTGCACAACGCCAGATCCATGAGGGGGATCCATGCCCATTGATGTATCCTGGGGAGTGCAAAGCCACAGTCTCACAAGTCTCAACAGTGGGTGGTTTGCCCACTGTACCATCCTGGGGACTGCAAAGCCACAGTCTCACAAGTCTCATCAGTGGGTGATTTGCCCACTGTACCATCCTGGGGAGTGCAAAGCCACAGTCTCACAAGTCTCAACAGTGGGTGGATTGTCCACTGTTCCATCCTGGGGAGTGCAAAGCCACAGTCTCTCAAGTCCCTACAGTGGGTGGTTTGCCCACTGCTGCATCCTGGGGAGTGCAAAGCCACAGTCTCACAAGTCCCTACAGTGGATGATTTGCCCACTGTACCATCCTGGGGAGTGCAAAGCCACAGTCTCTCAAGTCCCTACAGTGGGTGGATTGCTCACTGTTCCATCCTGGGGAATGCAAAGCCACAGTCTCACAAGTCCCTACAGTGGGTGGTTTGCCCACTGTACCATACTGGGGAGTGCAAAGCCACAGTCTCTCAAGTCCCTACAGTGGGTGGTTGCCCACTGCTGCATCCTGGGGAGTGCAAAGCCACAGTCTCTCAAGTCTCTACAGTGGGTGGATTGCCCACTGTTCCATCCTGGGGAGTGCAAAGCCACAGTCTCTCAAGTCTCTACAGTGGGTGGTTTGCCCACTGCTGCATCCTGGTGAGTGCAAAGCCACAGTCTCTCAAGTCTCTACAGTGGGTGGATTGCCCACTGTTCCATCCTGGGGAGTGCAAAGCCACAGTCTCACAAGTCCCTACAGTGGGTGGTTTGCCCACTGTACCATCATGGGGAGTGCAAAGCCACAGTCTCTCAAGTCCCTACAGTGGGTGGTTTGCCCACTGCTGCATCCTGGGTAGTGCAAAGCCACAGTATCTCAAGTCTCTACAGTGGGTGGATTGCTCACTGTTCCATCCTGGGGAGTGCAACGCCACAGTCTCTCAAGTCTCTACAGTGGGTGGATTGCCCACTGTTCCATCCTGGGGAGTGCAAAGCTACAGTCTCTCAAGTCTCTACAGTGGGTGGATTGCCCACTGTTCCATCCTGGGGAGTGCAAAGCCACTGTCTCTAAAGTCTCTACAGTGGGTGGGTTGCCCACTGTTCAATCCTGGGGAGTGCAAACCACAGTCTCTCAAGTGGATGCTGTTCTCCACTGGTTCTGGAGGGGGACTGGTGCCCAGAGTGCTTCATCCTGTGCAGGACAGATGGAGTGGATGCATGTCTCCACTGGTTCTGGAGGGGGACTGGTGCCCAGAGTGCTTCATCCTGTGCAGGACAGAGGTAGTGGATGCTGTTCTCCACTGGTTCTGGAGGGGGACTGGTGCCCAGAGTGCTTCATCCTGTGCAGGACAGACGGAGTGGATGCTGTTCTCCACTGGTTCTGGAGGGGGACTGGTGCCCAGAGTGCTTCATCCTGTGCAGGACAGAGGTAGTGGATGCTGTTCTCCACTGGTTCTGGAGGGGGACTGGTGCCCAGAGTGCTTCATCCTGTGCAGGACAGACGGAGTGGATGCTGTTCTCCACTGGTTCTGGAGGGGGACTGGTGCCCAGGGTGCTTCATCCTGTGCAGGACAGAGGTAGCGGATGCTGTTCTCCACTGGTTCTGTGCCCAGAGTGCTTCATCCTGTGCAGGACAGACGGAGTGGATGTATGTCTCCACTGGTTCTGGAGGGGGACTGGTGCCCAGAGAGCATCACTCACCTGTGACGGTCCCCTGCCGCTCATAGGCTAGCGGTGCTTGAGTTGGCGGTCCTTGCCCTGTTCAGCGGTGCTTGAGTTGGCAGTCTTTGCCCTGTTCAGCAGTGCTTGTCCTTTTCAGCGGTGCTTGCCTTGGCGGTCTTTGCCCTGTTCAGCGGTGCTTGCCCTGTTCAGCGGTGCTTGCCTTGGTGGTCTTTGCCCTGTTGAGCGGTGCTTGCCCTGTTCAGCGGTGCTTGCCTTGGCGGTCTTTGCCCTGTTCAGCGGTGCTTGACTTGCCGGTCCTTCATTGCCCAGCTGGGCTGTGGCTGGCGGTCCTTCATTGGGCAGCTGGGCTGTGGCTGGTGGGGCCCTCCTGGGCAGCTGGGCTGTGGCTGGCGGGGCCCTCCTGGGCAGTGACGATGGGGCTGGCGGTGGCCTCCTGGGCAGCGACGATGGGGCTGGCGGTGGCCTCCTGGGCAGCGACGATGGGACTGGCGGTGGCCTCCTTGGCAGCGACGATGGGGCTGGCGGTGGCCTCCTGGCCAGCGACGATGGGGCTGGTGGTGGCCTCCTGTCCAGCGGGGATGATGGCAGTCTTCTCTGCTGTGCTGCTCCTCCCAGACTTTGCAGGTTTCTTCTGCCCCTTCCCCACCTTGGGAGGAGTCACAGCTGAGTCCACACTCCCCCCGGGACCCCTGTGAGCGGCTTGGCTGGCTGGAGTCTTCCCCCTCTCCCGCCGGGCACTGGCCAACTTCTGGTGCTTCACAGGTGCAGACTGGCTGTGCTGTGGCTCCGTGACACACTGGCTGTCCTGGTGGCCGGTGCACTCCACATACCTGTGACAACAGGCACCACTGGTCCCGGAGATTTTGTGGCTGAGGTGCTAGGACGGGACCTATTAGTTGGACGGGGGGGTGGTGGGAAATAGGTTAAGGGTGGACAGGAAAAGTTGTTACACTGGGACGGGTAGCTGGAGGGGGGTTTGGGAGTGGAGGAAGAGGTGGTGGTTGTAGGAGGTGTAAGTTTTGTGGCTTTGGGTGCAGGTGCATGCGCAGGAGGCTATTGTGAGGTGGATGTATGTTGGGTGGGTGTGTGCCTGCGTTTGTGTATCTTCGGAGGGGGCGTCACAGACACACTGGGAGAGGATACAGGGGACGTGTGAATGGTAGTTGGGGTGGTGAGTGCACATGAGCGGGGTGTGGTGGTGGGTGTGCTGTTGCGGGACGTAGTGGCTGTAGTGGTAGTGCATACAGGTGTGAGTGTAGACGAGACTGGGAGGGAGGAGGGAGACGAGGAGGAGGTGGACACAGTGGAGGCAGTGGATGTTGTTGTGTCTGTATGTGTGTGATGCTTGCGTGAGTGCCAGTGGGATGTGTGGTGCTTATGTTTGCCTGAGCTTCCCTTGTGTGTGAGGTGTGTGCAGGCTGGTCTGATGGTGTGCTTGGGATAGGCAGAGGTACAGGGGATTGGGACTGGGTGGAGGAAGTTGGAGGGGGGAGGCTAGACACAGGGACAATGGCTGCCAACAGTGCTGAGGCCCGAGTTTGAAAGGTTCGATGAAGGGCAGCCTGACCAGAATGAATGCCCTCCAGGAATGCATTGGTTTGTTGCAACTCCCTTTCTACACCCTGGATGGCATTCAAAATGGTAGACTGCCCAACAGTGAGTGACTTGAGGAGGGCAATGGCCTCCTCACTGAGGGCAGCAGAGGTGACAGGGGCTGAGGTGCCTGGGCGAAGGTGATGCCCACCCTCCTGGGTGAGCGGGCATGGGGCAAAAGCTGATGGGCTGCTGGGAGGGCGGTGCTGGTAGGGGGGGGTGGCGGCTGTACCTGTAGAAGTTGGGGGCAGAGTTGTTGCCGCCACCACAAGGGAGCTCCCATCGGAGGACGAGTCCGTGTTGCTGGTTTCAGCTCCTGTCACCGCCGTGGTGCTCCCCTCGCCCTCCGTCCCACTGGTGTATTCAGAGTCTGTAGTGTGGGCCTCCATGCCCATGTGGGATGCAGCTCCCTCGTGCTCCGGTGCCACTGCTCCTCCACCTGATGATGCTAATGCACACAAGAAAAGAGAGACCGCAAAAAAAGGGGGGAGGGAACAGAAGAAAGACAGGTTGAGTGCATGGCTTACCGCTACCGTTGGCGGACAAGACAGACACAGCAGCCCCCTGCACTACATCGCGCTGTTGGGCTCTACAGTGCAATTCCTGGGAAATGGCCTACAAGGCTATGGACGACATCTGCACACATAGATGACACAGGTGCATGAATAGCTGTACTTGGCACTCTACAGAGGTGAGGTGGGGGGCCACAGGCCCATGCCTTACAAAGGGGCCTAGCCTACGGAATTAGCCCTGTCCTAGGGAAACCCACAGCCCTCCTCCCCCACCCAGACCCCTCCACTGCGCACAAAGTCAGCTGAATGAGAGTGTACTCACCCCCTTGTGTATGCTGTGATGCCCTCAAGCGCCCATCCAACTCAGGGTAGGCCACCGCCAGGATCCGGAACATCAGGGGGGTCATGGTTCGACGGGCACCCCTCCCACGTTGGGAGGCCATCCCCAGCTGAGCCTCCGCCGTCTTCTTGCTCCAGCGGCGAATGTCCTCCCATCTCTTCTGGCAGTGGGTGCGCCGTCTGTGGTGATGATGTCCTTGGCGATGGCATGCCAAATATCCTTCTTCTGGTGGGCGCTGACCTACATGAAATGTACAGTGGAAGAAGAGAAGTCATTCCCAACTGCACCGTCAAAGTGAGTGGCCCCCATACCTACCCTTGCCATGTGGCACATGCACCCACCGTCTTTCATGCACTCAGAACTCTGCCCCCTTCCGTCTTCCAACCAGCCCTCTCCACACAGGCATAGCCCATACAACATGCTCCCTGTGTACTTACCTGTTGGTCTGGAGGACCGTAGAGTAGCGTGTACTGGGGGAGGACCCCGTCGACGAGCTTCTCCAACTCCTCCGATGTCAAGGCAGGGGCCCTTTCCCCAGACGCACAAGCCATTGTCTCTTCCCAGCGTGGGTGATGTGCAGAGTACACGAAAACGAAAAGAACACTTTACATCCAAATTGTAGATTCTTCTTTATTCTAAGGTAAAGATCCACGACAGCAAAAGAAGTCCTGACAAGTCCAGAGCCAGAGTCCAACTGACCTGATTCTGGAATCTCACCAGCACTCCGATGCTATGTGGAATAGAGAACATAGAATATAGAACACAGACAAAGTAAATGTGACACAAACCAAGTAACATATTACATCATTTCCCCCCTTTAAACTAAACAAAACTGACAACAAAATAAAGCTATAATCTTTTCCTAATCAAAACAATGTAACACAAAATCATTAAACTTGGATGGTATTTTAACCACTCTGTTACTACGGGTACACTTCTCATTAGAACAGTCACGTACAATAGCATTGCCTGTAATATTAGGAGAAACATCCTTCTCAAAGGAGATGGGTAATTTGTCAGAATCAGCAGGATCACTTGCTTCACCAGTTTGCACTGTAATTTCCTCACCTCTTGAACAAGAAGATGTACTAGGGTAAGCAGGGCCAACATGATGAAACAGAACTCCTGAACCATCACTGTTTCTTTCTGAGTAAACAGTCTTAAAGATCTGAGCCTGTCTGTCAGTGATGGGAACCACACTATTTATATTCCATCAACCCTTTCCCTCTAACAAAACAGAGGCTTTGGTCACTTTTAACACTTTAACTGGAAGGGAGTATCTGGATTCTCCTTTGGCAACTCTTTGAGGTTTCTTGATAAGGACCCAATCGTGTACATTCAACTCTGTGACCTTGACATTGTTTCTCTTGTCATAATTATTTTTTTGAATTATTTGTTTCCCTCTGACACGATCTCTCATCACACTCATGGCAAGATCAGACCTATCTGCCTTTTCGCTAATGGAGTTGGCTAACCATGCCGGCACAAGCTTGGACCTTGATTCCCTACCTCTTAGTAGTGTAAAAGGGGAAATACCCGTAGTGGAATGTGGTGTGTTTAGATAAGCCCATATTTTTTCTCTTAAAAAATCTCTAACATTACAATTACTGGCCAAAGCAGTCTGAATACCTTCTTTCAATATTCTATTAGCCCTCTCTACCAATCCATTAGAGGCAGGACTATAAAAAGCAACTTGTAAATGTTGAATACTGAACCTTTCAAGGAAAACTGCCATTTTCCTTGAAGTAAAATGTACTCCATTATCAGAAACAATCACTGATGGAGACCCTTCCAAAACAAATAAATCTGTCAAAAATCGAATTGCAGAATCTGTATCTGTACTATCCACAAAAGAATAATATATCCACTTAGAATGATAATCAATAGCCACAATCATTTACTTCATATCTTTAGGTAATAGATCAAAAGGACCAGAGAAATCCAAAGCAATCTTCTCCCATGGTTTGTTTGGTAGAGCAACAGTATGCAAGGGCTTCACACTGTTTCTCCAATGTTTATCAGACACAAGACACGATGGACATAGATTGAAGAATTCTGCGACTTGTTTATCCATATTGGGCCACCAATATTTTTCCTTCAAAATTTTACATGTGGCAGAAATACCCATATGACCCTGATGTGCTACTTCAATTAATCTAGGTCTCAATCCTTTAGGAGGCACACACACAGATCCCCTCATGCAAAAACCATTCTTGCAAGACAATTCCATTTCAAGTTGTTTAAAAGTGCTTAACCCTCCAGAATATGACTTTTTGTTGGGCCAACCATGCTTGATATAATATAGTACTTGAGACAATAAAGTATCATTGACCATGGCCGACTCCCACTCTTTTTGTGAAAAAATACCTTCAGAAAAAGAAATTAAATCTAAAACTCCTATCACACATTCTGTGTCTTGATCATCTTCAACCTCTGTGGTGTAAGGCAGTGGTAGTCTGGATAAACAGTCCGCTCTCACATTTCTACCACCATTAATATATTTGACCTCAACATTGTACTCTTGCAGTTTAGATAAAAGACGCACCAGTCGGGCAGACGCTTTACCTAGACCATTGCCATTCAATAAAAATACCAAAGGTTTATGGTCCGTGAAAATTTCAAAATGAGTTCCCCAAATATACGTTTTAAACTTTTGAACAGCCCAAACACACGCTAAGGCCTCCCTTTCAATAGTGCTGTCATTACATTCAGCACTAGAAAGAGCTCTAGATGCAAATGCAACAGTATGTTCCTGCCCTTCTTGCCACTGTCCAAAAACTGCCCCCAACCCCTTAAGACTGGCATCCACTGTTATGAAAGACTTAGCAGATGGAATGAACGATTTCAAAGTAGGAGTGGATAAAACAACATGTTTGACATGCTCAAAAGCATCATTAGTTTGCCTATCCCAAACAAATTTGCTACCTTTTTTAAATAGAGAACGGAGAGGTTGTATAATCATTGCAAAGCCATTAACAAACCTAGAATAATACTCGCACAGCCCTAAAAAGGAACGCAATTCATCTTTGTTAGACGGAACCAGAGCTTTTCTCACAGCTTCCAGATTACACATTTTGGGCTCAATGCCCTCAGCAGAAATGGAGTGACCAAGATAATCCACACTCCGAACTAAGAAATTACATTTTTCAGTCTTAATAGTTAACCCACACTTTTGAAGAGTGGTAAAAACTTTATCTAACACTTGCTCATGTTCCTCCAAGGTTGCTGTGTGAATTAAAATATCATCCTGGAAAGCACAAACTTCCTTAAGATGCCCAAAAAGGGTATCCATCATTTTCTGAAAAACACTAGCCGCAGAGGCAAGCCCAAAAGGTAATCTGAGAAATTTGAAAGCACCAAAGGGTGTAACAAAAGTTGTTAGCTCCTGAGATTCTTTGCTAAGAGGAATCTGGTGATAAGCTGAATGTAAGTCTAGAGTAGAGAAAAATTTTGAATTCCCCACTGTGGTGATCAATTCTTGTATGTGTGGTAGAGGGTGACAATCTACTAAAATATTCTTATTAAGGGATCTTAAATCAACACACAATCGGAGGTCTCCATTTTTTTTCTTTGTAATAACTACTGGAGAAACCCATTCTGATGCATTTGTTGCCGTAATAATCTTGTCCAACACTAATTTGTCAAGCAACAATTTTAGCTGATCTCTAATGGAGAGTGGAACTGGCCTGACTTTGTGAGCAACAGGGATAGCTCCTTTTTTTAGTCTAATAGTGTGCTCAAACCCCTTCACATACCCAACTTTATCGACAAAGATATCAGGAAACTTTTGTGTGTATTGCTCAGGAACAATATTATTAGGAGCCACATGCAAAACAGATTCTCTATCAACAATGTGTGGTCTCCCACCTAATCTAATGGGATTTTCCTGACCTGGGTATAATACAATACCCAAGCGTGCTAAATCCTTCCACCCAACTATGTTCCTGCCTTTGAAAGCGACATAAATTTTAGTAAAAATGGATCTGCCTAGTATCTCCAAAGTAGCATAGAAAAAACCCAAAAGATCAATGTCCTGATCACCAAAAGCTTTTGGAGCAACATCAGCTTCACTTAGTTTTTTAGAGTAAGGCCACAATTGATAATAAGTACTGTCTGCCAATATAGTGATTGGAGCCCCAGAGTCTGCCATAACGACTACTCCTCTAGAGTCTATAGTTGCCTCACACACAGGACCCTTAAACTGAATTTTAGAACACCCCCCTTTACTTTGATTAACCATATCAACAGTGAGAACTAGAGTAGAAACTCTCCCAGAACACTGATCCAGCTCCTCTACCTCTTCAGCATTCACATTGCTGATTCTCATTTTGGATCCAGAATTTGTTTGTCTGCAAACTACCTGGAAATGGCCAAACTTACCACACTTCATGCGCCTTTTCCCTGCAGCAGGACAATTTGGATTGTTCCCTAAGTGACTGTTGGAACCACAACGATAACAGGCCTTGCCTGTTTGTTTTTGCACCTTCCTCATTTTAATAGATTTCTCCCTTACAAAATTCACTTCGGTTCCCTCCACTAAATGATTGACACTACGCTCACTATGATCGCATAACGCATGCGCAACACTTTGTCCACATACAACTCTAGAAGTGACAATTGACCTTTCAATAGCCTTGGCTAAATCAATAAGCTCATCCAAAGAGGGATTGCGACAAGCTAGGAGACGCTCTTGAATTTTCTTAGAATAGCAATGAAAAACAAATTGGTCTCTAATATACGTGTCAACCATGTTGCCAAAGTCACATTTAGATGCAAGCACCCGTAAATTAGCCAAATATTCATCTACGGATTCATCTAAAGACTGCTTGCACATAGCAAAGTTGAATCTTTCTAATAAAACATTTGAGTCATCCGAATACTGTTTTTTGATCCTCTCCTTTCCTTCGATGTAAACATCCCAAATTGCATTGTCTCCTTGCGGCGGTTGAATTACTGGTAAATTGTCAAAAACACGCTGACCCGCTATTCCTAGGTGGTTGAAAAGAAGGGCCAATTTCCTGGATGGTGAATAACTAATAGCATCTATTGCCGATAAATAATTTTCAAAAATTCTCAGCCATTCATTCCATCTTATCTCCGGCTTACCTCCTTTTTGCAAAAAAGGAGGAGGCTGCATGACCAGATGATTTGATGCCATGTCAACTCAGTGAAATTTGAGTCCAAGAAATACCCAAAAGAGATTGTCCTGAGTTGTAAAACTAGCAAATATGAGTCCCTAAAATGAAAATATATATATAAATATATATATATTTTTTTATTTATAAATCCATAAATTAGAAAACTTGCTTGAAGATGTCAGAATTCACATTTAAACAATGTCTAAACGAAGAGCAATACTGTGCCTCCCAGTTTTTTTTTTTTTTTTTTTTCCTTTATAAAACGGTGGCGTTAGCACGTCGTCCTAGCAACTAACGCATGAAACAGGAAGTAGAGTGCTGTTGTAGGACACCATTTCCATCGCTTTCGTTGGCGTAAATGCGTTGCCTCGGCAACTGACGCGCAAAACAAGAGACGCGCGTTGCCCAGCAACAATCAGCACACTGGACGTACCCACGCATGCGCGCAAGACAGCTGTGCACGCGAGTTTCCACACGCAGCACTGTGCGCTCGAGCGCTTAACGGCACGGGCGCTCCAAAACCTGTAAACAATCTTCACCAGGGCTTACCTGGCTGTAGAAAATCGCGGTAAGAAGGCGTTTTTTTTTTTTTTCTTTCCTTTAATCTCTTTAATCTCTGGCAAAACGGCACCATTAAATCTCCACTTCTGGTCAGGCCGCGCAGTCTCACCTCAAATAGCGGTCGGTGGATCAAAACAATTCACCCCACTCCTGGTACCAAATTGTAGCGTGGGTGATGTGCAGAGTACACGAAAACGAAAAGAACACTTTACATCCAAATTGTAGATTCTTCTTTATTCTAAGGTAAAGATCCACAACAGCAAAAGAAGTCCTGACAAGTCCAGAGCCAGAGTCCAACTGACCTGATTCTGGAATCTCACCAGCACTCCGATGCTATGTGGAATAGAGAACATAGAATATAGAACACAGACAAAGTAAATGTGACACAAACCAAGTAACATATTACACCGAGGTCACAGCAGCACTTGCAGTGTAGGTCCTCTCCTGTCGAAGATCAGGTATCGAGTGATTCAACAGCTAGAAAATGGCGGTCACGTCCGCGGCGGTGTGTACCATCACCGCCGGCGTACATCGTCATTGGCTCCTGGGACCCATAGGGTCCAATGTTAACCAATGCAGCATTGCGCCGCGGTCTTCGACCGCCTACCGCGACGGTGTACAACGCCAGTGCAGTTACCTCACATCCCATTGTCCCGCTTTAGAGGTCAGGCAGCCACCATTTCAGGGGCCCACATGGCCTAATTACCAACTGCGTCACACATACCTAGGCCTACTCTCAACACACATACAGGCCAGATTTTGTGTATGAATCGTGTTCTGTGTAGACTGTGGGTACATACCTCTGAGATGTTTGACTCTGTGCTCGCTGTTGTCCTTCATAGGCACCGTCCGCTGGGACATGTGAGGAGATGGCGGAATCCTCCGATGTACCGACCGCTGGTGGACCTGTCGACAATGGAGGAAAGAAATGTGATTATCACCTACAGGTTTGACCGTGCCACAATCCAGGAACTGTGTACCCAGTTGGAGTAAGGACCTGATGTCAGCAATCCGCCATCCCACAGGAATCCCCCCTCAAGTGCAGGTGCCATCAGTGCTCCATTTCCTTGCAAGTGGGTCTTTTCAAACAACTGTGGCCATGGCATCAGGGATGTCCCAGCCTATGTTTTCCAACGTATTGTCCAGAGTGTTGTCTGCCCTTCTGAAACACATGCGGAGCTACATAGTTTTCCCTCAGGTGGAGGACTTGCCTACAGTGAAAGGTGACTTCTATGCCCTTGGACATATCCCCAACATCATAGGTGCCATTGATGGGACCCATGTGGCTTTGGTCCCCCCCACAGGAGGGAACAGGTGTACAGGAACCGGAAGAGTTATCATTCCATGAATGTACAGATGGTATGTTTGGCCGAACAGTACATCTCCCATGTGAATGCCATGTTCCCTGGCTCAGTGCATGACTCCGGAATAGCAGCATCCCTTATGTGATGGGTCAACTCCAGAGGCACTGTGTGTGGCTATTAGGTGACTCTGGTTACCCCAACCTGTCATGGCTACTGACCCCAGTGAGGAATCCCAGGACCAGGGCAGAGGAACGCTACAATGAGGCCCATGGGCGGACTAGGAGGGTGATCGAATGCACCTTTGGCCTCCTGAAGGCCAGGTTTAGGTGCCTCCATATGACAGGTGGATCCCTATTCTACTCACCAAAGAAGGTGTGCCAGATCATCGTGGCCTGCTGTATGCTTCATTACGACAGGTGCCTTTTCTGCAGGAGGATGGTCCAGATGGCGGTGTTGTGGCAGCTGTGGAGCCTGTGGACAGTGATGAGGAGGAAGCAGAGGAAGAAGACATTGACAACAGGGACTCAGTCATCCAGCAATATTTCCAGTGACACACAGGTGAGAATACATTCCTGCCTACTACAAGTACATTTACACTTCTACCTCTATCCTGTCTGTCGATTTCACCCAGTGTATGGTCACTGAGTTGTCACTTTCCCTTACGGTTTCACAGGTGTGGGTCCCACTGTGTATCATCTGCTTAGATTCCTCATGGAATAGAGCTGTGTGACATAGGTATGTTGACATTACTATTTCCTGTAAATTGTGTCACTGTAATTGCAAATACACTATTTCGAAATCACAGACAGACTCCAGATCTTTTGGTGCTTTAGGTGTGTTTATTTACATACAAAATATTGGAGGGGGAAGTCAAATGGTGAGGGGTGATGGCGGAGGAGTGTCCATGGCAGAGTCCAGTCTATTAGTCTCACAGGTGCATTGCCCATATGGGCATAGGAAGTGGAGTTGGGGCAGTTTCAATATGGACAGGGTGACAAAGTGGGACAGTGGGACAGTGGGATGACAATCAG
Source organism: Pleurodeles waltl (assembly GCF_031143425.1). Taxonomy (NCBI): domain Eukaryota; kingdom Metazoa; phylum Chordata; class Amphibia; order Caudata; family Salamandridae; genus Pleurodeles; species Pleurodeles waltl. Next base: position 816,909,775 of record NC_090446.1, on the reverse strand, counting down.
GGTGGTCTCATTTCTTGGTGGGGGGCTTGGCATCGTGCTCTGTCTTGTTCCTGGATCTCAGGGACCGTTTGCGGGGTGGTTCTCCCTCTGCAGGGGGTGGGGTGGTGGTGTGGTGGTCCTGTGGTGGTGCCTCCTGTCCACTAGCGCCGGCGGAGGAGGTGGGCAGTTCATCGTCCATGCCAGTGTCAGGGGCCCCTTGTAGTGCCACAGTGTCCCTCCTGGTGTTGAGTATTTCCTTCAACACCCCTACGATGGTGCCCAGGGCGGAGCTGATGGTTCTGAGTTCCTCCCTGAACCCCAAATACTGTTCCTCCTGCATGCGCTGGGTCTCCTGAAACTTGGCCAGGACCATTGCCATCGTCTCCTGGGAGTGGTGATATGCTCCCATGATGGAGGAGAGGGCCTCGTGGAGAGTGGGTTCCCTTGGCCTGTCCGCCCCCTGTCGCACAGCAGCCCTTCCAGTTCCCCTGTGTTCCGGGGCCTCCGTCCCCTGGACCGTGGGCCCACTACCACTGCCCCCAGGTCCCTGTTGTTGTTGGGGTGGTGGGTTATCCTGGGTTCCCTGTAGTGGTGGACACACAGCTGATTGACGTGTCCTGGGGACGGAGGTATGGGCCCGCTGGGTGGGTGCTGTGTTGGTGTTACCAGAGGGGGGAAGGTCTGTAGAGGCCTGTGCCTGTGTGAAGGGAACCGACTGTCCCGAGGCCCACGATGGTCCGGGCTGGTCATCTAGATCCAGGTGGACAGAGCTGCTGCTGTCATCACTGTGGGCCTCTTCTGTGGGTGGAGTGGAGATGTCTGGACCCTTCTGTCTGGTGACGTTGGGTAGTGGTCCTGCAGGGGTGGAAAAGCATGATTATTGCATCTGTGTGTGTCATGGTGTGCAATGGGTGGGTGACCGTGTACCCCAGTGCTGGCATTCCTGTGTGGGGGCTTGTGTGATGATGGTTTAGGGGGGTGTATGGGTATGTGCAGTGGGCATGCTTTCGTCATGGGTGTCCATGCGTTGTTGTTGCATGCAGGGCTTGGTGTTGGGATGTGTGGTTTGTGATATTGGTATATTTGTGAGGAGTTGGAGTGATGGGGGGGGCGAGGGTGGGGGTATGTGATAGCATGCAGTTAGGGTGGGGGATGTAATAGCTAAGATTTTACTTACCAGAGTCCATTCCTCCACCTACTCCTGCGAGGCCCTCAGGATGCAGAATCGCCAAGACCTGCTCCTCCCATGTTGCTCGTTGTGGGTGAGGAGGTGGGGGTCTGCCGCCAGTCCGCTGAACCTCCTGGTGGTGTCTTGAGACCACGGAACGCACCTTCCCCCGTAGGTCGTTCCACCTCTTCCTGATGTCCTCCCGATTTCCTGTGTGTTGTCCCACTGCGTTGACCCTGTCGACTATTCTTTGCCATAGCTCCATCTTCCTTGCAATTGAGGTGTGCTGCGCCTGGGATCCAAATAGCTGTGGCTCTACCCGGACGATTTCCTCCACCATGACCCTGAGCTCCTCCTCAGAAAACCTAAGGTGTATTTGCCGTGCCATGGGGTGGTGTAGGTGATGTGTGGGGTGGTGTGTGTGGTGATAAGTGTGGTGATATGTAGTGGTGTGTGGTGTTTTGTGCGTGGAAGTTGTGTGGGTGATGGTGTTGTGTACCTGTGGATGCAAGTTTGTTGATGGTGGTGTTTCTCTCTGGCCTTCTCTCTGTAATTGTGGTCGTAGGGGTTTGTGGGTGATGTGGGTGTGTGTTTTATATAGTATTGGGTGTATGGGAGTGGTGTGTGTATGTGTATCAGGTGTGTGTATTTCGAATTGTCCAATGTGGCGGTGTTTTGTATGTGTGTGTGTATTTTGAGCGCAGCGGTGTGTACCGCCAATGGAATACCGCGGTTGAAAGACCGCCGCGTGGATTCGTGTGTCGTGATAGTGTGGGCGTATTTCTGTTGGCGTGACGGTGGAGGTTTTGTTATCGCCAGTTTATCACTGACCTTTGGTGTGGCGGACTTGTGTGGGTGTCGTATTCCGAGATGTGGGTCATAATAGCTGTGGCGGAATTCCGCGGCCGCGGCGGTGTGTTGGCGGTCTTCTGCACGGCAGTAAGCGGCTTTTACCGCCAATGTTGTAATGATCCCCAAAGTATTTTGAGGCATGAGAAATCTCATTTGTGTTACCCTAGTGCAGGAGCTACTTCTGTTCAATAAAAATCAACCTGTGCTACGAACACAAATTATCAGTGTTATAAAAGTGACAACTTCAGACAAGACTCCATTAGTGAGCACTTCTTGCATAATTCCTATTAGTGACCACCTTGCCCCTAATAGCCAAATCACCAGCAATAATATCAATAAAAAACATCAATTGTAATTTTAAATGCTTCTACATGTCATAACTGTCATATGTACAGTGCGTTCTGGCACCCCAGAAAGAGCATCATTAATACGACCCCTCAATCCAGCATGAAATAACATTTAAATATCTGTCATAATTATATTTTTCTAGTAACATCAGCTTATCTGTTCTGATGATGCACACGTTTTTAAATGTATCTTTTTCCACATTTCTAAACATACCCAATTAAATCAAACAAAAATATGTTGTTTACTATTGTGGGCTTCACATAGAGGAGCTAGTGACAGGTACCTGGAGAGCTATCAGTAAGTAACTCTTGAGCTATGTGCTAGAGTACCCTGCCCACGCAACTGCCTGGGATTATCAGTGTTCAGGTGATTGTGTGATCAGTAATGTGCTTATCTCTGGATTTCTCACTTGTTGATGTCGGGTAGGGATATCCTGGGACACCAGAAATGTGGTAGGTGTAGATTCAATCCTCTCTGCCATTAACTCTTCCTGAAACCCCTCTGATGCCACGTCTTGGTAGGTTTCTATGTATGAGGAAAAACGATTGCTTTCATCTGAATGTCACGTTCAATAGTTTTCAAATACAACATTAGTTTTTTAAGAAACAGATACACTTTTGAACCTGTATTCATCTAAAAACTGAAAAAAGCATACTTTAAATTGTACTAACCTAAGCCTCTTGCAATGCATTGCTACAGCATTTTCAATGGCATTTCTGAGTTCATCAAACTACATGCTGGTAGTCTAACCTTTAAAACCTGTTTTTTTATATATGTATTACTGACATTTGACACTTACCTGTTGCTGTAGGTGGTGGTACTGAAGTGTCTATGTTGGTCACTCCCAACCCTGATTCTGGATGGAAAATGTAGCGCTCTCTGCAGGCAGCATACCTGCCAATGACTATGCTACACATGGAGCTGTAAATCACTGCTCTTTATACCTCTGAATATACCTGTGAACTACAACATTATAAACCAATCTTTCATTACATTTCATTGTAGCCATTATGTCATAGTGATGCTGAGCCAGAATGGTTCCATCCTAAAACGTGCAAGACACTACAACCCCAAACCCTGTTGAAAAAAAAATTATATATTTTTTTAAATCGATAGACATACACACACGCATATTCTGTGGCAGGGATTGTTGTAGTTGGTAAGGAGTCAGCAACAGTCACTGATTTTTCTAAGACAGTCGTTCATCCTTTTGAGTTGAAGACTGAAGAAACACAGGCCTAAAGTGAGAAGAATCTCTGTTAGAGTACTTTCCTGGCACTGTGCAGTCACCTTATGCCCCTTCATAGACACCACTTGGAAAAGTTCAACATCATAGCATCATAGAGAGCATCAAATTTGCTTTCGTGCATCTGGTGGGCAATCACCAAATCTCCTTTTCTAAACAAGATGTCTTTGCATGTCGCCTCTTGTCTCCTTAAGATTTCATTTTCTGCTTGTTAACCAAGTCCTTTGTGTGACCTTTGTCTCTATTGTCGTCCATTTAGGTAACGTGGTTGTCATTGCTCTCCCAAACATCAACTTGCAGGACTTTCACATGTGGTCAAGTGGGGTGTGGAAAGATAAGCACAGAAACTAGAATTCAATACTGTTTTCAAACTACGCTTCTCAATAAATGCACACTACTGTTTTCTTTAAAATGTTCAACAAGTCCATTGGCTTGCAACCATAAAGGTGTAATCCTTTGATGCTTGAAGCTGCGATGCTCCAAGAACTCTGAATTATTTACTATTAAAGGAGGGTCCATTATCAGACTTCACAATGGCTGGGTTGCCCCATGTTGCGAATGTGTCATCTAGTTTTTCAATAACTCATTTGTGAGTTGTAGATGAGAGATCTCCAACCAACAGAAAATGTGAGTATTCATCTACAATCACCATTAAATGAAGTCCATTATCAAGTGGACCAAACAAATATATAGCTATTGTCTCCCATGCAAATCTAGGGAATTTCTTCATGTTTAGAGTATGTTTAGTAACATTGGTTGACAGACAATTTCATATGTGACAGGCCTTGAGTTCCTTTTTAACTCTTTCATCTAAGTATGGAAACCAAACTCAGTCTCAGAGAGCTCTCTTTGTGACAACAATACCACAATGTCCTTCATGAGCACCTCCAATCACTTTCTGTCGTAGACTTTCCGGAGTCAGGATTTGTGACCTTCGCAGTATACGTCCTTCCCGAGCTGAGAACAATTAATCTTTGAGATTTTTGTATTTTTGATATTCGCCACCCTCATTGAGAGGTTGAATGTGGTTGTTGCACAAATGATGTGTAATTATGTCTTATAACTTCAGCATATCACTGTCATGGCTTGCGGCAGTGACAATCTGGAATAATGAAAAAATATGCAGCTAGTGTACTTGATTTCATAATGAAATTAATGTAGGCCTCAGCTATCTTGGATTGAGTACCATCACCATGTATGGGCACTCTCAAAAAGTAGTCAGCAGGATTCTGATCTTTTGCTGAATGATGCTCAATTGTATAATCATACTCTTGTAATCAATAGTCTCCATAATTCAATGCAAGGAGGCATCTTGTCTCTTGGACTGCCAAAGATGGTCAACAAAGCTTGATGATCAGTTACCAGCATAAAAGGCTTACCTTAAAGGAATGCATAGAAATGTCCACAGGCTGATACCGCAGTCAAACTTTCTTTCTCAGGTTGTGAGTAAGCACAATGTGTTTGACACAAACGTCTACTAGCATAGGCCACAGTATGCCGTCAAGCATTTGGACATCCACTATGCTACGCAAAGATAGCACCTAACCCGTTTGGGCTAGCATCAACCACAATAACTGTATGAAGCTTTGGATTAAAGTATGCCATTTCAGTAGAATTTTCATTGCACTTTTGATTTTCTTGAACCTTTTCCCACATTCTCTTTGTCTGCTCTTGTAGTGGAGCACTAACAGTGGCAAAGTCCTGTATAATCTTGAACATTAACTGGCCATTCCAAGAAAAGAATATACCTTTGAAACATCTTGTGAGGAATAGCATTTGACATAGCTTGTACTTTTGCAGGATCAGGCGCCACCCCCCCATTAGAAAAGATATAGCCAAAGAATTTCATTTTTAACTTGTTGAACTCACGCTTGTCTGCATTAAAGGACAAACCTGCATCACTGAGTATTTTACATACTTGTGCGAGGGCCCTACCGTGTTCCTTCTGTGTAGCTCCAAAAATAATATGTCATTGCTGTAGTTGAATGCATTTACAGGCTGCATGATACATCGAATGATGTCTTGGAAAAATTTTGCAGCCAATGACACACCAAAACAATGGGCCTGATTATGACTTTGGCAGTCAGTCTGCCAGATCGCCATATTGGCAGTCTCAAAAAGACCACTGTGCCACCGGTCCCTAGCATGCCGTATTACATTGTATATAGGCAGAACCGCGGCCTACCAAGCAAAAAGGGCAGACTGCCAATGGGGCGGCATGTAGGCATTGCGACCTCCAGCCTATTAGAAACACACAGTCACCATGGCGGTCTCTCTGCAGTGGCAAAGCTACTGCGGCCAACCACCACGGTCCGTGCTCAGCAATGTAACAGACAAGTGAACACAAAAGCAACGCAGCTGACACACTTTGGCCCAGTGGAACCACCTGCAAAGCACACTATAAAACAAAGACCTTCAAATCCTTTGCATTTCCCCTGCACTCTGAAGAACACTGATGACCATTTTCTCATTTTACAAACGATCAGACACCCCATTATTTTTTTCACCATCTAAATATGAGACCCTGCACATAGTTTTGTCCAGCTACACTTTATTGCACTTCCGCTGTTAAGCAAGTGCCTGTCACACACTTTAGTTGTCCACCATGTCACGTCTTTTTCTGAAGAAGACTTAAGAGTCATGGTGGATGAAGTCATAGGAGTAGAGCCGCAATTATTTGGAGCCCAGCATACTTCTCACAGTAGGAAAACGGAACTGTGGCAAAGGTTAGTCGACAGAGTGAATGCTGTAGGCGCCACTCTATGCACAGAGGAAGACATTAAGAAGAGGTGGAATGACCTAAGGGCTAATGTCCATTCCCTGGCCTTCAGGCAGCATCTAAAGATCAACAAGAATAGGACAACATTTGAGTGGTTGATGTTAGCTGGAGCTCTTACCGCCGGTCAGAAGACCGCCAACATACCGACGCGGCCGCAGTAAACCGCCACGGTCATTCTGACCCACAACTGCCAAACCGCCAAAAATCCGACATCCACTGAAGGCCGCCTCATCAGCGGTCAGCGATAAACTGGAGATGACCAAACCTCCACCGTCACGCCAACACAAACACCCCCATGCCATTACGACCCACGAATCCACGCGGCGGTCTTTCAACCGCGGTATTCCATTGGCGGTACGCACCGCCGCGCTCAAATTACACACACCTTTACAAAACACAGCCACATTGGCCAAATCGAATTACAACCACCTGATACACATACACACACCACTCCCACACACTCATCACCATATAAAACACACACCCACATCACCCACAAACCCCCACAATACGAAAATCAGAGACAAGGCGCAATACACAGAGAGAGAGCACAGGGAACGCAAACCACAACACAGACAGGAACCCAACATCATCACCCCCACCACATCTACGCACAAAACACCACACACCACCACACACATCACCACAAACACCACCCCACACCTCATCCACACCACCCCATGGCACCCCAAAGACACCCCAGGTTCTCGGACCAAGAACTCAGGGTCATGGTGGAGGAAATAATTAGGGTAGAGCCCCAGCTCTTCGGCACACAGGTGCAGCACACCACAATAGCCAGGAAGGCAGAGCTATGGCAAAGGATCGTCGACAGGGTCAACGCTGTGGGACAGCATCCCAGAAATCGGGAAGACATCTGAAAGCGCTGGAACGACCTACGGGGGAAGGTGCGGTCGATGGTGTGAAGACACAACATCGCTGTGCAGAAGACTGACGGAGGACCCCCACCCACTCCAACCGAATTCACAGCATGGGAGCAAGAGGTCTTGAACATCCTGCATCCTGAGGGCCTCGCTGGAATAGGCGGAGGAATGGACTCTGGTAAGTCTAATCTCAACTACTTCACCCCCACCAACCACCAGCATGCCAACCCACACCCCCACCCTCACCCCTAACCCCCCAGCACACATACTCCCTGTTAATGTCTCACCAGCACAACCCACCCAACCCAACCCCAACCCCTGAATGCCAACACAAACCATGGACACCCATCACCTAAGCATGACCACTGCACCTTCCCATCCCCCCCCCACAAACCACCCTCACAACTCCTCCCACATGGGACTGCCAGCACTGGGCGACAAGGGCACCCCCAAATCGCACGCCATGGCACACACAAAATCAATAACCATACTCTTTTACCCCTGCAGGGCCCGAACGCCAACACACCGTCCATGAGGGTCCAGATTTGTCCATCCCACCCCCAGAACAGGCCCCCAGTGATGACAGGAGCTCTGTCGACCTAGAACCTGATGACCAGCCCGGACCATCGGGGACCTCTGGACAGTCGGTTACCCTCAGTCAGCCACAGGCCACAGCAGACCAACCCCCCTCTGGAAACAACAGCACAGCACCCACCAAGCGGGCCCATGCTTCTGTCTCCAGGACAGGTCAAGCAGCGGTGTGTCTACCAGTACAGGGCACCCAGGGTAACCCACAACCCCAACAACAACAGGGACCTGGGGGCACTGGTAGTGGACACACCGTCCAGGGGACAGAGGCCCAGGAACAAAGAGGAACTGGGAGGGCTGCTGTGCGACAGAGGGAGGACAGGCCTAGGGAACCCACTGTCCAAGAGGCCCTCACCACCATCATGGGAGCGTACCACCACTCCCAAGAGACGATGGCGACGGTCCTGGCCAGGTTCCAGGAAATCCAGGCCATGCAGGAGGGCCAGTACATGGGGTTCCGGGAAGAAGTGCGCAGCATCAGTTCCGCAATGGGTACAATCGTGGTGGCACTCAACCAGATTGTCACCACATTGCAGGACCATGTGGCCACCCAAAGGGCCCCTGCCACTAGCATGGAGGAAGAACAGCCCACCACCTCCGCCGGCGCTAGTGGTCAGGAGGCCCCGACACAACAGCAACGGCCCACCCGGACCCCACCCCCTGCAGAACAAGAACCACCCCGCAAGAAAGGCCTGAGATCTAGGAAAAAGACAGAGTAGGATGTCAAGACCCCCGCCATGCACGGAAACCCACGGATGCCATCTCACTGTCCCACTTGTTCACCCTGTCCAACCTTGAACTGCCCCTGCTCCACCTTCCACAGGCATATGGACAATGCACCTGTGCGAACGAGAGTATGGACTCTGCCATGGACATGCCTCCACCATCACCCAGCACCCTTTTTGAACTCTACACCTATTTGAAAACTTCAATAAACACAATTATTGCCCAAAAACCAACTGGATTCTGCTATCTATTTATTTAAACAAAATGTAATCGATATAACCAACAAAACATTTCCAGTTACATTGTGATGACAACATACCAGTGTCACACAGCGGTAGTCCATGGGGATAAAAACCAGAGGGCACTCCGTGGGGATCGGAGCACTGTAATAGGAAGTGATATACACAACTAAGTTACCATACATTGGGGTGAAAGGTCAGACAGTAGAGAGCCACTACAGTTACAGATATAATACAATGCAGGAGTAGCTTATTACCTGTGTGTCACTGGAAATACTGCAGTATCACTCTGTCCCTGTTGTCTGTGTCGTCCTCTTCGTCTTCCTCCTCTTCACTCTCCGCAGGCTCCACAGCGGCCACAACACCACCATCTGGACCATCCTCCTGCAGGAAAGGCACCTGGCGTCGCAAAGCCAGGTTGTGAAGCATGCAGCAGGCCACGATGATATGACACACCTTCCTTGGTTAGTACATTAGGGATCCACCAGTCATATGCAGGCACCTAAACCTGGCCTTCAAGAGGCCGAAGGTCCTCTCAATGACCCTCCTGGTACGCACATGGGCCTCATTGTACCGTTCCTCTGCCCTGGTCCTGGGATTCCTCACTGGGGTCAATAGCCAAGGCAGGTTTGGGTCACCAGAGTCACCAATTAGCCACACACGGTGTCTCTGTAGCTGTTCCATCACATAAGGGATGCTGCTATTTCGCATGATGTACGCGTCATGCACTGACCCTGGGAACTTGATATTTAAATGGGAGATGTACTGGTCAGCCAAACAGACCACCTGGACATTCATCGAATGATCATTCTTTCGGTTCCTGTACACCTGCTAATCGTCTTTTGGGGGAACCAAGGCCACATGGGTACCATCAATGGCACCAATGATATTGGGAATGTGTCCAACGGCATAGAAATCACCCTTCACTGTAGGCAAGTCACCCACCTCAGGGAAAATGATGTAGCTCCGCATGTATTTCATCAGGGCAGACAATACTCTGGACAACACCTTTAAAAACATAGGCTGAGACATCCCAGATGAAATGGCCACGGTAGTTTGAAATGATCCACTGGCCAAAAAATGCAGTACTGACAGCACCTGCACTAGAGGCGGAATCCCTGTGGGTTGGCGGATGGGTGACATCAGGTCTGGCTCCAGCTGGGCACACAGTTCCTGTATAGTGGCACGGTTGAGTCTGTAGGTGAGTATGACGTGTCTTTCTTCCATTGTCGACAGGTCCACCAGCGGTCTGTACACGGGAAGATTCCTCCGTCTCCTCGCAAGTCCCAGCGGACAATGCCTAGGAAGGACAACATGGAGCACAGAGTCAAGCAACCCACAGGTAAGTGCCCACAGCATGCACAGTACACGAATCTCTCGGGATTGAATGGCTAGTGTGATTGTCGGTGCAAGGCCTAGCCATGTGTGACGCAGTAGGAATTAAGCCATGTGGGCCCTTGAAATGGCGGCTGCCTGACCTGTGAATTGTGACAATGTGAAGTGAGGTCATTGCGCAAGCGTGGCACACCGTGGCGGTAGGCGGTCGCAGGCCGCGGCGCAAAGGCGCATTGGACAACATTGAACCCTATGGGTTTCAGGAGCCAATGGCGGTGAGCGCCAGCGGTCGCGGTACGCACCGCCGCGGTACGCACCGCCGCGGCCGTAACCGCCATTTTTTATCTGCTTGATCACACGAGACCTGAGCATCCACAGGAGAGGACCTATACTGCAAGTGCTGCTGTGACCTCGGTCTGGAAGTGACAATGGCTGCTGCGACTGGGGAAAGGGCCCCCGCCTTCAGTTCCGAGGAGTTGGAGAAGCTCGTGGACGGGGTCCTCCCCCAGTATGCGCTACTCTACGGGCCTCCAGACCAACAGGTGAGTACACGGGGGCAATGCATAGTGCCCAATGCCTGGGTTGAGTGGGGAGGATGTACAATGGAGGGGAGGGCAGCGAAAGACGAATGCATGGCACGACAGATGAGAGCATGTGCCACATGGCAAGGTTGGGGAGGGGGGGCCACTCACATTGAGAATGCAGAAAAGTGATGATGTTTCTCTTCCCCCCCTGTACATGTCACATAGGTCAGCGCCCATCAGAAGATTGACATTTGGCGTGCCATCGCCAAGGAAGTCCGGGCCCTGGGGTCCACAACAGAAGGGGCACCCACTGCCGCAAGAGGTGGGAGGACATCCGCCACGGGAGCAGGAAGACCGCGGAGGCTCTGCTGGGTATGGCCTCCCAACCTAGGAGGGGTGCCAGTCGTACCTTGACCCCCCTGATGTCCCGGATCCTGGCGGTGGCCTACCCCGATTTAGATGGGCGCTTGAGGACATCACAGCAGACACAAGGGGGTGAGTACCAGCACATTCTGCTATTTTGCACGCAGTGGAGGTGCCTGGGTGGGGGAGGAGGGCTGTGGGTATCCCTAGGCCAAGGCGATTTCTGTAGAATAGGCCCACCCGTGAGGTATAGTCCTGTGCCCCCGCCCCCCACCTCTGAAGGGTGCCTAGTAACGCGATTCATGGACCAGTGTATACTGTGTGGGCAGTTGTCGCCCATAGGCTTGTAGGGCATGTCCCAGTGAATGAGTAGTGTACCCCAAGTGCGCAGCGTAGTGCAGGGGGCTTCTGTGTCTGTCCTCTCCGCCAACGGTGTCCCCAATGCATGCACTCAACTTGTCTTTATGTTTTCCACCCCCCCCTTTTCTTTGTTTTTCTGTGAATGTGTGCATTAGCATCATCAGGCGGAGGAGAAGTGGCATCGGCGCAAGAGGGAGCTGCATCTCACATGCCCCGGAGGGCCATGCAACGGACTCCGACATGACCAGTGAGACGGAGTGCGAGGGGGGCTCCACCACGGGGACCCGTGCAGACATCAGCAACACCGACACGTCCTCGGAAGGGAGCTCCCTTGCGGTGGCGGCAACATCCGTGCCCAGCGATCCTACAGGTACAGCCGCCACCCAGCGCACCAGCTCCGCCCTCCCAGCAGCCCCTCGGCCTTCGGCCCGTGCCCGCAAGGCCAGGAAGCCGGCCATCTCCTTCGCCCCAGGCACCTCAGGCCCTGCCCCAGTCACCCCTGCTGCCCTCAGTGAGGAGGTCATTGACCTCCTGAGGACAATCATTGTTGGGCAGTCTACCCTTTTGAATGCCATCCAGGATGTGGAGAGGGAGGTGCATCAAAGCAATGCATACCTGGAGGGCCTTCATTCGGGTCAGGCTGCCCATCAACGATCGTTCAATGCTCTGGCCTCAGCACTGACGGCAGCAATTGTCCCTGTCTCCAGCCTCCCTCTTCTGACTCCCTCCACCCAGTCCCACTCCCCTGTTCCTCTGCCTATCCCATCCACACCTAAAGACCAGCCTGTACCACACCTCAACACCCAAGGGCAGCTCATCCAGACATAAGCACCACAGGACACACAAGCATTCACCCAAGCAACATCCAGATGCAGACATGCCAACAGTCACTACCTCCTCTGTGTCCCCCACCTCCTCGGCTCCCTCCTCCCTCCCTGTGACGTCTCCACACACACCTGCAAGCACACCACCATCAGCCATTGCACCCATCACCAGCACACCCTCCAGACCAGTCCGCACACGTGCAGTCACCACCCCCACTGCCATGTACACGTCCCCTGTGTCCTCTCCCAGTGTGTCTGTCACCCCCGCTTCACAAACACACAAACACAGGCAGGCACCCAAACAACAGCCATCCACCTCACATCAGCCTCCTGCCCAAGCACCTGCACCCAAAGACAGCACACTTGACTCTCCTACAACCACATCCTCTTCCTCCACTCCCATACCCACTCCAGCTCCCCTTCCCATAGCTCCAAAGAAATTCTTCCTCTCTAAACTTGACCTCTTTTCCTCACCTGATCCACCCCCTCCATCCCGTAAGAGTTCCACAAACACCTCAGCCACCACCAGCCCAGCAACTCCCAAGAACGTTGTGCCTGGTTTTTGGAGTCCGCCCTTTCCTTGGGCTGGGACATCGTCCAGCAGCAAAGGCACAGCCAGCCCCCCCCCCTGGGAAGAGGAGCAAAAAAGTGAAGGTCAGGCGCGACAGGCCTGATACGCCTGCCCCCAAGGAGGGGAGCCTTGCACCATCACCTGCCACATCGGGTAAGGGAGCCAAGGGCCACGGACAGTCTGCCAAGGAGGGCAGGGGCAGCAAGGAGCAAAAGGCAGGGAGCAGCCGACCTGGCCATGAGGGCCCCACCAGCCCCATTCCGGGGCTATCGGAGGAGACCCAGGGCCCCAGGACTCCATCACAGGAGGGCCCTGCAACGGAAAGGTCAGATGCAGACTGAGCAGCAAGTATTGGGCAGGTGTGGTTCACTGGAAACACAAGACAGGCACCGCTGACCAGGGCACCGCCGTCTCAAGCACCGCTCCGCTGGGCCCTTCCTGTCAAGCACCGCTCCGCTGGGCCCTTCCTGTCAAGCACCGCTCCGCTGGGCACCGCCGTCTCAAGCACCGCTCCGCTGGGCCCTTCCTGTCAAGCACCGCTCCGCTGGGCACCGCCGTCTCAAGCACCGCTCCGCTGGGCCCTTCCTGTCAAGCACCGCTCCGCTGGGCACTGCCGTCTCAAGCACTGCTCCGCTGGGCCCTTCCTGTCAAGCACCACTCCGCTGGGCCCTTCCTGTCAAGCACCGCTCCGCTGGGCCCTTCCTGTCAAGCACCGCTCCGCTGGGCTCTTCCTGTCAAGCACGCTCCGCTGGGCCCTTCCTGTCAAGCACCGCTCCGCTGGGCACCGCCGTCTCAAACACCACTCTGCTGGGCCCTTCACCTCAAGCACCGCTCCGCTGGGCCCTTCCTGTCAAGCACTGTTTCGCTGGGCCCTTCCTGTCAAGCACCGCTCCGCTGGGCACCGCCGTCTCAAGCACCGCTCCGCTGGGCTCTTCCTGTCAAGCACCGCTCCGCTGGGCCCTTCCTGTCAAGCACCGCTCCGCTGGGCACCGCCGTCTCAGGCACCGCTCCGCTGGGCCCTTCCTGTCAAGCACCGCTCCGCTGGGCACCGCCGTCTCAAGCACCGCTCCGCTGGGCCCTTCATCTCAAGCACCACTCCGCTGGGCCCTTCCTGTCAAGCACCGCTCCGCTGGGCACTGCCGTCTCAAGCACTGCTGGCCCATTGGCAGTCCCGGTTCTGTGTCGGGCAGGGCTTCACGAGGCACTCTGCCCACCATGCCTCCTCCATGACCAGTGGACTCTGTACTCCACCTGATGGACTGTGGCTTTGCACTCCCCAGGATGGCACAGTGGGCAAGCCACCCACTGTAGAGACTTGAGAGACTGTGGCTTTGCACTCCCCAGGATGGCACAGTGGGATAGCCACCCACTGTAGAGACTTGACAGACTGTGGCTTTGCACTCCCCAGGATGGCACAGTGGGCAAGCCACCCACTGTAGAGACTTGAGAGACTGTGGCTTTGCACTCCCCAGGATGGCACAGTGGCCATGGAGGCCCTTCGTGGATCTGGTGTCGTGGACTCATGTGGCTGAGGTGCCCCCCCTTCCCTTCCCCCTGAGGTGCCTGTTTTTTATTTTTGTGATGCCCCAGCAGTGTTCTCTCCAATGGACTCGATCTCGTGTGTGGGCTTTGCCCATGTGTTGCTGCACATTGGCCCACGGACATTTGAACTTTGAATGACTGGACTGGACTTTTGCTACTTGTGTGGATATGGTTCTAGATGTGTATTGCTTCTTCATATATTGCTAAGGTCGCTATACTTTATTTTTGCAATAATATAGTTCTACTTTTACATTCATTGCCTTTTGTCTTTGCTTTTTGGGGGGGGGTTGGGGGTGTCACGCTGACTTTTTTATCTGCATAGGTGTGTGGGTATTTCGGCGGGGGTGGGGGTGGGTGTGTGGCGTATGTGTGTGCCCGTAACCTTTCCTCCTCCCCCCCTCCCCTGTGTCGTAGGTGCAGTACTCACCGTTGTCGTCCGCGCCGAGGTTCGTGATCCTGGAAAAAGAGCAGGAAGGCAATGGCCGGGAGGATGTGGAGTTCGGGTTCCATGCTGTTCCGATTCCGCGTGGAGTGTGTCGAGGTAAGCGTTTTCCATTGGAGATGTCTGTTTCCGCCATGTTTTTATCGGCGGGGCTCCCGCCCCGGAAAAGGTGGCGGATTGGTGAGTCGTGATAGGGTGGGCGGTACATTGTCTCCCGCCTGCCTGTTGGCAGTGACCGCCGCGCTGTTTGTTAGTCCCGCCGTGGCAGTCGGAGTGTTAATGCGGCGGTCTGTGTTGGCGGTTCCCGCCAGGGTCAGAATTAAAATTTTTGGGCCGCCAGCCTGTTGGCGGGTTGGCCGCCGCTTTAACACTGACCGCCAGGGTCAGAATGACCCCCAAAGTCTGTAACCTACATTCCCTGGACCTGTCCATGTCCACTTCGTATGTCTGAGCAGCGTCACATACCTGCCAATGTAACAAACCTGAAATGCCCATATGAAGATGTCATGGTGAAGGTAACTGAACAAAGAACAAAACAAGGAACATAGATATGAAACAATACACATGACACAAGTCACATAGAAAGCATCTGGAGAAGAAAATACATCACAATAAATCTAACACAAAAAAGCAACATCATCAAGGTGTGGATGTATCAAAAGCTACCTAATCAAACATCCTGTGGTTGATTTTGCCTGAGCATCAGCTCCCTAACTATTTCAAAGAATTTACTACACACATTATAAAAACTGCAGTTCATTGTACAGTCAAAGTCATGACATCACATGACATACATAAACATAAGCTATTGAGTAGATCTTGCTGCAAGTCATCTCCTTCCTTTTCACCACCATCATCTTCATTTGCCATTTCAGAATTCTCACTCGGTGACACCATAGGCTCCCCCTCCGTTGGGATTTAAGGGATATTCCTCAACAGGGCGATGTTAGGGAGCATGCAGCATGCCACAGTGATTGGACACACCTTCCCTGGTGAGTACAGGAGGGTTCCCCCAGCCTTGTCCAGACAACAAAATCAGGCCTTCAGGAGCCCATAAGCCTGCTCCACTTCCATCTGTGTTCTTCATAGGTCCTCATTGAAGCAGATGTCCCCTGGCATAGTTGGATTCCTCAGTGGTGTTAAATCCAAGGATGGTTTGGGTATGCTGAGTCTCCTGTTTTAGAATGAGACATGGGTGCCACAATTAGTCACTCACTTCATGATTGTTGCACCTGACATCGCACACACAAAATCAGGACAGATGTGAATTATTAACCAGCCAGGCCCTTTCTGGTTGCAGTTGTGACATCAGATGGGGTATTGTGCTGTTCTGCATTACAAAGGAATCATGGGATGATCCAGGGAACCAGGCAGAAACATTTGAGATGTAGAGATTTGACAACAGACAAGTTACACCTTGATAGACAAGATGTTTTTACTATTTCAATGGACTTGTTCACTGGCTTGCGGTGGCACCAAGGTATCATGTGTCCCATCAATGGCTTCCACCACATGTGAGAGGTGATCAAAACCATAGACGTTAGCCTTCACATTGGCCAAATCCTCATGTCTGGGGAACCTGATGTAGCTATCAATGTGTTTCAGTAGTGCTGAAAGCAGGTTTCTTAGCACAGTTCTGTACATAGGTTGGGACATGCCACCAGATATGGCCACTGCATGTTGGAAGGACTCTGTGACCAAGAAGTGTAAGACTACAATGAGTTTCACCATGGGTGGTAAGCATGTTGGATTACTGTTGTCAGGCCCTTTCTGGTTGCAGTTGTGACATCAGATGGGGTATTGTGCTGTTCTGCATTACAAAGGAATCATGGGATGATCCAGGGAACCAGGCAGAAACATTTGAGATGTAGAGATTTGACAACAGACAAGTTACACCTTGATAGACAAGATGTTTTTACTATTTCAATGGACTTGTTCACTGGCTTGCGGTGGCACCAAGGTATCATGTGTCCCATCAATGGCTTCCACCACATGTGAGAGGTGATCAAAACCATAGACGTTAGCCTTCACATTGGCCAAATCCTCATGTCTGGGGGAACCTGATGTAGCTATCAATGTGTTTCAGTAGTGCTGAAAGCAGGTTTCTTAGCACAGTTCTGTACATAGGTTGGGACATGCCACCAGATATGGCCACTGCATGTTGGAAGGACTCTGTGACCAGGAAGTGTAAGACTACAATGAGTTTCACCATGGGTGGTAAGCATGTTGGATTACTGTTGTCAGGCATTATATCGAGCTCCAACACACAAAATAAATCCACAATAGTTTGCCAATTCAGATGGAAGAGTTTTAATATGTGACATTCTTCCATGGTTTGAAGGTCTGGCAGTGGACGGCAGACTGAAGCTTGTCACCTCCTTCCTCTCCCAGTGTACCTATTTGTGACATCAGATGAGTTGGAGCATTAGTAAATGTGTACACACAAACATACATGATGTACACAACAAAAATCAATGTGACAATGCAGGAATGAGTGGCACAACATTAAGCACATTACACAACCAAACTGTACTACTTAAGGCCCAAATGTGACCCCCATCGCTAGCTTAACATTTCAGTACAACATGAATTCAGACATCAACCAACTATCTACTCCTCATGTGCCCCACTAAATTTGATGGTCCCTTCCGACCACCAAAAATACTGATACCGGGCGGTGTACCTGGAACCTCCGTTTTATGCCTTCTGTTACCAGCAACATGCTACACTCATGATTGTGCCTGTCAATCTACATAAGAAGGCTGCTGCACATATGAGAAGTTCTGACACCTCTATAGATGCTGTGGTGCATTTAAAAGTCCCCAACACTGTAGTTACAACTGCCAAAACGGCAGATGCCTGACCCCCTACATTGAACATTAGGAACCACCCGCGGCTGGAGGCGGAAATCACCCACACAGTGGGCGGTTACAACCACAACGGACACAGCCATAGGCTAACATTGTTGACAAAACATAGGGAGGCACACGCCGGAGCCTGACCCCCGCTGATGGCCAGCATCCTAGCAGTGGCCTACCCGGAGCTTGGTGGGCATTTGAGGGAAGCACAGCAGCTAAGAAGTGGTGAGTACTGGTCATATCCCAAGCTGTTACATTGCCAGGTTGATGGGTTAGAGTCTATAATTTCCCCTGGAGATTAGATATAGGCAATGTGTGACACACAAGCTGAGTTATTGCTTGTGTAGGTATTGAGGATACTGCATGCTACTGTGCCTTGACTAGTGCCCTAGACACCTGGGACAAAACAGATTACAGTCCACAACCAATATACTCTCCTGGACAGACACATGGCTGAGTATAGTGATCAATCAGTTCATATTGTTTGATGTTGTAGTTGTCATTAGCTCCCAGCAATTCACTTGTCTTCAGTGTGTTAGCCACAACATAAAAAAACATGAGTTAATAGATCACTGTACTCAGCCATGGGTTTGCTCATGGGAATATGTTGGCATTTGTCCCCCACAGGCCACATGTTTTCAGTGTGTCAAGGACCCTGGTGCCCAATAATGTCTTAACTCTGATGTTGGCCATCATACATGAGACATACCATACACTGCCGTTTGGGTGCAATTACAGAGCAGTACTTTCCCTTAGTGGGTATGGAATGTCCAGTGACCTCATTTTGGTACAGACACTGTGCCTTCATTCCTTGGGCCCACATGCTAGCAGGTGTCCCTTTCCCTTGTGTCATATCATGTACACTGCTGTTTCCTACGTGGTCTACCTGTCTTCATGGGATGATGTCTGATTCCATCACATATGTGTGCATGCCAGTTTGTGTGTGGACTCAGACATATCTGATGAGTATACTGTTTTTGTGGCACACCAGAAAGGAGTGTGTCACCATTGACTGGTGACTCACACATACCCTAACCCGTCACGCCATGACAATTATCATGCACAATTCCAGAAGCAAAGAGGACATGCAAGGTAGGACTACAGTAATTACTCACATTGTGCATTTCCACACCATTTTACTTTGTGTTAGTGCTTTGCATGTGCCATTTGGTGAAGGATGATTACCTGACGGTTGACATGCATCAGGGAGTGAGTAGAAGAAATGTTGGAATCATATGTGAGTGTGTATACTCAATCATCCAAGGGAATCTGTGTTTGCACTACAAAAATGGGTATCATGTTCAAGCCTTCTACAGGTACTGGAGATTCCCTGAGCCTCAACAACAATTAATGGACTATTGGCTTTAACTCATGTAATGCTAGAAGGATGTTCTCAGTAGTACCAATCAGGACAGGTGATTTCTCTGGGGCTAGCAGATTCATAGTGCTATGTATATTTGTAGAAATGTTTACCAGACATTTTGCAATACTGGTCTCCAGTGTACTTTCTGTACAAGATGTGCTAACCTTCAGAGTAACTTTGGTACAACTTCCATGAGACTATTTAGACAATGATCATGTTTGGAAGTTTTCATTGTGAAGTTTTGACAGTGTGAAATGGCTGTTTCCATGTACAGCTACTGTACTTCATGTTACAACATGGCTGGGTTATTTGTCCATCATATCATGATGTGGTTTTGGGGATATGAAGTTTTGCTGGATGCATGACCTTGTTTGGTATGCGTGAGAATAAACTTGGCATTTCTATGCTATTTGATGACAACATGTTACTGAGGGTTTGCAACAAGAGCCAAGTCATTCAAGGTGACAAGGTCTCCTACTTGATCCATGGATATTGTGATTGAGCAACCACACTCATGGAATTTAAGATGTGTGTGATTCTGATTTTCCTTGGGCAACTGTTTATAGTTAATTTAGCATGCATGCATTGGTGATGAAACTGTTGATGCCACTTTGGTGGAGCACGTGACTGGGAGTTACTGTACATTATGGGACCGTTTGTTGATCACAGCTGTTATTCAAGTGGGATCCAGCACATGGGCTGACCCTATTTGTCTTTGTAATTTCAGCATCATCACAGCCAAGCAGAGGAGACAGGACAGAGACCATTGGGGAAGCAGCTGGCCACGGTACCTCCGGTCAAGATACATCCAACATGGAGGGACCCAATGGCCAGGGGGGTGAGGGGAGTGCCACTGAGGAAAAATAATCTACCTCTTAGGATTCGTCCTCCAGTGACCATCCCCTAGTGGTGGCAGAACAGTCAGGACCTTCATATTTACCATCCTTGCCTACCACACCCAGGTCCATCTCCACCCTCCCTGTTGCTCCCCACACAGTTGGTCATATCCGCTCACCCAAGAGGGTGGGTATCTCCTTTGTGTCAGGCACCCCACTGCCCATGTCACCTCTGTTGCCCTCAATGAGGAGGCTATTGACCTCCTGAGAAGTATCTCTGTGAGTCAGACTGCCATGCCGGATTTCATCCAGGTGCAAGGCAACCAGCTTCAATGGGTGGTTGAGTACCTGGTAGGCATTCACAGCGCCATGTCTGGCCTACAGACATCTCTTCAGGCTCTGTCATCCACATTGATGGCAGCCTTCTACCCTTCACCTTCCTATCCCATACCACCTGCCTCTTCTCCATCCTTTTTACCTGTTCCCATACCTCTCCCAAACACACAGACACATCTGCATCACCCATCTCAACAGCTACTACAAACACCTACAAACACAAACACCATAGAACATGCTACCATGCAAGCAGTCAACAGCCACACACACACCACCATACTCACCATTCCCCCAAACACCACCCCCACTGACGCAGACCTACATTCCCGGACACCACCCCAACAGACACATCCACTGCACACAATGTCTATCCCCTCCACTTGACTGCCCCCAAGAAACACAAACGCACACAATCACACACCAAACAGACACCCCCAAACCCAAACATATATCAGACATCCACACACTAGCACCAACAACACACACATCAGACAGAACCACTCCCTCAACTTCCAAACCCCTACCCCCCTCTGATATCCCTACCCATTTTCCGAAAGAGAGATCCCTGTTTTCCCTTGCCCTTACCCCTGCCAATCCACTCCTCCTAAGACCAAGCACACCCCACCAAAATCGCAAACCATCCCTATCACCTCCAAGTCCTCCCCGTCACACATGTCTCCACCCAGCTGACCCAGCCATACGCCTCCCACACCAAAGAAGAAGCCCACCCCTCCTAAAGTAAAGACCACCCCTCCCCATTCCAACCCTCACTCTCAAACCCAACCTCACCACACCCAAAGGTGATAATTGAGGTGCCTGCCATGCCCCTTCCTGTGGAGGTTTCTGTGGCAGGGGTGGTGCACAGCAGTATGCAATCTATTTATAGGCATTTGGACTAGCCATTGGCCTTTACTCCTCTCTAGAGTAATGCTTAATAAAGCAAAGTTGTTTGGTTTATAACACATTTGTCCTGCCATTCCTTTTCTATTTTTTTGCTGTTCCAGAGTAATTTGTGTTGAATGCTTACAGTTGTGCTTGTTGTATCCTGATTGCTGATCCATTTGCTGTGTTTGTCAACATTTGACTTTGGGTGCAGTGCTGGAGTCACCCAGAACAAGGAAAAATGTTCATTGGATGGATGTGTGAGAGGAAATCCAAATAGGGTATCACTGCAGTGTTTGCTCTGTAAGTATTTAATGTTGGCTTGACCATTGTCAACATCTCTTGTGTTAAATTTTCCCCTTGATGTATGTTGCAATTTGGTATCATGCGTGTGCGCTGTAACTTGGTTTGTCCACATATGGAATGTGGAGGTTGTTCAATTGTGCTACCTTCCTATGTCTTTGAATGGCCATGTGCCCATTTTCATGTGTGTATATTCCAGCTAGTTCATCTACATGTGTGACACAAGCTGGTGCAGTTATATTTATTTTCTTGACTTGCACTTTTACATTTGCCACAAGGACATTGCACTTATTAGTACTATTGGTTATCCCTGAGATACACAAGGCACTAGTTACTGTGCAATCAGTGTTTCTGAGTCATGTGCATAGTGATATGTATCCCAGGGCAGCATCTTTCCTGGGGTTCCTCTGATGCCACCATTCCTATTCTGCAAGTATTCATCGCACTGTGTGTTTTGAATATTGCTCTCACTAAAGAATGTGCATCTCATTTCGCCTAGATACTCCTGAAATGTGTATGATATGTGTGAGTCCATTACAGGTATGTTTCAGACAAGGAATGTTTGGGTCCAATGACACATCCATTCATATGTGTTTTCAAAATCATGACATGTGTTGCATGTGCAGGTGTCATTTCTATTTGTACGTGTGTTTGTGATGTGAATTTGCTGGTTTGTGAGACAATGTTATATCCCTATCACTGTCCCTATAGCTGGAATGTACAGACATATTTGGTTTTGAGAAATGTGGGGGGGGGGCATTGTGAGTGACCTGATCAAAGGGGGAAGAATAGGGCTGGGATTGTGTCATACTTTGTTTACATATCTGAGCCGGGCCACACATGATATACTTGGTTCCCAGAGCACAACCTCCATAGCTGGTGAATGGGGGGCCATCGATTTTCCTTGGAGTTTGTGGTTGACAGGTAGGTATGCTGTCTTACCATCAGTTGCACCCATGGCAGTGTGGATTTCGGGTGCCATCGATCATCAGGAGCAGCAGCATGATGTGTATGATTGGTAGCATGACAGCACAGGATGTGTGAAGCTGCCTGGGGTGAATTCTTCCCTCATATCCCTCCCTTTCCACTAGCTGAGATGTGATCGTTGGTCAGCGGAAAGCATCATCATCATCTGACGAGGGGGGAACACTGGTGGTCCATTCTCTGACATTCTCATTATGCTATCTTGCCACCGCAGTGGTCTCTACTGCCTGGCAGTACTGGCAGGACTGTGGCAGCCTTTCGTCTATGGAACCTCATGTATCATAATATGGTGGTCCTACCACCAACACAACAGCAGTCAGACTGCTTCTGCCATCATGTAAGTCCACTGACCTCCAAAGTTATAATCCGGCCCTAAGTCTTTTGTAGATAAACAAACAAACCTTCATTTAAATCAAGTTGAGAAAAGACCTTGGCATCATTCAATTGCGTTATCATGTGAGGAATGTGTGGCATGGATGTTGTTCTCATTCAATTACTTTGTTTGCTGACGCATGTCAATGCATATGTTCACAGCTCCTTCACTGTCCTTTATAGGCACTACTACGATGGGACAAACCCATGATGTTAGATTAGTGGAACGCTCAATAATGAAAAGCAATTTGTCTATGTCCCTGAGCTGCAAGACGGACATCCATATCAATATGTAGTTTTGCTTTCATAGTATTTAGCTTTCCCAAATCATGAAACAATTTCATGATGAGCATTCATGATGTAATTCACAGAAATCAGCACCATATTAGCAGCCATGTTGAAACCGAGAAAACAGGCACTTGATGCTGTGCCTTGTAGCACACAAATCGATGTTTGTACCTAAGTTTCACTGTCGCTAAAAATTAACCTTGACTCTTTATGGGTGTCGATGCATCCCAAGTATACACTTTGCTCATCGACAGCGTAAAACTCTGTAGTAGAGACAGTTTATTGCATTTTTCTTCAGCCAGTGTTTATCGATGCGCCACTGTCGATAATTAAAACTATCAAACAACCACTTATTTTATATGTAATCTTTAAACAGTGTTTGTATGATTTGTTTGCCTTGGGATGTCAACTTTTCTTTGACTGACTCTTTTCTCCACATGCAACTCGTCCAACAAGTATACTTTTTCCTGAGGTAAACACTTTCTTCACTTTCATTTATTATTGAGGTTATTGAGGTGAAAGACCTGTTTGATGGAAATGTGTGATTGATTCAAGCAGTACTAAACAATTTAGAAGTCAAGAAAACAACACAATAAAATCCCCATTCCAATTTACAAAAGTAAAACCAAAATAGTAAGCATAAAAAACAAATCAAAACAAATGCAATCGAATAAGGGAAAATGCAGATATGGATTTCTTAACCCTCTAGAGTCATCACACACTAAGAACCAAAAAAGGGCCAAATAAAATTCAAATTTCTCATTTGGTTGGAACCTATGTGTAACTTCAGGCTGACAGCAATAGAGCAGACAGCCAGGTGATGCCTCCAGACCACACCAGTCAAGGTTTTTAGCTTCTGATTTCTATTTTCTGAAGCAACATGTTTTCCAGAGGAGAAAAGCAAAAAAAAGTGAAGCCCGTGAGGACCTCTCAAAGTCTAAGGCCCTCATTACGACATTGGCGGTAATTCCCACTAACCGCCATGCCGACTGCCGCCAACATAATACCTCGGTGGCAGATAACTGCCAACCATATTATGACACACACATCACTAAACAGCCACACACACAAGTCTGCCAGCCCAAAGGTCAGTGATAAACTGGCAGTATTCAAACCCACACCGTTACGCCAACACCCATCACACCCATCACATTATGACCCACGAATCACACCGGCGGACATTCAATGGTGGTAACCCATTGGCGGTACATACCGCTGTGCTCAAAATACATACACTCAAACAAAAAAGCATCACATTGGTCAATTCAAACTACACACACCTGACACACATACACACACCACACCCACACACTCACACCACTATAAAACACACACTCGCACTACCTACAACCCTTTACGACTACAAACCATTGCCAACAGAGATACAGCAAGAACACCCATACAACCAGAGCCACATACCGCCATCACCTATACACCACCCACGCACCTTACATAACACACCCCAACACATCACCCCACACACTCTCACCCACACCACTCACAGTACACGTATGGCACCACATTCTCTGAGGTGGAGCTAAGGGTCATGGTGGAGGAAATCATCTGGGTAGAGCCACAGTTATTTAGATCACAGGTGCAGCAGATATCCATTGCTAGGAATATGGAGCTATGGCAGAGAATCGTGGATAGGGCCAAAGCCGTGGGACAGCACCCCAGAACAAGGGATGACATCGGGAAGAGGTGGAACGACCTACGGGGGAAGGTACGTTCCATTGCAGCTAGACACCAGATCGCAGTACAGAGGCCTGGCGATGAACCCCACCTCCTCCCCCACAACTTACAACAAGGGAGGAGCAAGTCTTAGCAATCATGCATCCTGAGGGCCTGGCAGGAGTAGAAGGAGGGCTGGACTCTAGTAAGTCAAATCTCTATTACTATCACCCCCCCTACCTGCATGCCATTGCATACCCCACCCCTACCCTCACTTCTATCACTCCACCACCTCCCACATACCCCACCATCACAACCCACTCATCCCAATACCAAGCCCTGCAGCAACTCCAATGCATAGACACCCCTCACAGACCTGCATGGACACCTATTACCACTGCATGCCCACTAGAGAGAATCACCTAGCCCACCAAATAACAACTCACAAAAGGCAAATCTGCCAGGGCATTAACAAGCATAGAGGGCAACACACCCATGCACAAGATGTCACATGCAGAAACAATAACACTGCAATTACAGCCCCACAGGGATGCCAGCCAGAGTCAACGGAGAAGAGGTGCCAGCAACATCCAGTCCCCCACAGAAGAGGCCCACAGTGATGACAGCAGCTATATTTGCCTGGATCTGGATGACCAACCTGGCCCATCAGGGATCTCCGGACAGTCGGTTACCCAGGCACAGTCTCACACCACCACAGAGCCTCCCCCTCAGGAAACACCACCACAGCACCTACCCAGCGGGCCCATACCTCTGTCCCCAGGACACGTCAATCAGCAGTGTGTCCACCACTAGAGGGACCACAGGCCACCCCACAAACACAGGATGATCAAGGACCTGGGGTCAGTGGCAGTGGGCACCAGTTAAGGGGACAGAAACATAGGACAACAGGGAAGCTGGGAGGACTGCTGTGCGACAGGGGGAGGACAGGCCCAGGGAACCGACTCTCCAGGAGGCACTCACCGTGATCCTGGGAGCCTACCAACATTCCCAGAATACGCTGAGCCAGATACTGGACAAGTTGTTTGAGAACATGCGGCTGCAGGAGGGACAGTACCTGAGGATCAGGGAGGACTTGAAAGACTTCTACACCACCCTGGTCTCCATTGCAGGGGTGCTGGCAGACATGGGCAACACTATGAGGGAGGCAGCCCTCCACCTCCGCTGCCGCTAGTGGACAGGAGGCCGCGCCACAGGAACAACAGGCTACCAGCTCCCCTCCCCTGCAGGAGGAGAACCACCCTGCAAACATTCCCTGCGATCCAGGCAGAAGCCAGAGACTATTGCCAAGACACCCGCCAGGAAATAAGACTCTCCTGATTGTCACCTGTGTGTCCCACTCTGTCACCCTGTCCACCTTCAACTGCCATTGCTTCACTTCCTATTTCCCCTTGGACAATGCACCTGTGATACAAATACACTGGTCTCTATCCTGGACTTACCTCCATCATCACCCCAGCCCATTGCTCTTCCCCCTCTACTTCTTAGCACTTAAATAAACACCCTTTGAAAAAATACAAGTATGAAGGATGTCAAATGAATTAAGTATCAAGCTTAACAAGCTGAAAAGCTTGACAAGCTTTAAACATTGCAATTAAACTGTACAATAATGTATACATAGGAAAGACCTGTAGTTGGCTGCAGTGAACACAGCAGGAGCACTAGTGGGGCACTAACAGCTGCAAAAAGAGTTGCCAAAGGGTACAGTGAGTGGCCATAATTGTGGGAAATCACAGCCTGCCAGTGACAATGTCAAACACAAAACTGTCAATGAAATGTGAAGTTACACTGTCTTACCTGTATCATTGGAACTATTGACGAATAATTGCACTTCTGTTGTCCTCATCCTCTGCCTCCTCATCTTCACTGTCCACAGGGTCCACTACTGCCACATGGCCATCTCCAGCCTCCTCCTCCTGCAGGACGCAGGGCAAGGTTGTGCAACATACAGCATGCCACGATGATCTGGCAGACCTTCTTGGGTGAGTAGCACAAGGATCCACCTGTTAGATGGAGGCAATGAAACCTGACATTCAGGAGGCCAAAGGTCCTCTCAATAATGTTTCTTGTTCGCCCATGTGCCTTATTGTAACGTTCCTCTGCCCTTGTCCTGGGATTCATCACAGGGGTCAGAAGCCATGAGAGGTTGGGGTAACCAGAGTCACCTGCAAATGTCGAGGGACAACTGTTAGCCACACACTAACCCTTAGGGCCCACACCAAACCCATACACCAACATATACTGGGTGGGAACCAGGGCTCACCTATTAAACACACTGTTCCTCTGGAGTTGACCCATCACATTTGGGATGCTGCCATTTCTCAGGATAAAGGCATCATGCCCTTACCAAGGACAATTTTTATTGACGTGGGAGATGTACTGGTCCGCCAGGCACACCATCTGCATATTCATGGAGTGAAAGCTCTCTCGATTTCTGAACACCTGTTCGTTTCACTGGGGGAGGACAAAT
Source organism: Pleurodeles waltl (assembly GCF_031143425.1). Taxonomy (NCBI): domain Eukaryota; kingdom Metazoa; phylum Chordata; class Amphibia; order Caudata; family Salamandridae; genus Pleurodeles; species Pleurodeles waltl. The sequence goes on along the minus strand of NC_090446.1, from coordinate 816,882,627 downwards.
GCAATATGTGTTCCATCAATAGCCCCAATAATGTTGGAGATATGTCCCATTGCATAGAAACCAGCTTTCACTGTGGCCAAATCCTCCACCTGGGGGAAAACAATGTAGTAGCACATGTGTTTAATCAGGGCAGTCAGCACTATTGAGAACATTGGCTGTGACATTCCTGCTGCCATGCCCACTGTCACTTGGAAGGAGCCAGTTGCCAGGAAATGGAGCACTGATAGTACTTGCACAACAGGGGGATCCTGGTGGGGTGACAGATAGCAGAGATTAGGTCAGGCTCCAATTAGGCACACAGCTCCGTTATTGTAGCCCTGTCAAGTCTATAGGTGAGGATAATATGCCTGTCCTCAATTGTTGCCAAGTCCACCAGGGGTCTGTACATGGGGGGATGTCTCCATCTCATATTCATCCACAGCGGTTGCAAACTACGGGGTGAAATAGTGAGCAGCTGGTCATTATCTCAACATTCCAACCACTACAGTTCAATGCATGTTGGATTGTAATAGTATTTTGTTGGAGATGTCTAAATGGTGAATTTGTGTACTGTGACGCAGTTAGGATCCATGGCCTGCACCCCCCTGAAATGGCGTCTGCCTATCCGGTGTGGAGGGACAGGTAGAAATGAGGTAATTCCGCTGATGTTGGGCACCGTTGTGGGAGATGGTCGAGAACCGCCGTGCAATTCCTCATTGGTTAACATTGATCCCTATTGGGTACAGTGGCCAAAGGTGATGTACGCCGGCTGTGAGGATATGCACCACCGTGGACTACACCTCCATTTTCTACCTGATTCCTCATTTGCTACACAAACTTCAACAGGAGAGGATCTTCACTGCATGTGCTGCTGTGACCTGTGTCTGGAACCGACCATGGCTCATCTGATTGGGGAAAGGGCCCCTGCCTTCACCTCAGTGGAGTTGGAGCGACTGGTAGATGGGGTCCTACCCCAGTACCGACTGCTGTGTGGGCCTCCAGACCAACAGGTGAGGACACCATGAGTACGATGCATGGGGCATGAATGCATGGAGTGCTGTGTGTGAAGGCCTCATGTAGGGGGTGGGTGGTGGATGGGCCCTGGGAAGCGTGCAGCATGTATGGTGGGCCATGTCAGTGCTAATGGGGATGGGAAGGAGCATGGTGTGCCATTAGTGTAACAGGCAGGATTGTTGTACTAATACGTTTCCCTGTGTCTATTTCCCTGCAGGTCAGCACCCATCAAAAGAAGGGTTTATGGCGTGCCATCTCCAAGGACGTGTGGACCCTGGGGGTCTACGGCAGGCGAAGCACCCACTGTTGGAAATGGTGGGAGGACCTGAGACACTGGGCATGGAAGACAGCAGAGTCCCAGCTGGGGATGGCCACTTAATGAGGAAGGGGTGCCCCTCAAACCCTGGCCCCCCCTGATGGCCTGCATACTGGCAGTAGCCTATCCGGAGCTAGATGGGCGCTTGGGGGCATCACAACAGCCACAAGGGGTGACTACAGTGCCCTAATATACAACTTACGCCTGGTGGGCTAGAATCTGAGTGGGGGCGTGGGCCTTGTGGGTGTCCCTAGCCCAGGCAGTGCATTGCAGGGTAGGTCCCATGTTGGGCAGGGTTCTGATGTGAAAGTACTCCAACCAAGCTAGTAGGCATCCACTCCTTGGCAGGGGTCTGTGGGTCTCAGATATGTTACAATTGGCATTAGGTGTCCCTATCCATGGGCTGGTGACTAGCATTGTGACTGGTAGTGCATTGCCTAGTGCGTAGGGCTGTTCCCTGTACGCCAACCGTGGTGTTGTTGGCACCATTGACCAAGTATATCCTTTGTCTCTTCCCCCCTCTTTTTGTTTTGTCATCCTTTCCTTATGTGCATTAGCATCATCTGGCAGAGGAGCAGAGGCACCGGCGATGAAGAGAGCTGCATCCCACAGTACCCAGGAGGCCGAATCCACCGATGGTGAGGGCACCAGTGGGACGGAGGGCGAGGGGAGCACCACAGCGGAGACAGGAGGGAGCAGTTTGGACATGGATACCTCCTCCGATGGGAGCTCTCTAGTGGTGGTGAATACTTCTGTACCAGCACCGCCCTCCCATCAGCCCCTCTGCGAGTTTCCCATGCCCGCTCACCCAGGAGGGTGGGCATCTCCTTCGCCACAGGCACCTCAGGCCCTGCCCCACTTAGCCCTGCTGCCCTAAGTGAGGAGGCTATTGACCTCCTGCGATCCATCTCTGTAGGGCAGTCAACCATTGTGAATGCCATCCAGGGGCTGGCAGCCAAAATGCAACAGACAAATGCATTCCTGGAGGGCATTCACACTGGCTTGGCGGCCCAACATAGATCAATCCAGGCTCTGGCCTCCTCTCTGATTGCAGCCCTTGTCCCTGTTTCTACCCCACCTCCAACTTCTTCCCAGTCCCATTCCCCTCAACCCCAACCTATCCCAAGCACACAGGCAGATGAGCCTGCACCCAGGACAACACACAAGAGTGGACATGGCAAACACAAGCACAACACTTCATCCCACTGGCACTCACACAAACACCATCCAGAAGCAGACATACCAACATCCACTGCCTCCACTATTGCCCCCTCCTCCTCATCATCCACCTCCCTCCAGTTGCATCTCCACTCACACCTGCATGCTCCACATCCTCATCCACTACCACTATCAACAGCACACATATCAGTACATGCCCCTCACTGGCAGTCACCACCCCCACATCCATGCACACGTCCCCTGTGTCCTCTCCCACTGTGTATGTGCTCCCTCCTCCCAAGGTAGACAAACGCAAGCACTCAGACACCCAACAGCCATCCACCTCACAACAGCATCCAGCCCATGCACCTGCACCCAAACACAGCAGACAGACACCTCCTACCACCACTCCCTATTCCTCCACTCCCAAACCATCTCCCTCTTCCCACCCCAATGTCCCTAGGAAGCTTTTCCTCTTCACCATTGACATCTTCCCTACCCATACCCCCGTCCCTTACGTCAGGCCAGGGTGGTCAAAACCCAAGCAAGCACCTCAGCAACCCAGTCCACAGGCACAGTAGTGTCCAGCCAGACGGACAGGGTTCCATCCCCAAGTGCGTCAAGGATGGGCAAGGAGTCAGCCCCAGCTGCAGGACGGAAGGGCAAGGAGGCAGCCCCAGCCGTAGGAAGGAGGGGCAAGAGGACTGCAACAGCAGGCAGTAGAGACAAGGGGCATGGTGCAGGGACTCAGTCAGAGCCCCCACCACCAACCATGGTGGTGCAGCCATCCGAGGCTGGAAGGGATGGGCTGGAGCCTCCCCCCACCACTGCCAGCAACGTCACCAGTAGCAGCAGCCCCAGTGGGCAGCCATCCGAGGCTGCAGGGGATGGGCTGGATCCTCCCCCCACCACTGCCAGTACCGCCCCTAGCACCACCACCAGCAGCAGCATCCCTAGTGGGCAGCCTTCCAAGGCTGCAGGGGATGGGCTGGAGCCTCCCCCTACCACTGCCATCTCCACCATTAGCAGCACCACTGCCACCACTGAGCAGCCGTCACCACTGGCGGACAGTGTGTAGTCCTGCGTCTATGGGCTGTTGTGCTGCCTGGCACCTGCAAATCCTGTGGGTCTGACACCCAGGTGAGAGACTGTGACCTTGCACTCCCCAACATCTGCATCACAGAGCACAATGCCCCCTCCAGAACCAGTGGAGAAGCCATCCACTCACCCCATCCTCCACAGGATGAAGCTCACTGGGCACAACGCCCCCTCCAGAACCAGTGGAGAAGCCATCCACTCACCCCATCCTCGACAGGATGAAGCTCACTGGGCACAATGTCCCTTCCAGAACCAGTGGAGAAGCCATCCACTCACCCCATCCTCCCCAGGATCATGCACAGGGCATGTTGCTCCCTTCAGAGCATATGGGCAAGTCACCCACCTGAGAGACTGCGGCCTTGCACTCCCCAGGACCAAGCACAGGGCATGTTGCCCTCTCCAGGACCAGTGGAGTTGTTCCATCTTCCAGCTGAGGTTCCCCCCCATGCCCCATACCCCTGAGGTGCCTGGCCATTTTTGACCTGATGACCCTGCAGTGTTCTCTCCATGTTGTTGCAGGAGTGAGGTGGAGCCTTGGACTATGTGATGTGGCCCTGTGGCCCACAGACATTGAGGACTGGGCAGTGTCCCTACATTTGTAAATATGTATATACTTGTTGATTTGGATGCACGTATTTATACTATTTTATCTTATTACACTCACTTTAATCAATTCATTTTGTCCTTGCATTATTCCTGAGGGTTATGGGGTGAATATGTAATGTTATTGCATCTAGTTATGTGTATGGTGTTGGGGGTGTTGCGTGTTGCATGTGTGTGTCACTCTCTTTCCCCCCGTGTGCTAGGTGGCAGTATTCACCGTGGTCGTCTTCGCGGCATTGGTGTTCGTAGTGGAGCAGAACGTAGAAGAGCATGGGGAACACATGCAACTTGGCTCAATGGAGGCGTGGTTCTTCTTTGAGTCTCCAGAGGTGAGTTGTTTCTCTTCTGTGCAGTGTTTCCGCCACGCTTTTGATGTCATTGGTACCAACCCGAAAAAGGAGGTGGATTGGTGTCTCATAATACAGTGGGCGGAACATTGTCTTCTGCCTAGCTGTAGGTGGTTACCCACGTGGTGCCTGTTGATTTCGCCCTGGCGGTCGGTGTGTTAAAGTGTCTGTCTGTCTGAGCGGTTTCTGCTGTGGTCATAATTTCATATTTATTACCGCCGGCCTGTTGGCAGTATTACCGCCACTACATCACCGACCGCCAGGGTTGTAAGGAGGGCCTAATACTTTGTTTGGTGCCAAAATCTCCAAGAAGGACATTTCAAGGTCACTGCTGGGATTTTTGCCACCTGGTAAGCTCCAAGGTTTTACCTTGAGACTTACCTACTCTTTTTGTTCTCGAAATCAACATGTGAGAGGAAACTAGGAGCTCACGCTGGGCATGACTCCATGAGGCTGCATACCTTCTCTGCAAGTTCCTGCTGAAGATTTTTCTTTTCTTACTTCACCCACTGAGGGTGCCCTATCCTGATGGCAAGGGCAAAACCTTCGAGCGATGCAAAAAACAGCTGTGCCACAATCAGTTGTTTGTGCTGGAAAAAAAACCTGTGCATGCCTACAGCCCTCAGGTCTCCAAGGAAGGTTCCAAGTCCCTAGGTTTCTCTCCACCCTTGTCTTCTGGTTATCCAGTTTACAGTGGTCAACTAGGCCTTCTTGGTGTCAGGAATCCTTCTGGATAATGTCATAGGTGGTAATTCACTTTGACAATTTGAGAGAATTTTCAATCCTCGGGTGCCTAAAGGAGCCAGTAGTGATTGGATTTTCCTTATGACAGCAGCCAGGCAGAATCTTCTTTCTTCAAGATCTTTCTCCCTAGGTTCAGGAATGTGAACAGCACGTCAGTGGTATGTACTCTGCTTGGAGTAGAGCTGTGATGTATAGCAGTTTTAAACCAGTTTACTCTCAGACAGCACAAAGTACACCACTATAAATCTACTTATTCACTATGTTTATCCATAAGTACCTATTAATATTCATAATAATAAGCATATCATGGAAAGGTAGCTTTACTCATACAGTGACAAATGGCTTTATTGTGGGGGCATACCTTTACGTATATCTACCATGCCAAGCTTTCATATAATAAGATCACAGTGCTGTGAGTGTACAAGATACTGTTTAGGGGTGACTTACCAAATAACTACAAGTATGCTTTTCTACAATGCAATTTCACCTTTCTTTGTCACCTGTTACTTCTCTCAGCAGCCATACACTTTTTAGTGTAACTACACATTGCTGCATACATATACCATTAAACTTGAATGCGAGTGGTGCAATTTCTAATTGAACTAATACTACTGAACTGAATACATCAAATGGGAGAATTCAATTTTACAGCATAGTTTCAGGAGAAATGCACTATGACACTGAAATACAGTGTCACATTACACAGAGGCATTGTAGCAGACATTTGGGTCCATACAAAAGTGTCATATCCAGAGTGATCACGCAAAAAGTAGATTTTGTACGCTCAGAAATTATTAGTGGTGATGTGGGCTTTGTTGCATATTTTTGCCCATTATTATCACAGTGTTTTAAAAATATTTGATTCATGGAAGAAAGTATTTCCACATTTGATTTCTTTCTATGTTGATTATGTTTGTAGAGGAAAAGGAATGTTAAGATTTGAGGGAAAATTTCTGCATTCTTGACAGCAGTTTCAGATTTTGGACAGAATATCGATAACAATGTTGTGATACAAAAATATTGTTGCAGGAATATTGTGATGTGAAAAATGTCTTGGACATAAATATCGAAGATAAGGATATTGTTTTAGTGTCATTTTTGATATTGCTGTAAAATATATAATTTCCTGAAACATCTTTACATGTATTAATGTTTTTATGATGTTTTTGTTGAATAGGTGGGATAGTTTTGAAAATTATTTTATGTATTTAATTTTAAGATTGTTTAATGTCATTTGTATTTATTCAAAAACATTACGGTCATTCTTATTGCATTACATTGGAAAAGTATTTATTGTTAAGAGTTTTAATAGAGGCATATTTTTTATAAAATGTTTAGGGAGGGTATGTTGGAATCTGAGGGGAAAAATTTGGAGAGTTTCAAATTATGCTTGTAGAAATTATGGGGGTTATTCTAACTTTGGAGGAGTGTTAATCCGTCGCAAAAGTGACGGTAAAGTGAGGGATATACCACCAGCCGTATTACGAGTTCCATAGGATATAATGGACTCGTAATACGGCTGGTGGTAAATCCGTCACTTTTCCGTCACTTTTGGGACGGATTAACACCTCCTCCAAAGTTAGAATAACCCCCTATGTTCCTTTATGAAAATTTAATTCTGAAAGTTTTCTAATTATTTATATTTGGTTGAAATGTAAAGTTATAAATATCCATATGTAAAAGAAGCCTGTTTTTAAATGTTTTAATTTAAATTATTTATTTGATTTGTTATACATTTATATTCTCATTGTCTTTTTTGAAAATTATTTTTCATTTAGTTATTATTTATTTGCTTGTATCATTCTGGTTATGTTATTGTATGTATGTTTTATGTTTATTATAATGAAAATTGCATACATTTTAAAAATATACAACTGCCTTTATTAAAATGTAATTTTTTATAACTCTAGCATTATTATTTTATTTTGATAACAAACTTAATTTATATAAATGTTTTATGCAGATATAGGGCCTCATTATGACCCTGGCGGTAGAGAACCGCCAGGGCCAACGGGGGCAGGAGCACCGCCGACAGGCCGGCGGTGCTCCCTTGGGCATTCTGACCGCGGCGCTTTGGCCGCGGTCAGAAAGGGAAAACCGGCGGTCTCCCGCCGGTTTTCCACTGCCCCTAAGAATCCTCCGAGGGCATTCTGACAATCCTTACCGCCATCCTGTTCCTGGCGGCACGGTAAGGATTGTCGTGGGGCCCCTGGGGGCCCCTGCAGTGCCCATGCCAATGGCATGGGCACTGCAGGGACCCCCGTAAGAGGGCCCGCTAGTATTTCACTGTCTGTGTAGCAGACAGTGAAATACGCGACGGGTGCAGTAGCACCCGACGCACCTTCCCACTCCGCCGGCTCGATTACGAGCCGGCATCCTCGTGGGAAGGGAGTTTTTCCCTGGGCTGGCGGGCGGTCTTTTGGAGACCGCCCGCCAGCCCAGGGAAAAACTCATAATACCCTCCGCGGTCTTCTGACCGCGGAGCGGTATTATGGAGGGCGGCATCCTGGCGGGCGGCCTCCGCCGCCCGCCAGGGTCGTAATGAGGCCCATAGTCTTTGCGATGTAATTATCAAATAATAATATTACTATTTGAGAAGTAGGTTTTAATATTTTATATTTGTATTCATTTTTTTTTATATTCCTAATATTTTAATATTTGACTATGTTTATATATTTCATGTTGTTATGTACACCTATTGTTTGTATACATTTTGTTATTTTTGAAAAAAACGTCATGGAGTAGTGGAAGTGCCTAAATGCCCCCTTGGCTTCCATTACAGGGGTGCTAAGAAACATGAATATGATACTGAGTTGGTTTTGTACTCACCAGCTGGCCCCATCCACTAGCAATGAGACATCAGCCTCTTCTACATTTGTGGCTGCTAGTGGAATGGAGACCCTGGTAGGGGAAGGACATGCCTCAGACACCCCTGCCTCTATAGCAGGAGAACCCGCTCCTGCAAATGTGGACATCCCCCAAAACATCCAGGAGGAGCAGATGCCAAGACCAAAGCCACTGCTAGGAAGTGCACCTCTACTGATTGGTACCCCTTATGTGGCACAGATATACCCTGTTGATCTTTCTGAAACATATCTACATTTTCAGATAGCACAAGGACAGTGAATTTGTCTCTCTAAATGTTGTAGCAGCTGCCCTGATGATTGTATCAGACTACTGACGGTACGGACTTGTTAGTCTTTCATTATCCCAATAGATACTCAGTCTTTCAGTATCCCAATAGGCAAAAATGTTGTTTCAATGTATCATCAGCTAAAGCCTTATCACATACCCATACCATAACTCCCAATTTACCATACTCCATGATAAAGACAGAGGTCAATACAAATGCCCTAGTCGTGGAACCTTCCACTTTCCATGGTCAGGTATCAGTAGGCATGCCACTCACCTATGTCAGTCTTGATACACATCCACAGTGGCCTGCGGTGAGGAAACACAGTGACAGGTGCATACAAGTTACTTATTACCAATACAAGCCATTCTGATGTATGAGGCACCTCCAATGCCAAAATGGTCTATTGAGTGGAATAGGACACTACATCCCACTGTCCTGACAATCTGGGAATGGAACTCATACATCACAAATCGCATGCCTGACAGTACCTGGTACAATCCATGTTCACTTCACTTGTCAGTCAGCAAATTCCACTTGCCCGTGACAATGTCTGATATTGCCAAATGAGGATGAGCTTGTGAAGAAATCTGCAAATTATAAATGTCAAACATAAGGCATAGGCTTCATTGAAACTAAAACATCATACATCCCGTTCCCATATACAATGGTGACTCAGAGTGTGCATTGTAAGAAAATGAGACTATGGTGATCAAAAACCTGCACACTACTCCATGTAACGTTCTACATGCCCATCTGAGTTATGTGTTTCTCAGCGACTAATGACTTGTCTGATGGTTATACTAAGACCCTTATCAAACATCCCCAACCCCAATAATATCCCACTGTGTAACTTAAATAACATAACATCACATACCTAAAGTCAGATGAAGTACTGATTGATGGGATGTGCCCTGATGTTTCCAGCTTCATTCTCATCATTCTCATCCTCACTTGGCACACCTGCATTCCCACCCACTGGAATTGCTGGCTCCCCCTGATGTGTTATAAATGGGATTTGATGTTTCAGGGCAAATTTGTGGAACCTGCAGCAGGCAACAATAATTTGACATACTTTGGTGGGTGAGAAGAGGAGGGCTCCACCAGACGTATTGATGCTACGGAATCTTGCCTGCAGGAGCCCAAAAGTCTGCTCCATGACATGCCTTATCCTTCTGTGGGTCTCATTGAAGCGGACTTTCCCTGGTGTGGTTGGGTACCTCACTAGTGTCAACAACCATGGACGGTTTGGGTAACCGGAGTAACGGACATCCACACATTTATTACCAGATAAAAGTTACAGACACAGATGACATATGTGACTTACCAACCAGCCAGGCCCTCTCTGTGCATTGTCGTGTCATCATCAGTGTGATCTTCCTTTTCTGCATGATGAAGGAATCATGGATTGACCCTTGCACAAACTTGTGAAATGTAGAGGTCAGCCAAACAGATCACTTAGACATTGATGGAGTGGAAGTTTTTCCTGTTCCTATACACCTGTTCTTTGGCTTTTGGGGGAACCAAGGGTACGTAGGTACCATCTGTGGCTCCAATCACATGTGCAATGTGTCCCAAAGCATAAAAGTCAGCCTTCACATGGGCAAAATCTTCATGTTGTGGAAATCTGATGTAGCTGTCCTGGTGTTTCACCAAATGCAGACAGTACAGCCTTCAAGACCAGAATGAACATAGGCTGAGACATCCCTGCAGTTAGGGCCACTGTATTTTGAGAGGAGCTTGTGGCCAGGAAGTGCAGCACTGACATAACTTGTACAATGGGTGGTATGCTATGGGGATTACGAATGGCAGGCATCAGATCTGGCTCCAGCTGATGACAGAGATCCATGATTGTATGACTATCCAGGAGGTAGATCTGAATCACATGTCACTCCTTCATGGTCTGCAGGTCTGCTGGTGGGTGGTACACTGGAGGTTCTCTCACTCTTCTCGTGCATGGGTAACTATGTGGGAGAAATGCCAGTATGTATGTGTATCACTCATTCTGTACATCATAAGCATGACCTATGTGACATATTATGCTCTAAAATGCCTCATGGAACTGTTAAAACATTGTACACTGAGTGCCTAGCCAAATAATGGCTTATTACTGCATTCAAATCCCCTTTCCTTTATCATATGTTAGAAATGAGAAAGCATGTCACTGAGAGTCTATGTGACATTAACATTATTAACATGCAGCACATATATGGGGCACATATATCATATGTCAGATTGTAATTTCTCTGCTGACAGTGCTACTGCAGTTACATTTCTTATAACACATCAATTTGACATCCTGTACATAATTCATGCACAATGATACATGTTTGCCCGAATCCAGAAGTGAACACAATGTTGTAGATATGTTCCACAGCTTGTGACACAAATTTTAAATAAATTTAACGTTCATATATGAGCCTTCAAATGGCAGCTGCCCGATCTACTGAGCTGGACATTAGGAAGTGACCTAAGTCCGCCAGCGGAAGTCATCTTGGCGGTAGATGAATACAACCACGGTGGACATTGTCATTGAAACATATTGCTTTCTTGGGCCAATGGCAATGTCTGCCACTGGTGACGCTCTTTTTCATGGCAAACTTGAACGCCATCTCAGACTTCATCTCTCACTTGACTCCTGACACTAATGCAAGCAAAACCTTCACAACCTGAGCTGATGTGTACTGCCTCTGGGAGGAATTATGCCACATCCTACAAGTGATAGGGACCCTGCCTTCTCCACTGAGGAGCTTAAAAACCTTGTGGAGGATGTCCTACCCCTGTATGAACAGCTCTATGGTCCACCAGAGGAACAGGTAATTGCAACGTAAGTGCAAAGTTTTTAGGGTTAACTGTATGATGGTGTCCAGGGACTGTGGCGGAATGAATGACTGTGGTAAAATGTGTGGGTAGATGAGCATGTTCATATGTGTAAAGATAGATTTTGAGTCCTGAGACATAGTAGAGTGTGTGTGATTTATGTACCCTGACCCCAGTGCAGACTGTAATACATGATCATTGAATGTGGTGTGAATAACATTCAGAAGGATAAACCATGTTTAAAGATATGCTTGTGGTCTGGTTACATGTTTCAAGCTGACACATGGTGCTGGATATGCATGTTGTATGCCTGTCTGATCATCACACATGGCCTCACTGCAGATGGTCGTTGCTCATTGAAGGAGATGTTGAAGGCAGTCTGTGTATTGCCTTGTTGCACTAACTTATATTTTTCACCCTGCTTGGTATGGTATTATGTATGTGGATGTGACATTATCTTCTTGTCTGTGTCATCCATGCAGGTCACTGCCAATCAGAAAAAAGGGGATTTGGTGTGCCATCGCCTTGACAGTGTGGATCTTGGGGGTCCAAAGCCGGTGGAGCACCCACTGTTGGAAGTGGTAGGAGGACCTGAGACGCTGGGCCCAGAAGACCACAGAGACCAAGCTGGGGATGTCTTCCCAAAGGGTGTCCCAAAGGGTGCCCATCTGATCTTGACCCCGTAATGGCTGGATTATTGGTGGTGGTGGCCTACCTGGAGTTGGATGGTCATTTGAGGGTAGCACAACAGCCAGAAGGTGGTAAGTAAAGATGGTTTCTAAGCTGTGAGAATCTGGTAAATGCAAAGGGTCAAAGATTTCTAAAGGAACACGTTGATGTACAATCCCCAACATTAGTACACAGATGTGCACATTTGTATAGGGGCATATTACTCTTCTATGTTTTCTCCTCTTTTCAGAAGCATATGATGATGTACATGTGACTGTGTCAAATGTGTGTACCACTAAAGTGCTTTTCATTCCCTGGTGGTTGTTCCTTTCCACCTACAGGTCAATACTGCCAATATAATGATGGTAGGTCGTCCTGATCGTTGCCCTCTGTCCATTCCGATGTCCATTGATCCATTTGTATGTGCAACATAGAGTCTGACAATCTGAAGTTATTTCAACTTTTAAAATAGTTTCTGATGAGTGACAGCATCATGTGAGGCTGGGATGTCCGTCTGACATTACACATGTCATACTAGTAAGACTTATTCAGACCTGTTACAAGGTGAATCCCCTTGGTAAGTGAAGGATGTACATAGGCCTGTGTAATGTGTCATCTGAGTGGACATCCTAGATGTTGGTAACCATGGAGGTATTGCTAGACTCCTATTGGATCACATACATTGGTGTCAGGGCTATGAATTTTAGTACCATGTTCTGTAGGTGGGAAGTGGCTACGCAACAATTTCCTTTGCCATAGTGTTGAAGGCATGATAAATAGGCCAATACCTATTCTTGACAGTTACAATCATAACTGTTTTTGCCAACATCATGTGTACATTGAAAGGTTAACACATGAATCCACACTGAAAATAGTTATTAACATTCTTTCTGTTGCTTTTTGGAATATGTTTTGAGTACTTGTTGTAAGGAAACCTATTGTTTGCACTGACACCATTGTAATGGAGGTGTGGTACATGACACATACATGTAAGTGGTATGGTATGTGTTTTCAGGCATTTGAATTGCATCGTGGTGGGTGTACTTGTTATGGTAGCCTCAGATGTGGTTCGTCTCTGAATTTGTCTCCAAATAGATGAAATGCTAGTCATGTCTGAGGTGTGTTTAGTGCTGTTGCCACTCAGTCAATGGGCTATTGATGGAACAATTACATGATACGTTGCACTGTATGTCACCTTCATGCACATAACAGGTGTCCATTGTTTTGAAATAGTAGATATACTACTTGTGGGTGTGTGTGGGTAAATGCTCTGAGCTAATTAGGCCCTTATATGAGTGCTATACTTTGTCTTCAGGAGGACAATGACTTAGATGACTTGATCCACAAAGTATGTATAATCATTTCCTACATCACTATTGGTACATGTGTAGATGACGTGTGATCTGACTCTTTCATCTTCAAACATTTGGTTTTGCCAATTACAGTCATTGGATGTTTGCACATTTCCACCGTGAAGGTTGTGTACTCAGTGACATGAGGTGGGTATGGCCTCTGTGCAACATGCTCTCTTGTGTTTACTTTACAATATGTTTCCTTCCCTGGTACACGGCATCAGGCCAATTTGTTGGTATGTGTTAATTGCGCATGTGATATGTGGAACTGTATATTACATCATTTTCCCATAGCTTGGTTGTTGGTTGTGTATGTTGCTGTGGATAGGGACCCTGTATCATTTGGGCAAGTCAACTTGTCATGGAATGGTTAGTGTGATAGCTCTGCTGATATCATGGTACAATAGGTGTGAGGTAGGGTGCTTAGATGGTGTGTGACTATGTTATGATTGAGGGTTGTACATTGTATCTTGTAGTGACATGATGTTGGTACTAAACTGGTACTACCTGGGGGTGTTGTACAACTAGATGTGATGTTACTGATGTGTACAATGTGATGTAAGTGTTAGGTAGAGAATGTGATGACCCTACCTTACTTTCTGTTTCCTAGCATCAGCAGGTGAAGGAGACGGCACAGCTGAGCCGGGAAGCTTCTGGCCATGGGACCTCCAATCATGAGGACACAGACACCAAGGGACCCAGTGGCCTGGAGGGCAAGGAGAGTGCCACGAGGTAGAGTGGATCTAGTTCATCATCTTCAGAATCCTCTTCCAGTGGATGCTCCCATGCAGTGGCAGATCCAGGTGGGACCACCCCAGCACCATTTCGGCCACTCACCCACCACATGCATTCCCCAGCACCACCACCGCCCTTCAGCCCAGGACACATAAACACCTTCACTCACTCACCCACCCACAAACATACCTCTCACAAACATGCACCCAAGACATCCACACAAGCACCTCAGACAACCACTCCCTCTCCCTCCACACCCAAACCCTTTTGTTATGACCATCCCCATGTGTGCAAAACGTCTGTTCTCTTGGGGTTTGATCTTTTCCCTACTCTCTCCCCGTGACCCCTCTAGAAGATCAGGTTCCCTCCCCAAGGCCATCCCTTCCACCTCCAAGTTCTCCCCTACACCCCACCGGCCAATACCCATGCCCCTCCCCTGCCAAGAAGTCAACACCTCCCAAGACAATCCAACCCTCCCCCAAGCTAAAACCAAACTCCCATTCCAAATCAAAACCCAAACCCACCTCTCAAACCTAAGCCCAAACCCCCCTCCACCACCAACCTTCCCCAGATCATCCCTGAGGTGCCTGCCTGTCCACTTGATGTCCCTACCTGTAGAGGTTACCTGGCAGTCAGGAGTCAAGTTGGGTTACCATATAGTGCTTTTGGCACATAGGACTATTTTTTATATTGGACTGGCTAATGGCCTGGAATTTTCCTATTTCTTGTTTGTAAAATATATATAGAGACCTACCGGTTGTTGGTTTTCTGGTTACATCTTTGCCCTGCATTTCCTTTCATAGGTTAGAGTTGTTCTTAGCTGATATTGGTTGTATGCAGCTATTTGTGTGTGTGTGTGTGGTGCTTGGGCTTCCTCTATTGTTTGGGTAGTATGTGAGGGTATGCGCAGTGTTTTTGTCCCCCAGCGATAGGGTGTGTGTTGTCTGATGGGCATGTGTATGTTGCAGACATGTTGTTGTCATGGTATTGTGTAGTGTTTGTGTTGACAAGTGTTCGTTGTTGTGGTGTGTGGCTTTGTGTGCTTTGACTGTGTGAGTTTGTGTATATTATGCATGGTATCATAGGTATGATGTGCTCTGTGTGTTTGATGTGTTTGTTGATTGCTAAGCTGTATGACTGTGTAATTGTGTGTGTTTCTTCCCTGTTGGTTGTTCATTGTGTTGTGTGTGTGATGAGTCCCTGGCCTGTGTCCGTTATGAGTGCTTGACAATGTGTTTATGATGGTGCGGTTGTGATGGTGTTATGAGGTGTTGGTATGTAGTATGGGATTCAGCAAGACAGGGCCTGTGCTGTATTGCCGTTCATAAGTGTGTATTTTTGACGTGTGGTGTGTGTGTGTGCTGTGCAGTGTGTGTGCTATGTATGTGTGAGTGTCTTTGTTGTTTATGTGAGTGTGCATGTCAGTGTACTGTTATGTGTGCGTGTTGGCCTCACATCCCCCTCCCAATTGTATGTCAAGTAACAGTACACAATGTCACAATTTACAACTGTAACAGGTGAGTGTGTGTACTTACGGACAGAGAAACAAATATACAAATCTCCCTATGCAAATAATACCTGCACAATAGGGATGAGGCATCAGGAGCACTCAGGAAAGAAGGCTGCACTAGGATACATATCACTTTACACATGTCCCTTTAACAACATTTACACAGGAACCGGCCCTACATGTATCTCAGGGTCAATCAATACTAGAGACAAATGACATGTCTAATATACATTGTGGATGTGCAAGTCAAAAAAGTACATGCAACTCCAACTGCATGGGACATACATCTACATGAAGTAGCTGCAAGGTACACACAGCTAAACAGACACATGCACAGTCAAATGCAAACAAAGGCAGCACAATTGAACACACTTCATGTCTGCACAAACAAAACTCAAGCTGCCACACATTATATGAATCCAAAATCCATATCAGGGGTGCAGGTCTAACACCATACATGCTTACATTGAACAATACAAGATGAAACACTTACTATAGCAATCAGAACTCACTGCTATGACACCACCATTGCATTTACACCCACATATCCATACAGTCAACATGTACCTTTGTCTTGGGGACACCAGCACTGCCCACAAAGGCAGATACCACAAACAATAGCATATGGATCAGCAAGCAGGCTGAAACACACACAACTGTAGGCAGACAACACAAGTTACTTAGGAATAACATAAAGGTTGACAATGAATTGCAGAATGAATGTGTACCCCAAAAAATCGTTTGGATTCATTTTGACCCACACTTGAAAAGTCCAAGGCCATTGGCCAGTCCATATAGAAATGTCCTGGCACATCACTGTGCTGTCACTTGACTCCTAACTGTCAGGGAACCTCCACAGGAAGGGGCATCAAGTGTGCAGATAGACATCTCAGGGATTATCTTTGGATGGGGAGTTCGAATTTGGAATGGGTGGGTTTGGATTTGGGAGGGCTGGACTGCTTCCTAGGAGGGGTGGAATTATTCTTGGGGAGATGGGCGTGGGTGCTTGCAGGGGGCAGGGTTGACAGGGAGGACTTGGAGGTTGAAAGGATGGGTTGGGAGGTGGGTCAGTGCCTCTTGTGTTTGGGATGGGGATGGAGGGAACAGGAGAAAGGTGAAGCTCAAAGAAAAAATAAGACTTAGGAACATGGGGACCATCATCCGAAGGGGGTGGGGTTTTAGAGTTTGCGGGAGTGGTTGTCTGCTGTGTTGGTGTGGATATCTTGGTGTGTGTGTGTGTGGGAGGTATGCTTGTGTTTGGGTGATGTCTTTTGCATGTGTGAGTGTGGGCATCTGTGTGTCAGGAGGCTGGGAGGTGGCAGTGCTAGGGGATGCGGGAATGGTGGATGTGTGTGTCTGTTAGAGTGGTGTCCGCGGGTGTAGTGGTGGATGTCTGGATGTCTGTTGGGGTGGTGGCTGTGGGTGTGGTGAATGTGGTGGATGTCTGTGTGTCTGTTGGGGTGGTGTCTGATGTTATTTTGGATGTGGTGGGTGTGTCACTGACTGTTGTGGTGGTGCCTGTGGGTATGCTTGATGTTGTGTGTGGTACGATGGGGGTAGTGGAGGTGTCTAGGGAAGTGGTGACTGATGTTGTGTGTGTGGGTGTCTGTTGTTTGCTTGCATGCCCGTGGGTTTTGTGGTGCTTGTGTCTATGTGGGCTGCTCTTAAGTGTTGAGGTGGGTGCGTGCGGATCAGTCTGTGTGCTTGGGGCAGGTAGCGGAATGAAGGATGTGAAGGATTTGGATTGGGAAGAGGGAGCTGGATGGGGAACAGAAGGTAGGGGATGATTGGCTAACATCAAGGTGGAGGCCAGAGCCTGAAAACATCTCTTTAGCCCAGACATTGCACCATGAATGTCTTCCAGGCATGCATTGATCTGCTGCGGCTGGGTTACCAATCCCTGATGGCAGTCACAATGGCAGATTTACTTCAGAAGGTCAATAGCCTCTGCAGTGAACGCAGCAGGGGTTACAGGTGCTGGGGTAGAGGTGCCTGAGGCATAGGAGACACCCACCCTCTTAGGTGAGCGGGCATGGCCAACTGGGTGGGGAGCAACAGGGAAGGTGGTAATATAACTGGGGGTGGTGGACAAAGATGACACAGGGTACACCCCGATGGGTCCACCCCCACTAGGAAGTGTCCACTGGAGGAAGAATCCAGTGATGAACAGAATGTTGATCCAGTGTCTGCTGTGGCACTCCCCTCCCCCTCTAGCTACTGGGTCCCTCTGTGTCAGTTGTGTCTTGACCTGAGGTCTTATGGCTAGATACATCACCATTCGACTGTGCCCTGTCTCCTTCACTTCCCTGCGGTGATGCTACACACACACAAAGAGAAATAGGGTCATGATATGTCCATGATCCCAATTAAATGACAGCTCAGATTAGCAAACATTACCAGGGTGTCAAGAAGGCCCCAGCAACAAACTCCACCTAAGTGACCCATACAATTGTCATACCACATGCATGCCAACGGAACTGTCAACAGTTGCCCACAGGAAAATCAGAATCTCAGACAACTTCAATTGCATGGCTGAAGTTGTTCAATCAGAGTAACTATTGAACTAGTAGGAGACCTATTCACCCTCAATGCTTTCCCCATGGAGAAAACCTCAGTTACCTGTTGTCATACAATAGCAGTAAAATGCCAACTACCTTCCCACAGATCCCACACAAGGTCATGCACACATCTATTTGTCACTTAATGAATGACCCAGCAATAAGAAATCATGCTCCAAAATCTTGCCATGTTTCTGACAACGTACAATAACCTGGAGAAGGTGACATGGACATACACATGTCACACTAGAAGCAGTTCCACAATACAGACTTTATGAAGTGATATTTGTCCCAATGGAGTCATAGAGGTAGTACTAATGTTGCTCAGGTAGGCCACACATTTGGCATGAAAATGGACACTGTAGACATCATGTGCAATATGCCAGGGAGATATGTCTTTCAACTCCACAACACAAGGGACATCACCACTAATGTTTGGCCCCCCTTACTATGACATACTCTGAGTGAATCAGTAGACACCATTTGTCCCTTGGATGTTGGAGAGGCCCAGAGATTTGCAAGTGCTTGTTGAAGGCCCTCAACACATTGCCCAATTGGAGGCTACATCATTGTCTCCATTTTGATCATGCAAACCCAGGTGACTGTCTATGAAGGCTTGTACCCACACAAATGTGATCTCAACATAACTGCAAGTCACTATATGACGCATGCCAACAGTCAGGTTACAAACTCTACCCACTTCACATGTGCTTAGCATTTTGCAACATGATTCTACATCAATGGCAAAGAAATGCACATTGTGGCTAAAAGCTCTTAGCCTACCTGTCAAGTCCCTCATTGCTACTGCAGTTGTGCATGCCAAATGATGTGCTATGACACATGAGGGTATGTGTCAGCTAATAAACAAGGGTGACACACTCCTGTATGAGGAACAACATGAAATGTACTCCATTGTAAATGTCTTATTCCACACACAAGTTACCATGTGAGGGAAAATGGACATCATCTCATCAATACAGGTAGACCATGCCATGCACGAAAGAGCAGTTTACAAATGTTTTGCTAAAGAGAAAGGGACACATGCTGACATGTAGGCACAAGGAATGTTGGAAACAGCGACAGCACATAAATCATGTCCATGGACATTCCTCTATTACCAAGGGAAAGTATTGATCTGTAGCTGCACCCAAAGAACAATGTATGCTCTGTCAGGTGTATGGTGGCCATCTTCACATTACAGACAGTAGTGAGGCACCAGCACTCATCATATGCTGGAGACAACAAGTCTCTGGGAGACTGATGCCAACATACTCTTTCAACCAGACACATGGCTGAGGACAGTGATCCACCACTTCCTTACCTTTGGTCTGTAACATAGAGGAGGAGGAGTCTGTTGCATAGATTTTACAAGCACTAGGACAACAAACAGTGCTTGATTGATCAATGTACACAGCCATTTGTTGTCCCTGGAGAGAAAGTTGTTTTTGGATTGAACACAGTTGTGTCCTATGTTCCCGGGCCAATAGGCAAGGCACACCAGTATAAAACACATGACATGTCTACACAAACAATCATTAATTTACTGTGTTACACATGGCTCATCCCTAATTGTCAGGGGGAGCTATCAGAACCTAAGAAATTCACTTGGCAAAGTGACAGGAAGGAATATGCCCTGTACTCTTCCCCTTGTGGACTCCATGCTGTCCTCAAATTCCCATCAAGGAATGGGTAG
Source organism: Pleurodeles waltl (assembly GCF_031143425.1). Classification (NCBI taxonomy): domain Eukaryota; kingdom Metazoa; phylum Chordata; class Amphibia; order Caudata; family Salamandridae; genus Pleurodeles; species Pleurodeles waltl. The sequence goes on along the minus strand of NC_090446.1, from coordinate 816,862,898 downwards.
GTCACTGCCAGAATGCAGGCCATTAAGGGACCCATGGTTTGATGGGCACCCTGCCCACATTGGGAGGATATCCCCAGCTGGACCTCTGCAATCTTCCAGTCCCAACATCTCAGATTCTCCCACCTCTTCCGACAGTGGGCACTCTCGCGACTGTGGACCCCAAGGGTGCGCAGCTTCTTGGTGATGGCTCTCCATAGTTCCTTTTTCTGATGGGAGTTGACCTGCATAGATACAAAAGACAAACCAACACATTACAATCACAGGTTTTTCACAAATGGTTGAGTCACATAGATGTCAGTAACACCAAGCTAGTACTTTTCTATTTGGTAATACTCCCCAAGTGTGAAACACACAACTAATGAGAATAGAGACCTGAATACAGAATATGTATTTGCATCTGCAGACTAACCCACCTACCCTGCTAATGGCCTACAATGACAAAGCAATTTTACTGACATCAGGTATCCTATGCTCAAGCAACCTGTACTATGATGTGAGCCACAATGAAACACTAAACACTTATGCAGCTTTTGAAGGGTACACTCGTTAGGCATGAATGTACCAATACATTCACAAGAATAACTCACTGCATACAGTCCCTATAGGCAACTGCCAGAGTACAAACTTAAACATTACACATGAGTATCAATCAAGAGGCTAGCATGGTGGACACAGAAAGTGTATTCCTTGTCCATGTGTGGACATGTGGAATAACAAATGCAAGCTAATACCAATTCATCGGTTCTGTGGTATGCACCTGTACCACAGAACACTCCTTTGGATATATGTGTATATCCAACAGAGATGGCATCCAACAAACAAAGGCATGCATTGCACAGCTTCTGCTATGTGACCAAGCTACTGAGTCACATATCATGGCCTACCAGGAATCAACAAACTGTCTGTACTGCGGGGTTGTCAGTTATGCAATACGCCTTTCTTTGACAAATATGACCTGTGTGAAGGTGACAACAGAGCTGTGAGAGTAAGGGATGCACCATGAGTCTAAGACACACATTGACAATGATGCTAAATGCACATGGACTAGATTAATGAATTACCTCTGTACCCATTCCTAATCTAACCAAAGGAATAAGGCATTCAAGGTAGGTTTTGCTACTAGAGCATCATATTAACGACATGCCAGAATCTGCTGATGTACAGGGAGTGGGCACAGTGCTACAGGTGCATAGCCACAGTGACTCTCCCACAGCCTAGACTAGGTCCCATACTGGTAGATACATTTGACAGGCCCTGGTCTTTAAAGGCTGAGCAGACCGAACCTACATGACACTCCATTCCCATCACTTTCATGCATGACAGTACATCATGTGGCAAACAGCAATTTGGCATGTGGTGTGTGTGGTAACCTTAAGGGCAGAGTGTGTCAAGACGTGCCTTCCACACAACAGTTTAGCAAGGCCAGATGTGGGTTGAAAGATCTGTGGCATTATACACATTGCTCTAATGATTTTCAAAAGACTTATACAAGATGCATACACAGCTCACTCTGTCATGCACATACATGTTGTCTGACATTTACAACAATTATGAGCAAAAGGGATGTCATTGAATGGCAGTAATGTCTCCTAAACTAGTTATGTAAATCAAACACAAGGATGATCTAGGAGCCCATAAACGTCTCACAGTACAAAGTGACTGGACTTAATAATTGGCACTGGCCAACCAATTTCTGCACATTATCCGTCCCATTGATGTCACACAGACTGCAACAACAGGTGCACATGCAGTCTAACTGGAACACATGGCCACATTCGAGCCTGTGAGGAAGAAAGGATGGTGAAGTACAGAGAAATTTGTGCACATTAGGTGCTTATCTTCTCCTCTGGTAAGCCATAGAGCTATCCATACACGGGTAGGACCTCAGTCACAAGCCTCTCCAGCTCTCTGGAGAGAAGACAGGGCCCTATCACCTGCTGGACATGGTATGATTGCTCCCAGAAGCTGCACACAGCAGCTCAGGCCATGGAGATGTTGCTGGCAGCAATGTCAGAAGTTAAGTGAATAAACCTGCAGAACATGGCGATCACACCTGCCACGTACATGGTCATCACCACCAACAGACACAGCCAATGGCCTGCTACCTCCAATGGCAACAATGTTAGCCTATGGCTGTGCCCCCGCGGTTGCAAGAGCCTACTGCCATAATGACTTCTGACAGCGGTCACGGGCGGTTCCTAATGTCAAGTGAAATAGGTCGAGCAGCTGCCATTTTAGTGGCCTGAAATGCTGTTTTGAGCTTTTAAAACTGCATCACACCTGCAAAAAAGGTTTTTGTCCCTCACAGACATCCTCTGCCTGTCTTGTCATGTAGGTCCTAGTACTCAAACATCAATTGAGAATGTTGCAGGGCACAGACTGTGTTTAGCAATGGGGCACAATCTACCACTGCTGACAGTCATTTTGGATGTTGTGATATACAGTCACATTTTGAGGTGCAATTGTGTTGCAAATCTTTGAGTTTGGTCTATATCAATGTTGTAGACATGTGTTGAAGACCATGGAGGGCATGTATGGCCCTTGTGTTATTTGTAGCTGCAATGTGTACTGGGTGCCATGTCAATCTCTTAAGAAATAGTTTGTCACATGATATCATTGACATGCATCATGTGTGTTGCTCCTGTTTTGCCATACATAGATACCCAGGAAGAGGGAGGATGCAACAACCTCCTGTCAACCGTCCACTGCCAGACCATTAGACCATAAAGCAAAGACACATAAAAATCTATTACTGCCTGGATAGGCAAACAATAGTGGACTTATGTCATCAGTTGGAGCCTGATCTGATGCCAGCTATTAGTTATCCAACTAGCATACCACCCATTGTACAAGTCATGTCAGTATTGTACTTCTTAGTCACAGGGTCCTTCCAATATCAAGTGTCCCTATCTACTCGTATGTCCCAACCTATGTTCAGTTCGGTGTTGAAGGATTTCTTCTCAACAATGTTGAAACACCTTGACAGCTATACCTGGTTTCCCCGATGTGAGGATTTAGCCCATGTGAAGGCTGACTTTTATGATTTTGCACGCATCCCACATGTGGTGAGGACCATTGATGGCACACATGTTGTATTGGTCCCATTGCAGGCCAATGAACAAGTTTATCACAACAGAAATAACTTCCATTCCATCAACGTGCAAGCTGTTTGTTTGGCTGATCTATACATTTCACATGTGTGTCCATTATCCGGGATCAGCCCATGATTCCTTCGTAATGAAGAATAGCACCTTAACCCAGCTGATGTCACAACTGTACCCAGAGAGGGCCTGGCTAGTTGATAAGTCACATCCGTTGTGATTGTGTGTGTGCAATGTCAGGTGCTACAATAATGAACCGAGTGACTCATTGTTGCACGTATTTCCCATTTCTATACAGGAGACTCTGCATATCCAAACCATCTGTGCATGTTGATACCACTAAGGAATCCAACGGCATCAGCGGAGGTCCCTTTCAATGAGGCCCATGGAAGGACATGACGAGTAATGGAGTGGGCATTTGGGCTCTTGAAGGCCAGATTTAGGTGTCTGGTCAGGACTAGTGGAGCCCTCCTCTACTCACTCGGAAAAGTGTGTCACATCACCGTGGCATGCTGCATGCTTCACAACATCGCCTGGAGGAGGAATATCCCGCACATCCCAGAGGAGGGGGAGCTTGCAGTGCCACCTGGTGAGAATCCTGAAATGTCAATTGAGGATGACAGTGGTAAAGAAAAAGGAGCTAACTTATAGGAAGAATTCATCAACAGCTACTCTTCATGAGTGTAAAAATGTCATGTGATGTCATCATTGTGACTGTACAATGAACAGTAGTGGTGAGAATCTGTGGAGTTGAGTGTTTTAGCAACAACTAGGGAGCTTAGACTCTGCAATATCTAGTCAAAGCCTGATTGAAGATTTAGCTTTTGACATTTCTCCACCTTGTTGATGTTGCTTTGTGTTAGTTTCATTGTAAAGTAATTATTTTTCCAGTTGCTTGCTATGTGATTTGTGTATTAGGTATGTTTTCAAGCCTATGCTCCTTGTTTTGTATTTGTACAGGTACTTTCAGCATGATATCCCCATGTGGACATTTTAGAGTTGGGACACTGGCATGTATCTGATGCTGTTCTTACATACAAAGTATACATGGAATTTTCTAGGTAATATAGGTCACAGATTTGGGGTATATGAGACCTGTGCCAAAGCAGCTTGCACAGCGTTTGGGTGGAAGGTCAGAAGTGCACATTGGAATTTTTTTGTGTGCTGTGTTGGGCTGATTGTATCATGTATTCCATCATGTAGTCAAGAAATATGTAGTCATAGATTGCGACCAAGTCATTCACACTTCACATTGGCTAAATACTATTCTTGTATGAACTGTGTGTAGCTGTAGATGTGTTTCTTCATTGCAGGCCAAAGTGCCTGTGCCACAACACTGACATGTGTTTGTGTCATTTCCCCAGATCCATGGTCATTGGATTATGATGGGACTGTGATCAGGGACTTTTCTACTGCCTCTGTACCTTGGATTATGTGATGTTGGTTTACTTTGGTGTTGGATGTGATAAGGCTCAAACTGATGATATCATCCACTTTCATGTTTGCATATTCCACAGGTCAATGTCTGACAGACCCCTTCCTTCTGTGGTCTGGGGGGGATGTACCTTAGAATATGTACTTTGACCCAGTATGAGGCACACATTCTTGTTTTAAAAATGTCCAACAGATGTACAGCCTATGTGCTGTACACTGGAATAAAATGTTTGGTGTGCCCATACACTTGTACGTATGTGCTTGTGTCTAATGGTTGTAATCCTGAACATCTCTCCTTGCACAAGTGAGTTATGTCTTCACCATATGGTTCACATGGTCTTACATCTCTACATAGCAAAATGTTGAAATTAACCCCTTAGCTGCTGGACCGTCCATCCCCAGTGCTGAGCCTTTTTTTTGCTATTTGGCATACTCCACACTTAGGGCTCAATAACGTGTTTTCATGTAAAATTTGCACCCTTTTTTTCCAACATTCTGGGGATTCTAAAGGTACCCAGAGTTTGTCGATTCCCCTGGTGGGGACTGAGAAATTAGCCAAAATTCAGCTACAATTTGTTCTTTGGGGGGAAAATGGGAAAAAGTGTTGTAGAAGAAAACATCTGTTTTTCCCCTGCAAATAGTATCAACAAAGGCTTTGTAGTGCTAATGTTGCCATCTTCCCAGCTTTCTTGGAACAGGCAGACTAGAATAAAAAAAACTGGTTTTTCAACATACATTTGGCATTTTAATGGGGCATGCCCCATTTGTGCTTTCAATGTCCTTCCAGTTAGTGACAGGAATGGGTTTTGAACCAATGGTGGATCCTAAAAAGCTGTATATTTCTGAAAAGTAGACAACATTTGAAGTTCAGCAAGGGGTCATTTGTGTGGATTCTTCAAGGTTTTCCTTCAGAAAGTAACAGTTGAAATAAAAAAGACATTGAAATTGAGATGAAAAATTTCTGTCTATCTTTTCTTCTGTAAATATACTGTTCTGCTTGCTTGACCGTTCTGGTTGTGGGGGTATATAGGGCTTGTAGGTTCATAAAGAACCCACGGCACCCGAGCCAATAAATGAGCTACACCTTGCAATGGGTTTTCATTGTTTACCGAGTATACAGCAATTAATTTGGTGAACTATAAAGAGTGAAAAGTAGGTATAAAGGAAACCAATGTAATTCTGAAGTGGGCACAAGATATGGAGTTTAGAAGCAGTGGTTATTTGCACATCTCTGAATTTGGGGATACTAATACTAGCATGTGAATTACAGGGCATTTGTCAAAATGATTTCTTTCTTACACGCTGTCTTACATTTGGAAGGCGCAAATATAGAGAGCAGAAATTGGCAATAACACTTGTTCTTCTATTCTGCGTTTCTCCAAGTTTCCTGATAAAAATGGCACCTCACGTTTATTGGTAGGCCTAGTACTCGTAACAGGAAAAGCCCCAAAATGCAACATGGACACATCACATTTTCACACTAAAAACTGACTCTTTTTGGATTTTGGGCATAGTTCAGCCGGAACTTAGGGAAACCTAGCAAACATGTACATTTTCTTAAAAACTAGGAAAATCCAGCATGGGGTGACTTGTAGGGCTTTCACCAGTTCCTGTGACTCAGAGGGGGTCATTACAACCCTGGCGGACGGTGTTAAAGCGGTGGTAAGACTGAAAACAGGCCGGCGGAAAAAAAAATGGGAATTATGACCGTGGCGGAAACCGCCAACAAAGACAGCCACTTCAACACTCTGACAGCCACGGCGGTACAGACAAACAGCGCGGCGGTCACCGCCAACAGACAGGTGGAAGACAAAGTACCGCCCACAGTATCACAACCTACCAATCCGCCACCTTTTCCGGGGCGGATTCACCGTGGATAAAAACACGGCGGAAACAGCCATTTCAATGGGAAAACGCTCACCTCTACACACTCCACGAGGAAGGAGGACACCATGGAACTGGAACTCCAAATACTCCCTGCGATAGTCTTCCTGCTCCAGTACGACCATCATCAACGCCGGCGCCGAAGACAACGGTGAGTACTGCACCTACGACATAGGGGAGGGGGGAGGCAAAAGTCAGGGACACACACATGCAACACCCCCACCCCGACCCTCACCCACTACAACACACACACCAATGCATATCCAAACATTACAGTAACAACCCCCTAACCCCCCAGAAGAATGCAAAAACAAAAGGAAATGAATCCAACCATTGTAATATATCAAAATACAGTAGCCAAATATATACAGATATAATTTCACATTCAACAAAATATACATCACGATTAGTAGTGCAGGTAATGCACCATTCAATGTCCGTGGACCACTGGGCCCAAAATGCATGGGAGAGGCCCACACACGATACCTGAGCAAAACGGAGAGAACACTGCTGGGGCATCAGATAGAAATACAACAGGCACCTCAGGGGGAAGCGAAGGGGGGGCACCTCAGCCGGATGAGTGCAGCACGCCAGATCCACGAGGGGGCTCCATGCCCATTGATGTATCCTGGGGAGTGCAAAGCCACAGTCTCTCAAGTCTCTACAGAGGGTGGGTTGCCCACTGTTCAATCCTGGGGAGTGCAAAGCCACAGTCTCTCGAATCTATACAGTGGGTGGGTTGCCCACTGTTCAATCCTGGGGAGTGCAAAGCCACAGTCTCTCAAGTCTCTACAGTGGGTGGGTTGCCTACAGTACCATCCTGGGGAGTGCAAAGCCTACAGTCTCTCAAGTCTCTACAGTCGGTGGGTTGCCCACTGTACCATCCTGGGGAGTGCAAAGCTACAGTCTCTCAAGTCTCTACGGTGGGTGGTTTGCCCACCGTTCAATCCTGGGGAGTGCAAAGCCACAGTCTCTCAAGTCTCTACAGTGGGTGGGTTGCCCACTGTACCATCCTGGGGAGTGCAAAGCCACAGTCTCTCAAGTCTCTACAGTGGATGGGTTGCCCGCTGTACCATCCTGGGGAGTGCAAAGCCACAGTCTCTCAAGTCACTATAGTGGGTGGGTTGCCCACTGTACCATCCTGGGGAGTGCAAAGCCACAGTCTCTCAAGTCTCTACAGTGGGCGGGTTGCCCACTGTTCAATCCTGGGGAGTGCAAAGCCACAGTCTCTCAAGTCGATAACAGTCTCCACTGGTTCTGGAGGGGGACTGGTGCCCAGAGTGCTTCATCCTGTTAAGGACAGACTGAGTGGATGCTGTTCTCCACTGGTTCTGGAGGGGGACTGGTGCCCAGAGTGCATCACTCTCCCAGTGACGGTCCCAGTTCTGTCACTGCCCCTGCCGCACATGGGCTAGCGGTGCTTGAGTTGGCAGTGCTTGCCCTGTTCAGCGGTGCTTGCCATGGCAGTCTTTGCCCTGTTCAGCGGTGCTTGCCCTGTTCAGCGGTGCTTGCCATGGCGGTCTTTGCCCTGTTCAGCGGTGCTTGCCCTGTTCAGCGGTGCTTGCCATGGCGGTCTTTGCCCTGTTCAGCGGTGCTTGCCATGGCGGTCCTTCATTGCCCAGCGGGGCTGTGGCTGCCGGGGCCCTCCTGGGCACTGACTCTGGCGGTGGCCTCCTGGCCAGTGACGATGGGGCTGCCCTCATGGGCACTGACTCTGGCGGTGGCCTCCTGGCCAGTGACGATGGAGTGCCCTCCTGGGCACTGACTCTGGCGGTGGCCTCCTGGCCAGTGACGATGGGGCTGCCCTCCTGGGCACTGACTCTGGTGGTGGCCTCCTGGCCAGTGACGATGGGGCTGGCGGTGGCCTTCTGGGCAGCGGGATGATGGCGGTCTTCTCCGCCGTGCTGCTCTTCCTAGACTTTGGCGATTTCTTCTGCCCCTTCCCACCTTGGGAGGAGTCACAGCTGAGTGGACATTCCCCCCGGGACCCTTGTGAGCAGCTTTGCTGGCTGGAGTCTTCCGCCTCTCCTGTGGGCTGTGCTGTGGCTCCGTGTCACACTGGCTGCCCCGGTGCCCGGAGCACTCCACATACCTCTAACAGGCACCACTGGTACTGGCGATATTTTGGCTGAGGTGCTAGTACGGGACCTATGAATTGGAGGGGGGGGTGGTGGGAAAGACTTCAAGGTTGCTCAGGAAAAGTTTCTTACGAACACTGGGACGGGTAGCTGGAAGGGGTCTGGGAGTGGAGGAACAGGAGGTGGTTGTAGGAGGTGTAACTTTTGTTGATTTGGGTGCAGGTGCATGCGCTGGAGGCTGTCGTGAGGTGGATGGCTGTTGGGTGGGTGTGTGTCCGTGTTTGTGTACTTTGGGAGGGGGCGTCACAGACACACTGGGAGAGGACACAGGGGACGTGTAAATGGTAGTGGGGGTGGTGAGTGCAGGTGACTGGGGTGTGGTGGTGGGTGTGCTGGTGCGGGACCTAGTGGCTGTAGTGGTAGTGCATGCAGGTGAGAGTGTGGACGACACTGGGAGGGAGGAGGGAGATGACGAGGAGGGGGGCACAGTGGAGGCAGTGGATGTTGCTGTGTCTGTATGTGTGTGATGCTTGCGTGAGTGCCTGTCGGATGTGTGGTGCTTATGTTTGCCTGAGCTTCCTTTGTGTGTTGAGGTGTGTGCAGGCTGGTCTGATGGTGTGCTTGGGATAGGCTGGGGTATAGGGGATTGGGTCTGGGTGTAGGAATATGGAGGGGGGAGGCTAGAAACAGGGACAATGGCTGTCATCAGTGCTGAGGCCAGAGATTGCAGGGTTCGATGAAGGGCAGCCTGACCAGAATGAATGCCCTCCAGGAATGTATTTGTGTGTTGCAATTCCCTTTCTACACCCTGGATGGCATTCAAAATGGTAGACTGCCCAAAAGTTAGTGACCTGAGGAGGTCAATGGCCTCCTCACTGAGGGCAGCAGAGGTGACAGGGGCAGGGGCTGAGGTGCCTGGGGCGAAGGTGATACCCACCCTCCTGGGTGAGCGGGCACGGGGCGAAGGCTGAGGGGCTGCTGGGAGGTCGGTGCTGGTAGGGGGGGTGGCGGCTGTACCTGTAGAAGTGGGGGGCACAGATTTTGCCGCCACCACAAGGGAGCTCCCATCGGAGCACAAGTCCGTGTCGCTGGTTGCTGATCTGGTGACCGCCGTGAAGCTCCCCTCGTCCTCCGTCCCACTGGTGTATTCAGAGTCCGTGGTGTGGCCCTCCATGGCCATGTGGGATGCAGCTCCCTCGTGCTCCGGTGCCACTGTACCTCCGCCTGATGATGCTGATGCACACAAGAACAGGGAGAGCACAAAAAGGGGTACGACGACAACAGAAGAAAGACAGGTTGAGTGCATGGCTTACCGCTACCGTTGGCGGACAATACAGACACAGCAGCCTCCTGCACTACGCCGCGCTGTTGGGCTCTACTGATGCAGTTCCTGGGATATGGCCTACATGGCTATGGTGGACATCAGCACACATAGATGACACAGGGGCATGTATACCTGTACTTGGCACTCTACAGAGGTAGGGTGGAGTGCCACATGGCCTGCATTACGGAGGCGCCTAGCCTACGGAACTCGCCCTGGCCTAGTGAAACCCACAGCCCTCCTCCCCCACCCAGACACCTTCAGTGCGCGAAAAATCCACTGAATGAGAGTGTACTCACCCCCTTGTATCTGCTGTGATGCCCTCAAGCGCCCATCCAACTCAGGGTAGGCCACCGCCAGGATCCTGAACATCAGGGGGGTCATGGTGCGACGGGCACCCCTCCCATGTTGGGAGGCCATCCCCAGCTGAGCCTCCACCGACTTCTTGCTCCAGCGGCAAATGTCCTCCCATCTTTTACGGCAGTGGGTGCTCTGTCTCTGGTGGACCCCCAGGGTCTGGACGTCCTTGGCGATGGCACGCCAAATATCCTTCTTCTGGTGGGCGCTGACCTACATGACATGTACAGGGGAAGAAGAGAAGTCATTACCAACTGCACCGTCAAAGTGAGTGGCCCACATCCCTACCCTTGCCATGTGGCACATGCATTCACAGTCCTTCATGCTCGCAGAACTCTGCCCCCTTCCTTCTTACAACCAGGCCTCTCCACCCAGGCATAGCCCATACAACTTGCTCCCTGTGTACTCACCTGTTGGTCTGGAGGACCGTAGAGTAGTGTGTACTGGGGGATGACCCCGTCCACGAGCTTCTCCAACTCCTGTGCAGTGAAGGCAGGGGCCCTTTCCCCAGACGCACAAGCCATTGTCTCTTCCAGACCGAGGTCACAGCAGCACTTGCAGTGTAAGTCCTCTCCTGTCGAAGATTAGGTATCGAGTGATTCAACAGATAGAAAATGGCGGTCACGTCCGCGGCGGTGACGTCCGCGGCGGTGCGTATCATCACCACCGGCGCACTTCGTCATTGGCTCCTGGGACCCATAGGGTCCAATGTTAACCAATGCAGCATTGCGCAGCGGTCTTCGACCGCCTACCGCGACGGTGAACAACGCCAGCGCAGTCACCTCACATCCCATTGTCCCAGTTTAGAGGTCAGGCAGACGCCATTTCAGGGGCCCACATGGCTTCATTTTCAACTGCGTCACACATACCTAGGCCTGGACTCAACACACATACAGACAACTTTTTGGATTATGTTTCGTGTTCTGTGTAGACTGTGGGTACATACCTCTGAGTTGCTTGACTCTGTGGTCGCTGTTGTCCTTCCTAGGCACCGTCAGCTGGGACATGTGAGGAGATGGCGGAATCCTCCAGTGTACCGACCGCTGGTGGACCTGTTGACAATGGAGGAGCGACATTTAATCATCACCTACAGGTTTGACCGTGCCACAATCCAGGAACTGTGTACCCAGTTGGAGCCTGACCTGATGTCAGCTATCCGCCATCCCACAGGGATCCCCCCTCAAGTGCAGGTGCTATCAGTGCTCCATTTCCTTGCAAGTGGGTCTTTTCAAACAACAGTGGCCATGGCATCAGGTTGTGCCAGCCTATGTTTTCCAACGTGTTGTCCAGAGTGTTGTCTGCCCTGCTGCAACACATGAGGAGCTACATTGTTTTCCCTCAGGTGGAGGATTTGGCTACTGTTAAAGGTGACTTCTATGCCCTTGGACATATCCTCAACATCATAGGTGCCATTGATGGGACCCATGTGGCTTTGGTCCCCCCCCACAGGAGTGAACAGGTGTACGGGAACCGGAAGAGTTATCATTCTATGAATGTACAGATGGTATGTTTGGCAGACCAGTACATCTCCCAGGTAAATGCTATGTTCCCTGGCTCAGTGCATGACGTCTACATCCTGCGGAATAGCAGCATCCCTTATGTGATGGGTCAACTCCAGAGGCACCGTGTGTGGCTATTAGGTGACTCTGGTTACCCCAACCTGTCATGGCTACTGACCCCAATGAGGAATCCCAGGACCAGGGCAGAGGAACGCTACAATGAGGCCCATGGGCGGACTAGGAGGGTGATCGAACGCACCTTTGGCCTCCTGAAGGCCAGGTTCAGGTGCCTCCATATGAAAGGTGGTTCCCTATTCTACTCACCAAGGAAGGTGTGCCAGATCATCATCGCCTGCTGTATGCTTCACAATCTGGCTTTGCGATGCCAGGTGCCTTTTCTGCAGGATGATGGTCCAGATGACGGTGTTGTGGCGGCTGTGGAGCCTGTGGACAGTGATGAGGAGGAAGAAGCGGAAGAAGACATTGACAACAGGGACTCAGTCATCCAGCAATATTTCCAGTGACACACAGGTGAGAACACATTCTTGCCTACTACAAGTACTTTCACACTTCTACCTCTATCCTGTCTGTCAATTTCAAGCAGTATCTGGTAACTGAGTTGTACATTTCCATTACGGTTTCACAGGTGTGGTTACCAACGTGTGCCATCTGCTTACATTCTTCATGGACTTGTGATGTGTGACATAGGTATGTTGACATTACATTTGAGAACGGATTTTGTCACTGTCATTGCTAATACACATTTTCATAATCACAGACTGACTCCAGATTGTTTTGTGCTTCAAGGGTGTTTATTGAAGTGCTAAATATTGGAGGGGGGTGGTAAAATGGTGAGGGGTTATGGTGGAGGAATGTCCATGGCAGAGTCCAGTCTATTAGTCTCACAGGTGCACTGCCCATATGGGCATAGGAAGTGGAGCTGGGGCAGTTCCAATATGGACAGGGTGACAAAGTGGGACAGTGGGATGACAATCAGGGTGGTCTCATTTCTTGGCAGGGGTCTTGCCATCGTGCTCTGTCCAGTTCCTGGATCTCAGGGACCGCTTGCGGAGTGGTTCTCTGTCTGCAGGGGGTGGGGTGCTGGTGTGGTGGTCCTGTGGCGGTGCCTCCTGTCCACTAGCGCCGGCGGAGGTGGTGGGCAGTTCATCGTCCCTCCTGGTGTTCAGTATCTCCTTAGGCACCCCTACGATGGTGCCCAGGGCGGAGCTGATGGTTCTGAGTTCCTCCCTGAACCCCAAATACTGTTCCTCCTGCATGCGCTGGGTCTCCTGAAACTTGGCCAAGACCGTAGCCATCGTCTCCTGGGAGTGGTGGTATGCTCCCATGATGGAGGAGAGGGCCTCGTGGAGAGTGGGTTCCCTTGGCCTGTCCTCCGCCTGTCGCACAGCAGCCCTCCCAGTTCCCCTGTGTTCCTGGTCCTCCGTCCCCTGGACTGTGTGCCCACTACCACTGCCCCCAGGTCCCTGTTGTTGTTGGGGTGGTGGGTTATCCTGGGTTCCCTATAGTGGTGGACACACAGCTGATTGACGTGTCCTGGGGACGGAGGTGTGGGCCCGCTGGGTGGGTGCTGCACTGGTGTTACCAGAAGGTGGAAGGTCTGTGGTGGGCTGTGCCTGTGCGAGGGGAACCGACTGTCCCGAGGCCCAGGATGGTCCGAGCTGGTCATCTGAATCCAGTTGGCCAGAGGTGCTGTCATCACTGTGGGCCTCTTCTGTGGGTGGGGTAGAGATGTCTGGACCCTCCTGTCTGGTGACGTTGGGTAGTGGTCTTGCAGGGGTGTAAAAGCATGATTATTGCATGTGTGTATGTCATGGTGTGCAATGGGTGGGTGAGCGTGTACCCCGGTGCTAGCATTCCTGTGTGGGGGCTTGTGTGATGATGGTTGGGGGGGTGTTATGGGTATGTGCAGTGGGCATGCTTTAGTGAGGGGTGTCCATGCTTTGTTGTGTCATGCAGGGCTTGGTGTTGGGATGGGTGGTTTGTGTTATTAGTACATTAGTGAGGAGTTGGAGTGATAGGGGAGGGGGTGAGAGTGGGGGTCTGTGATAGCATGCAGGTAGGGTGGGGTATATGATAGTTAAGATTTGACTTACCAGAGTCCATTCCTCCACCGAGTCCTCCGAGGCCCTCAGGATGCATAATGGTCAAGACCTGCTCCTCCCATGTTGTTAGTTGTGGGGGAGGAGGTGGGGGTCCGCCGCCAGTCCGCTGTACCTCCAGGTGGTGTCTTGAGACCACGGAACGCACCTTCCCCCGTAGGTCGTTCCACCTCTTCCTGATGTCCTCCCGATTTCTTGGGTGTTGTCCCACTGCGTTGACCCTGTCCACTATTCTTCGCCATAGCTCCATCTTCCTAGCTATGGAGGTGTGCTGCACCTGTGATCCAAATAGCTGTGGCTCTACCCGGACGATTTCCTCCACCATGACCCTGAGCTCCTCCTCGGAGAACCTGGGGTGTCTTTGTCGTGCCATGGGATGGTGTAGGTGATGTGTGGGGTGGTGTATGTGGTGATGAGTGTGGTGATGTGTAGTGGTGTGTGGTGTTTATTGCGTGGATGTTGTGTGGGTGATGGTGTTGTGTGCCTCTGTGTGGTGGGGTTGTCTATGCTGTGCAGTCTCTCTGGCCTTCATCAAAAGTTTTGGTCATAGGGGTTTGTGGGTGATGTGGGTGTGTGTTTTATATAGTGTCCTGTTGGCTGTGGGAGTGGTGTTTGTATGTGTATCAGGTGTGTGTATTTAGATATGTCCAATGTGGCAGTGTTTTGGAGATGTGTGTGTATTTTGAGCACGGCGGTGTGTACCGCCAATGGAGTACCGCGGTTGAAAGACCGCCACGTGGATTCGTGTGTCGTGATAGCATGGGCGTGTTTCTGTTGGCGTGACAGTGGAGGATTTGTTTTCGCCAGTTTATCACTGACCTTTGGTGTGGCGGACTTGTGTGGGTGTCTGAATTTCGGCGGGTTCCGAGATGTGTGTCATAATAGCTGTGGCGGATTTCCACGGCCGCGGCGGTGTATTGGCGGTCTTCTGCACGGCGGTAAACGGCTTTTACCGCCAACATTGTAATGACCCCCAGAATCCTTTGCAATCCTCAAAATGTGGTTGAAAACACTTTTTCCTCACATTTTGGTGATGGAAAGCTCTGGAATCTGAGGGGAGCCACAAACTTCCTTTCACCCAGCATTCCCTCAAGTATCCCAAACTAAAGTGGTACCCTACTTGTGTGAGTAGGCCTAGTGTCCGAAACAGGAAACACTCCAAAACACAACGTGGACACATCACATTTTCACACTGAAAACTGACATGTACCTAGGTGTGGATTTTGGGCAGTAACTTAGCCAGCATTTAGGGAAACCTAGCAAACCTGTACATTTTTTTAAACTAGAAACCAAGGGGAAATCCTGAATGGTGTGACTTGTGGGGTTCTCAACAGGTTCTGTCACCTAGAATCCTTTCCATACCTCAAAATTGGCTAAAAACACTTGTTCCTCACATGTCATGATGGAAAGTTTCATAATCTGAGGGGAGTCACAAACTTCCTTCCATCAAGCATTCCCCCAATTCTCTGAAATAAAATGGTACCTCACTTGTGTGGGTAGGCCTAGTGCCCACAACAGGAAACATCCTAAACACAACATGGACACATCACATGTTCACACAGAAAATGGATGAGTTATTTGTAAACTGCCTAGCTGTGGGTTTTGGGCTGTAGCTTAGCCGGCACTTAGGTAAACTTAGCAAACCTCAACATTTTTATAAACTTGACACTGAGGAAAATCCAGGATGGGGTGACTTGTGAACCTCTCACCAGGTTCTGTTACCCAGAATCCTTTGCAAACCTCGAAATGTGGCTAAAAACAGATTTTCCTCACATTTGGTGATGGAAAGTTCTGGAATCTGAGGGGAGCCACAACTTCCCCCCACACACCATTCCCCCAAGTCTCTCAAATAAAATGATACCTCACTTGTGTTGGTAGGTCTAGTGCCCGCGACAGGAAATGCCCCAAAACGCAATGTGGACACATCATATTTCCACACTGAAAAATGACTTGGTTTTTGCAAAGTGCCTAGCTGTGGATTTTGCGCTCTAGCTCAGCCAGCCCTTAGGTAAGCTTTAAAAACTAGACACCTAGGGAAATCCAGGATGGGGTGACTTGCTCTCACCAGGTTCTGTCATCCAGAATCCTTAGCAATCCTCAACATTTGGTTGCAAAACACTTTTCCCTCACATTTTGGTGACAGAAAGCTCTGGAATCTGAAGGGAGACACAAACTTCCTTTCGCCCAGCATTCCCCCAACTCTCGTGATTAAAATGGCACCTCACTTGTGTGGGTAGGCTTAGGGCCCGCGCCAGGAAACACCCCAAAAAACAACGTGGACACATCACATTTTCACACTGAAAACTGACATTTTTTTGGGAAAGTGCCTAGCTGTGAATTTTGAGTTCTATCTCAGCCGGCACTAAGGGAAATCTAGCAAATCTGTACATTTTTGAAAACCTGACACCTAGGGGAATTTATGGCTCTCACCAGGTTCTGTTACCTAGAATCCTTTGTAAACTTTAAAATTTGGCCAAAACAAATTTTTTTCTTCATATTTCAGTTATGGAAAGTTCTGGAATCTGAGGGGAGCCACAAACGTCCTTCGACCCAGCATTCCCCCAAGTCTCCCTAATAGAATGGTACTGCACTTGGGTGGATAGGTCTAGTGCCCGTGACAGGAAACGCCTCAAAACACACATGGACACATCACATTTTCACACTGAAAATTGATGAGTTATTTGCAAACTGCCTAGCTGTGGATTTTGGGCTGTAGCTCAGCCGGTACTTAGGTAAACTTAGCAAGCCTCTACATTTTTAGAAAGAAGCCGTCGAGAAAAATACAGGAGGGGGTGACTTGTAGGTCTCTCACCAGGTTCTGTTACTCAGTATTCTTTGCAAACCTCAAAATGTGGCTAAAACACATTTTCCTCACATCTGGTGTTGGAAAGTTCTGGAATCTGAGGGGAGCTTGAAACGTCCTCTCACAAAGTATTCCCCAAGTTTCTAAAATAAAATTATACCTCACTTCTGTTGGTAGGCCTAGAGCCCATAACAGGAAACGCCCCAAAACGCAATGTGGACACATTACATTTTCACACTGAAAAATGACTCGGTTTATGCAAAGTGCCTCGCTGTGGATTTTAGGCTCTAGCTGAGTCGGCCCTTAGGAAAACCTAGCAAGCATGTCCTTTTTTTTAAAAACTAGACACCTAGGGAAATCCAGGATGGGCTGACTTGTGGGGCTCTCACCAGGTTCTGTCACCCAGAATCCTTTGTAATCCTCAACATTTGGTTGCAAAACACTTTTCTCTCACATTTCGATGACAGAACGTTCTGGAATCTGAGGGGAGCAACAAACCTCTTTTCCCCCAGCTTTCCCCCACGTCTTCCAATTAAAATGGTACCACACTTGTTAGAATATCCCTAGTGCTTGTGACAGGGAAGGACCCAAAACATATTGTGACGATAATGATAACTAAGCTGAGTGCACAAATTAGTCCTAGGTTCGGAAGCCAATTAGGGAAACCTATCAAAGCCAAACATTTCGGAAAATCAGACATCAAGGGGAGTCCAGGGAGGTATTTCTTGTGTGGATTCCCCAAAGTTTTTTTTACCCAGTATACCCTACAAATGTAAAATGTTGAATGAAAACACTCTTTTGCTTTGCATTTCTGTGATGTAAACTACAGCAATATACAGGGTTCCCCAAACTTCTTATCATCCACCGTTCCCCAACTTGTCCCAATAAAAACTCTACCCCACTGGTGTGCCTGGACCTAGTGCCCGTGACAGGAATGGATACCACAATGGTCAATGATAGTCCTAGCATGAGGGCTAATGTCGACCCTGGAGTGATCCGTTCCTGACGAGTGCACCTGGCACAGGCACACTAGTGGGGTAGAGTTTTTATCAGAACATGTGGGGAAACTCTGGGTGGTAGGAATTTGTGGATACCCGCGCATTCCTGTAGTTTATATGACAGGAATGCAAGGAAAAATAGTGTTTTTATTCAACATTTCACCATGTTGGGTATTCTGGGCAGGAATACTTTGGGGAATCCACACAAGCCACACCTCCGTGGACTCCCACTGTGTCTAGTTTACAGAAATGTCTTGGTGTGGTAGGATTTCCTATATGGCAGCCAATCCCATGACCAAAAACGGAGGTTCCCGCCAGAGAAATCCAGGTTGTTTTGAGATAGATAATTTTGATGTCTCCACAATACGTTTTGGGCCCTTTTCTGTTGCTGCCCCATGCCCACTCACACTAGTGAGGCAAAGTTTTTCTGAGGAGATTTAGGGGAGTGCTGGGTGGTAAGAAATTTGTAGCTGCCTGTAGATTCCAGGACTTTCACTCACATAAAAACGAGGAAAATCTTGTAATGAATCCTATTTCGTTTAAATGGGATAACAGGAGCTAGCTTAGCCTCTGGCTTGCAGACTCGTGTCCCCGTCACCTAGTGACTCTTAACCTGCTTAGCTTGCTCTGTCTTAGCCCATTTAATTATTTAATTCTTCTAAGATGGCTGCCTTGTTTATAGTTAGGCCACTTGTTATGAGTTACATTATCAGTGTCACTGTGCTAAGGCGTCAGGATCAAGCAACAAAGACAAAAAAACAGTAGGTGTTTACACTTAGGGATTTTCTCTCTCTATACTTTTGAGGGATTGTTTATATTAATTGCCGTCTCAAGCATGACTGTTATCTATTGTTTGGGAACACACAAACGTCAGGGGTCCTTGTAGATCTGTATAAATATATCACACTTTAGACAGATAATCAGAGGGATTCCGACCAGAGGGCATCGCCACCATCGCTGATATCGATGCTGCAGTCGTCTTGACGCTGACCCAGTCTTCGTGTCCCTGCGGAGTCTGAGATAGAGACCTAATTCCAAGGTAACAAGGGTTGTGGGCTCTTCTCATGGACATGGCATTAAAAGATTAGGTTTATCGAACCCAATTCTCCTTTAGGTAGGAGGTTAGGCCTTTCACATTATGGTATTAGGGCATGTTGCATCTCGGACGTCTTTTCTATGCATTGCAAGATGGTGGGGGTCTTTATAATAATGACTCTGATCTTCACAATTCTGTTCCTTGCATTATTCATTATCCTAATCGTTGCAGCCCATGCAACTTTTCGCAAATTACAGTTATGTTGAATTAAAACTATTGAAACTTTACTGCATCTTTGTCATTGCCTGTGTTTGTATGAGACATGATATATCTGTGAGAAAGGGGTTATTTCCGTTTAACCACGACGTTCCCTGAGGTGTCTTATTCTTCAGTCCTTGCGTAAAGGCTGCCACAAATCACCTTTTACTATTGTGTTTCTAGTGAGGTGCTGCTAGTGAGCCGGCAAAGTTCGGACAACAGTTACGACTTGTTGTAGGAAAGGCGTAGTCGCCTACAAGCAAAAGTACTGTCATCCTTTAACCAGCAGTCTTGCCCAGAGCAAGAGTCCAAACTAAGACAATCTGTTTTTTAGCAAAGTTGGTGATTTGCAGGGGATTCTGGGTGGAGAAAAACGTGTGAAAGTCTGGCCCCTTTGACCCTGTGTGACACATTTTCATAATCACAGACTGACTCCAGATTGTTTTGTGCTTCAAGGGTGTTTATTGAAGTGCTAAATATTGGAGGGGGGTGGTAAAATGGTGAGGGGTTATGGTGGAGGAATGTCCATGGCAGAGTCCAGTCTATTAGTCTCACAGGTGCACTGCCCATATGGGCATAGGAAGTGGAGCTGGGGCAGTTCCAATATGGACAGGGTGACAAAGTGGGACAGTGGGATGACAATCAGGGTGGTCTAATTTCTTGGCAGGGGTCTTGCCATCGTGCTCTGTCCAGTTCCTGGATCTCAGGGACCGCTTGCGGAGTGGTTCTCTGTCTGCAGGGGGTGGGGTGCTGGTGTGGTGGTCCTGTGGCGGTGCCTCCTGTCCACTAGCGCCGGCGGAGGTGGTGGGCAGTTCATCGTCCTTCCTGGTGTTCAGTATCTCCTTAGGCACTCCTACGATGGTGCCCAGGGCGGAGCTGATGGTTCTGAGTTCCTCCCTGAACCCCAAATACTGTTCCTCCTGCATGCGCTGGGTCTCCTGAAACTTGGCCAAGACCGTAGCCATCGTCTCCTGGGAGTGGTGGTATGCTCCCATGATGGAGGAGAGGGCCTCGTGGAGAGTGGGTTCCCTTGGCCTGTCCTCCGCCTGTCGCACAGCAGCCCTCCCAGTTCCCCTGTGTTCCTGGTCCTCCGTCCCCTGGACTGTGTGCCCACTACCACTGCCCCCAGGTCCCTGTTGTTGTTGGGGTGGTGGGTTATCCTGGGTTCCCTATAGTGGTGGACACACAGCTGATTGACGTGTCCTGGGGACGGAGGTATGGGCCCGCTGGGTGGGTGCTGCACTGGTGTTACCAGAAGGTGGAAGGTCTGTGGTGGGCTGTGCCTGTGCGAGGGGAACCGACTGTCCCGAGGCCCAGGATGGTCCGAGCTGGTCATCTGAATCCAGTTGGCCAGAGGTGCTGTCATCACTGTGGGCCTCTTCTGTGGGTGGGGTAGAGATGTCTGGACCCTCCTGTCTGGTGACGTTGGGTAGTGGTCTTGCAGGGGTGTAAAAGCATGATTATTGCATGTGTGTATGTCATGGTGTGCAATGGGTGGGTGAGCGTGTACCCCGGTGCTAGCATTCCTGTGTGGGGGCTTGTGTGATGATGGTTGGGGGGGTGTTATGGGTATGTGCAGTGGGCATGCTTTAGTGAGGGGTGTCCATGCTTTGTTGTGTCATGCAGGGCTTGGTGTTGGGATGGGTGGTTTGTGTTATTAGTACATTAGTGAGGAGTTGGAGTGATAGGGGAGGGGGTGAGAGTGGGGGTCTGTGATAGCATGCAGGTAGGGTGGGGGATATGATAGTTAAGATTTGACTTACCAGAGTCCATTCCTCCACCGAGTCCTCCGAGGCCCTCAGGATGCATAATGGTCAAGACCTGCTCCTCCCATGTTGTTAGTTGTGGGGGAGGAGGTGGGGGTCCGCCGCCAGTCCGCTGTACCTCCAGGTGGTGTCTTGAGACCACGGAACGCACCTTCCCCCGTAGGTCGTTCCACCTCTTCCTGATGTCCTCCCGATTTCTTGGGTGTTGTCCCACTGCGTTGACCCTGTCCACTATTCTTCGCCATAGCTCCATCTTCCTAGCTATGGAGGTGTGCTGCACCTGTGATCCAAATAGCTGTGGCTCTACCCGGACGATTTCCTCCACCATGACCCTGAGCTCCTCCTCGGAGAACCTGGGGTGTCTTTGTCGTGCCATGGGATGGTGTAGGTGATGTGTGGGGTGGTGTATGTGGTGATGAGTGTGGTGATGTGTAGTGGTGTGTGGTGTTTATTGCGTGGATGTTGTGTGGGTGATGGTGTTGTGTGCCTCTGTGTGGTGGGGTTGTCTATGCTGTGCAGTCTCTCTGGCCTTCATCAAAAGTTTTGGTCATAGGGGTTTGTGGGTGATGTGGGTGTGTGTTTTATATAGTGTCCTGTTGGCTGTGGGAGTGGTGTTTGTATGTGTATCAGGTGTGTGTATTTAGATATGTCCAATGTGGCAGTGTTTTGGAGATGTGTGTGTATTTTGAGCACGGCGGTGTGTACCGCCAATGGAGTACCGCGGTTGAAAGACCGCCACGTGGATTCGTGTGTCGTGATAGCATGGGCGTGTTTCTGTTGGCGTGACAGTGGAGGATTTGTTTTCGCCAGTTTATCACTGACCTTTGGTGTGGCGGACTTGTGTGGGTGTCTGAATTTCGGCGGGTTCCGAGATGTGTGTCATAATAGCTGTGGCGGATTTCCACGGCCGCGGCGGTGTATTGGCGGTCTTCTGCACGGCGGTAAACGGCTTTTACCGCCAACATTGTAATGACCCCCAGAATCCTTTGCAATCCTCAAAATGTGGTTGAAAACACTTTTTCCTCACATTTTGGTGATGGAAAGCTCTGGAATCTGAGGGGAGCCACAAACTTCCTTTCACCCAGCATTCCCTCAAGTATCCCAAACTAAAGTGGTACCCTACTTGTGTGAGTAGGCCTAGTGTCCGAAACAGGAAACACTCCAAAACACAACGTGGACACATCACATTTTCACACTGAAAACTGACATGTACCTAGGTGTGGATTTTGGGCAGTAACTTAGCCAGCATTTAGGGAAACCTAGCAAACCTGTACATTTTTTTAAACTAGAAACCAAGGGG
The DNA here is from genome assembly GCF_031143425.1 of Pleurodeles waltl. Taxonomy (NCBI): domain Eukaryota; kingdom Metazoa; phylum Chordata; class Amphibia; order Caudata; family Salamandridae; genus Pleurodeles; species Pleurodeles waltl. The sequence goes on along the minus strand of NC_090446.1, from coordinate 816,840,943 downwards.
AAATCCTGAATGGTGTGACTTGTGGGGTTCTCAACAGGTTCTGTCACCTAGAATCCTTTCCATACCTCAAAATTGGCTAAAAACACTTGTTCCTCACATGTCATGATGGAAAGTTTCATAATCTGAGGGGAGTCACAAACTTCCTTCCATCAAGCATTCCCCCAATTCTCTGAAATAAAATGGTACCTCACTTGTGTGGGTAGGCCTAGTGCCCACAACAGGAAACATCCTAAACACAACATGGACACATCACATGTTCACACAGAAAATGGATGAGTTATTTGTAAACTGCCTAGCTGTGGGTTTTGGGCTGTAGCTTAGCCGGCACTTAGGTAAACTTAGCAAACCTCAACATTTTTATAAACTTGACACTGAGGAAAATCCAGGATGGGGTGACTTGTGAACCTCTCACCAGGTTCTGTTACCCAGAATCCTTTGCAAACCTCGAAATGTGGCTAAAAACAGATTTTCCTCACATTTGGTGATGGAAAGTTCTGGAATCTGAGGGGAGCCACAACTTCCCCCCACACACCATTCCCCCAAGTCTCTCAAATAAAATGATACCTCACTTGTGTTGGTAGGTCTAGTGCCCGCGACAGGAAATGCCCCAAAACGCAATGTGGACACATCATATTTCCACACTGAAAAATGACTTGGTTTTTGCAAAGTGCCTAGCTGTGGATTTTGCGCTCTAGCTCAGCCAGCCCTTAGGTAAGCTTTAAAAACTAGACACCTAGGGAAATCCAGGATGGGGTGACTTGCTCTCACCAGGTTCTGTCATCCAGAATCCTTAGCAATCCTCAACATTTGGTTGCAAAACACTTTTCCCTCACATTTTGGTGACAGAAAGCTCTGGAATCTGAAGGGAGACACAAACTTCCATTCGCCCAGCATTCCCCCAACTCTCGTGATTAAAATGGCACCTCACTTGTGTGGGTAGGCTTAGGGCCCGCGCCAGGAAACACCCCAAAAAACAACGTGGACACATCACATTTTCACACTGAAAACTGACATTTTTTTGGGAAAGTGCCTAGCTGTGAATTTTGAGTTCTATCTCAGCCGGCACTAAGGGAAATCTAGCAAATCTGTACATTTTTGAAAACCTGACACCTAGGGGAATTTATGGCTCTCACCAGGTTCTGTTACCTAGAATCCTTTGTAAACTTTAAAATTTGGCCAAAACAACATTTTTTCTTCATATTTCAGTTATGGAAAGTTCTGGAATCTGAGGGGAGCCACAAACGTCCTTCGACCCAGCATTCCCCCAAGTCTCCCTAATAGAATGGTACTGCACTTGGGTGGATAGGTCTAGTGCCCGTGACAGGAAACGCCTCAAAACACACATGGACACATCACATTTTCACACTGAAAATTGATGAGTTATTTGCAAACTGCCTAGCTGTGGATTTTGGGCTGTAGCTCAGCCGGTACTTAGGTAAACTTAGCAAGCCTCTACATTTTTAGAAAGAAGCCATCGAGAAAAATACAGGAGGGGGTGACTTGTAGGTCTCTCACCAGGTTCTGTTACTCAGTATTCTTTGCAAACCTCAAAATGTGGCTAAAACACATTTTCCTCACATCTGGTGTTGGAAAGTTCTGGAATCTGAGGGGAGCTTGAAACGTCCTCTCACAAAGTATTCCCCAAGTTTCTAAAATAAAATTATACCTCACTTCTGTTGGTAGGCCTAGAGCCCATAACAGGAAACGCCCCAAAACGCAATGTGGACACATTACATTTTCACACTGAAAAATGACTCGGTTTATGCAAAGTGCCTCGCTGTGGATTTTAGGCTATAGCTGAGTCGGCCCTTAGGAAAACCTAGCAAGCATGTCCTTTTTTTTAAAAACTAGACACCTAGGGAAATCCAGGATGGGCTGACTTGTGGGGCTCTCACCAGGTTCTGTCACCCAGAATCCTTTGTAATCCTCAACATTTGGTTGCAAAACACTTTTCTCTCACATTTCGATGACAGAACGTTCTGGAATCTGAGGGGAGCAACAAACCTCTTTTCCCCCAGCTTTCCCCCACGTCTTCCAATTAAAATGGTACCACACTTGTTAGAATATCCCTAGTGCTTGTGACAGGGAAGGACCCAAAACATATTGTGACGATAATGATAACTAAGCTGAGTGCACAAATTAGTCCTAGGTTCGGAAGCCAATTAGGGAAACCTATCAAAGCCAAACATTTCGGAAAATCAGACATCAAGGGGAGTCCAGAGAGGTATTTCTTGTGTGGATTCCCCAAAGTTTTTTTTACCCAGTATACCTAACAAATGTAAAATGTTGAATGAAAACACTCTTTTGCTTTGCATTTCTGTGATGTAAACTACAGCAATATACAGGGTTCCCCAAACTTCTTATCATCCACCGTTCCCCAACTTGTCCCAATAAAAACTCTACCCCACTGGTGTGCCTGGACCTAGTGCCCGTGACAGGAATGGATACCACAATGGTCAATGATAGTCCTAGCATGAGGGCTAATGTCGACCCTGGAGTGATCCGTTCCTGACGAGTGCACCTGGCACAGGCACACTAGTGGGGTAGAGTTTTTATCAGAACATGTGGGGAAACTCTGGGTGGTAGGAATTTGTGGATACCCGCGCATTCCTGTAGTTTATATGACAGGAATGCAAGGAAAAATAGTGTTTTTATTCAACATTTCACCATGTTGGGTATTCTGGGCAGGAATACTTTGGGGAATCCACACAAGCCACAGCTCCGTGGACTCCCACTGTGTCTAGTTTACAGAAATGTCTTGGTGTGGTAGGATTTCCTATATGGCAGCCAATCCCATGACCAAAAACGGAGGTTCCCGCCAGAGAAATCCAAGTTGTTTTGAGATAGATAATTTTGATGTCTCCACAATACGTTTTGGGCCCTTTTCTGTTGCTGCCCCATGCCCACTCACACTAGTGAGGCAAAGTTTTTCTGAGGAGATTTAGGGGAGTGCTGGGTGGTAAGAAATTTGTAGCTGCCTGTAGATTCCAGGACTTTCACTCACATAAAAACGAGGAAAATCTTGTAATGAATCCTATTTCGTTTAAATGGGATAACAGGAGCTAGCTTAGCCTCTGGCTTGCAGACTCGTGTCCCCGTCACCTAGTGACTCTTAACCTGCTTAGCTTGCTCTGTCTTAGCCCATTTAATTATTTAATTCTTCTAAGATGGCTGCCTTGTTTATAGTTAGGCCACTTGTTATGAGTTACATTATCAGTGTCACTGTGCTAAGGCGTCAGGATCAAGCAACAAAGACAAAAAAACAGTAGGTGTTCACACTTAGGGATTTTCTCTCTCTATACTTTTGAGGGATTGTTTATATTAATTGCCGTCTCAAGCATGACTGTTATCTATTGTTTGGGAACACACAAACGTCAGGGGTCCTTGTAGATCTGTATAAATATATCACACTTTAGACAGATAATCAGAGGGATTCCGACCAGAGGGCATCGCCACCATCGCTGATATCGATGCTGCAGTCGTCTTGACGCTGACCCAGTCTTCGTGTCCCTGCGGAGTCTGAGATAGAGACCTAATTCCAAGGTAACAAGGGTTGTGGGCTCTTCTCATGGACATGGCATTAAAAGATTAGGTTTATCGAACCCAATTCTCCTTTAGGTAGGAGGTTAGGCCTTTCACATTATGGTATTAGGGCATGTTGCATCTCGGACGTCTTTTCTATGCATTGCAAGATGGTGGGGGTCTTTATAATAATGACTCTGATCTTCACAATTCTGTTCCTTGCATTATTCATTATCCTAATCGTTGCAGCCCATGCAACTTTTCGCAAATTACAGTTATGTTGAATTAAAACTATTGAAACTTTACTGCATCTTTGTCATTGCCTGTGTTTGTATGAGACATGATATATCTGTGAGAAAGGGGTTATTTCCGTTTAACCACGACGTTCCCTGAGGTGTCTTATTCTTGAGTCCTTGCGTAAAGGCTGCCACAAATCACCTTTTACTATTGTGTTTCTAGTGAGGTGCTGCTAGTGAGCCGGCAAGGTTCGGACAACAGTTACGACTTGTTGTAGGAATGGCGTAGTCGCCTACAAGCAAAAGTACTGTCATCCTTTAACCAGCAGTCTTGCCCAGAGCAAGAGTCCAAACTAAGACAATCTGTTTTTTAGCAAAGTTGGTGATTTGCAGGGGATTCTGGGTGGAGAAAAACGTGTGAAAGTCTGGCCCCTTTGACCCTGTGTGTACTAGTATGTTAAAGTTAATCCATCACTCACACTGGTTGGTTTTAGAACTTCCAGAAACTCTGGTTTCAAAGAATAAATACTTTTCAAAGTATGAGAATATTGAAACCAGGCCTTCTGAAGGTGAGCCTTAAAGCCTCTTTATGGCACCAACACACAAAACTTTCATACCGCCGACCATGGCCCAATCCAACCGATCATTGCACTCACATCACCTTACCACTGCCAGACAAAGGCCATCACATTCATATGCCACAGGACAGAATACGTTTGCCTACACTCACTGTGCTAAATCCAACTCCTTCCAGTTTGTGGATGCAAGCTGGGATGTGCAAAGATGCCCTGTGAGGCCCATTCATCAAACTGAGTGAGCATATCTACTTTTCGAAACTAAGGCATTCATGCTGGGGAATTTTTGCGAAGTTCCCTACAGAGAATGTCATAAACTATGAAGAAAGGTAGAGTGTGGCACATAGGTTAGTTCATGAGAATGTAGCAAATATCCCAGCCACCATTATGTACAGTGTTCTGGCTGTAATGCACTTATCATACAGCATATGGAACATCTACTAAGTTCTGATGGGGGATGAACATGGCAAGCAAGTCAAACACTGACCCATATGTGTCATAGTAATTCAGTGTGAGTGCAGCACCAATGGGTTTGAATCCATAGGTGTAGATGATGTATATCATTACTATCTTTGCTATCTGCTTCTATTTATGCAATATCCCTCGAAAAGCACACCTACCGTAAGCTTTTCTTAACCATTTATGTCTATGTTCTCATCAGATTCCTGACTAATCCTGTATAATTGCTAAGTGAACCTATACTAATGTCTTCCATTCCTAGCTACATGGAGCTCAGGAAAACATCTTTCATGCCGCATCAGCACACTTACTGTGCTAAACCCAACTCCTTCCAGTTTGTGAATGCAAGTTGGCAGTGTCCAAATATGCCTTGTGAGGCCTATTCATCAAACTAAGCGAGAATATCTACAATTGAAATTGAGGCAGAAATGATGGTGAATACTACCTACGGTCTCTAAAGTAAAAAGCCAAACAAATATTTGCTGTGGGACTGATTCACCAACACTTCTATTTTTGCTTTGAAAGTTAAGCTACAGATTGAGTTTGCACACTTTCAAATAAGTAGAAATGATGGTGAATAAATCCCACAGGACACTTGTTTGACTTATTACATTTACTCTGGCTCTTGTTGACAAGCAGGGTGGTCCTTGTGTAAATTCAGGCACACCTTTAACATTTTGCCACACAGGGTACTCCATGACAATGTGGCATATGTTCTGTCCACTAGTATGTGCAGTGTGGGGACTATAATGCATGTTAATCATTAAACAGAAAACCTACCTTTTTCTGACGGTGAATAAAGGTGTTGAGCAGGCCATAAGGAAGTCCATGATTTCATGATGTACATGGACTCAAATTCTGTGGCTGCTTGCCTGGGGAGTTAGTGGCTCATTGACATTAGGTATCCATACACAGCTATTGAAAGATATACCCAAAGGTGGCCACACCTCAATCAATCTTCCAGACGTCTGCTTCAGTATGATACAATGTAAAGCAAGGAGGAAAACACAGGCCTGGCTGAGATGGGCATTAGGGACAGTAATAATGATTTTCCTGCCTCTTTCTCTGCTTCCAGCATGCGTTACATCAACGACATTGTCGATCCATTTTGGGTGTTTTAAGAACATGATCAGCAAAGTGTCGCTCCTGCAGCCTTGCCACATTCTTCAGAACATATAAAGTGGAGGCTGTTGCTTCTGTAGCAGCAGTAAGGCTTTCAATCACAGACAACTGAAAGTCAAGGAAAGACATGAGTCTTCATGTCGTTGTCCAACAATGAACAACATACACATTGTATGTTGCCATCTGGATCATGTGGGTAAAGAGTTTCTTGTATTAAGTGCAAGTTTTACGACTCACATTGTATGGTTGAAGTACCTGGTCATTTTGGCTACTCCGCCCCTGCACTTATGGTAATCAAGTATGCAGGTGGGCTTATGGACTTCGGCCATTGACCCCAAACCGTGATGGGTGAAGTGCTCTCATCATGAATTGTAATGAGAACGTACACATCATGCCTATCTGAGAAAATGACTGCGAGCAGTTCTTTGGAACACAACACAGTACTCTGGGATTTCTGGACCTTCTTGCAAACAAGAACACACCCTTTGGGGTGACAACAAACTGTACTGCAGGCCACAGTGCCAGCTTTGTAGAGCTCATTGAACAGCTTTACTCCTGTACAGAAATTGTCCACAAAAAGGTTATAACCTTTGCGAAGGAGGGGCTGGACAAGCTCCCATCCAATCTTTCCTGTTACTGCTAGTGTTAGAGGGCAACCTACAGGGTTAGCATGGAGTCCTTCCCTGTATACACTCTCAAGCTGCACACATAGCCAGTAGAGCTCTCACACAGCATGTACAGCTTGATGCCATAGCGAGCTCTTTTGCTAACAATTTACTACCTGAATAGCAGCCGCCCTTTATACAGGATCAAGGATTCATTAACTGCAATATTCTTTCCAGGACAAATTGTCCAAAACAGTCTTAGTTTTGAACAACCTGTCAAAGTGTGTCTCTCCTGGGGCAATGCAACAAAATTGTCATTGAAATGTAGGATGCACTGCAATAGCAAAAAATTAACTCTGCTGATATATGGCGCAAAGATGGGGTTACCCAAACCAAGTGAGACCTCCAGTAGGACTGCAAGGTGGGGTTCTGCACTGAGCCCATTTTGAGCATTAGGCCAAAAAATACCTTCAACTCTGCCAGCAAAGTGGGAGTCCACTGACGTGCACAGGAACGGTGCCCTAGAGTGCATCCGTGCTCCCTCAGAAATTGTTCTGCATGAACATGTGTTGCAGCATTTGTTTGCTGCACAATTTCTTGAAGGAAGTCAACATCCAAAAAGATATGGACATCATCAATTGGCAAAAAGTTGGCCGTATCAACTTTACATCCAGCGTCATCAGTAAAAGGTGGAATTTGGGGCTGAATTAAATTGGGGGCTGTTAAGAGAGCACTCTGTCTGTGCTTGCTGCCACACACACCTGCTCTCTGGGTTGGGCTAACCTGCTGATGTCCCGCTGCACAGACTGTGCTTGCAAAGGGACAGCACGACTGTCCTCATCGTCTTCCTCAGAATCACTGGAAGAGGAGTCATCGGATTGGGCTCAGCCGATGGAAAAATCACTGCCAGATTCTTCTCCACTGTCCTCTCCCTCAGATGCTATCTCAGTTACTGATCTTGCCTTAGAGCTGTCCTTCATAACCTGAGTTAAGACTTGAACAGAAGTCATACAACGAGACGCCGTCTCTGCTGCGGACTAAACTGTCCCTCTAAAGAACTAGCCTACATAGAAAGCAAATATGGTCACAAAATTGCTGATGTGTGTGTGATATGAGCAACAGTAAATGTCAGTCACCTTACCTTTGCTTCTTCCCTCAATAAGCAGGTTCTCTAAGGACACTGAAAAAAAACAAAAATGACACATTATTACTTCACCTTGCCACATACCCATGAACACAGCCTTTAGCACCCAGCCATTTTTGATGCACCCCCTCCCATGTCCTCCTCCTCGGATTCCCTCACTATCACCCAGCAAAAGTGCCCTTCATCTCTCCATAGCCCTCCTTGCACATATATTTAATTTGTTTTAAAGCACAGGTAGTGGCTGACTTTACTAATCTACTCAGCTATTCACTTGGAATGCAGATCTGTTCTTTGCAGCAGGCATATAAAGCTTCTGCGCTACTTTATGGCGTCAAAACAGACACTAGACAAAAGTCTGATCTCTTTCTCTAGCAGGAACATAATCACAAGAGTCATCTTTACATTTTTATTGCTGCCTGAAAGCTACATATGCCTGAAAGATGTATATTTATAGATATGTATATATCTCTTATTATAGAGATATCCATCTCTACATATACATATGTATATGTATATATATATATACATATATATATATATATATAAAACTTTGTTTTATAAATGAGTGGTTTTTCAGGAGCCACAATTGGTCCCCAAGTGATATATGTATATACATATCTATTCACTGAAAAAAACAAGGGATACATAGACGTTATAGTTAGGAAATAGAATTAAAATAAACCATAGAAATTCACTTTCATCTTTGTCCCCTTCACGCACAGAGATGCCTAAAGTTCCTCCCCCCCCGCAGGGCTAGAGAGCCCATAAAGGGCATTTTACACACTAGTGCCCTAAGGTAGTTATAACTTGCACCCCCCAATGCACAGTTTTTTTTTCAAAAATGTAACTGAAAATTTTACATTAATATTATGAATTATGTAATCGAAGATGTTGTGAGTGTCGTAATTTGTGGGATAATTATCGGAAGTTATAGTTACCTTACGGCACAAGTTATAGTTAGTTGACATAACTCTAACTATAAAAGGCAAATTTCTAAGGTTTTGTATGTTTAAAATGTAAATAACTATAATGTCCTTGGAACCTTTGGTTTCTTCAGTGAATTTCTATGGATTATGTTAATTCTATTTCGTAACTATAATGTCTATGTATCCCTTGTTTTTTTTCAGTGAATATATATGTATATACATATATCACGTTTTTAAATATATGGGTGGTTTTCCTGGGGACCAATTGTGGCTCCCGGAAAACCTCACATTTATTAAACAAAATGTTATATATATATGTATATATATATATATATATATATATATATATATATATATATATATATACCACAACATTTTCTCGCAAAATGGGAAAAAAAGGTCAGGACACTTCCAGCCAGTTGCACTAAGTTTACTGTCACACAGAGCATTCCTCCCAATGCGTTTCAGCTGTAGCCTTAATCACGGATGGGGGAAGTGAGCACATTAATCCATTAAATACTCCAATACACCAAAAATAGAAAACAGACTAACCCCAAACAAACTACTTATATCAGCAGTGTCCATATTTGAATGGTATATGATGCCTATATTGTTCAATCACCAAAAGTCAAAATTTGGAAATTACCACAAATCGATCTCTGGGTACAATAACAAATTTCATCATCATTATTATATTTTTTATAAAAGCATTATAAATAAATAACATTATTATTATATTCCTTAAATACACATAAATTCACATAAAAACCATTATTGTTCCTTAAATACATCCATGATAACTAAGAGATCCCCTGCACATATCATTGAAGTTAACAAATGTCCTTCATTGTTTACTCTCAATTAGACATACTAATAATCACTAACTACCACTGCCGGAAAGTCTATGTTTGCATGTGCCCATACCACCCCACACCACATAAAAACCCTGTCAATATACAAATACTTACAAACTAAAGCCATCATTAAATATCATTACCATAAATATAAATAACCAACTGTGAACTCATTTCATACCCATAATTAATTACCTAGGTGAGTATTTATTTCCTCTCTGTGATTAAGACCCCCAGGTGAAAGGGTCATAAATCTGATGATGTATTTAGATTCCAATACTCGTAATGCCTTCTGTCTATCACCTCTACGCACATTGGACCTAATTTGGTCATATACCAGGTAGCTGAGCAATTTCTCATTGCCCCGATGTACCTCCTGAAAATGTCCAGCTACAGGGTAATTGCGGTCATTGTTGCGTATAGCTCTTATATGTTCCAGGATTCTCTTCTTTGCTTTATGTATAGTGCTCCCCACATATATTTTGTCACATGGGCATTTCAAACAGTATACACAGAATTCTGTATTACAGTTGTAGTGTCCCACAATTCTGTACCTATTCCGCCCATTGCCCCAAACAACATCCAAGCAATTAGTACTATATTTGCAAGCCTTACATTGTTGGCAACAATAGAACCCTGAAACAATAACTCTGTCCTGGCTCCCGTTATTGGAGCTGGCCACCAAATTATGGCTCAAGCTATCCCGTATGGATCTCCCTCTCCGAAAGGTGATGGATGGCATACCATGAATAAAATTACTCAGATGGGGATCTGTCTGCAGAATATGCCAACTTTTATTAAGAATCTGTCCTATATTGAAAGCTTGGCTAGAAAAAGTTGTAATAAATCTCATTTGTTGTTCATTATCCCTGGTTTGGTTTGGAGGATAGAGTAAGTCAGTTCTAGAGTGACACGCTACCTTCTTAATAGCTGTGTTGATGATTTGTTTGCTATAGCCTCTCTCTTCAAATCTTTTGCACATAACCGTGCATTGTTGCTGATAGTTATCCCTGGTACTGCAAATATGTTTAGTGCGCCACAGTTCTCCATATGGAATGCTCCTAATCAGATTAAATGGATGAGCACTCTTTGCATTTAACAGAATATTACCAGCTGTTTCTTTTCTGTACAGTTTCGTCTTCACCCAGTTATTCTCAATAATAACTTCCACATCTAAAAACTGAAATGATGTCTTACTATGTTGTTCACTCAATTTTAAATTATATTAATTTGCATTTAAAGCAGCTACAAACTTAATTGCTGAATTTTCATCACCTTTCCATATAACAAAGATGTCTTAGATATAACAACACCACAACACAACCTTATCCTCATAGTCAGTATAACTGTTCCTCCCACCAGCCCATGAAATGATTCGCATAGCTGGGAGCAAATCCGTACCCATAGCTGTCCCTTGTAGCTGTTTGTACACTGTATTGTCAAATAGAAAAACATTGTTAGTGAGACAATACCAAATCATATAGCAGATCATTTCTGTATGCAGAAGGTATGAGATGGATCTAGCTCTCATATAGTGTTTAACCGCCATTAGACCTAGATCATGTTGAATGCAAGTATATACACGTGTAAAATTCATAGTTAAGCACAAAAAATCATCTTCCCAGCTCAGACCATCCATTAGTTTAAGAAACTGTGTAGTATCCTTCACATAAGTGGGTAAACTCTCTACAAATGGTCTTAGAAAGTAGTCAATGTATCTTGAAGTACTTTCCAGTAAGGAGCCCATTGCTGACACAATTGGTCTACCTGGGGGATTCTGACTATCCTTATGGAGCTTTGGTAAGAGGTACAAAATCGGTGTCCTAGGAAAATCACACTTGAGAAATTGGTATTCTTCCTACTCAATTAGACCCTTCTCTTTCCATTCCATTAACATCTCATGGTACTTTGTTGTAGACAACTTCAAATCTACCTGCTCAGCTACAGCATAGCATTCTGGCACTTTGAGCTGTCGTTCACCCTCTTGCAGGTATTTGTTTCTGTCTAACACAACAACATTGCCACCTTTATCTGATTCACAGATTACAATGCTCGAATCCTTGGCTAAATGGTCCAACGCCAATCTCTGCAAGGGTGAAAGATTGTCAAATTTACCACTTCCTGCCTGAACCAAACCTTATTTTCTTAAGCTGTTAAATCACATCCCTCTCAAAGACTTCTAGAGCATCATTCTGTATGGCTGGTAAAAAAAGTTGATTTAGGTTTAAATGGACTAGGACATGCAATATCTTTTTCCAAGCCCAAAACTTCCAAATTCATGATTGGATCACCATGTGCCTGTGTATCCTCATCCAAAGTAGATAAAGGGTTTAATATGTCAATATCTGAGATACGTTATCTGCTAGTTTGGGCCTTTGTCAAAAAATCTGAATGCATTGTTACCTTATTTTGAGATCATTTCTTTAACTTTAATTTCCTCACAAAGTGAAAAAAATCTATTCTTGTCTGCACATAATTTAGACCCTTAGTAAGACAGAAAGACAGATATATATATTTATTTCTCTCTCCCTCTCTCTCTCTCTCTTTCTCTCTCTCTGTCTCTCTCTCTATATATATGTATATATATATTTATATTTATATATATAGAGAGAGAGTCAGTCTCTCTCTCATTCTATATATCACTTTTTTTTAATACACATGTGGTTTTTCAGGGTGCTGATCGTGATGCCAAGAGAAACCACACATGTTAGGGGGTCGGCCCATGTCAGGAGGGCCAACTCCACTATTTTGATTTGCTCTTTTGATTTTTTTTTTTTTTACTGTGGGTGTGCAATCGACCTCCCCTTCGCCCCCCCCGGGAAAAAATATTATTTAAAAAACAAAATTGTGCCCCCTCAGTGGGGTTAGTCTGTGTCAAGAGGGCTGACCCCACCATATTGTTTTTTGCCTTGTTTTTATTTCAATGTTTTTTTTTTATCCCCGGGGGCGTGATCAGTCCCCCAGAGGAAAACAATTAATTTTTTTAAAGAATAATGCCCCCGGGGGGGAGGGCAGCCCTCTTACACGGGGACAGACTGCCCCAAACAAGATTCATGGGGCCTAGGGCCATTTCCTGGTCATGGATGGCCCCACTGCCAGGAAACAGTGCCAGGAAAGCATTGATGGAAAAGGAGGGAGGCTGTTTGTGCTACAGAGGCAGGAGAGTCTGGTTTGGGTTCTTCCACTGGCAGGGCCTCCCTTCCAGTGGCTGGAACAGATGTAGATATGCCTGGTGTTGATGAGCCAAAGCAATGGGAAGATTGGTTTTAAAAACCATGGACTGTGTGTATGTCGCTCATCACCCCTGTTAGGAAGGCTATTTTTTATTGTGGGCCTCCATCTGTTCTAGCATGTCCCTCTGCATGTCCCTCTGTAGCTGCTTGATTTCCCAGAGTTCAGTCACTACCTGCCCCATCACACCTTGGGACTCCTGATAGACCTCCAAGACATGGCTGATGGTCTCCTGGCAGGGAGCAGCCCAAGGGGAGTCACTCTGCTGGCCCACAGAATCACTCCCACATACTCTACCCCCATAGCCCAGTGCCCTTGCCCCAGAGTGCCCTCTCCCACTGGTTCTTGGGCTCTCATTGTCCGAGGTGTTGCGTAGCAACTCAGGATCTAGGACTGAGAGGCACATGATGGTAGACACTACACTCAGTACACAGGTTGGGGGTCAAATGCTTGCCAGTGATGTTGAGGCAACCCGGGCTGAGAGGTGTTGATATGGGCACAGTGAGACTCACTGTTGATGTATGACCAGGTTGCCCAGATGGCAGTCTCTTCTGTGGCCTCTGTGTGCCCAGTGGCAGCTCGACCTGTTGATGTGAAAGATATAATGTTACTGGTTGTATTGTGACATTTATATGCAACACATTAGTGTCATATAAAGCGTAGACCTTGTACAAAGTTAATTTGCAGTTAGTCCTATTCTGGCAACTGCCCATGATATTGGTTGTATTGACCTGACATTTGTGAAGTATGCCAATTCAATTTAAGTCAAGCAGCTGCTCAAATGTGCAGCTCATTAGCCCTTGGGTGGATGGCCTGAGAACACCATCTTGCCACCAGTGCAGGCAAAACAGTGGCTATGCCAGATATGTCTTTGTCCATTTTGAGGCCTATTCGATTGTGATGTAGGCAGACCCAGGAGTTTGTTGCATATGTGACTGGATTCATCATGGGTCAGTGCATTGTGAATGGGTCTGCTTCCAATATCAGTTTGGTTATGCATCTTGAGGCCTCCGGGATCATTGTTTTACACACTGGATAAGCTGCCCTTCTTGTCCTCGATAGTTTCATCTTGGGTTAACAGGTCAAGATGGAGCTAAGTAGCCAGGCACATCTCAGAGTTGAGCAACATCTATATCTTGGTCACTCACAGGTGAGTCAACTTCAATTGATAGTCATCAAGCAAGAGTATTTGGAAACATGACCACTGGTCTGGAGTTTGGAGAAACAGTGCCTACTGGGAGCTGTAGTCATGTCACTCTCCATGCTAGACACACTTGACAAATACTATCCTCTCAGGTGAGTAAACTTCAATTGAGAGTTCACAAAAAAATTAATGTGGGCAAGTGAACACCGGTTTTGTGTGTTGGAGTTAGAGACACAGGGCATATTAGGCTTTGGCTACTAGTCACTCTTTCTACTTCCCACCACCCTACAAATGTTATCCTCCCAGGTGAGTAAACTTCAACTGAGAGGTAAAACAGAAGGGTGTTTGGGCATGTGAACAGTGGACTTGTGTTTAGAGCTAGAGAGACATAGCCTCCTGGCCTTGGCAGTCATGTCACTCCCTCTACTCCATACACTTGACAAATGTCATCCCCACAGGTGAGTACAATTCAATTGTGAGTTTCCAAAGAAGGGTATTTAGAGACGTGAACACTGGACTGGTAGTTAGAGTGACAGGAACAGAGCCTCCTCAGAGTTGCAGTCATATAACTCCCTGTACTACACGCTACACACAAATATTTCCCTCCCAGGTGAGCACACTTCAATTCAGAGTCAAAACACAGGGATCTTTGTACAAGAAAACACTAGACTGGTGTTTGGAGCTACAGAAACAGGGCCTGCTGGGGGTTGCAGTCATTTCACTCTCTCTGGTATACACACTATTCAAATAACATCCCCTCAGGTGAGTATACTTCATTTGTGAGTTCCCAAGCCGGAGTCTTTGGAGTAAAGGACACTGGGCTGGTAAGTGAAGTAACAGTGATGTACCCTCCTGGATGTAGCAGTCATGTCATTCCCTTTACTAAACACCCTACACAAATGGTATCTTCTCAGCTGAGTTAACTTACATTGAGAGTAGCCAAACATCGGTCTTTCAATGAATGAACACTGTTCCTGTGCTTTGAGCTGCTGAAACAGCGCCTCCTGTGAGTTGAATTCAGGTTATTCCATCTAGTTCACACACATTTCCAATGTGATCCCCCCAGGTGAGTATTCTTCATTTGGGAGTTGACACATAGGGGTATATGGGCAAGTGATTACTGTGCTGGGCTTTGGAGTTACAGATACAGGTCCTCTTGGGAGATGCAGTCAGGTCATTCTCTCGAGTACACGCACTATACAAATATTATCCCCCCAAGGTGAGTGCACTTCATGTGTGAGATGCCAAACAGGAGAAATTGAAGTAGAGGACACTGGACTGGTGGTTGGAGTGACAGTAACAGATCCTTCTGGGAGTTACAGTAATGTAACTCCCTGTACTACACACACTATATAAATGGTGTCCTCCCAGGTGAGTACACTTCAATTGAGAGTGAAGACCCAGGGGTCCTTGGACATGAGGACACTGGGCTGGTGGTTGAAGTTACAGACACAGGGCCCTCCTGGTCTCAGTGGTCATGTCACTCCCACCCAAAACTATCCAACCGTAGTAGTTTTTAATCAAAAGTTAAAACATAGCTAGCCGAAGCATTGCAACTTATGATGTAGGCGTGGGCAAATTCGATACAAAACGTGCTTTAAAACACTATGGGGCATATTTATACTCCGTTTGCGCCGGATTTGCGTAGTTTTTTTTTACGCAAATTTGACACAAAACTAACTCCATATTTATACTCTGGCGTTAGACGAATCTAGCGCCAAAGTCCATGGAGTTTGCGTCACTTTTAAGCGTGGACACCTACTTTGCGTTAATGATATGCAAGGTAGGCATTCCCGTCTAAAAAATTGACTCCGAGGCATGTGCGCCGTATTTACACTCCCGGGCCAAAATCACGCCCGGGAGTGGGCGGGTCAAAAAAAATGATGTCCAGCCGCTTTTGCGTCGTTTTTTAGCACCTGGTCAGGGCAGGCGTTAAGGGACCTGTGGGTTCGGAAGGAGCCCAGAGGTGCCCTCCCATGCCCCCAGGGACCCCCCCTGTCACCCTTGCCCACCCCAGGAGGACGCCTAAGGATGGAGGGACCCATCCCAGGGAACATAAGGTAAGTTCAGGTAAGTAATTTTTTTATTTTTTTTGTGGCATAGGGGGGCCTGATTTGTGCCCCCCTACATGCCACTATGCCCAATGACCATGCCCAGGGGACAGAAGTCCCCTGGGCATGGCCATTGGGCAAGGGGGCATGACTCCTGTCTTTGCTAAGACAGGAGTCATTTCAATGGGGGTTGGGAGTCGGAAAAAATTGCGCAAATCGGGTTGAGGCGATAATTTTGCCTCAGCCTGACTTGCCCCATTTTTTGGCGCCCAAGCTCCATATTCCCCTACGCCGGCGCTGCCTGGTGTGCGTCATTTTTTTTCACGCACACCAGGCAGCGCCACCGGCTAACGCCGGCTAACGTCATTGTATAAATACGGTGCCCGCATGGCGCTTCAGAATGGCGTTAGCCGGCGTTAACTTTTTCGACGCACAACTGCGTTGGCGCAGTTGTGCGTAGAAAAGTATAAATATGGCCCTTTATTATAATTCAAAAAGGAAACGCACACTCTTCAAGCTTGCATTTCAGATTTGAACAAACAGGCACCTGTGCAAAACATTTGTTCACATTTACAACTGATCTGAAGATCTGTCAAATGTGCAATATAAATTGCACAAATATTTCTAAATCTTAAAGCAAGAAAAACTGCTAAAGGGTCGTGAGCAGGTCCCCACATACACCGGGGTTCAAAATACCAAATGCCCAGGAACCACACATCATTATTTTTTTTCTTTTTACTGTGCACATAGCACAAAGGCCCTCATTACAACCCTGGTGGTTGGTGTTAAAGCGGCTGTAAGACCGCCAACAGGCCGGCGGTAAAAAAAAATGGAATCACGACCACGGCGGAAACTGCCAACATAGACAGCCACTTTAACACTCTGACTGCCATGGCGGTAGAAGCGAACCCTGCGGCGGTCACCGCCAACAGACAGGCGGAAGACAATGTACCGCCCACCCTATCACAAGATGCTAATCTGCCACCCTTTTTGGGGCAGAACCAACGGGAACAAAAACACAGCAGAAACACGACTTGGAAGGGAAAACACTCACCTGTCCACACCCCACGAGGAACCAGGACGCCATGGAGCCAGAACTCCAGATACTCCCTGCGATGGTCTTTCTGCTCCTCTATCAGGAGCACCAAAGACGGTGGCGATGACCACAGTGAGTACTGCACCTACAACACAGGGGAGGGGGGAGGGAAAAGAGAGTGACACACACATGCAACACGCAACACCCCCACTCCCACCCTCACCCACTACAACACACACACAAATACATTGCATATACAACCCGCCACCCCCCCTGGAAGAACGCAAGGACAAAAGGAAATTATTGTAACGATTGTAATCATGAAAAATCCAGTTGTCAAAACTCAAAATACAGTATATACAATTATGTACACCAACTACACAAGTCAGTATAGTGCACCAATTATTGACCGTGGACCACTGGGTCCAAAATGCATGGGCGAGGCCCACACATGATACCAGATGTCAAACGGAGAGAATACTGCAGGGGCATCAGATCGAAATGAAACAGGCACCTCAGGGGGACAGGGAGGGGGGGCACCTCAGCCTGATGAATGCACGACGCCACTGCTCCACAAGGGGGTTCCATGCTCACTGCTTTATCCTGGGGAGTGCAAAGCCACAGTCTCTCAAGTGTCTCCAGTGGGTGGTTTGCCCACTGCTTTATCCTGGGGAGTGCAAAGCCACAGTCTCTCAAGTCTCTCCAGTGGGTGATTTGCCCACTGCTTTATCCTGGGGAGTGCAAAGCCACAGTCTCTCAAGTGGAGAACAGTCTCCACTGGTTCTGGAGGGGGCTTTGTGCCCAGAGTGCTTCATCCTGCAAAGGACTGGGGTAGTGGATGTGAATCTCCACTGGTTCTGGAGGGGGCTTTGTGCCCAGAGTGCTTCATCCTGCCAAGGACTGAGGTAGTGGATGTGATTCTCCACTGGTTTTGGAGGGGGCCTTGTGCCTAGAGTGCTTCATCCTGCCAAGGACTGAGGTAGTGCATGCCTTTCTCCACTAAAAGTGGTGCATCATGGAAGCTGCCCAGGCTCCTGGAACTGACCACCAGCCTCAGACGACTGACCACAGGGGATGGCAGCCATGTCTGCGGTGGTGCCACTGGCTCATGATGTCGCGGGGCCACTGGCGGTGCTTGCGGCGGGGTCAGTCGCGGTGGTGCTGGCGGCAGCCTCTTTGGCAGCGGTGCTGGTGGCAGGCTCAGTGGCGCAGTGCTGGTGGTGGGCTCCGTGGCAGCGGTGCTTGTGGCGGGCTCTGTGGCATCAGTGCTGGTGGTGGGCTCTGTGGCGGTGGTGTTGGTGGCGGTCTCAGTGGCGGCGGTGCTGGCGGCATGCTCAGTGACTGTGGTGCTGCTGGCGGGCTCAGTGACTGTGGTGCTGGTGGCGGTGCAGGTGGTGGTGCAGGTGGCGGTGCAGGTGGCGGTCTTCTCCGCCGTACAGGTTGGCGTCGACATGGACAGAAGGTGTGACACTGGTCCCATTGTCAGTGCCACTATGCCCTCTCCTGACCTGCCCTTTATTTTCTGGCCCTTCCCCACCGTGGATGGTGGTGCAGCTGTCTTGCCATGATTCCCTTTTGTTTTTCCTGAGCCCTTGTGGCAGGTATTTTCTGCTTCTCCCTCTGGGATGTGGACAACTTTTTAACTTTTGCAGGTGGTGGAATGTTCTTGCCCTCGCTCCGTGGCACACTGGCAGCCCTGTTGGTTGGCGCACTCCAATAGCCCGCTGGCACCACTGTGCCTGGTGATGTGGTGTCTGAGGTGCTGGGTTGGGACCTGGAAAGCCTGGCCCTAGGGGACGGACGGGGTGGAGGTATAGGGAATAGGTCAATATTACCCAGGAAAAGTTTTTTAGATACACTGGGACGGGTAGATGGAGGGGGTTTGGGAGTGGAGGAAGTGGTAATGGTTGTAGGAGGTGCACGTTTGCTGAATTTAGGTAAAGGTGCATGGGCTGGAGGCTGTTGTGAGGTGGATGGCTGTTGGGTGGGTGTGTCCCTGCGTTTGTGTACTTTGGGAGGAGGGCTCACAGACACACTGGGAGAGGTCACAGGGGATGTGTGAATGGTAGTAGGGGTGGTGAGTGCACGTGAGCGGTGCGTGGTGATGGGCGTGCTGGTGATGGAGGTAGTGGCTGCAGATGTAGTGCACGCAGGTGTGAGTGGAGACGAGACAGGGAGGGAGGAGGAGGACGTGGAGGAGGGGGACACAGTGGAGGCAGTGGATGTTGGTATGTCTGCATGGGTATGATGCTTGTGTGAGTGCCTGTGGGATGTGTGGTACTTATGTTTTGCCTGAACCACCCTTGTGTGTTGAGGTGTGTGCATGCTGGTCTGATGGTGTGCTTGGGATAGGCTGAGGTACAGGGGATTGGGTCTGGGTCGAGGAAGTTGGAGGGGGGAGGCTGGACACAGGGACAGTGGCTGCCATCAGTGCTGAGGCCAGAGCCTGAAATGCTCTCTGTTGGGCTGCCTGGCCAGAATGAATGCCCTCCAGGTATGCATTTGTTTGTTGCAAATGCCTCTCGACACCCTGGATGGCATTCAGAATGGTAGATTGCCCAACAGTGAGGGATCTAAGGGGGTCAATAGCATCCTCACTGAGGGCTGCAGGGCTGACTGGGGCAGGGCCTGAGGGGCCTACGGCGAAGGAGATGCCCACCCTCCTGGGTGAGCGGCCACGGGACACATGCTGAGGGACTGCTGGGAGGGCAGTGCTGGTAGGGGGGTGGCGGCTGCACCTGTTGATGCGGGGGGCTCAGAGGGGCCCGCCACCGCAAGGGAGCTCCGATCAGTGGAGGAGTCTCTGTCACTGCTGTCACCTCCTGTCCCCGCCGTGGAGCTCCCCTCGCCCTCCGTCCCACTGGTGGCTTCAGACTCTGTTTTCTCGCCCTCTAAGGCCAAGTGGGATGCAGCTCCCTCCTGCTCCGGTGCCACTGCTCCTCTGCCTGATGATGCTATTGCACACAAGAACAGGGAGACCACAAAAAGGGGGGGAGACAAAAGAAAGACATGTTCAGTGCATGCAATACCACTACCGTTGGCAGACACTACAGACACAGCAGCCCTCTGCACTACGCCATGCACTTATAGTTCCTAGATTATTCACAGGGCCATGGGGTACAAGGCCTATGCCCGATTGCTGCACACATGAACGTCACAGGAGCCTGAATAGGTGTAGATGGCTATTACCACTGGTGGGGTTGGGGTGGCACATAGCCTGCCTCACAAATGGACCTTGCCTACAAAGCTCGCCTTGGCCTAGGGTAACCCACTGCCCACCCCCGCACCCAGACACCTTGTAATGTGCGCAGAGTCAGATGGATGTGACTGTACTCACCCCCTTGTGGCTGCTGTGATGCCCTCAAGCGCCCATCCAACTCCGGATACGCCACCGCCAGGATCCAGAACATCAGGGGGGTCATGGTGCGACAGGCACCCCTCCCACATTGGGAGGCCATCCCCAGCTGGGCCTCCGCTGTCTTCTTGCTCCAGCGGCGAATGTCCTCCCATCTTTTCCGACAGTGGGTGCTCCTTCTGTGGTGGACCCCCAGGGTCCAGACGTCCTTCGCGATGGCACGCCAAATAACCTTCTTCTGGTGGGTGCTGACCTACAGGAACAGTACAAGGGAAAAGGAAAAACTTTAACCGTCTGGACCGTCACAGTCATTGGCCCACGTTACCACCCTTGCCCTGACGCACATACACTCACGGTCTGCTCATGCAGGGCTCAGTCCCTCCCATGTACCTTCCATCCACGCCACTCCAAACAGGCATTGCCCATGCAGCATGCTCACAGTGTACTCACCTGTTTGTCTGGAGGACTGTAGAGTAGCGTGTACTGGGGGAAGTCCCCATCCACTAACTTCTCCAACGCCTCCGAAGTGAAGGCTGGGGCCCTTTCCCCAGAAACATTACCCATCGTCTCTTCCAGACTGAGGTCACAGCAGCACTTGCAGTGTAGGTCCTCTCCTGTTGGTCAGGTATCAAGTGAGTGTACAGATAGAAAATGGCGGTCACGTCCGGGGCGGTGCGTACCGTAACCGCTGGCGTACATCGTCATTGGCTCCTGGGATCCATAGGGTCCAATGTTAACCAATGCAGGATTGCACAGTGGTCTTCGACTGCCTAGCACGACGGTGTAAAACACCAACACAGCTACCTTATATCCCCTTTCCCCACCTTAAAGGTCAGGCAGCCGCCATTTCAGGGGGCCACATGGCATTAATGATAACTGCATCACAACCTATCTAGGCCTTGCATACACACAGTAACAGGCACATTGCTGATTAACAAATGTGTGCAAATTACATTTTGTAATACCTCAGTGTTGGCTGACTCTCTGCTCGCTGTTCTCCTCCATAGGGCACGTCCGCTGGGGCAGGTGATGAGATGGCAGCATCCTCCGGTGTACAAACCGCTGGTGGAACTGTCGACAATGGAAGAGAGACAAGTAATAGTCACCTACAGACTTGATCGTGCAACAATCCATGAACCATGTGCCCAGTTGGAGCCAGACCTGATGTCAGCTAACCACCATCCCACAGGAATACCCCCTCTAGTGCAGGTCCTGTCAGTACTCCATTTACTGGCAAGTGGGTCTTTTCAAACTACAGTGGCCATTGCATCAGGGATGTCTCAGCCAATGTTCTCTAACGTGTTGTCCAGAGTGTTGTCTGCCCTGCTGAAACACATGCGCAGCTACATTGTTTTCCCTCAGGTGGAGGATTTGCCTACAGTGAAAGGTGTCTTCTATGCCCTGGGACATATCCCCAACATCATAGGTGCCATTGATGGGACACATGTGGCCTTGGTACCCCCCTCCGCAGGAGTGCACAGGTGTACAGAAACCGGAAGAGCTACCATTCTATGAATGTGCAGATGGTGTGTTTGGCCGACCAGTACATCTCCCATGTGAATGCCAAATTTCCTGGCTCAGTGCATGACGCTTACATTCTGAGGAATAGCAGCATCCCTTATGTGATGGGGCAACTCCAGAGGCACCGTTTGTGGCTAGTAGGTGAGGACAAGGACCCTATACCCTGTGAATAGTTGTCTGGGTCTGGGGTTGTCCCTAAGGGTTAGTGTGTGTCTAACAGTTGTCCCTCGACATTTGCAGGTGACTCTGGGTATCCCAACCTGCCATGGCTACTGACCCCAGTGAGGAATCCCAGGACAAGAGCAGAGGAACGCTACAATGAGGCACATGGGTAACCTAGGAGGATTATAGAAAGAACCTTCGGCCTCCTGAAGGCCAGGTTCTGGTGCCTCCATATGACAGGTGGTTCTCTCTATTACTCACCAAAGAAGGTGTGCCAGATCATCGTGGCCTGCTGTATGCTGCACAACCTGGCTTTGCGATGACAGGTGCCTTTTCTGCAGGAGGATGGTCCAGATGGAGGTGTTGTGGCAGCTGTGGAGCCTGTGGACAGTGAAGAAGAGGAGGCAGAAGAAGAGGATATCAACAACAGAAACAACGTTATCCAGCAATACTTCCAGTGAGACACAGGTAAGAAGATATCACTGCCTCACACATCTCATACAATTGTTTGACCTATCATAAGTCTGTCACTTTTACCCAGTGTATGGACCCTGACTTTTCACTTTGCCTTTCCATTTAACAGGTGTGGGTCCCACTGTGTGACCTCTGCTATATTACCTCATGGACGAGAGCTGTGTTACATCGGTATGTTGACAAGAAGATTTACATTGCTATATTCCATAGTTATTGTAAATACACATTTGTGAAAGAACAGACTGACTCCAGATCATTTTGTGATTCAAGGGTGTTTATTTCTGTGCAAATAAGAGAGGGGGTTGTAAAATGGGCAGGGGTGATGGTGGAGGAATGTCCATGGCAGAGTCCAGTCTATTTCTTACACAGGTGCATTGTCCAAAGGGGCATAGGAAGTGGAGCTAGGGCAGTTGATGGATGGACAGGGTGCCAAAGTGGGACAGAAGGATGACATTCAAGGGGGGTCTCATTTCTGGCGGGGCTCTTGGCATTGTTCTCTGTCTTGTTCCTGGAACTCAGGGACCGTTTGCGGGTGGTTCTCCATCTGCTGGGGGTGGGGTGCTGGTGTCGTGGTCCTGTGGCGGTGCCTCCTGTCCACGAGCGCCAGCGGAGTTGGTGGGATGTTCATCATCCAGGCTAGTGTCAGGGGCCCCTTGTTGTGCCACAGTGTCCCTCCTGGTGTTGACAAGGTCCTTCAGTACCCCTACAATGGTGACCAGGGTGGTATTGATGGACTTGAGTTCCTCCCTGATCCCCAGATAGTGTTCCTCCTGCAGCCGCTGGGTCTCCTGAAAGTTGGCTAGTACCGTTGCCATTGTCTCCTGGGAATGATGGTACGCTCCCATGATGTTTGAGAGGGCCATGTGGAGAGTAGGTTCCCTGTGCCTGTCCTCCCCCTGTCGCACAGCTGTACTTCCAGTTCCCCTGTTTTCCTGTGCCTCTGTCCCCTGAACCGTGTGCCCACTGCCCCCAGGTCCCTGATTTTCTTGGGGTGGTGGGTTTGCCTAGCTTCCCTGTAGTGGTGGACACACTGTTGCTTGACGTGTCCTGGGGACAGAGAGATGGGCCCGCTGGGTGGGTGCTGTGCTGGTGTTCCCTGAGGGGGGAGGCTCTGTGGTGGCATTTGCCAGTGTTAGGGGAACCAACTGTCCTGAGGTCCCAGATGGGCCGGGCTGGTCATCTTGATCCAGTTGGACAGAGCTGCTGTCATCACTGTGGGCCTCTTCTGTGGGGGAAGTGGACATGTCTGGAACCTCCTATCCGGTGACGTTGGGTGGGGGTCCTGCAGGGGTGTAAAGGCATGATTATTGCATCTGTGTGTGCCATTGTGTGCAATGGGTGAGTGACCCTGTACTCCAGTGCTTGGATTCTTGTCTAGGACCTTGTGTGAGAATTGGTTTGGGGTCTGTGTGGGTATCTGTTGTGGACATGCTTTGGTGATGGGTGTCCATGCTTTGGTGTTGCATAAAGGGCTTGGTGTTGGGATGTGTGGGTTGTGATAGTGGGACATTTGTGAGGTGTTGGAGTAATGGGGGTGAGGGTGAGGGTGGGGCTATGTGATAGCATGCAGGTAGGGTAGGGTATGTAATAGTTAAGAGTTGACTTACCAGAGTCCATTCCTCCTGCTACTCCTGCGATGCCCTCAGGATGCAGTATAGCCAAGACTTGCTCCTCCCATGTTGTTAGTTGTGGGGGAAGAGGTGGGGGTCCGCTACCAGTCCTCTGTACTGCAATCTGGTGTCTTGAGACCTTCCCCCATAGGTCATTCCACCTCTTCCTGATGTCATCCCGTGTTCTGGCTGATGAAGGATGATACCCTGAAACCGGTCCCAGGATGCTTGTTTTCTGTCCAGTGAGGACCTGATCTAGCAGTTCGGACTGGACTCTTTCCATGGGGAACAGGGTCAAGACTGATTTACAAATGGCTGGGTCCAAACTGGGGTGACATGGCGAGCAAAATAACGATGGATTAAACCCAGATCTGTGACTGGGGGTGAGTGTTTGAAAAGTTTCAACACTCCGTCCACCATTTTATTTTGTTTTGTGATGTTGACCTGCTTTACTGACCTGGTGCCTGCTGCCCTCTTGCTTGGGGAAGAAGAACTCCATCTTGAACCCATGACCCCAGAGTGGCTCAAAGGGCTAGTCTCCTGGCCTTATCATCTGAGCCTCAGGGAATGAAATATTGCACAACAGCTCCTAGATCCATCTTCAGTGACTTCCTGACTCCCCTGCAGGTCCTGGATCCTTGGTGAGGCCCTCATGCTCTTAAACCAAGCTTTTGGACTCTTTGTGACAATGAAGGGGCTTATTTGCACCGGAACCATGCCATTTGCACCGAAAATCAGCACAATGTGCCACCAGCCTGTCTCTTCATACAACAGCATCATCCAGACCCTGGGGAACAGCCAGCGTGGACCTCGAGCTTGCCCATCTGCGACATCAGGCCTGATCTTTGCGCCACGCCAATTGCCACCCACGATGTTCTGCCTGCTCCTCGCAGTCCTCTCCAATGTGAAAGAGGCTCTAGGCACAGAAATAGGGAAAGTAAAACTTCGGAGGGACTCATCTGAGACTGTATCCAACCTAAGCCTATTGTGCTTGACCAACAATTTTGTCTTTGACCTAGTCCAGCATGACTAGATATCCCCGGTTGGCGCTTTATGCTTTTAAGCACTATTTTTACAGTTTATTGTTTAAAAATTCATAGCTCCAGTTCTACTGAGTGGATTTTTGTCACTTTGGTATTGTTGTTCTAATTAATAAGGTAAGCCCTGTTTTCTGATCTTTTTTTGTATGGAGTTTTCTCTGTTTGCACTATTTTACTATTGAAGTGTTCCACAAATATTTTACATACTGGTTCTAAATTAAGCCTGACTGCTCTGGGCCAAGTACCAAGGGTTGAGCACAGGTTAATTTGGTGTTTGCTCATGCCTTTTCCCTGACTGGGATTGTGTTTGCTTAATGGCCAGGACTCACACCCCAGTCAAATAGTAACCATTGAATGCATAATATGCATTCAATTTAAGCATATGAATATTAGGATTATCAAACCAACCCCCCTCCCTTTTCTAACACTTCACAATTCACACCATAACCCTCCCACATCTTGCCTGCAGTGATAATTAAGTTAGTAAAATGTGAAAAGCATTAAAAAAATGTCTTTAAAATATTTAGGGGGTCATTCCGACCTTGGCGGGTGGCTACTGCCGCCCGCCAGGCAGAAACCGCCATGGGACGCCAATGCGGCCGCACTCACCCGGCCCCCATTCCGACATTCCCCTGGGCCGGCAGGCGCAAACCAAGTTTGTTGGGAATGAGGCCGCAACACAGGAGCCGGCTCCTAATGGAGCCGGCGGTGTTGCGGACGCTTTTCACTGTCTGCAAAGCTGGCCGGGGCCCTGTTAGGGGCCCCTGCACTGCCCATGCCAGTGGCATGGGCAGTGCAGGGGCCCCCAGGGGCCCCAGGACACCCCTTACCGCCAGCCTCTTCCTGGCGGTGCAAACCGCCAGAAACAGGCTGGCGGTGCAAACTGACAGAAACAGGCTGGCGGTAAGGGGGTCATAATCCCCAGGGCAGCGCTGCTTGCAGCGCTGCCCTGGCGGATTATCCCCGCCGGGGCATAAACGGCGGGAAACCGCCGGCCCCGGCGGTGCGACTGCGGCGGTACCGCAGCGGTCAGAATAGGGAATAAAGCACTGCCAGCCTGTTGGCGGTGCTTTAGTCATTTTCAGAATGACCCCCTTAGTGACTTTGTCATTATGGAAATATAAAAGTTGATTGATCACATAAAGAAGTGTTCTGTGTAAAATCTAAAACTGACAGTTGAGGATTATTTTTTCTTGATTACTAAAGACTTCAGTAAGAGTTGCCTGTTATTTGGTGTGGTGATATGAGGTGGCTTGAATCACTCATTGCAGATAGTGTATATGTACTGCATAAGAAACATTTAAAGTGACTAAGGGACTCATTCTATGTAATTTGTACTACATAACAAACATTTAAAGTGACTAAAGGACTCATTCTGAGATTGGCGGTCGGACCAACAGACAGTCATGTTGGCAGTCCTGAAAAGACTGCCATGTTGTTGGTCTTTCAGACCACCCTAATATGAGTTGTACAGGCAGGACGACCGATCACCAATTTTTTTTGTTCCACCATGTCACATTCCAAAAATCCATGTTTTTCTGAAGATGAGTTATAAGTCATGGTGGATGAAATCATAAGAGTAGAGCCTTAAATGTTTGGAGCACAAGACCAGCATACTCCTCTCAGTAGGACCATGGAAATGTGGGGCAGGATTGTTGACAGAGTGAATGCTGTTGGCACCTCCCTGCACACAAGGGAGGACATCAGAAGGTGGAACAACCTTAGAGGCAAGGTCTGTTTCCTGGTCTCCGGGCACCAGTTGCAGGCCAAGAAGACTGGCAGTGGCCTTCCCAGTGTCCCATTACATATCGTTCCCTGGGAGGAGAAGGTCTTAGCCATCATGCATTCTCTGGGCTTGACTGGAATACCTGGGGGAGTAAAGTCATGACACTAAAAATAGCATCAAAATGCTATGTCATGCATGTTCATAACTCACCTTTTGCCTCATTTACTATTACTCCACTCACCAACCCACTGTTTACCTGTCCAAATACCTATATTTGATAACTCACAATTGAAGTGTACTCTCCTGAAGAGATGACATTTGTATAGTGTATGTCATAAAGGGACTGACATGTCTCCAACTCCCAGCAGGCACTGTTTCTATAACTCCAAACACCAGACCAGTGCTCACTTGTCCAAAAGACCCCTGTTGCAATTTAAGGATACACACCTTGGGAGATAACATTTGTCAAGTGCATGTAGTACAAGCAGTGACATGACTTGAGTTCCAAGAAGGCACTATTTCTATAACCACAAACACTAGCACAGTGATCACATGCCACAATATATCTGTTAGTGAACTCTGGGGGGAGAACATTGGTCAAGTGTGTGTAGCAGAGAGAGTGACGTGACTCCAGTTCACAGAAGGCACTGTTCCACTAACTCCAACCACCAGCACAGTAGTCACATGCCCCAATACATCTGTTTCATAATCATCATTTGCTTGGGGGATAACATTTGAATAGTGTGTGTAGTACTGGGGATTGGGTCTCGGTGGAGGAAGTTGGAGGGGGGAGGGTGGACACAGGGACAATTGCTGCCATCAGTGCTGAGGCCAGAGTCTGAAATGCTCTCTTTTGGGCTGCCTGGCCAGAATGAATGCCCTCCAGGTATGCATTTGTCTGTTGTAACTGCCTCTCTACACCCTTGATGGCATTCAGAATGGTAGACTGCCCAACAGTGGGGGATCTGAGGAGGTCAATGGCCTCCTCACTGAGAGCAGCAGGGCTGACTGGGGCAGGGCCTGAGGTACCTGGGGGGAAGGAGATGCCCACCTGCCTGGGTGAGCGGCCACGGGGCACACGCTGAGGGGCTGCTGGGAGGGCGGTGCTGGCATGGGGGGTGGCGGCTGTACCTGTCGATGCGGTGGGCACAGAGGGGCCCACCACTGCAAGGGAGCTCCCATCAGAGGAGGAGTCGGTGCCGCTGGTCTCAGCTCCTGTCCCCACCGTGGAGCTCCCCTCGCCTTCCATCCCACTGGTGAATTCTGAGTCCGTAGTCTCACCCTCCAGGGCCATGTGGGATGGAGCTCCCTCCTGCTCCGGTGTCCCAGCTCCTCTGCCTGATGATGCTAATGCACACAAGTACAGGGAGACCACAAAGGGGGGGGGAATAAAGTAGAAAGACATGTTCAGTGCATGCAATACCGCTACCGTTGGCGGACACTACAGACACAGCAGCCCTCTGCACTACGCCATGCACTTTGAGTTCCCTAATTGATCACAGGGACATGGGGTAAAAGTCCTATGCCCGATTGCTGCACAGATGCAAGTCACAGGAGCCTGACTAGGTGTAGATGGCTCTTACCACTGGTGGGGATGGGGTGCAACTGAGCCTGCCTCACAAAGTGTCCTTGCCTACAAGCCTCGCCCTAGCCTAGGGGAACCCACAGCCCACCTCCCCCACCCAGACACCTCGTAATGCGCGCAGAGTCAGATGGATGTGACTGTACTCACCCCCTGGTGTGATGCCCTCAAGTGCCCATCTAACTCCGGATATGCCACTGCCAGGATCAGGAACATCAGGGGGGTCATGGTGCGACGGGCACCCCTCCCACGTTGGGAGGCCATCCCCAGCTGGGCCTCCACCGTCTTCTTGCTCCAGAGGCGAATGTCCTCCCATCTTTTACGGCAGTGGGTGTTCCGTCTGTGGTTGACCCCCAGGGCCCAGACGTCCTTGCCGATGGCATTCCAAATATCCTTCTTCTGGTGGGTGCTGACCTAGAGGAATAGTACAGGGGAAAAGGAAAAACAATAACCGTCTGGACCGTCACAGTCATTGGCCCACGTTCCCACCCTTGCCTTGACGCACACACACTCACCGTCGTTTCATGCATGCCTCATTACCCCCCCCATCTCCCATCCACACCAATCCAAACAGGCATTGCCCATACAGCATGCTCACAGTGTACTCACTTGTTGGTCTGGAGGACCGTAGAGTAGCGTGTACTGGGGGAGGACCCCATCCACTAGTTTCTCCAACTGGCCTTGGTCCCCCCCGCAGGTGTGAACAGGGGTACAGAAACCGGAAGAGTTACCATTCAATAAATGTGCAGATGGTGTGTTTGGCCGACCATTACATCTCCCTTGTGAACGCCAAATTTCCTGGCTCAGTGCATGACGCTTACATTGTGAGGAATAGCAGCATCCCTTATGTGATGGGGCAACTCCAGAGGCACCGTGTGTGGCTATTACGTGAGGACATGGACCACATACAGTGTGAATAGTTGTCTGGGTCTGGGGTTGTCCCTAAGGGTTAGTGTGTGTCTAACAGTTGGCCCTCGATATTTGCAGGTGACTCTGGCTACCCCAACCTGTCATGGCTACTGACCCCAGTGAGGAATCCCAGGACAAGGCCAGAGGAACGCTACAATGAACCACATGGGCGAACTAGGAGGGTTATAGAGAGGACCTTCGGCTTCCTGAAGGCCAGGTTCAGGTGCGTCCATATGACAGGTGGTTCCCTATACTACTCACCGGAGAAAGTGTGCAAGATCATCGTGGCCTGCTGTATGCTGCACAACTTGGCTTTGCGATGACAGGTGCCTTTTCTGCAGGAGGATGGTCCTGAAGGAGGTGTTGTGGCAGCTGTGGAGCCTGTGGACAGTGAAGAAGAGGAGGCAGAAGAAGAGGATATAGACAATAGAAACACCGTGATCCATCAATACTTCCAGTGAGACACAGGTAAGAAGACATCACTGCCTCCTACATCTGATAAAATTGTTCGACCTCTCATCTGTCTGTCACTTTCACCCAGTGTATGGACCCTGATTTGTCACTTTCCCTTTCGATTTCATAGATGTGGGTCCCACTATGTGACCTCTGCTATGTTACCTTATGGACTAAAGCTGTGTGACATAGGTATGTTGACAATCCAATGGACATTGCTATTTCCCTCAGTTATTGCAAATACACAATTTTGAAAGCACAGACTGACTCCAGATTGTTTTGTGATTTAAGGGTGTTTATTTAAGTGCTAAATAGTGGAGGGGGTTGTAAAATGGTCAGGGGTGATGGTGGAGGAATGTCCATGGCAGAGTCCAGTCTATTAGTCTCACAGGTGCATTGTCCAAAGGGGCATAGGAAGTGGAGCTAGGGCAGTTTAAGGATGGACAGGGTGACAAAGTGGGACAGAAGGATGACATTCAGGGTGGTCTCATTTCTTGGCGGGGGTCTTGGCATTGTTCTCTGTCTTTGTCCTGGATCTCAGGGATTGCTTGCGGGGTGGTTCTCCATCTGCAGGGGGTGGATGCTGGTGTCGTGGTCCTGTGGCGGTGCCTCCTGTCCACTAGCGCCGGCGGAGGTGGTGGGCAGTTCATCGTCCAGGCTAGTTTTATGGTCCCCTTGTTGTGCCACAGTGTCCCTCCTGGTGTTCAGAAGGTCCTTCAGCACCCCTACAATGGTGCCCAGGTTGGTATTGATGGATTTGAGTTCCTCCCTGAACCCCAAATACTGTTCTTCCTGCAGCCGCTGGATCTCCTGAAACTTGGCCAGTACTGTTGCCATTGTCTACTGGGAATGATGGTAGGCTCCCATGATGTTGGAGAGGGCCTCGTGGAGAGTGGGTTCCCTGGGCCTGTCCTCCCCCTGTCGCACAGCAGCCCTCCCAGTTCCCCGGTTTTCCTGGGCCTCTGTCTCCTGAACTGTGTGCCCATTACCACTGCCCCCAGGTCCCTGCTGTTCTTGGGGTGGTGGGTTAGCCTGGGTTCCCTGTAGTGGTGGACACACTGCGGCTTGATGTGTCCTGGGGACAGAAGTATGGGCCTGCTGGGTGGGTGCTGGGGTGGTGTTTCCTGAGGGGGGAGGCTCTGTGGTGGCCTGTGACGGTGTCACGGGAACCGACTGTCCTAAGGTCCCAGATGGGCCAGGCTGGTCATCTAGATCCAGTTGGACAGAGCTGCTGTCATCACTGTGGGCCTCTTCTGTGGGTGGAGTGGACATGTCTGGATCCTCCTGTCCGGTGACATTGGGTAGGGGTCCTTCAGGGGTGTAAAGGCATTGCATCTGTGTATGCGATGGTGTGCAATGGGTGGGTGACCCTGTATCCCAGTGCTTCCATTCCTGTGTAGGACATTGTGTGATAATTGTTTAGGGGTCTGTGTGGGTATGTGTAGTGGACATGCTTTGGTGATGAGTGTCCATGCCTTGTTGTTGCATGCAGGGCTTGGTGTTGGGATGCGTGGTTTGTGATAGTGGGACATATGTGAGGAGTTGGAGTGATGGGGGTGAGGGTGAGGGTGGGGGTATGTGATAGCATGCAGGTAGGGTGGGGGATGAAGTAGTTAAAGATTTGACTTACCAGAGTCCATTCCTCCAGCTACTCCTGCAAGGCCCTCAGGATGCAGTATAGCCAAGACCTGCTCCTCCCATGTTGTTAGTTGTGGGGGAGGAGGTGGTGGTCCGCCGCCAGTCCTCTGAACCGCAATGTGGTGTCTTGAGACCACGGAACGCACCTTCCTCTGTAGGTCGTTCCACCTCTTCCTGATGTCATCCCGTGTTCTTGGGTGCTGTCCCACTGTGTTGACCCTGTCCACGATTCTGCGCCATAGCTCCATCTTCCTAGCTATGGTGGTGTGCTGCACCTGTGATCCGAACAGCTGTGGCTCTACCCGGATGATTTCCTCCACCATGACCCTGAGCTCCTCCTCAGAAAACCTGGGGTGCCTTTGCGGTGCCATGGGGTGGTGTGGATGATGTGTGAGGTGGTGTGTGTTGTGATGTGTGGGGTGATGTTTCGGGGTGTGTGGTGTTTTGTGCGTGGATGTGGATGTGTGATGGTGTTGTGTCCCCCTGTATGCTGGTGCTGTCTTTGCTTTGCTGTCTCTCTGGCCTTCTTCAAAATTTCCAGTTGTAAGGGTTTGTGGGTAATGTGGGTATGTGTTTTATATTGTATTGGGTGTGTGGGAGTGGTGTGTGTATGTGTATCAGGTGTGTGTATTTCGATTTGTCCAATGTGTTAGTGTTTTGTAAATGTGTGTGTATTTTGAGTACGGCGGTGTGTACCACCAATGGAATACCGCAGTTTAAAGATCACCGCATGGATTCATGGGTCGTGAAAGTGTGGGCGTATTCCTGTTGGCGAGACGGTGGAGGTTTTGTTATCGCCAGTTTATCACTGACCTTTGGTGTGGCGGACTTGTGTGGGTGTCTTGATTTTGGCGAATTCTGAGCTGTGGATCGCAATAGCTGTGGTGGAATTCCGTGGGGCGGTGGTATGTTGGCGGTCTTCTGCACGGCGGTAAGCCGCATTTACTGCCAATGTTGTAACGAGGGCCTTAGTCTTTAAACCTGGTGTCCTCATCTCAGAGATATCTTTGTCACTAAAACACACCTGATACCTTATTTGCAAGTCGATTGTTTTGTTCATATCTACCTCATATTGCTGTGCCAATTCTGCCAACTTATCTTGCACTTGGCCTACTTGTTTGGTAATGTCCATTCACATGAAAGCAAGCTTATCTTCTTGACATGGATCTAGCTTCTACAACCCAAGATTTCCAACAAACATCAAGTCCAATTCTGCCTCTAATTTAGTCACATCTAAGATTCTCTCCCTTTGGGCTGATGGAAACATTCCCTCACTCACCCCTGTACTCATAGTCTCCTTAGAGGAAGTACCTCCATAAACAAATTATACCCATTTATCTATCTCCTTGCCACTTGGGTTGGTCTCATTTCCCTGACTCAAATGTGGTTCCTAAATGGGAGTAGTATGAGTAGGCATCTTTTGATATGACCCTATGGAAGCACATACTGACATGTTGTTGTATCTGTGCTTGCCCCACATGGACTACAAGCATGAGTTGATATTTATGGAACAAAATCCTTGGCACTCAAAACATTTGAGACACCACTCAGTCTTTCAGCACTCCCAGGTAAACTCAGATTATACATATTTCTGTCCTCTACATAGGAACCACTGGGCCAGTAGTGACTGGAACTGTAAAAGCACAGTACTCACTGTGCTTTTACCATTGATCCTACAGTACTCACTGTAGGATCAATGGGAACACATTCTCCCTGTCCTGCTCTCCAAGACCCACAAGCTGCCCCAGTAGAAGGAACTCCCACCGGGCTAGGAGTTGAATTTGTTGGGGCAGTCACAATAAAAACTGCCACTATGACCAACATTCTGATTTCCACTCTCATCTCTTTTCTCATTATAAGGGGGTGGACATTCTGAAAGTAACACCTCTAAAGACTACCTCCAGAATTCCTTTCACTATCCACACCCATGTCATCAGGCTCCTTTGGTTTCCTTTCTTTCAGTTTTTGTGTTATTTTCCTTTCCCCCTGCCCCTTAGCCATTTTATTGGTCAGACCTGTATACAGCTTGACTCCCTTCATCATGTCTGTTCTCCACCTCTTCTGGTCAGCATCCCATCTAGCATCTGCACACCCTCTCTCTCTTTCCCCTGGTTGATATTTCTCTCTTTCTTTTGCATGAGCTGTACGTTACTGACCATTAAGTACTTCACATTGTGCAGTCTAGGAAGTGGCTTAGTTTCATATAGCACTCTCCACAAATTCTAAATAATTTGAAAATTAAATGTGCCATATTGCAGGAATCTCAATGGATTATCCTTTTATATGATCTTGCACCAAAACAAGTCCACACTGAAATTTAACTGTAAAAAGAAAATTATAGGTGCGTGCCTTCACTCCTGCCAAGTTAATAAAACACAAATATACTTTCAAATTAAATGAATTCTAAAACTACATGTAAAAATATTTAAGATGAGTTTGCAAAATAATACTTTTAAAACGTTAGTCTTGAATATATATTCATAAAACGTTGGTTATGGCCTATATTATGTCTATGGCGGTCAAGCCACAGGCACCAGGTGGTCTCCTGACCACCATATCATGGATACTGCCGGATTTCTGCCACAACTTGGGTGGAAATCTGGCAGCCATGGTGGTGGTCGGAGGCGCTGGGTTGTGCTAACACTTGTACCGCCCTGCCAGAAGGGCACCACCAGCTGTATTATGACCAGTGATATAGCCTGGCGGAGTCCTGCTGGCGGGGCGCTGGCGGCCGTAGCAGTGCCCCTTCCCTGCTGGACGATCACCTCGCCAGACAAAATAAGTCTGACATCCGACAGGAGAGGAGGTGGGAGGGTGGGGATGTGTGTGTGTGTGGTGTATGAATGTGTGTATGCGTGTGTGAATGCGTCTGTGAGTGTTGTGATGTGTGTGTGGATGCATGAATGTGAGTGAATGCGTGTATGGATGAGTGTGAGTGAATGTATGTATGGATGAGTGTGAGTGAATGCGTGTATGGAAGTGTAAGTGAATAGGTGTATGCATGGTGCATGTGGCTGTGTGTGTGCATGTATGTGGGGTGGAAGTTGGTGGTTGGGGAGGCTCTGTGACTCTAGGGGGTAGGGTGAGGGGGCGCTGTCACTCTAGGGGTTTGGGCATGGGGGTTTAGGTGATTGCTGGGGTGGGTATGGAACATTCTACTAGTGACAGTGAAGGAATTCCCTGTCACCGGTAGCCCTACCACCATGGTTTTCATGGCAGTGCTACCGCCGAGGAAACCATGGCGGTAGGCCGGCTCATTATACCACCAGTGGGCGGTCTTGTGTGGACTGCAGGGTCAGAGATGAACATCTCCGGCCCGGCGGTTCATATTGCTGTGGCAGTAAGAATGGAGATGTGACGGGTTGGTAGCGGCCAACTCCCCGCACTCATAATGTGGCGGTATACACCTTCAGCCTGTTGGCGGTGATGCCGCCACATTAACCCTGGTGGTCAAAAGACCGCCAGGGTCAAAATGAGGGCCTATATGCCTTACGGAAAGATGCTCCCCACTCATATTCCTTGCAGTGCAGAAATTATTTGAATCACATTAAATGTTATACAAAATGTGACCACCCAATTGTGACCAGACAATAACCACCCTTTCACATTCTTTTCTCAGAGACATAGTGGCACGGCCAAGCTACTCTCTTTCAACACACATCTACAGCTACATACAGGTCATACAAGAAAAGTGTTTCGGCAATGTGAAGAGAAAATGACTTGGTTGCAATCTATAACAACATATTTCATGCCCACATGATGACACACATGATGCGATAGTGCCACCGCAGCACATAAACAAGTCCAATGTGCACTTCTGACCTCCCATCCAAACACTGTACAAGCTCTCTTGGCACAGGTCTCATACACCCCAAATTTGTGACCTACATTACCTAGAACAATCCATGTTCATATTGTATGTCAAAACAGCATCAGATACCTGCTGATGTTACAACTCTGAAATGCCCACATGAGGATGGCATGGTGATGGTACCAGTACAAAGGCAAAACAAAGAGTAAAGGCTTAAAAACATACATACTGCACAAATTGCAGAGCAAGCATCTAAAAATGAAATTACATTGCAAGGAAACTGACACAAACAAAGCCACATCATCAATGTGGATATATGTCAAAAGCTAAGTCATCAAGCAGCCTTTGACTAAATATTGCAGAGTATCATCTCCCTAATTGGTTCTAAATCATTCAACTCCACAAAGTTCATTGTACAGTCAAAGCCATTAGTTCATATGACATGCTTCCACACATAAAAAGTAGCTGTTGATGAGATCTTCCAGCAAGTCAGCTGCTTCCTCTCAGTATCCAAACTTGGCATTCAGGAGTCTCACCCAGGTGGCACTGCAGGCTCCCTCTTCTGTGGGATGTACGGGATATTTCTCTGTAGGGCGATGTTGCAGAGCATGCAGCATCCACAGTGATCTCACACTTTTCTGGGTAAGTAGATCTGGCCTTCAGAAGCCGAAAAGTGCAGTCCACTTCATACCATGTTCTTCCATGGGTCTCATTGACATAATTAGATTCCATGGTGTTGCCAATGACAAGGACGGTTCAGATATGTGAAGTCTTCTGTTAAGGAATGGGACATATGTGCAATGGCCCCCACCACATGTGGGAGGTGTGAAAAACCAAAGAAGTTAACCTTCACATGGGTTAAATAGTCATGTCGGGGTAACCAGATATTGCTATCAGGTTGTTCCCATATTGCTGAGAGGACATTCTTTAACACCAGACTGAACATAGGTTGGGACATACCAGCAGATAGGGCCACCGTATATTGGAAGGGCCCTTTGGCCAGGAACTGCAATACAAACATGACTTGTACGATGGGCTGTATGCTGGTTGGATAACTAATAGTTGGCCTCAGATCTGGCTCCAACTGATGAAATAAGGCCAATATTGTTTGCTTATACAGGCATAGTACAGGATAATATGCCTTTGCTCCATGGTCCAAGGTCTGGCAGTGGAAGGTAGAAGGAGGTTGTCACAGCCGCCCTCTCCTAGGGTACCAATGTATGACATGACATGACTTCTAACATTAGTCAGTGTGTCCACAGCAACATTCATGATGCATGTCAATCATATCACATGACAACGCATTTCTGAATGTAGAGACATTACACATAATACACATCACACCTGTCAACTACACAAGGTGACCCCCATGGTTTTCAACACATGTGTCCAGAACATGGATTTGTACAAAACTCAAAGATGTGCAGGACAATTGCCCCTAGAAATGTTTCTGTGTATCCCAACCACCAAAATGACAGTTGGCGGTGCTGGATTGTGCCCCACTGTTGAATGCCATCTGTGCCTTGCAACATACAACAATGGTGGCTGAGTAGTAGAACCTACATGACAAGACACAATAAAAATGTGTGAAGTAAAAAACATGTTTTGTAGGTGTGACTGAGTTTATATGGCCCAATACAGCATTTCAGGTGACCAAAATTGCGGATGACTGACTTACTCCACTGGACATTAGGAACCACCCGCGGCTGCCCACGTATGTCATCATTGTGGTAGGCAGTTGCAACCGCGGGCAGACAGAACCATAAGCTAATGTTGTTTCCAGTGGCGGTCGCAGTCCAATGGCTGTGTCCACGGGCAATAACGACCATGTACGTGGTGGATGTGACAGCCATGTTCTGCAGATTCACTCACTTGACTCCTGACACTGCTGCCAGTAACACCTCCAGGACCTGAACTTCTGCCTGCCCCCTCTGGGAGCATTCATGCCAAGTCCAGCAGTGATAGGGACCCTGCCTTCTCTCCAGAGGAGCTAGACAACCTTGTCAGTGAGGTCCTACCCCTGTCTGAACAGCACTATGTCTCACTACTGCAACAGGTAGGTACCACATTGGCACACTTTTCTCTGTACTTCTCTGTCCTTTTCCTCTTCACAGGCAATAATGTGCTCCTGTGTGCCAGCTAGACTTCTTGTTTGCCTGTTGTTGCAGTCTGTGTGGCATCAATGGGATGTAGAATGTGCAGATATTGGTGGTCAGTAACATATGTTAAGTTCAGTCACATTGTGTTTTGTGGTGTTTTTGGGGTGCTAGATCATCCTTGTGTTGGATGCACATAACTAGGTAAGGCAACATTACTACCATCCAATGACATCTCTTTCCTCATGATTGTTGTAAATGTTGGCAAACATGTACGTTCATTACAGCATGAGTTGTGTATGCATGTTTTATGAGTCATTTGAGAATCATGTGAACAATGTGTATAGTGCCACAGATCTTTCAAACCACATCTGGCCTTACTAAACTGTTTTGTGGAAGGCATAATATGGCTCACGGTCCCCTTCAAGCTGCCACACACACCACATGCCAAATTGCTGATGGCCATATGATGTACATGGAAGTGATGGTAATGGAGTGTCATTTAGGTTCGGTATCCTCAGCCTTCAGAGACCACAAATGTATCTCCCAGTATGGGACCTAGTCTGGGCTGTAGGATTGTCACTATGGCCATGCAACTGTGTCACTGTGCTCACTCCCTGTACCCCAGCAGATCCTGGAATGTGGTCAATGTGATGGTCAAGTGGCAAAACCTACCCTGAATGCCTCATTCCTTTGACTAGATTAGGAATGGGTACAGAGGTGAATCATACATCTAGTCAATATATGCATTTTGTTTCATTGTCAATGTGTGTCTGTGACTCATGACCGGTCTCTGACTCCCACAGCTCTGTTGTTACATTCACACATGTCAAATTTGTCCTGTACAGGCTTATTGCATAAATGACAGTCCTATAGTGCAGACAGTGTGTTAATTCCTGGGAGGCCATAATTTGTGACTCAGTAGCTTGGTCACATAGCAGAAAATTTACAATGCATGCCTTTGTATGTTGGATGCTATCTCTGTAGGATAGACACATATGTCTAAAGTATTCCTATGTGGCACAGGTCCATATCACAGGACCCACCCCCTGAAGTGGTTTGAGTCTGCATTTGTTATTCCACATGTCCACAGATGGACAAGGAAAACACTTTTTGTACCCACCATGCTAGCCCTGTGACTGTAATGCTGAACTTTGTACTATATCAGTTGTCTGTAGGGACTGTATGCAGTGAGTCAATCTCACAGAGTGCAAGTGTGTTGGTCCATTCATGCCTAAGGAGTTCACCTATCAAAAGCCACATAGGTGTGTAGTGTTTCATTGTGGCTGACATCACAATACAGGTTGCTGGAGCAGGGGCTACCGGGTGTCAGTAAGCTTGCTTGGTCATTGTAGACTATGAAGAGGGAAGTGGGTTAGTCTGCAAATGCAAATACATGTGTCTGTAGTCTCGTCCCTGTACTTATGGGCTTCTGTGTTTCACACTTGTGGAGTGTTAACAAATTGAAAAGTTCTAGCTTGGTGTTTCTAACATGTATGTGACTCAACCATTTGTGACAAAACTTGTGATTTGTCTTTTGTATCCATGCAGGTTGGTGCACATCAGAAAAAGTGGCTATGGAGAGCCATCACCAAGAAGGTGCGGACCCTGGGGGTCCACAGCAGGTGGAGGAGGAAATGTGATTGCAGAGGTCCTGCAGGGGATGTCCTCCCAATGTGGGTGGGATGCCGGTCGGACCATGAGGCCCCCTAATGGCCTGTATTCTGGTGGTGCTCTACCCATACCTTGATGGGCGTTTGAGGACAGCACAGCAGCAATGAGAGGAAGAGTGCAGAGCATATTCCTGCCTGTCACATTGCCAAGTGAATGTGTTAGATTCTGACAGCTCGCCCGGATGATTAGGAATAAGCCATGTGTAACACACTAGATGAGTGATTATTTGTGTAGACATGTCATGTATTGCATACTGATGAGCCTTGTTTATTGGCCCAGGGACCGAGGACACAACTATGTACAATCCACAAACAATTTGATCTCCAGGGACAACATATAGCTGTGTACAGTGATCAATCAAGTACTGTTTCTTGTTATAGTAGGTGCTATTTCTATGCAACAGACCACTACTCCTCAGTGTTACAGGCCAAAAGAAAGGTAGTGATGGATCACTGTCCTCAGCCATGTGTCTGGTGAAATTAGTATATTGGACTATGCCACCCAGAAGCTACTTGTCTTCAGCATATGACGGGTGCTGGTGCCTCACTACTGTCTGTAATGTGAAGATGTCATACATGTGACAGTGCCTACCGTTTTTGAGGTGTAGCTATGGATCAATACTTTCCCTTGGTAAGTGGGGAATGTCCATTGACATGATTTATGTTCCACCACTGTTTCCAACATTCCTTGTGCTTACACATCAGCATGTGTCCCTTTCTCTTTAGAAAAACATTTGTAAGCTGATGTTTCATGCATGGTCTAACTGTGTTCATGGAATGATTTATGTGTTCCCTCACATATATGTGCATGCCAAGCTGTGTGTGTAATAGGACATTTACAAGGGGCTACATTTCATGTTGTGCTAAAGACAAGAGTGTGTCACCATTGATTACTGACTGACACATAACCTCACCCATCATAGCATGTCGTTTGGCATGTACAACTTCAGTAGCAATGAGGGACATGACGGGTAGGGCTAGAGTTTTTACATACAATGTACATTTCCATGCCATTGATGTAGAATCATGTAGCAAAGTGCTTTGCACATATGAAATGAGTGAGGTTTGTAACCTGATTGTTGGCAAACATCATGGAGTGGCTTGTAGTTATATTGGAAACACATGTTTGGGTACAAGCATTCATCCTCAACCATTGTAATGTATCAAAAAACAGTTAGCTCATATATACATCAATATATACACATTCCAAATATATACATCACGATTAGTAGTACAGGTATGCACATTTCAATGTCCGTGGACCACTGGGCCCTAAATGCATGGGCGAGGCCCACACACGATACCTGTCCTGGAACGGAGAGAACACTGCAGGGGCATCAGATAGAAATACAACAGGCACCTCAGGGGGAAGGGAATGGGGTGCACCTCAGCCAGATGACTGCACCACGCCAGATCCACGGGGAGTGCAAAGCCACAGTCTCACAAGTCTCTACAGTGGGTGGGTTGCCCACTGCTGTATCCTGGGGAGTGCAAAGCCACAGTCTCACAAGTCTCTACAGTGGGTGGTTTGCCCACTGTACCATCCTGGGGAGTGCAAAGCCAAAGTCTCACAAGTCTTTTCAGTGGGTGGTTTGCCCACTGCTGTATCCTGGGGAGTGCAAAGCCACAGTCTCACAAGTCTCTACAGTGTGTGGCTTGCCCACTGTACCATCCTGGGGAGTGCAAAGCCAAAGTCTCTCAAGTGGATAACAGTCTCCACTGGTTCTGGAGGGGGACTGATGCCCTGAGTGCTTCATCCTGCCAAGGATAGATGGAGTGGATGCATGTCTCCACTGGTTCTGGAGGGGGACTGGTGCCCAGAGTGCTTCATCCTGCCAAGGATAGATGGAGTGGATGCATGTCTCCACTGGTTCTGGAGGGGGACTGGTGCCCAGAGTG
The DNA here is from genome assembly GCF_031143425.1 of Pleurodeles waltl. Classification (NCBI taxonomy): domain Eukaryota; kingdom Metazoa; phylum Chordata; class Amphibia; order Caudata; family Salamandridae; genus Pleurodeles; species Pleurodeles waltl. The sequence goes on along the minus strand of NC_090446.1, from coordinate 816,800,089 downwards.
CTTTATCCTGCCAAGGATAGATGGAGTGGATGCATGTCTCCACTGGTTCTGGAGGGGGACTGGTGCCCAAAGTGCATCACTCACCCCGTGACGGTTCCTGTTGCGTCACTGCCCCTGCCGCTCATGGGCTATCGGTGCTTGAGTTGGCGGTGCTTGCCCTGTTCAGCGGTGCTTGCCATGGCGGTCTTTGCCCTGTTCAGCAGTGCTTGCCATGGCGGTCTTTGCCCTGTTCAACCGTCTTTGCCCTGTTCAGCGGTGCTTGACTTTGCTGTCTCTGACCTGTTCAGCGGTGCTTGCCCTATTCAGCGGTGCTTGCCATGGCAGTCTTTGCCCTGTTCAGCGGTCTTTTCACTGTTCAGCGGTGCTTGACTTTGCTGTCTCTGACCTATTTACTGGTGCTTGCCCTGTTCAGATGTGCTTGCCATGGCGGTCTTTGCCCTGTTGAGCGGTGCTTGACTTTGCTGTCTCTGACCTGTTCAGCGGTGCTTGCCACGGCGGTCTTTGCCCTGTTCAGCGGTGCTTGACTTTGCTGTCTCTGACCTGTGCTGCGGTGTGTGCCATGGCGGTCCCTCATTTCCCAGCGGGGCTGTGGCTGCCGGGGCCCTCCTGGGCACTGACTCCGGCGGTGGTCTCCTGACCAGTGACGATAGTGCTGCCCTCCTGGGCAATGACTCCGGTGGTCTCCTGACCAGTGACGATAGTGCTGCCCTCCTGGGCACTGACTCCGGTGGTCTCCTGACCAGTGACGATAGTGCTGCCCTCCTGGGCACTGAATCCGGCGGTGGTGTCCTGACCAGTGACGATAGTGCTGCCCTCCTGGGCACTGACTCCGGCGGTGGTCTCCTGACCAGTGATGATAGTGCTGCCCTCCTGGGCACTGACTCTGGCGGTGGTCTCCTGACCAGTGACGATGGGGCTGGCGGTGGCGTCTTGGGCAGCGGGGAGGATGGCGGCCTTCTCCGCCATGCTGCTCTTCCCAGACTTTGGAGACTTCTTCTGCTCCTTCACCACCTTGGGAGGAGTCACAGCTGACTCGACACTCCCCCCGGGACCCTTGTGGGCGGCTTTGCCGGCAAGTGTCTTCCCCCTCTCCCGTCGGGCACTGTCCAACTTCTTGTGCTTCACAGGGGGTGGACTGGCAGTGCTTTGGCTCCGTTTCACACTGGCTGCCCTGGTGCCCGGTGCACTCCACATACCTCGAACAGGCACCACTGGTACCAGAATCTTTTTGGCTGAGGTGCTACTATGGGACCTATGAATTGGAGGGGGGGTGTTAATGGGACAGAGGTCAAGGTTGCTCAGGAAACTTTTCTGCCGAACACTGGGACAGGTAGCTGGAGGGGGTCTGGGAGTGGAGGAAGAGGAGGTGGTTGTAGGAGGTGTAACTTTTGGTGATTTGGGTGCAGGTGCATGTTCTGGATGCTGTCGTGAGGTGGATGGATGTTGGGTGTGTGTGTTCCCGCGTTTGTGTACTTTGGGAGGGGGCGTCACAGACACACTGGGAGAGGACACAGGGGACGTGTAAATGGTAGTGGGGGTGGTGAGTGCAGGTGAGCGGGGTGTGGTGCTGGGTGTTCTGGTGCGAGTCCTAGTGGCTGTTGTGGTAGTGCATGCAGGTGAGAGTGTAGGTCGAGACTGGGAGGGAGGAGGGAGACGACGAGGAGGGGGACAGAGTGGAGGCAGTGGATGTTGCTGTGTCTGTATGTGGGTGATGCTTGTGTGAGTGCCTGTGGGATATGTGGTGCCTATGTTTGCCTGAGCTGCCCTTGTGTGGTGAGGTGTGTGCAGGCTGGTCTGATGGTGTGCTTGGGATAGGCTGGGGTACAGGGGATTGGGTCTGGATGGAGGAAGTTGGAGGGGGGAGGCTAGACACAGGGACAATGGCTGCCATCGGTGCTGAGGCCAGAGATTGCAGGGTTCGATGATGGGCAGCCTGACCAGAATGAATGCCCTCCAAGAATGCATTGGTGTGTTGCAACTCCCTTTCTACACCCTGGATGGCATTCACAATGGTAGACTGCCCAACAGTGAGTGACCTGAGGAAGTCAATGGCCTCCTCACTGAGGGCAGCAGGGGTGACAGGGGCAGGGGCTGAGGTGCCTGGGGCGAAGGTGAATCCCACCCTCCTGGATGAGCGGGCACGGGCCGAAGGCTGAGGGACTGCTGGGAGGGCAGTGCTGGTAGGGGGGGTGGTGGCTGTACCTGTAGAAGTGTGGGGCACAGATGGTGCCGCCACCACAAGGGAGCTCCCATCGGAGGACGAGTCCGTGTCGCTGTTTGCTGATCCGCTGACCGCCGTGAAGCTCCCCTCGCTCTACGTCCCACTGGTGTATTCGGAGTCCGTGGTGTGGCCCTCCATGGCCATGTGGGACGCAGCCCCCTCGTGCTCCGGTGCCCCTGTACCTCCGCCTGATGATGCTGATGCACAAAAGAACAGGGAGAGCACAAAAAGGGGTGGGGAAACAGAAGAAAGACAGGTTGAGTGCATGGCTTACCGCTACCATTGGCGGACAATACAGACACAGCTGCCCCCTGCACTACGCCGTGCTCTTGGCCTCTACAGATGCAGTTCCTGGGATATGGCCTACTTGCCTATGAGTGTCATCTGCCCACATAGATGACACAGGGGCATGTATACCTGTTTTTGGCACTCTACAGAGGTGGGGTGGAGTGGCACATTGCCTGCATTACGGAGGGGCCTAGCCTACGGAACTCGCCCTGGCCTGGGGAAACCCACAGCCCTCCTCCCACACCCAGACCCCTCCACTGCGCACAAAGTCATGATAATGTGAGTGTACTCACCCCCTTGTGTCTGCTGTGATGCCCTCATGCGCCCATCCAACTCAGGGTAGGCCACCGCCAGGATCCGGAACATCAGGGGGGTCATGGTGCGACGGGCACCCCTCCCACGTTGGGAGGCCATCCGCCGTCTTCTTGCTCCAGCGGCGAATGTCCTCCCATCTTTTACGGCAGTGGGTGCTCCGTCTCTGGTGGACCCCCAGGGTCTGGACTTCCTTGGCGATGGCACGCCAAATATCCTTCTTCTGGTGGGTGCTGACCTACATGAAATGTACAGGGGAAGAAGAGAAGTCATTAACAACTGCACAGTCGAAGTGAGTGGCCCACATCCCTACCCTTGCCATGTGGCACATGCATTCACAGTCCTTCATGCTCGCATTACTCTGCCCCCTTCCTACTTACATCCAGCCCTCTCCAACCAGGCATAGCCCATGCAACTTGCACCCTATGTACTCACCTGTTGGTCTGGAGGACCGTAGAGTAGCGTGTACTGGGGGAGGACCCCGTCCACGAGCTTCTGCAACTCCTGTGCAGTGAAGGCAGGGGCCCTTTCCCCAGACGCACGTGCCATTGTCTCTTCCAGACCGAGGTCACAGCAGCACTTGCAGTGTAGGTCCTCAGATAGAAAATGGCGGTCACGTCCGCGGCGGTGACGTCCGTGGCGGTGCGTATCATCACCGCCGGCGCACCTCATCATTGGCTCCTGGGACCCATAGGGTCCAATGTTAACCAATGCAGCATTGCGCCGCGGTCTTAGACCGCCTACCTCGACGGTGTACAACGCCAGCGCAGTTACCTCACATCCCATTGTCCCACTTTAGAGGTCAGGCATCCGCCATTTCAGGGACCCACATGGCTTCATTTATAACTGCGTCACACATACCTAGGCCTGGACTCAACACACATACAGGAAGATTTTTGTATTTTGTGTCGTGTTCTGTGTAGCTGTGGGTACATACCTCTGAATTGGTTGACTCTGTGGTCGCTGTTGTCCTTCCTAGGCACCGTCAGCTGGGACATGTGAGGAGATGGCGGAATCCTCCGGTGTACCGACCGCTGGTGGACCTGTTGACAATGGAGGAGCGACATTTAATCATCACCTACAGGTTTGACCGTGCCACAATCCAGGAGCTGTGTACCCAGTTGGAGCCAGATCTGATGTCACCAATCCGCCATCCCACAGGTATCCCCCCTCAAGTGCAGGTGCTGTCAGTACTCCATTTCCTAGCAAGTGGGTCATTTCAGACAACAGTGGCCATGGCATCAGGGATGTCCCAGCCTATGTTTTCTAACGTATTGTCCAGAGTGTTGTCTGCCCTGCTGAAGCACGTGAGGAGCTACATTGTTTTCCCTCAGGTGGAGGATTTGGCTACAGTGAAAGGTGACTTCTATGCCCTGGGACACATCCCCAACATCATAGGTGCCATTGATGGGACCCATGTGGCTTTGGTCCCCCCCCACAGGAGTGAACAGGTGTACAGGAACCGGAAGAGTTATCATTCCATGAATGTACAGATGGTATGTTTGGCAGACCAGTACATCTCCCAGGTAAATGCTATGTTCCCTGGCTCAGTGCATGACGCCTACATCCTGCGGAATAGTAGCATCCCTTATGTGATGGGTCAACTCCAGAGGCACCGTGTGTGGCTATTAGGGGACTCTGGTTACCCCAACCTGTCATGGCTATTGACCCCAGTGAGGAATCCGAGGACCAGGACAGAGGAACGCTAAAATGAGGCCCATGGGCGGACTAGGAGGGTGATCGAACGCACCTTCGGCCTCCTGAAGGCGAGGTTCAGGTGCCTCCATATGACAGGTGGTTCCCTATTCTACTCACCAAGGAAGGTGTGCCAGATCATCATCGCCTGCTGTATGCTTCACAATCTTGCTTTGCGAAGCCAGGTGCCTTTTCTGCAGGAGGATGGTCCAGATGACGGTGTTGTGGCAGCTGTGGAGGCTGTGTACAGTGATGAGGAGGAAGCAGAGGAAGAAGACATTGATAACAGGGATTCTGTCATACAGCAATATTTCCAGTGACACACAGGTGAGAACAATTTTTTTACTAATATATTTACTTTCACACTTCTACCTCTATCCTGTCTGTCAATTTGATGCAGTATTTGCTAACTGAGTGGTACAATTCCATTACGGTTTCACGGGTGTGGTTACCAACGTGTGGCATCTGCTTGCATCCTTCATGGGCTTGCGATGTGTTACATAGGTATGTTGACATTACATTTTCGAACGGATTTTGTCATTGTCATAGATAATACACATTTTCTAAATCACAGACTGTCTCCAGATTGTTTTGTGGTTCAAGGGTGTTTATTGAAGTGCTAATTATTGGAGGGGTGGCAAAATGGTGATGGGTGATGGTGGAGGAATGTCCATGGCAGAGTCCAGTCTATTAGTCTCACAGGTGCACTGCCCATATGGGCATAGGAAGTGGAGCTGAGGCAGTTCCAATCTGGACAGGGTAACAAAGTGGGACAATGGGATGTCAATCAGGGTGGTCTCATTTTTTGGCGGATGTCTTGCCATTGTGCTCTGTCCTGTTCCTGGATCTCAGGGAACGCTTGCGGGGTGGTTGTCCGTCTGCAGGGGGTGGGGTGCTGGTGTGGTGGTCCTGTGGCGGGGCGTCCTGTCCACTAGCGCTGGCGGAGGTGGTGGGCTGTTCATCATCCAGGCTAGTGTCAGGGGCCCCTTGGAGTGCCACGGTGTCCCTCATGGTCTTCTGTATGTCCTTTAGCACCCCTATGGTGGTGCCCAGGGCGGAGCTGATGGTTCTGAGCTCCTCCCTGAACCCCAAATACTGTTCGTCCTGCATGCGCTGGGTCTCCTGAAACTTGGCCAGGACCGTTGCCATCGTCTCCTGGGAGTGGTGGTAGGCTCCCATGATGGAGGAGAGGGCCTCGTGGAGAGTGGGTTCTCTGGGCCTGTCCGCCCCCTGTCGCACAGCAGCCCTCCCAGTTCCCCTGTGTTCCTGTGCCTCCGTCCCCTGGATCGTGTGCCCACTGCCCCCAGGTCCCTGTTGTTGTTGGGGTGGTGGGTTATCCTGGGTTCCCTGCAGTGGTGGACACACAGCTGATTGGTATGTCCTGGGTATGGAGGTATGGGCCCGCTGGGTGGGTGCTGTGCTGGTGTTACCAGAGGGGGGAAGGTCAGTGTTGGGCTGTGCCTGTGCGAGGGGAACCGACTGTCTCGAGCCCCACAATGGTCCGGGCTGGTCATCTGGATCCAGTTGGCCAGAGCTGCTGTCATCACTGTGGGCCTCTTCTGTGGGTGGGGTGGAGATGTCTGGACCCTCCTGTCTGGTGGCGTTAGGTAGTGGCCCTGCTGGGGTGTAAAAGCATGATTATTGCATCTGTGTGTCTCATGGTGTGCAATGGGTGGGTGAGCGTGTACCCCTGTGCTAGCATTCCTGTGTGGGGGCTTGTGTGATGATGGTTGGGGGGTTGTTATAGGTATGTGCAGTGGGCCTGCTTTAGTGATGGGTGTCCAGGCTTTGTTGTGTCATGCAGGGCTTGGTGTTGGGATGTGTGGATTGTGTTATTAGTACATTAGTGAGGAGTTGGAATGATAGGGGAGGGGGTGAGGGTGGGGGTGTGTGATAGCATGCAGGTAGGGTGGGGGATATGATAGTTAAGATTAGACTTACCAGTGTCCATTCCTCAACCGACTCCTCTGAGGCCCTCTGGATGCATAATGGTCAAGACCTGCTCCTCCCATGTTGTTAGTTGTGGGGGAGGAGGTGGGGGTCCGCCGCAGTCCGCTGAATCGCGATGTTGTGCCTGGAGACCACTGAACGCACCTTCCCCCGTAGGTCATTCCACCTCTTCCGGATGTTCTCCCGATTTCTTGGGTGCTGTCCCACTGCGTTGACCCTGTCGAAGATTCTCCGCCATAGCTCCGTCTTCCTAGCTATAGAGGTGTGCTGCACCTGTGATCCAAATAGCTGTGGCTCTATCCTTACGATTTCCTCCACCATGACCCTGAGCTCCTCCTCCGAAAACCTGGGGTGTCTTTGGCGTGCCATGGGGTGGTGTAGGTGATGTATGTGGGGTGTATGTGGTGATGAGTGTGGTGATGTGTGGTGGTGTGTGGTATTTTGTGCGTGGATGTTGTGTGGGTGATGATGTTGTGTGCCTCTGTGTGGTGGGGTTGCCTATTGCTGTGCTATCTCTCTGTCGCCTTCGTCTCTAATTTTTGGTCGTAGGGGCTTGTGGGTGATGTGGGTGTGTGTTTTATATTGTGTTTGGTGTGTGGGAGTGGTGTTTGTATGTGTATCAGGTGTGTGTATTTTGAATTGTCCAATGTGGCGGTGTTTTGGAGATGTGTGTGTATTTTGAGCGCGGCGGTGTGTACCGCCAATGGAATACCGCGGTTGAAAGACCGCCGCGTGGATTCGTGGGTCGTGATAGCATGGGCGTGTTTCTGTTGGCGTGACGGTGGAGGTTTTGTTTTTGCCAGTTTATCACTGATCTTTGGTGTGGCGGACTTGTGTGGGTGTCTGAGTTTCGGCGGATTCCGAGAGGTGTGTCATAATAGCTGTGGCGGAATTCCGCGGCGGTGTGTTGGCGTTCTTCTGCACGGCGGTAAGCGGCTTTTACCGCCAATGTTGTAATGACCCCCATAGTCCCCATTTATGCCACTTGAGATGTGGTGGTTGGACCACCACGGTCACATTGGCAGCTTGCAACCTCATATTTTGTGTCTGGTGGAAACACAGGCTCCACCGGCCTGTTTGTGCTTCCTCGTGACCACTGCCTACTGCGCTACCTGGGGGATCTGGCGGGATGCCGGCGGTCTTTGCTCCATAGGCCCACATGGCTCATAATACAGCAGTACGACCGCCAACCCGACAGCGGTCGGACCACCAACACCACCATGGCGGTCTGAGCACTGCTAAACTCTTAGGGCTACATGTGCCAAAGTTTGGTTGACACTATTTGCAATTTGCCAGGGTTTCGCAAATGCCCACCTCATGAATATTCATGAGGTAGGTTGCAATTTGCGACCCCCTTGGGAATGGCGGCCCTCACAGGGATGGTGGCCTGCTGGAGACAGCAGACCACCATGTCTGTGACTGCTTTTAAATAAAGCATTTTTTTTTTTTTTTAAATGCAGCCCGTTTTCCTTAAAGATGCCTTTCAAAAACAAAAAAAATGAAACATTTTCGTTTCATTTTTTCAGAGCAGGCATTGGTCCATAGGACCACTACCTGTTCTGAAAAAATGTTTTTACTGACATTCACAAAGGGGAAGGGATCCCATGGAGACTCCTTAGCACCAGTGTGACACTGATGCTAACTGCGATTGTTTTGCGACCGCATTTGCGGTCACAAAACAATCATACATGGGACTGCGAGTCGCAGTTAGAAAGGGAACACTTCCTAATTGCGATTTCCAATCCCTTTTTGCGATTCGGTAAATAGTTTACTGAATCTCAAAAATGGTTTGGAACATGTCAAAGTGCATTTTGCACATCGCAAACGACCCGATTCGCTGTTTGCAATGTGCAAACTGCTTTGTACATTTGGCCCGTAATGAGGCCCTAAGTCTCCTGAAATGGGAACAACATATGGACACGAAAATATTGCCTAATTTTCTGCATGCCATTCTACATTACTGGTGCCACCTTTGTTTTTTATTGCTGCCATTTATCACCTGCATTGAACATTTGATAAACGACAGCACAAGTGTGCTGGATGGTTTAGGGCCAAAGATGAGGAGAGTGCACAGTACTGCTGGGCAATGCTGAGGGTGCTTTGTCTCGCCCTTCTCCCATATTGCCGGATAGCTGGGTTGTACATTTGCCTGCACACCCTGCTCAGATTTATTTGAGGTTTCACTGTTTGCCGATTTGGGTGAGGAAAAACTGCGTCCCGTGTTTCCAGACAAGGGATTATCGGGGTTCTGCAACACTAGAGTACTTCAGTAATGAAGACAGTTTTGATCGCTTTCTTTCTCTTTGCTTTAACTTGAAGATATTTTTCTTAGGTTATTTGGTATACGAATCTCTGCATTACGTTTTTGTTTGAGGGTGTGTTCTTGTTTACTTGCACACGACAGTTTGCTGCGCTCGCTTGTGCAAGTTTTGCGGTTGTGCTCCGAAGAGTGATAACTGGGCTGTGTTAGTTACTGGGCTCTTTGGCAATTATAATATGGATTGCTCCAGGTATAAGAGTCCTTGACTGAATATTTGTTTCCGGTTGAACACTTGTGATAAAAGCTAAATAAACCTTATGTTCTGTGTTTGTTTTTTTAAGAGATTTCCTGCTTTGGTGGTGGGGGACATATGAATGATAATATACTTGAAAAGAAGGAACACTTGTACGTCCCAGTATTGTTTATTTTTCTTTCACTTTTAACCTAATTGATGAAACACAAACTCGGCTAAGATGGCAACAAAGCGCTCACAGGAAGATTACAGTGAACATATTAAGAAATGTCGCAAACATGCTTTTCCTGACTGCCAAGCACGTATTCAGATAGATGTTTATTTCTGTACTGAATAGTGTGTTTTCCTACTAAATGAATGCAAAGGAAGCAACGTGCAAAACATTATTTAGACCCTTGCTTTATGCTATGTTATTATCATGTTTGATGTTGTATTGCACTTGCCTGCCTTTAGTAAGGTTTCCCAGCATCTTAGTTGATAATAACTCACTTGTGATGGAGTGCTTAACATTTTCGGTTGCTACATTTGCATATTTTATGGTCTTTATGTGGAAATAACCTGAAAGGGTGCACAGAGGAAGTGAATTGCTTTAATGCTGTGTTTATTGTTGGGTGTCGGCAAACTGTCAACTGGAATAGCATTATAGAAAGATCAGTTTATGTCCAAAAGTACATCTTGAAACATATGGCTCTTTCAAGATAGTCTTTTCTGGTGAACAGCAGAGCCGAGCGCCTCTTTTCTGTGTCTGCAGGCAGTAAAGTAAATTGATTTAACCTGTCAAGCTGATATTTCTGTAAGTTAGGCCCTCATTAGCGAGTCAATCGGTGAGAATTGTGTGGGGCATGGTAAATACCTGAACTCTAGTATGAGATATTTAAAACATAGGGCAAATTCCTCCTATCCCAAGTTTTTTATCAGGAAAACGCCATGCAGGATTGATTTTTAACAAACTGGGTTCCATATATTTTGCCTTTTTTCCAGGCTTTTTTCCGCTGATAAATCTTGGCAGATTTAACATACTAGGATTAATCAGGGGAAAACAAAGAATGCTTGATAATTATCACACAGCACATAATTCTGATTTGGACAGGAATTTAGGGCCACAAGTACAAAAATCAGGTTTTGCGACTCGCAATTTGCGAGTCGCAAAACCTGATGTACAACTGTGTCAATGACACTGTTTGCGATTGCCAATGGGGTCGAAAATGACCTACCTCATGAATATTCATGAGGTCGGTCGCAATTTGCGACCACATTGGGAATGGCCGCCTTCACAGAGATGGTGGCCTGCTGAAGACAGCAGACCACAATGTCTGTAAATGCTTTTAAATAAAGCAGTTTTTTTAAATGCATCCTGTTTTCCTTGAAGGAAAACGAGATTCATTTAAAAAACAAAAATGAAAAGTTTTCTTTCATTTTTTCAGAGCAGGCAGCCTACTCTAAAAAAATATTTTTGCAGCCATTTACAATGGGGAAGGGGTCCCATCGGGACACCTTCCCGTTTGTGACTGGGTTAGCACCAGTTTGAAACTGGTGCTAACTGTGATTGTTTTGCGGCCGCATTTGCGGTCACAAAACAATCATACATAGCATCTGGATTCGTATTAGGAAGGGATGACCTTGCCACGCCCCTTCCTAATACCGAATCGCAAAACCCAAACTGCGATTTGGTAACAAGTTACCAAATCGCAGTTGGGGCTTTGTTCATCCCAAATAGCATTTTTCAAGTCGCAAACGGAGAGATTTGCCGTTTGTGACTTTAAAAATGCTTCGTACATCTGGCCCTTAGTCCTTACCTCACGTTGGGGCCAGAGGTACAATAAAATGCAATTTCCTAATTGAGATTCTTTCTGAATGACAACTAGGAAATCTCAATTTCTTATGCAAGAAAACTTACATCTTTAAAATAGCAATTCCTAGTGGGTTGCAAATTGAACTACCTCATGAATATTAACGAGGTAGGTCACAATTTGTGACTCATTATGAACTGCAGCCATCCCAGGGATGGTGGCCTACCGAGGTCAGCAGATCACCATGTTGTAATTGCTTTTAAAAAAAACTAACTTTTTTTTTAATGCAGAATATTTACCTTAAACGAAGATGGGACTCATTTAAAAACAAAAAATTAAACTTTGAAGTTTGATTTTTCAAAAGAAGGCAGTGGTCTAGGGGACCACTGAGCAGGCATTAGCAGGGGGCATTTAATTGAATACAATGGGCTCCTATGTACTCTGCAGGAGTAGCGCCAGAACTTTGGCACTACCCCTGCAGAGTACATCAATAGCATTAAAAAAACAAAAATGACGCTATTGGTCTGCCATCTTTTAAATACGGCGCACACATGGTGCGGTAGGGGGGTGCTAAGGGGCGCAAGTAAATAGGCGCTGTACTGGGTGCAGGACCACCTTTCTAAAATCAGCCCCTTAGTGCTTTATTGTCATTTAGGAGAGCTTGGAAACAGTAAACAAGGATGGTTGTTTCTGTTTCTGAGCTGTGCTGTCCGAAAATAAAGATCTACTTTGGGTTGCATTCATTCACTTTACGTCCTTAAGTGCATAACACAGGCACTTAGCTCTGCATTGCACCAGAAATTAGCATCTTGATACGTGCCATGGTGTTTTAATGTCAATTATTCAAAACAACTTGACAATGTTAATGCACCCATCTGATATCCCCTCTAGATTCTCAGAGCCATATTTACAAGAAATGACTGTGACAAAACTGGGCTTATTGCAGAACTCACCCTCAATTTTTGCCCCCATTTTTATTAGCTGATACTGGTGTGTTCTGACTCTGTGCGCTGGGAACTGCTAACTAGTCCGAAGGCTAGTGCTCTGTTTAAAATGATGTATGCAAATTATGCGTAATTATAATTGGCTCTGTCAACCTACCTATAAGTCCCTAGTATATGGTATGGCTTGTAGGTTTAGGGACCCCAGTATAGTTAGTGCAATCGTAGGTGCACTGCTGGGGTGTAGAGTGTCATTTTAAAGGCAGCACTGTCTTGCTGGCCACTTTGAAATTAAAAACACTTCCAAAGTCTTAAACTACCCTATTTTTACATATGTCCCTCATAAGTTCTGCCCTAAGTGTTCCAAGGATTTGGTGCAATGTAAATGTAAGCCCCAGTGAGGGAAAAACAGAAAAAGTCATTTTCCACATTGTAGTGCATTAGCTCCACAGGCTAACATTGGGAGACTTTATTTAAAATTAATAAAAGTCTAATTTCCACTAGAAAAGAGCTAGATCTGTCAAGTGGGGTATCAAACTAAAATTGATAATTCTTTCTTAAAGTGCCTAAAATCAACCCTGTAGTGCCATTTCCCAATTGATCAGCCCGAGCCAACCTGTCTTAATGAAGTTTGAAGCTCCCTGGGCTAAAACAAAGAAAGTATCTGGTGGGAGGAGACCTGCTGCAGCAGATGGCAGAGCAGGATGGGGAGACTGGTCAAACTGGTTTTCAAAAGAGAGCAAGCACCTGGAACAGAAACTAGACTTCACCCATTTTCTGTTCCCCCAGCCAGATGGGAGACTCAAATTTTAGATTAGCAGAAGAGCTGGAAGGGGTGTGTTAGGGAAAATTGGCCACACCAGCAAATGGGTTCATCCAGATGTAACCTTCAAGGAGAAATTTCATCCATGTTGGACTTTTAAAGAATGTTGCTTTCTGGGACTGGATTTTCGCCACACTTTACAGGATGTAGTCACCCCAGAGGGTAGCACCCTCTACCCATTGGTCAGTGGCACCCCCTCCTTATCAACCCAAGAGCAAGGATAAATATGACAGACCTACCCAACAATTCAGATCACTGCTGGAAGAAGATACTGGAGAAGAAGGGCTGCCCTGCTGAACCCCTGGTCTGAATCTGAAGAACTGCACTCACAATGACTGCACCAGCTGCACACTATGGACTTCACAAATAAAATGACTTTTCCTTGCTTCTGCAACTCCATGAGTGGCCTCCCTGTAAGCCACAGATACAAAGGAGCTGACCAGAGGCCCTTGCATCAAGTCCTGCAAGAATACCCAGCTGACTAGTGTCCAGTGGCTATTTGAGGATTCTGACCAGGCGCATTCTGGAAACTGCAGTCCCAACTACCAAAGAGCAACTCAGAGCTTCTGAAAGCTTGGATCAAGTTTGAGCCACTTCAAGGCCCAAAAAGGACCTGTTAGAAATGGGGTCTTTGGTTGGCAGTCAAGTTACTCCCTGTTCAAGCAAGGACCCTAACTCTAGTCAGGGTAAAAGAGAATCACCCTCGGCTAACCCCTGCTTACCCCCTTGGTAGCTTGGCACGAGCAGGAAGGCTTAACTTCAGAGTGCTAGGTGTAAAGTATTTGTACCAACACACACAGTGAATTAATGAAAACACTACAAAATGATACAACACGGGATTAGAAAAATAGAAAATATTTATCTCAACAAATCAAGACCAAGATGACAAAAATCCACAATACACAAGTCAAGTTATCAATAAAAATAGTCATCATGTAATTTTAAACACACACTAACACTGTTAGCATGAAAATATATCTTGGGTGCTTCAAAAATAACCCCGCAAGGGCGAGTGTGTGTCAAAGAGGGCTTGCGATGCGTCGATTTCACTCACTGGTGAGACTTTGCGTCATTTCTTCTTTTGTTGGGTCGGGGCACGTCATTTCTTCTCTCCGCAGGAGAGCCATGCATCGATCCGGTCAGCACTCTCGGGTCCAGGCACGCCTTGCATTGTTTTTACATGCCCAGCGGTACTTGCATCGGAAATCCAGCCCCACGATGATCTGAAAACCACGCATCGAGGGTTGCGATCTCACCGGCCTCCATCAGCAATGCTGTGCATTGTTTCTCCAGCCCCGGGCGTCGATCTTTGGGTCGCGTTGCACGCAAGTGTCGAAATTTAGCCGCGAAGCTGCCGGCACGTCGATTTTTCAGCCGTAGATCGGAGTTGCATCGATCTTTTCCCCGCACAGCGTTCTGTGCCTGGATTTCTTCCTCTTAGGCTGCCAGCTTCTCCTTTCAGGGTCCCAGGAACTGGATGGGCACCACAGGGCAGAGTAGGAGTCTCTCCAGAGACTCCAGGTGTTGGCAGAGAGAAGTCTTTGCTGACCCTGAGACTTCAAACAACAGGAGGCAAGCTTTAAATCAAGCCCTTGGAGATCTTCACAAGATGGAAGGCACACAAAGTCCAGTCTTTGCCCTCTTACTCTGGCAGAAGGAGCAACTGCATCATAGCTCCACAAAGCACAGTTACAGGCAGAGCAGCTCTTCTTCCTCAGGTCTTCAGCTCTTCTCCAGGCAGAGGTTCCTCTTGTTTTCCAGAAATGTTCTCCAGTATGTGGTTGTGGGTGCCCTTCTTATACCCATTTTCTCCTTTGAAGTAGGCCTACTTCAAAGCAAAGTCTCTCTTGATTGTGAAATCCTGCCTTGCCCAGGCCCGGCCCCAGACACTCACCAGGGGGTCCTGGGTATGGAGGTATGGGCCCGCTGGGTGGGTGCTGTGCTGGTGTTACCAGAGGGGGGAAGGTCAGTGTTGGGCTGTGCCTGTGCGAGGGGAACCGACTGTCTCGAGCCCCACAATGGTCCGGGCTGGTCATCTGGATCCAGTTGGCCAGAGCTGCTGTCATCACTGTGGGCCTCTTCTGTGGGTGGGGTGGAGATGTCTGGACCCTCCTGTCTGGTGGCGTTAGGTAGTGGCCCTGCTGGGGTGTAAAAGCATGATTATTGCATCTGTGTGTCTCATGGTGTGCAATGGGTGGGTGAGCGTGTACCCCTGTGCTAGCATTCCTGTGTGGGGGCTTGTGTGATGATGGTTGGGGGGTTGTTATAGGTATGTGCAGTGGGCCTGCTTTAGTGATGGGTGTCCAGGCTTTGTTGTGTCATGCAGGGCTTGGTGTTGGGATGTGTGGATTGTGTTATTAGTACATTAGTGAGGAGTTGGAATGATAGGGGAGGGGGTGAGGGTGGGGGTGTGTGATAGCATGCAGGTAGGGTGGGGGATATGATAGTTAAGATTAGACTTACCAGTGTCCATTCCTCAACCGACTCCTCTGAGGCCCTCTGGATGCATAATGGTCAAGACCTGCTCCTCCCATGTTGTTAGTTGTGGGGGAGGAGGTGGGGGTCCGCCGCAGTCCGCTGAATCGCGATGTTGTGCCTGGAGACCACTGAACGCACCTTCCCCCGTAGGTCATTCCACCTCTTCCGGATGTTCTCCCGATTTCTTGGGTGCTGTCCCACTGCGTTGACCCTGTCGAAGATTCTCCGCCATAGCTCCGTCTTCCTAGCTATAGAGGTGTGCTGCACCTGTGATCCAAATAGCTGTGGCTCTATCCTTACGATTTCCTCCACCATGACCCTGAGCTCCTCCTCCGAAAACCTGGGGTGTCTTTGGCGTGCCATGGGGTGGTGTAGGTGATGTATGTGGGGTGTATGTGGTGATGAGTGTGGTGATGTGTGGTGGTGTGTGGTATTTTGTGCGTGGATGTTGTGTGGGTGATGATGTTGTGTGCCTCTGTGTGGTGGGGTTGCCTATTGCTGTGCTATCTCTCTGTCGCCTTCGTCTCTAATTTTTGGTCGTAGGGGCTTGTGGGTGATGTGGGTGTGTGTTTTATATTGTGTTTGGTGTGTGGGAGTGGTGTTTGTATGTGTATCAGGTGTGTGTATTTTGAATTGTCCAATGTGGCGGTGTTTTGGAGATGTGTGTGTATTTTGAGCGCGGCGGTGTGTACCGCCAATGGAATACCGCGGTTGAAAGACCGCCGCGTGGATTCGTGGGTCGTGATAGCATGGGCGTGTTTCTGTTGGCGTGACGGTGGAGGTTTTGTTTTTGCCAGTTTATCACTGATCTTTGGTGTGGCGGACTTGTGTGGGTGTCTGAGTTTCGGCGGATTCCGAGAGGTGTGTCATAATAGCTGTGGCGGAATTCCGCGGCGGTGTGTTGGCGTTCTTCTGCACGGCGGTAAGCGGCTTTTACCGCCAATGTTGTAATGACCCCCATAGTCCCCATTTATGCCACTTGAGATGTGGTGGTTGGACCACCACGGTCACATTGGCAGCTTGCAACCTCATATTTTGTGTCTGGTGGAAACACAGGCTCCACCGGCCTGTTTGTGCTTCCTCGTGACCACTGCCTACTGCGCTACCTGGGGGATCTGGCGGGATGCCGGCGGTCTTTGCTCCATAGGCCCACATGGCTCATAATACAGCAGTACGACCGCCAACCCGACAGCGGTCGGACCACCAACACCACCATGGCGGTCTGAGCACTGCTAAACTCTTAGGGCTACATGTGCCAAAGTTTGGTTGACACTATTTGCAATTTGCCAGGGTTTCGCAAATGCCCACCTCATGAATATTCATGAGGTAGGTTGCAATTTGCGACCCCCTTGGGAATGGCGGCCCTCACAGGGATGGTGGCCTGCTGGAGACAGCAGACCACCATGTCTGTGACTGCTTTTAAATAAAGCATTTTTTTTTTTTTTTAAATGCAGCCCGTTTTCCTTAAAGATGCCTTTCAAAAACAAAAAAAATGAAACATTTTCGTTTCATTTTTTCAGAGCAGGCATTGGTCCATAGGACCACTACCTGTTCTGAAAAAATGTTTTTACTGACATTCACAAAGGGGAAGGGATCCCATGGAGACTCCTTAGCACCAGTGTGACACTGATGCTAACTGCGATTGTTTTGCGACCGCATTTGCGGTCACAAAACAATCATACATGGGACTGCGAGTCGCAGTTAGAAAGGGAACACTTCCTAATTGCGATTTCCAATCCCTTTTTGCGATTCGGTAAATAGTTTACTGAATCTCAAAAATGGTTTGGAACATGTCAAAGTGCATTTTGCACATCGCAAACGACCCGATTCGCTGTTTGCAATGTGCAAACTGCTTTGTACATTTGGCCCGTAATGAGGCCCTAAGTCTCCTGAAATGGGAACAACATATGGACACGAAAATATTGCCTAATTTTCTGCATGCCATTCTACATTACTGGTGCCACCTTTGTTTTTTATTGCTGCCATTTATCACCTGCATTGAACATTTGATAAACGACAGCACAAGTGTGCTGGATGGTTTAGGGCCAAAGATGAGGAGAGTGCACAGTACTGCTGGGCAATGCTGAGGGTGCTTTGTCTCGCCCTTCTCCCATATTGCCGGATAGCTGGGTTGTACATTTGCCTGCACACCCTGCTCAGATTTATTTGAGGTTTCACTGTTTGCCGATTTGGGTGAGGAAAAACTGCGTCCCGTGTTTCCAGACAAGGGATTATCGGGGTTCTGCAACACTAGAGTACTTCAGTAATGAAGACAGTTTTGATCGCTTTCTTTCTCTTTGCTTTAACTTGAAGATATTTTTCTTAGGTTATTTGGTATACGAATCTCTGCATTACGTTTTTGTTTGAGGGTGTGTTCTTGTTTACTTGCACACGACAGTTTGCTGCGCTCGCTTGTGCAAGTTTTGCGGTTGTGCTCCGAAGAGTGATAACTGGGCTGTGTTAGTTACTGGGCTCTTTGGCAATTATAATATGGATTGCTCCAGGTATAAGAGTCCTTGACTGAATATTTGTTTCCGGTTGAACACTTGTGATAAAAGCTAAATAAACCTTATGTTCTGTGTTTGTTTTTTTAAGAGATTTCCTGCTTTGGTGGTGGGGGACATATGAATGATAATATACTTGAAAAGAAGGAACACTTGTACGTCCCAGTATTGTTTATTTTTCTTTCACTTTTAACCTAATTGATGAAACACAAACTCGGCTAAGATGGCAACAAAGCGCTCACAGGAAGATTACAGTGAACATATTAAGAAATGTCGCAAACATGCTTTTCCTGACTGCCAAGCACGTATTCAGATAGATGTTTATTTCTGTACTGAATAGTGTGTTTTCCTACTAAATGAATGCAAAGGAAGCAACGTGCAAAACATTATTTAGACCCTTGCTTTATGCTATGTTATTATCATGTTTGATGTTGTATTGCACTTGCCTGCCTTTAGTAAGGTTTCCCAGCATCTTAGTTGATAATAACTCACTTGTGATGGAGTGCTTAACATTTTCGGTTGCTACATTTGCATATTTTATGGTCTTTATGTGGAAATAACCTGAAAGGGTGCACAGAGGAAGTGAATTGCTTTAATGCTGTGTTTATTGTTGGGTGTCGGCAAACTGTCAACTGGAATAGCATTATAGAAAGATCAGTTTATGTCCAAAAGTACATCTTGAAACATATGGCTCTTTCAAGATAGTCTTTTCTGGTGAACAGCAGAGCCGAGCGCCTCTTTTCTGTGTCTGCAGGCAGTAAAGTAAATTGATTTAACCTGTCAAGCTGATATTTCTGTAAGTTAGGCCCTCATTAGCGAGTCAATCGGTGAGAATTGTGTGGGGCATGGTAAATACCTGAACTCTAGTATGAGATATTTAAAACATAGGGCAAATTCCTCCTATCCCAAGTTTTTTATCAGGAAAACGCCATGCAGGATTGATTTTTAACAAACTGGGTTCCATATATTTTGCCTTTTTTCCAGGCTTTTTTCCGCTGATAAATCTTGGCAGATTTAACATACTAGGATTAATCAGGGGAAAACAAAGAATGCTTGATAATTATCACACAGCACATAATTCTGATTTGGACAGGAATTTAGGGCCACAAGTACAAAAATCAGGTTTTGCGACTCGCAATTTGCGAGTCGCAAAACCTGATGTACAACTGTGTCAATGACACTGTTTGCGATTGCCAATGGGGTCGAAAATGACCTACCTCATGAATATTCATGAGGTCGGTCGCAATTTGCGACCACATTGGGAATGGCCGCCTTCACAGAGATGGTGGCCTGCTGAAGACAGCAGACCACAATGTCTGTAAATGCTTTTAAATAAAGCAGTTTTTTTAAATGCATCCTGTTTTCCTTGAAGGAAAACGAGATTCATTTAAAAAACAAAAATGAAAAGTTTTCTTTCATTTTTTCAGAGCAGGCAGCCTACTCTAAAAAAATATTTTTGCAGCCATTTACAATGGGGAAGGGGTCCCATCGGGACACCTTCCCGTTTGTGACTGGGTTAGCACCAGTTTGAAACTGGTGCTAACTGTGATTGTTTTGCGGCCGCATTTGCGGTCACAAAACAATCATACATAGCATCTGGATTCGTATTAGGAAGGGATGACCTTGCCACGCCCCTTCCTAATACCGAATCGCAAAACCCAAACTGCGATTTGGTAACAAGTTACCAAATCGCAGTTGGGGCTTTGTTCATCCCAAATAGCATTTTTCAAGTCGCAAACGGAGAGATTTGCCGTTTGTGACTTTAAAAATGCTTCGTACATCTGGCCCTTAGTCCTTACCTCACGTTGGGGCCAGAGGTACAATAAAATGCAATTTCCTAATTGAGATTCTTTCTGAATGACAACTAGGAAATCTCAATTTCTTATGCAAGAAAACTTACATCTTTAAAATAGCAATTCCTAGTGGGTTGCAAATTGAACTACCTCATGAATATTAACGAGGTAGGTCACAATTTGTGACTCATTATGAACTGCAGCCATCCCAGGGATGGTGGCCTACCGAGGTCAGCAGATCACCATGTTGTAATTGCTTTTAAAAAAAACTAACTTTTTTTTTAATGCAGAATATTTACCTTAAACGAAGATGGGACTCATTTAAAAACAAAAAATTAAACTTTGAAGTTTGATTTTTCAAAAGAAGGCAGTGGTCTAGGGGACCACTGAGCAGGCATTAGCAGGGGGCATTTAATTGAATACAATGGGCTCCTATGTACTCTGCAGGAGTAGCGCCAGAACTTTGGCACTACCCCTGCAGAGTACATCAATAGCATTAAAAAAACAAAAATGACGCTATTGGTCTGCCATCTTTTAAATACGGCGCACACATGGTGCGGTAGGGGGGTGCTAAGGGGCGCAAGTAAATAGGCGCTGTACTGGGTGCAGGACCACCTTTCTAAAATCAGCCCCTTAGTGCTTTATTGTCATTTAGGAGAGCTTGGAAACAGTAAACAAGGATGGTTGTTTCTGTTTCTGAGCTGTGCTGTCCGAAAATAAAGATCTACTTTGGGTTGCATTCATTCACTTTACGTCCTTAAGTGCATAACACAGGCACTTAGCTCTGCATTGCACCAGAAATTAGCATCTTGATACGTGCCATGGTGTTTTAATGTCAATTATTCAAAACAACTTGACAATGTTAATGCACCCATCTGATATCCCCTCTAGATTCTCAGAGCCATATTTACAAGAAATGACTGTGACAAAACTGGGCTTATTGCAGAACTCACCCTCAATTTTTGCCCCCATTTTTATTAGCTGATACTGGTGTGTTCTGACTCTGTGCGCTGGGAACTGCTAACTAGTCCGAAGGCTAGTGCTCTGTTTAAAATGATGTATGCAAATTATGCGTAATTATAATTGGCTCTGTCAACCTACCTATAAGTCCCTAGTATATGGTATGGCTTGTAGGTTTAGGGACCCCAGTATAGTTAGTGCAATCGTAGGTGCACTGCTGGGGTGTAGAGTGTCATTTTAAAGGCAGCACTGTCTTGCTGGCCACTTTGAAATTAAAAACACTTCCAAAGTCTTAAACTACCCTATTTTTACATATGTCCCTCATAAGTTCTGCCCTAAGTGTTCCAAGGATTTGGTGCAATGTAAATGTAAGCCCCAGTGAGGGAAAAACAGAAAAAGTCATTTTCCACATTGTAGTGCATTAGCTCCACAGGCTAACATTGGGAGACTTTATTTAAAATTAATAAAAGTCTAATTTCCACTAGAAAAGAGCTAGATCTGTCAAGTGGGGTATCAAACTAAAATTGATAATTCTTTCTTAAAGTGCCTAAAATCAACCCTGTAGTGCCATTTCCCAATTGATCAGCCCGAGCCAACCTGTCTTAATGAAGTTTGAAGCTCCCTGGGCTAAAACAAAGAAAGTATCTGGTGGGAGGAGACCTGCTGCAGCAGATGGCAGAGCAGGATGGGGAGACTGGTCAAACTGGTTTTCAAAAGAGAGCAAGCACCTGGAACAGAAACTAGACTTCACCCATTTTCTGTTCCCCCAGCCAGATGGGAGACTCAAATTTTAGATTAGCAGAAGAGCTGGAAGGGGTGTGTTAGGGAAAATTGGCCACACCAGCAAATGGGTTCATCCAGATGTAACCTTCAAGGAGAAATTTCATCCATGTTGGACTTTTAAAGAATGTTGCTTTCTGGGACTGGATTTTCGCCACACTTTACAGGATGTAGTCACCCCAGAGGGTAGCACCCTCTACCCATTGGTCAGTGGCACCCCCTCCTTATCAACCCAAGAGCAAGGATAAATATGACAGACCTACCCAACAATTCAGATCACTGCTGGAAGAAGATACTGGAGAAGAAGGGCTGCCCTGCTGAACCCCTGGTCTGAATCTGAAGAACTGCACTCACAATGACTGCACCAGCTGCACACTATGGACTTCACAAATAAAATGACTTTTCCTTGCTTCTGCAACTCCATGAGTGGCCTCCCTGTAAGCCACAGATACAAAGGAGCTGACCAGAGGCCCTTGCATCAAGTCCTGCAAGAATACCCAGCTGACTAGTGTCCAGTGGCTATTTGAGGATTCTGACCAGGCGCATTCTGGAAACTGCAGTCCCAACTACCAAAGAGCAACTCAGAGCTTCTGAAAGCTTGGATCAAGTTTGAGCCACTTCAAGGCCCAAAAAGGACCTGTTAGAAATGGGGTCTTTGGTTGGCAGTCAAGTTACTCCCTGTTCAAGCAAGGACCCTAACTCTAGTCAGGGTAAAAGAGAATCACCCTCGGCTAACCCCTGCTTACCCCCTTGGTAGCTTGGCACGAGCAGGAAGGCTTAACTTCAGAGTGCTAGGTGTAAAGTATTTGTACCAACACACACAGTGAATTAATGAAAACACTACAAAATGATACAACACGGGATTAGAAAAATAGAAAATATTTATCTCAACAAATCAAGACCAAGATGACAAAAATCCACAATACACAAGTCAAGTTATCAATAAAAATAGTCATCATGTAATTTTAAACACACACTAACACTGTTAGCATGAAAATATATCTTGGGTGCTTCAAAAATAACCCCGCAAGGGCGAGTGTGTGTCAAAGAGGGCTTGCGATGCGTCGATTTCACTCACTGGTGAGACTTTGCGTCATTTCTTCTTTTGTTGGGTCGGGGCACGTCATTTCTTCTCTCCGCAGGAGAGCCATGCATCGATCCGGTCAGCACTCTCGGGTCCAGGCACGCCTTGCATTGTTTTTACATGCCCAGCGGTACTTGCATCGGAAATCCAGCCCCACGATGATCTGAAAACCACGCATCGAGGGTTGCGATCTCACCGGCCTCCATCAGCAATGCTGTGCATTGTTTCTCCAGCCCCGGGCGTCGATCTTTGGGTCGCGTTGCACGCAAGTGTCGAAATTTAGCCGCGAAGCTGCCGGCACGTCGATTTTTCAGCCGTAGATCGGAGTTGCATCGATCTTTTCCCCGCACAGCGTTCTGTGCCTGGATTTCTTCCTCTTAGGCTGCCAGCTTCTCCTTTCAGGGTCCCAGGAACTGGATGGGCACCACAGGGCAGAGTAGGAGTCTCTCCAGAGACTCCAGGTGTTGGCAGAGAGAAGTCTTTGCTGACCCTGAGACTTCAAACAACAGGAGGCAAGCTTTAAATCAAGCCCTTGGAGATCTTCACAAGATGGAAGGCACACAAAGTCCAGTCTTTGCCCTCTTACTCTGGCAGAAGGAGCAACTGCATCATAGCTCCACAAAGCACAGTTACAGGCAGAGCAGCTCTTCTTCCTCAGGTCTTCAGCTCTTCTCCAGGCAGAGGTTCCTCTTGTTTTCCAGAAATGTTCTCCAGTATGTGGTTGTGGGTGCCCTTCTTATACCCATTTTCTCCTTTGAAGTAGGCCTACTTCAAAGCAAAGTCTCTCTTGATTGTGAAATCCTGCCTTGCCCAGGCCCGGCCCCAGACACTCACCAGGGGGTTGGAGACTGCATTGTTCGAGGGCAGGCACAGTCCTTTCAGGTGTGAGTGACCACTCCTCCTCTCCCTCCTAGCACAGTTGGCTCATCAGGAAATGCAGACTACACCCCAGCTCCCTTTGTGTCACTGTCTCATGTTAGGTGCAACCAGCCCAACGGTCAAACTGACCCTGAAAGGCAATCCACAAACAGGCAGAGTCACAGAAGTGGTATAAGCAAGAAAATGCTTGCTTTCTAAAAGTGGCATTTTCAAACACACAATCTTAAAATCAACTTTACTAAAAGATGTATTTTTAAATTGTGTGCTCAGAGACCCCAAACTCCATATGTCCATCCGCTCCCAAAGGGAATCCACCCTTTATCCAGATTTAAAGGTAGCCCCCATGTTAACCTATGAGAGGGACAGGCCTTGCAACAGTGAAAAACAAATGTATAAATATTTCACTGTTAGGACATATAAAACACATTACTATGGCCCTCATTACAACCCTGGCGGTCGGTGTTAAAGCGGCGGTGATACCGCCAACAGGCCGGCGGTAAAAAAATAGGATCACGACCATGGTGGAAACCGACATCACAGACAGCCACTTGAACACTCTGACCGCTACGGCGGGAGCAACAAACACCACAGCAGTAACCGCCAACAGACAAGCGGAAGACAATGTACCGCCCACACTATTACAAGGCATCAATCCGCCACCTTTTCTGGGGCGGTACCAACGCCATCAAAAGCACGGTGGAAACAGTACTTTGAACGGAAACCACTCACCTTTCGACACCCAAGGAAGAAGTAGGACATCCTGGAGCCCGAACTGCATATCCTACCCATGTTGCTGTATCTACTAATACACCACGAAGTGGAAAGACGGCGGTGGCGGCGACGACGATGGTGAGTACTGCACCTAGCACACAGGGTAGGGGAGGAGGGAAAAGAGAGTGACACAAACACATGACAAGTAACACCCCCACCCCCACCCACAACAACATACACACACACATATCCAACAGCATCACAGATACACCCCATCACCCCCTGGAAGAACGCAAGGACAAAACAAAATGAGTTTAACTAGTGTTATATTGGAACAATCAGATAGATCAAGAGAACAGCAAATAATCAGTATACACTGATCCATACACTGTCCCATGAAATGTCCATGGACCAGTGGTCCCAAAAAGCATGGGCAAAGCCCACACATGACACCTGCCTCAAAATGGAGAGAACACTACAGGGGCATCATATCGAAAAAAAAATAGGCACCTCATGGGGAAGGGGAGGAGGGGCACCTTAGCCAGAAGATGGTACAACGCTACTGCTCCTCGAGGGGGCTCCATGCCCACTGCTTGGTCCTGGGGAGTGCAAAGCCACAGTCTCTCAAGTCTCTCAAGTGGGTGCACTGCCCACTGCTTGGTCCTGGGGAGTGCAGAAGCACAATCTCTCAAGTCTCTCAAGTGGGTGCACTGCCCACTGCTTGGTCCTAGGGAGTGCAAAGCCACAGTCTTTCAAGTGGGTGGTTTGCCCACATGCTCTGGAGGGGGCTTTGTGCCCAGAGTGCTTCATCCTGCCAAGGATAGGGTGAGTGGATGCATTTCTCCACTGGTCCTGGAGGGGGCTTTGTGCCCAGAGTGCTTCATGCTCTGAAGGACTGGGTGAGTGGATGCATTTCTCCACTGGTTCTGGAGGGGGCTTTGTGCCCAGAGTGCTTGATCCTGCCAAGGACTAGGATTGGGTGAGTGGATCATTTCTCCACCAGTTCTAGAGGGGGCTTTGTGCCAAGAGTGCTTCATCCTGCCAAGGATCGGGTGAGTGGATGCATTTCTCCACTGGCTCTGGAGGGGGCTCTGTGCCCAGAGTTCTTCATTCTGCCAAAGATAGGGTGAGTGGATGCATTTCTCCACTGGTTCTGGAGGGGGCTTTGTGCGCAGAGTGCTTCATCCTGCCAAGGACTGGGTGAGTTGATGCATCTCTCTACTGGTTCTGGAGGGGGCTTTCTGCCCAGTGATGCTGCACCGGGGGTGTGGTAGTTGACATCCTCTCACCTGGGTGTCTTAACCATGCGATGTACCTGGAACAGGTAGCATGATACTCCATGAAAGCAGAGCCACACTCCATCCTGTGGTGACTTAGGCTGCCAATTGTTGGTTTGTGACAGTGCTGGAGGTGGTGTCTCAAGTGGCGTGTCCAGGGTCCAGGACGTCACCTGCAGACTCTGACGGCTGCCTACTGGGAATGGGGCTGACGTTGACAGAGTGGCATCAGCTGTGTACGTGGCGGTGCTGATGGTAGTGCAGGTGGCGGTGGCTGCGGCGGAGATGCTGCCAGTGCTGGCCATGGTGCAAGTGTCTGTTGGGGTGGATGGAGACACCATACCGTCTCCGGCAGCCTCGGATGGCTGATCCTTGGGGAGGATGCTGCAGCCTGATGTTATGGCAGCGGCACTGCAGGTGGAGGTCGGAGTGGCAGTGGTGACTGTGATGCAGGTGGCTGCCATCCCTGATGATATGGTGGTCACCAGCCCCTCACCAAGAGACATCATGCCCTGAGGTGACGTGCCCATTGGCCATCTTGACAGTCGCTGCAGAGACCTTGGCACTGTCCTCTCAGTGTTTGGGCGAGGCCTTGCTGGGTGGGTGGTGTGACTTTGCCCTGCTGGAAGCCGGCCCCTTTTAGACCTTTGCAGGTGGTGGAATAGGGTGGTCTTTCTTATCTGTCGGTGGCACACTGGCAGCTCTGATTGGTTGCCTCCTTCGATCGTACTGGACTAGCAGGGACCACAGCAGATGCATATTTGGTGGCTGAGGTGCTGGGCTGGGATCTAGATATCCTGGCCCTAGGGTAAGGACGGGAGGGAGGTGTAGTGAAGAGGTTAATGTTAGCCAGGAAAGGTTTTTTAGACACACTGGGACAGGAAGATGGAGAGGGTGTGGGAGTGGAGGAAGAGGTAGTAGTTGTAGGAGGTGTACATCTTCTGAGTTTGGGTGAAGGTGCATGGGCTGGAGGATGTTGTGAGGTGGATGGCTGTTGAGTGGGTGTGTGCCTGCATTTGTGTACTTTGGGAGGAGGGCTCACAGACACACTGGGAGAGGACACATGGGATTTGTAAATGGTGGTGGGATAGTGATTGCACGTGAGCGGTGTGAAGTGATGGGCATGCTGGTGATGGAGGCAGTGGCTGATGTAGAGCATGCAGCTGTGAGTGGAGATGAGGCAGGGAGGGAGGTGGAGGAGGGGGACCCAGTGGCGGAAGTGGATGTTGGTATGTGTGCATGGGTATGGTTGTGTGAGTGCATGTGGGAAGTGTGGTGCATATGTTTTCCTGAGCCACTTTTGTGTGTTGATGTGTGTGCATGCTGGTCTGATGGTGTGCTTGGGATAGGCTGAGGTAGAGGGGATTGGGTCTGGGTGGTGGAAGTTGGGGGGGGGAGGCTGGACACAAGGACAATGGCTGCCATCAGTGCTGAGCCAGAGCCTGAAATGCTCTCTGTTGGGCGACCAAGCCAGAATGAATGCCCTCCAGGTATGCTTTTGTTTGCTGCAAATGCCTCTCGACACCCTGGATGGCATTCAGAATGGTTGACTGCCCAACAGTGAGGGATCTCAGGAGGTCAATAGCCTCCTCACTGAGGGCAGCAGGGCTGACAGGGGCAGGGCCTGAGGTGCCTGGGGCGAAGGAGATGCCACCCGCTTGGGTGAGCTGGCACGAGAAACACGCTGAGGGGCTGCTGGGTGGGCGGTGCTGGTAGGGGGGGTGGCGGCTCTACCTGTTGTTGGGGTGGGCACAGAGGTGTCCGCCACCGCCAGGGATCTTCCATCAGAGGAGGAGTTGCTGTCGCTGGTATCCCCTCCAGTCACCGTCGTGGAGCTCCCCTCGCCCTCTGTCCCACTAATGCCTTCACCCTCCATGGATTCACCCTCCTGGGCCATGTGGGATGCAGCTCCCTCCGTTGCCGGTGCCTCTGCTCCTCCGCCAGATGAAGCTAATGCGCACAAGGACAGGGTGACAAAACAAGAAGGGGGGAAAAGACAGAGAACACACATGGTCAATGCCAGCAACACCACTACCGCTGGCGGACACAACACACAGGGAGCAGCCCTATGCACTAGGCCATGCACTACCAGTTAGTAGGAAAGTCACCAGGCCATGAGGTACAATGCCTAACGCCATTAGCTGCACACCTGAAACCCACAGGAGCCTGCCCAGTAGTAGATGCCCACTAACACTATTGGGGTTGGAGTGCCTCAGAGCCTGCCCAACAAGGGACCTACACTGCCATGTTCGCCCTGGCCTAGGGGCACCTACAGCCCACATCCCCCACCCAGATACTTCCTAAAGCACCAGAGTCAGGTTTTATGACACTGTACTCACCCCCTTGTGGTTGTGATGGCCTCAAGTGCCCATCCAACTCCGGATAGGACACTGCCAGGATGCGGAACATCATGGGGGTCATGGTGCAACGGGAACTCCTTCCAGGTTGGGAGGCCAGCCCCAGCTGGGCCTCCGCCGTCTTCTTGCTCCAGCGGCACAAGTCCTCCCATCTCTTGCGGCAGTGGGTGCTACGTCTATGATAGACCAATCAGGGTCTGCACTTCCTTGGCGATGGCACTCCAAATACCCTTCTTCTGGTGGGCACTGCCCTAGAGAAAAGGTACAGGAGGAAAGGACATTACTCACCCGTCCGGACTGGCAGACTCATTGCCCACCAGTTCCCAACCATGCTCTGACGCACATACTTTCACCATCCTCACATGCAACCTTGAGCCGCCCCCACATGTATCTTCCATCCACACCACTCCAAACAGCCAATGGCATGGGCACGGCAGGGGCCCCCGTAAGAGGGCCCCGCAAAGTATTTCAGTGTCTGCCTTGCAGACACTGAAATACGCGACGGGTGCCACTGCACCCGTCGCACCTTCCACTCTGCCGGCTCGATTACGAGCCGGCATCCTCGTGGGAAGGTCGTTTTCCCCTGGGCTGGCGGGCGGTTTTTCAGCAACCGCCCGCCAGCCCAGGGGAAAACTTGTAATACCCGCCGCGGTCTTTTGACGGCGGCGCAGTATTTTGGAGGGCGGCATCCTGGCGGGCGGCCTCCGCCGCCCGCCAGGGTCATAATGAGGCCCTGTAACTCTTCCTCACATTTCAGAATACTGTAGGACATTGCATAAGTCAGCCTCTTAACCTCTGTCTATGGACACTGACAGTTCAATTTGGCTTTACATTTTTCAGATCTGGATATCTCATTCTGCCTTCTGCTATATGTACTGCTGCCCAACAACTGTAAAACATTGGTATGAGCAAATGAACATTTAAATTGCTATTTGTTGCTAATGTTGTAATAATATGTTTGTGAAAGACCAGACTGACTCCAGGTTGGTTTTTGATTAAAGGGTGTTTTTAGGGGCTGATGAGTATAGGGGTAAGTTTAAGGGGCTGGGGTGATGGTGGAGGAAGGTCCATAGTAGAGTCCAGTCTCTTGGTATCACTTGTGTGGGTGTTTGTATAGTGGTGCAATTCTCAGTGTGGGTCATAATACCCATTGTGGATTTCCGCCGCGGACATGGTATGTTGGCGGCCGTCAGTATGGTGGTAAGCGGGATTTACCGCCAGGGTTGTAATGAGGGCCTATATGTCCTACCTTAATCATACACTGCACCCTGCGCTAGGGGCTCCCTAGGGCCTACCTTAGGGCCTACCTTAGGGGTGTCTTACATGTAAGAAAAGGGAAGGTGTAGGCCTGGCGATTGGGTACACTTGCAGAGTCAAATTGACAGTAAAAACTGCACAAACTGACACTGCAGTGGCAGGTCTGACACATGATTACAGAGCTACTTATGTGGGTGGCACAACCAGTGCTGCAAGCCCACTAGTAGCATTTGATTTACAGGCCTTGGGCACGTCTGGTGCACTGTATTAGGGA
Source organism: Pleurodeles waltl (assembly GCF_031143425.1). Taxonomy (NCBI): domain Eukaryota; kingdom Metazoa; phylum Chordata; class Amphibia; order Caudata; family Salamandridae; genus Pleurodeles; species Pleurodeles waltl. Next base: position 816,771,202 of record NC_090446.1, on the reverse strand, counting down.
CTTACTAATAAATCAAATATGCCAATCATGGATAAACCAATTACATACACATTTTGTAAAGGAGCACTTGCACTTTAGCACTGGTTAGCAGTGGTAAAGTGCCCAGAGTAACAAAAACAGCAAAATCTGAGTCCAGCAAACATCAATAACCTGGGAAACAGAGGCTAAAAGTTAAGGGAGACCACGCCAAGGATGACAAATCTAACAGGGCCCCTGAAAGAAGCTCCAGAAGTTAGTTTGGAGACATTTGAAGCAACTGTTTTACAAAACTGCATAAGTTGATGAGGTGCACTGTGGGAGTTCCCAGACCCCACGAGGCAAACCAGAGCCTCTGGACCATCGGCTGGTGGTGTGGACCACTTTTCTGAATTAAGATACACTTATGAAAGATAGTGTAACGTCATGTGTGGCCTGAACTCTGGACTTTGTCCCTGTCCAGTGTGACCTTTTTTAACTCTTTGGGCTCCATTTGCTCCTAAAAGTGCTAGTTTTACTTTTAATCTTTAAAAATGCATATCTCTTGTTGCTGACATTGGATTTTTGTCATTTTGGTGTTCTTAAAAAAAAAAAAAACTCCTATTTTTAGAAATTTGTGTCGGATTTTTATTGTGTGTTCTATTTCACTTATTTACTGTTTTGTTGATATTTCATGCTTTACACACTTGTCTCCTAATTTAAGCCTAACTGAACGAATAATTTATTGAGACCTTGACTGGACCTAGTGGGGGATTGTGACCTATTGCTAAGTGGAGGTATCTACCTGCCCTTTCCAATAATTCATTTACCAACAATGACACATCGCTGTGTTGAATCAGCAATGCATCAAAATAGCTCACGCTTCGGTATGACAAAATCCTATCCCATGTATGCATTGCATGTACAATATGGTGCACAATCGTGAAAGAACCCTGCCTGCTCAAAAAATGAAATGTTGCATCCGTGTGCACCATGTTGTAAAGATTTCTGACACTTCTGCTGCAAAAGTGATGCAGGGCTGACTTGTGGCACGTAAAGTGATTCAGTTTTGCCTGCATCATTTTTGAGTGTGGAATGCATAAAAAAGTATACAAAATGATAACTGAGGTGGCAGAGCACCAACATCAGCTCAAAATTCCCACTAGGGAGGAAAGAGGCCATTTGGCAGTCCATAGTGGAGAAGGTCAACAGTGTGGGACAATCGTTGAGGACTGTCACGGACTAGCAGCACTGGCTTCATTATAAGTGCCGGACAAAGGCGAAACTGGCCAACAACCTGAAGGCAGCAATGTAGTCCAGAGGAGGGAGCCATGTGCCCCAGGAGGAACAGAATGCCTTGGATGAGCAGGTGGCAGGAGTCCCAGGACATGATAGTGCAGCACACGAGGAACAACCAGAGACACAGAGTAAATGTTAGACAGGGGCAATATGGGCAACAAGGTAAAGTTGTGCAGTACAGCTAGCTATGTCCCAATGCTCCACTATGCTGTCAGCAGGGGAAATGGAAGGAATCTGGATCATGTCCCATACAATGGCACAGAAATGACAGTCACACTGCCTGGTTGAATGTTGCACAGCTGAGTCAGGCTCCATCATGTTTATCCATTACATGTGTGAAGTGCAGCACCATTCCAGGTCTCCGTTGCATACTGGCATGTGTAGTAGAATGTACAACATGAGTCACCAGAACTACAAGTCCCATAATACAAAGTAAAAAACATGGGGCCCAATCACAAGTGCCGCAGGGCAGCATTGCTAGTCACCTTGCTGCGCTATCTTGAACCACATGGAAAAGGGAGGAAGGGACTGTACTTACAAGATAACATGCATTCTTGACCCCACCTCCTGCACTGGTGCACACTGGGCTGCCTAGCAACAAGGCAAGCCTCCTTCCACCATGTTGCAAGGATGCCTGCGTCACAGACATGGTTGTCCCTGCGCAGGAAGGGATACTTTCCTAGATAAAAACAATCATGCCAGGCTTTGTCCTCTTAATAATGTGAGTTGCAGCACCTATAGATTGAGGAGAAAACAAGGATTATAAAGCATTACTCCTTGTTATGGCTCCCCAGTAGAGGTGCAAGAATTTGTTGCATTACCCGGTTCACAGATCCTTGTAAATCAGGAAATGGAAAACCCATTGCCTTTGTATTTGAAAACTTAACCCAATACCCATGATATGCCCCCTGATGCGGAGTAAGGTAGTACAGCAACATATGCTGCCTTGCCTCGCTACATATATACAAGTACAGTAAAAACCATGCAAGCTGGCTTTGTGTGATCTTGTATATGTGGGTCTGCAGCCAACTCCACTGGTGTGTCACAAAAAAGTGATGTTCTGGTGGCAGAGACTGCATGCAAATATGCCCCATGGACTGCAACAACACATCATGCATGGACAACTGAGCCCTATGCAACCTGATAGTAACAATGCAGGCCACCTTGAACCATGAGTGCACTGTGTCTTACATGGGCCCATAAACACAAATATGCATTGTAAACAAACCAAGGGTATGTGCTTGTCACAGGAGAAACAGCTCACCTGAGAGGGGGTCAGGTGTGGAATATATGAAGTATCAACACATAGGAACATGCCAAGAGCCATGTGTATATTAACTGGCATGACATTACATAGCACACAGCTGTTCTGATGTGTGTGATGAGACCACAAAGGTGTCAATTTCCTTGGACCACAAGACATCATATCATGCACTAAATTTAACTGGGTCAGGGTTAAGGAAAGTGATGCACATCAGATGTCCATGTGTGTTGAAACCAAAGCTGAGGTGTGGCCCTGGTGGACCCAGTGCTTGCTGAGTAGGTTGAACTGCCACTGTATTTGAATGGGGAGACATTGCATAGCAAAGAGGCCAGAATGGATAGGTGTACTACAAGGTAGCCAGACTAATACACATGCACTACTATGTCTGGCACACTTTTCTAGCAATTGAAAGGAATGACAGAGAAGAGTCTCTTGGGGTACAACATCCTACATGTGATGCGGTCCTGGGTGAAGATGTAGCATGTGGCAGGAGGGAGTCTTAAGGGAAATTAACTCACAATGCACATCTCATTAGGAGGATGTGAAATAGCGATCTGTCAAGGTACAGGAAAGACTAGTCTGCCATCATAAAGGGCCAGAGTTAGCGATGGTTGAAGAGTGAGGTGGATGTGCCCAGTCTTGTAGCAAATTCATAGTAAATACATGCCCCCAGTTACAACACTAGTACATGTGGGGTACGGCTTGACACAAAGCCCTCAATAACAGCCAGACATGTCACTACTTTGGATATGGTCACACATATTGTTGGTGTCATAGGCACATGAGAGTCAATGTATGATCTGGGTTGCATCACTATGAGGCAGCAAGTCACTGTCACAAAATGAGGATTGACAAAGGAGGCATGTACATGTACAAGTGAGTATGTCTTAGTTAAAGGATGTATCACACTATGCAGATACCCAGCTCTGGCAATTATCAACTGGGGTGAGTGGCAGTGCTAGAAACCTGCTTAGAGCGATAGTGCCCATACCCTCATGTTTAGTATACAGTGCCCTCTGTCCACAATGATTAAGCCAAAAGTGTACGCAATCAAATGAGGAGACAGAAATATGCAATACATTATGGCCCTCATTACAACCCTGGCGGAAGGTACAAAAAGAGCAGTAAGACTGCAAACAGGCTGGCGGTCATTACCGCCCCATTATGACATTGGCAGTTTGGCATATGCCAAACCTCCAATGTCCCGCACCGTCTACCACGGCGGTAACGACTGTCAGGCTGGAGACAATGGTCTCCAGCCCAGCGGCCACCAATAGTCTGCCGGCGGTATCAGGACCCCGCATACCGCCATGGATTTCGTGGGGTTCTCAACCGCCACGAAATCCATGGCGGTATGCACTATCAGTGTCAGGGAATTCGTTCCCTGGCACTGATTGGGGTCTGGCCCTCTCCCCTCCCCTGAGTCCTCCCCTGTCCCGACCCCGATAGACCCTCCCAAACATATCCCCACACCCCCTTCATACATGCTCACACCACTCACACACATACACGCGCACATACATGCACACATGCAGACATACATACATGTTACATTTCCCCTACACACATTACACCCCCCGCATACATACACGCACTCACACAACCCTTCTACACACTCACACCCCCCCCCATGCACGCACACACCACAAAATGCCTCCCCACCCCCTTCCCCTAACAGACGATCACCTTACCTATTTTGGTGATCCTCTGGGAGGGAATGGGATCGGTGGGGGCTGCTCCGCCACCAGCACCCCGTCATCAGAACGGCCATGCAGAATACTGAGTAGTATTTCGGTGGGCGGTGTTTTGATGACGTGGCGGTGACGGAGGAGCAGCCTCCACTACACCGCAGACCGCCAGTATGGCTGCTGGCGGCTCTCTGTCCAACAAAGGGCAGAGGGTCGTCAGCAGTCATAATCTGGTTGGCGGAGGACTGCCAACACTGGCGGTCTTCGGCCCGGAGGAACCTCAGCGGTCTCTGGAAAAGATCGCCAAGGTTGAAATGAGGGCCTATATGTACATGGTCTCAAACATTCCTGATGTGTATCAAGGTTGTTTGGTATGTATAGTGGTGCAGGATTAGTGTTATAAAATCCACCCTTGACCATATTAATGCACAATGTGTTTGCAAGACAGCACAACAAGGTAGAGTGCCATGGTGGACAGTGTGAAACCCAGATGACAGGATCATCACAAATTTATGGCCAAACAAACATCACCTGGACAGGAACAGTGGGCTGAATACCGGCCACATGGAATGCAGGCACCCTGGGGATTAGGTGCAATCTTAACAGTAATCAACATGTTAAAACAATCACTATAGGCATCATGAAAAGCAATGCAAATCACCTTGGCAGATGAGGATATATCCAGGAATGGTAGGCCCAGTGATCTGGGTAACGGTGTTGCTATATGTGCCATGACTCAAAATGTCTGCCCTGTTATACAATGGTCATATTAGGAATGTATGATACTGCCATCTGAGGGGCAACTACAGTGCAACTTGAACTCCATACCTCTGTGTAACTGACATCCTACGCATCATTGTTGTATTAAAAATCAAATATTAGCAAGTCTGATAGTCAGTCATATTACTCATGTCAACATGGAACATAGGATACCGTTAACATGTGTCTCTCTCATTACAGAAGATGTACCTACACTTCCTGTGCAGCTGCCTATCCATGTGAAATTGATCTGGCTGAGGATAACAGCCTGTCAACCCTTGACCAAGACACCCTACGGCAAATCCTAGCTTCCTCTGACACACCATCTCCAGGTGCAAGAAGGGCTAACAGCATAGCGGGCTCCCCAGAGGATCCGCCTATCAGACAACAGACACCACCTGTCAGCTCACAATCAGCCCTGGACTCTGAGGATCCCCAAGTAGAATTCCAATGTTGTGTGGTAGGAGTCCTGTGGGAGATGCTAGATGTGGTGTGGTTGTGATGGAGACCATGGGGACCAACCTATAGGCAGTCCGTCAGTGCCTCAGTCCCAACAATGATACCTCAGCCACTATACAAGGCACCTACCCTCCGCTCTGTGCACTCCAACAGGCCCAGACTGATTTTGCCAGTGGAAAGAGGCAGAGGCATGAACAACTGCCCTGCCAAAGTGGCACCAATGAGGTTGCCAAACAGCCAGGAGAAAATCGTTAAAATCCTGGAGTCCATCGAGTGTAAGCAGGACACATGCATCGCCATAATAGGTGCCTACCACTGCAACCTTGGTGCTGTGCTGGCAAACCAGCAGGTCTGTCTCAAATCTGTGCTGCATCACTTGTTGGCACAGAGAAATGCTGCTGTGGACTGGGATCCACATCTTCAGCCCCTGATGTGTGTGTTCCTCCGTCGCCTCCAGCATCTACAACACCCCTTCACAGGAAGCACCACACACATTAGAGGAGGAAGATGTGGACTGCACTTCGTTCCAACATAAAACTGCCCGGTAGCATTTCCATGTGCCAAATTGCCAAGTTATTTTTTTGCCCAGTGCTGATGACCATATCAGTACCAACTGGTACTGTCCTCAATGTGCTGTCCCACATGTTGATCTCACCCCTTCGTGGACTGTCAATGTGGCCTATCTTCCCTATGGGCAGTTTGTTATTTCTCTTCCTCACTGAAACACTGCTCTCGTCCACATGCCCCATGGCGTATACCATCCATGGACTCTGTCTGGACATTCAATAGCTCAAGCAAACATTTGGTGTTGTTGCCCTAATAACTATGCCAGTGATCCTACGAATTGTTGCACATATAAATAAATGCACTGAGTTCAACTTGTGTGTTGTATGTCTGTTGGAGTCTGTACTAAGTAGAACATGGTGGATTGACTGAGACAAAGATACCAACTACTCCTCAAAGGGGCGTGTGTGTAATGGAGCCATTGACAAAGATACAGAGGGCAAGGGAAATGTATTGGGTGAAGCTTATGTATATGTAAACTAGCAAGTAGTTGCTCAAGGTCACAAGCATGAAGTGTAACAAGTAGCATGCAGTCAATATTAATGGTGCATGAAGTCACAGCACTAGTGGGGAGTCTATCCATGGATACTAGCCAGCAAACAACACTGCTGTGACAAGCAAATTTATCAAGGGTAAGTGTGTAAAGGGCTGGCATTGGTGTGTGATCACGAAACTCCTTGATTAGTTACAAAGGTTTGAAATGACCATCCCTCCAGTGCCTGTTGCATGACTTACACACACAAAGCAACAGAATGTCAATACCTGTTTTGGCCTGTTTATCCATTCACATCAAGAGTGCCACTCACAGTGCACAACTATGTTTGTAGATCCCTTAAGTGATTCCATGCCCAACCTGACAGATTTCTCTCCATAGGTCTAAACTGTGCTACCTAAACTGCAATATCATCATTAAAATATCTAAAACTTCCTTATCTTAAATTAGCTTACTTTTCACATACAACATGACATGTTAAACATCAACGCCCTACTCCCATTAATATACCTCATCATACAAAAGCAACAGAAACTACACCTATACACAAACAACCTAAACATATAAATACAAAAAAGATTATTTTTTGAATTTTTTCTGATATTTTTTATTTGTTTATTTAAAACGATATCCTATTCATCAACCTCCCACCCACTAAATCACTTACAGGCCCCTAGACCCAATAAATCACACACCCACCCACCTAAAATATCTAAACTATACCTAATATATGCCTACACTAACTATGCCTAAACAATCCTAATAAAACAGTAGAATAAAACCAAAACCGAAAACATTGGAGGGGCAGAAAAGTTCCCTGTGGCCTACAGTTGTTCAGCAATCCTGTTCACAGCCTGCTGCATTGCCCACCTTGTGCTCAAGGGCTTCCATGCACACTTTAGGTCTGACATGTCTTTCATTATTTCCAGTTCGAATGATGAACCATGTCGTGTTGTTTGTGACTGGGGCACTGCTGATCCTATGGGGTAGCTGGTGGATGTGCTATGTATGGGTACTGAGGCACCACCCTTGTTCACCGCAACATCATGACTTGAGCCTGGCTGGGCAAGTGTGGGTGGGCCCTGGATTGTGATGTGTCATGTTCCGGCTGCCCTATCCTCCACATATTGTCTTGCCATTCTTTGATACGCAATTCCCAGAAGACGGATGTGTCTATGTTGTTCATCACGGATGAGGTAGGTGTTTTTCTGCTCTAGGGTCATGCTATCTGTGGAGCAGAATGAAAATCCATCACACAAAGCATAACTAAGAACGCTGTCAATCATTTTAATGCCTCATTTAGTATCAAACATCACCTGCACCATCACTATAAAACAAAAATGAACTGTAAGGGCAAAGTTACTATCCATATACAAATATATTTTCTTCTCTAAATTTAAAAAGGCAAAAGTACAAAGGTGTTGCAAATGTTGGCTAAGCAATTATATTGTCTGCCCGAATCTAGGTATTATCATGTCAATACAGAGTATGCTTAGGAACAATGGTGGTGTGTACACATGGTTTGGTTCACATGTCCCTATTAACTGAAATTTGTTCCCCTTCTGCAGCCTGCAATGGGCTTGATTCCAAGCCATAAACCAAGGTAAGATGAGCAACGTCTGCCAAGTACAAGTATTGTGTCTCAACATTGTGTCACTGATATGGCAAGGACACAACTCCAGACACTGCTATATAGGCCTACTATGTCCCTGGTTTTGGAAATATGAATGGAGGCTGGCTAGATAAGTCCCATCAAACAGACGTGTTGGATGCATCTCCTATATTGACTAATGTAAATACCTGGCAGACCATGCCATGGCTCATCAGATACAGGCAAAGTAATAGTATGTCTCCCTCTACATAACCTAGCGTCTATCCTTGCATTTCAGCTATTAATGTTACCTTGCTGTGCATCACCACTCAGCATATCCATGGGATGGGTGTGTGCATGCATGCTGACACCTCATATGCACAGGTATCTTGTGCTGTAACTAGCAAGTACTAGCCAAAGTTTAAGCCTGTGTGAACATTTTTTGGCAACCCGTTCTGGGTAGCACCACCTGGATGTAGATTGTGTAATGGACTGTCAGCTGACAATGCTGTGCAGACATGCATCTGATCAAACACACCTTAGCATTTCTGGTAAGAAAACAAAGCGCACAGGTATGACTATATATCCAATATTATAAATGGGGCATTAGGCGGCATGAGTGAGGCCTTCAACTACATTACAATGTGTGGAATGCTGACATCTGGGCCAGGTACACTTACTAATTCTGTCTTCACTAAGGTGTGAATCCTCACATCCTGTCCGGACTAGCCATACAAAATGTACATAGATTGCAACGTAGACAACTAGAGAAGCAATGTGCATCTGACGTGCATTGGGAAGGTTAGCCATCCCAAGCCATGTTCACCTTATAAACCCACGCACATGCACTTTAACAGACTATGGCATTTTGGTCATGGCTCCTCTGTCACTCCATCTATCATGTGGGTCAGCATAGATTGGCAATACATTTACCTTGACATTAGGCAGAAGCTAATGTACATGCCACTTTGACATATTTTATTTATGATGTACCATGTATGGACCAAATTATTTCATTGGAATTGGTATGCTCATTGAACATGTCATTCCAAACTTTATCCAACATCACACACAATCCTTGCATCACACAATAACCATACAGGTGACACTCACTGGTAGCATCCAGGTCCTTCAAGCTATCCACCTCACCCGATGTTTAGGTTTCTAGTCCACCTACATGACATAATATGATACATTTGACTGTGAATGTATGACACTATGGATATGAGAAGCACAGTACATTGAATGAACAATCGTCTATGTATGTCTGCATGTTGAACATAAAGCATACGTCACAGTTGACATGGCTTAATGATACAGGTAAGACAGGTTGAAATCTACATAGATATGATGTGCCTAAGATTGCAGACCTAGTACATATACGTCAGCACTTATATAATGCTGCAAGGGTGCCTGCCTTTCATGGGTTTGTGAACATAATGATTTTACATCACTCTGTAAGGTATTACATTAGATGTGCCTTTCACATATGTTTACATGTCCAATACAATGCAATACACATCATACAGCAGCAATGCTGTTCCTTGCCTTCACTGAGCTCAGTACCTGTCAATGCTGCACAGTAAATAGACATTGTCCATCCAGGCCCGGTACAGGCACAATGAGGAATTGGTAACATCTGCATACCAACCTGTATGAAAAATGTTCAGATGTGCCCCACACAGCCTGTCAGACACTTGGACATAATTATGTGTAAGTGGGTTCACCTGTTTCATACATTGGGCCTCATTTACAAATGGCCTTTGCCGCTGGAGCATCATTTTTAATAAATACTGTAGTGTCTCAGCCCTGCTTAGCATTAGTCTACATCAAGGAGGCATTCGATGTGTGTTGCAGTGGCTTTTCCAAAGCAACACCAATGAGTCTTGACACATTCCCAGATTCATAAGAATATGTAAACCTGGGAAGGTGTCATAACTGCGTGCTTCCCCAGGTGAGGCATAACAAGGAGAAACATATTTATTTCTCACTGTGTTTTTCAAATTTGTATGTGTGCTGCATGCTGCGGCAAACATAGAAAATGAGAAAAATCTCTGCAATTGTGTCAACAACTCAGAAACCCTTGCTACATGGCCCAAGGGTGCCTGTGCTTGTGAAAGGCAACAGTTTGTGTGCATGCTTGGGCAGAAAGTACAAGAATGCACCGTATGTCATTATTAATGCAGGCCAGTCCTGCCCTGTCCCCTGTTGAAGCCAGTGGTGCAGTGAGCACGGGACCCACGTCTGGGCATACCCTTCCCACTTGGGGTGACAAATGCGAAAAAAGAACAGATGATGGACGGAATGCTGAACAATGCAAACATTCACCCCTAGTCACAAAGATCTGGGATTAATCTATTGTTTTTTTGCTCACCACATCACCCCAGTTTGGACTCAGACATATGCAAATCAGTCTTGACCCTGTTCCTCATGAGAACAGTCCAGCATATGGCTGGGTCCAAACTGGAATGGCATGGTAAGCAAAAAAACTCATGGATTAATCCCAGACTGGGGGTGAATGCTTGATTTGCTCTGCATTCCGTTCATCTTCTGATGTTTTTGCATTTGTTGCCCCAAGTGGGAAGGATATGCCCAGACCTGGGTCCCGTGCGTGCTATGCCACCACATTCAAGCTAGCCTGGCTGATGAAGGGCAATACCCTGAAACTGGTCCCAAGATGCTTCTTTTTGGTCCAGTGAGGACCTGGCCTGGCAGTTCAGGCTGGACTGTTCCCATGAGGAACAGGGTTAAGACTGATTTGCATATGGCAGGGTCCAAACTGGAATGGCATGCCAAGCAAAAAAACTGATGGATTGAACCCAGATCAGTGATTGGGACTGAATGCTTGATTTGTTCTGCATTCCATCCATCATCTGTTGTTTTTGCATTTGCTGCCCCAAGTGGGAACGGTGTGCCCATATGTGGGTCCCGTGCTTGCTATGCCACCAGATTCAAGCTAGCCTGGCTGATGAAAGGTGATACCCTGAAACTGGTCCTAGGATGCTTGTTTCTGGTCCAGTGAGGACCTGGCCTGGTAGTTCAGTCAGGACTGTTCCCATGGGGAACAGGATCAAGACTGATTTGCATACGCCTGGGTCCAAACTGGAATGAAATGGCATGGCTAACTAAAAAACGGATGGATTAAACCCAGATCAGTGACTTTGGGATGAGTGCTTGATCTGCTCTACATTCTGTCCCTCTACTGTTGTTTTTGCATTTATTGCACTTCCTATGCCACCAGATTCAAGCTAGTCTGGCTGATGAAGGGTGATAACCTGAAACCAGTCCCAGGATGCTTGTTTCTAGTCCAGGAAGGACCTGGCCTGGCAGCTCAAGCTGGGTTGTTCACATGGGGAACAGGATCAAGACTGATTTACATATGGCTGGGTCCAAACTGGAATGGCATGTCAAGCAAAAAAACTGATGGATTAAACCCAGATCAGTGACTGGGTTTGAATGCTTGATTTGCTCTGCGTCCCATCCATCATCTGTTGTTTTTGCATTTGTTGCTCCAAGTGTGAAGGGTATGCCTAGACGTGTGTTCTGTGCTTGCTATATCACCACATTCAAACTAGCCTGGCTGATAAAGGGTGATATCCTGAGACTGGTCCCAGGATGCTTGTTTCCGGTCCAGTGAGGACCTGGCCTGGCAGTTCGGGTTGGACTGTTTCCATAGGAAACAGGGTCCAGACTGATTTGCATACGCCTGGGTCCAAACTGGAATAGCATAGCATAGCAAGCAAAATAACTGATGGATTAAACCAAGATCAGTGACTATGGCTGAATGTTTGATTTGCTCTGCATTCTGTTGATCATCTGTTGTTTTTGTCATGCTCTTTGAGCACTTCTATAATAAGCCCCTGCTGTGAATACTGGGGCACACAAAGTCGCAGTTTCAAATTGGTTGGCATGTGCAGGGGCCTAGTGATTTATCATGGACTTAATGCAGGGCAACAAGCCAAGTTGATATGCTGCTTTGCATGAAAGGGAAATGGCAGAACAGACCCATATATATGATGATGTGGAGCAATTCTCTCTCCTTGCACTGATGCACTTCAGGCAGCCTAGCACCACAAAAGGCACCCTTGCACCATAGTGCCTGGGTGCTGGCATTGCAAGAAGAATGTTTTAATTGCAGGAAAGGAAAAAATTCTGCACAGTAGCAAGCTCTCAAAGCATTTCTCTCTTTCCATGTATGCTTCAGAATGCAGCACACACAGCTAAAGGAAATTAAACGGTCACAAACATATTTTTCTCATCATTACACCATCCTCACTGATGAGTACAGAAATCACGCAATCCCTGGGTTACAAACCCATTAAATGTAATGCATGAAATCCTTAGGTGGAAGCATGGGAGTGCCCATGTTTCCCTCCTGGAACTCCTTCCAGAATGAAATGTTCCACAATGCAGCACAAGCTGCTGACTTGCATTACCTTACTTTCTATCCCACCCCAGGCTTGTCAGAGAAGGGCAACAACAGTGGTGCAAACTTGTCACAAAATGGTATGGATTGTAGCCATGCATTTTCTGGTGTGGTTGACATTAGGGGGCTCTTGTAAATGGACCTGCCCCACAGGAGAGGCACTTTTTTCTAAGTTGGGGGCTACATGACTCCCACTAATGCAAAGCCCCCATGCATGCCATGGCTTGATGTTTTAATTATTGAGTAAAGCAAAATGTAAAGCACTGCACTGCTTGACTCAGCATCAAGGAGGTGTTGCTGGGGCCTTGAAGTGGATGTTCAAATGCAACACCTATGGAGTTTCTCACTGACCCAAGTTATCAGACTCACGTAAACCTGGTGCAGACCAAAAATGCTTATACATCCTCAGAAGAGGGGTAACGATGAGGGATTTTAAAACATCTCCTTTGCTTTTCCGTTTTTGTGTGTGCTGCATCTTGCAGTACACATAGAGCATGCAAACATAAGTTCATGGTTGGTTTATGTGCAGGAAGGTGCAGAGAGCGCAATGTGACATCAGATTGGGTGAAGGCACCAGATTTAAATCCCTACGTTTACCTAAGTCATCCTGAATATCCATGGATGTTGCCTGCAAAATCCACTGCAAGGCTCCTGCAACACACAACCGGCACAGAGTAAACAGAGACAGCCTATTGAGATGCCTTCATTTACTCGTTAGCTATGAGGTCAGGATTAGTCCCACAGGGTGACTAAGCCTGGTCTAATGAATACGGTTAGGAGGCTTGTGCCACCAGAGGTCCAAGAGTAGTGGGATACCAGCGAATCCAGACTGTGGTACATAGGCCCACATCTGTATACATTGCTATCCTAGGATGTCTTGTGAATGCATTATCCACTCAGGGTTCAGCCAGTCTGCAGTATATGTGGCATCCAGATGACAGATTGACTGTCTAGCTTTGCAATGGATGTGTCTAGTCATATATGATACATGTGCATACCAACAGCTACCAGAGAGATGTTACCAACAACTACCATATTATGTTGTGCTACTTAAACATCTGCTTTATGGGGTTGGGTCTGGAAGGATATGTGTGGCATGTGCACAGTGCCAATGCACATTAGTGTTTGTTTCAAACCTTTTTCCATATTTTGGTGATCACTGGGCCAGCTTGTGCAGCCAAAATGAGTCAGATTTTTTCCAAGGAGGTATATGTTTGCTATTGGCATGCATCACAGTATGTTTCTCTATTGCAGGTTACTTGAACTTAGTATGTGGGTATGCATTTGCACAAGATGGTCACCTGGGCATTTATTGGCACAATCTGCCACTGTGACTTTGAATGCATCAGTGCATGGTGCCTTGGCTGAATTATCCTTACATTTAATCATTGCTTCTGGGGAAATGTTCATATAGTAACTCTTTGTGTTGTGTTTTTACAATCATACAAAAATGTAGTCGTAGGAGTGAGCCCATTGTTTGCATCTGAGTGCAACACACAGCATGGCAAGAAACAACCCTGCTTCTTCAAGTTGTATCTTTGCCTAGTGGGGCAGGTGTGGCAGCACTGATACTAGGCAGCCATCCTTGCACTGACACAACTGACTATTTCACGTATATATGTGTGATTTGAGATACCACAATGGATTTCCTATATACCTGCAGACATTGATGTAGCATATGTAGATTGTAGGGGTAGGACTTCATTCCCATTCACATCCTATGTGCCTCAGTTCACAGTTATCAGACTATGAGTTGACTCTACTATCCTCCATAAGTATGAGGCTGTACAAATGGCTAGATATATCACCCACACACACAGATGTGTTTGGATGTCTGACAGTTATTACACTGCAACAGAACAACAGTGGCGGCCGGCAGCTTTAGGAGGGAGGGGGCGGGCAAGAAGCACACACACACACACACACTCATTCTTTCACACGCAGGCATGCACACAAGCATGCACATCCATTAACAACACTCATAACATTCAAACATGCACGCACGCACCAAACATTCATTTTAAAAGTTCACACACACACATTCTTTCACACACACATGCACGCACATCCATTAACACTCATAACATTCAAACATGCATGCACGCATCAAACATTCATTCTAAAACATCACACATACACACACACACTTACCTTCAGCCTTGCGGTCCTAGGAGGGTTGGGACTGCTGTCTTCCCTCATTGGCTGACCTTAGGTCGGTCAGCCAATGAGGAAAGGCAGCAGTCCCAGCCTCGTCACAGAGTGGGATGGGGTCAGTGAGACTACTGACCCCACCCCTCTCTGTGATGAAGTGTCACTGATTGACACTCGCCATGGGTGCTTCAGGGCTTGAACCTGAAGCGCCCAGGGTGAGTGTCAATGGGTGATGCTTTCCTCGTCACCCAGGGGAGGGCCTTGAGGCACCTTTGCTGAGCCGAGGAGGTCACGCCCATATGAGCTGTGACCTCCTCAGCCCAGCAAAGTTCATCTCAGGCAGCCAGGAGTCTGCGCAAATCGCATGTTTCACTCCTGGCTGTCTGAGCTGAAACTGAAGCATGTCTGTCAGGCTGACCTTTGCTCAGCCTGATAGACACTCTTCATGAGGGGCAAAAGGTGGGGGGGCATGGCCCCTCCACCCTAAAAGACGGGCCGTGCCTGCATAACACATTATAATAACCTGTCCAAAATGTACTAAACTCCAATCTTTGTTTGGTGTCTGGCTTCCCAATGGACCTGAATTTGGCACAGTTTGTTGGCATGCATGCATTATTACATTTACAAGATGTTGTGGAGATCTGTTTGTTACATATTGCTACATACCTTTGTTGTGTGCCAATTACTAGCATGTGTGATGTGTGTGTTTTGATGTTTACAGTAACTATGAAGTAAGATTGCTTACCCAATGTAGTGTTCATAACTTAATTGGCATTTTATTACACTTTTTTCATGTATTCCATTTATTTGTGATCCAATGATGTAACTCATGCATCTACAAAATAAATCTGCACAATTTGGTCTCTCTGCTCTGTCCCAGCAATTGAAGGTGCATTTTGGTGTTGCTTCTTGTTTTCCTCATCATCCCTCAGGGCCTCCATGGTCCTCATTTTTCTCATCCCATGGGATATTGGTCTGCACACATATGTTTTGCAAAATGCGGCACACAAGTATGATGTTACATACCATGGGGGGGAGTAGAGCAATCTTGCCCTGGACATGTCACAAACTCAAAAGTGGTACTTAATGACTCCATACATCTGCTCCACTATGGACTGGATCCTGCTAAGCGAATGGTTAGAGCTCTGCTAGGCATCCACCTGTGGATGTGCATATTGGGTCATAACCAATGACTGCAGACCATATCCTTGGTCAGCTGAACAGACAGGAGGCGAACAATCAGTCATTGTTCATGGTGGTTGATGTGCCCACATTCATGTAAATCTGTCATGTGTCCTGAATGACTCATACACTTTTCAACCAGTGTGGGGCATGCACTGAAATTAATTGGCATACACACACTTTAGTTTTCGGTATGACTGACACTGTACTTCACATTCAAGTATGCTGGCCTGTATAATCCTCTTACTATTTCTAATGCTTGGGAGTGCCAATACCACAAACGTGGTGGATCTTTCCTAGTATAGAGAGTCAGTTAGCCATTGAGGAGGCTCTTCTCTTGCACTTCTCTATTATGTTTGTTTGGGGCTACTATTGGCATGTCTTAGGCACGGCAGATGATGTCTCATTCCTTCACACATAGGTGAATGTGACAGCAGCAGTGACTGTTGTTTTTTTAGCCACTGCCGTGGAGAGATTAGTGAGTGCATGTCGTTGTGGGGCATGATAGTCTACACAACAGTGCACTGTGTCCACTGTGTTGACAGTACACAAGAGGAGAGATCTGTGGGACTGTTGTGCTGTGTAGTCCAAATGGTACACTCTAAGAACTGCACTGCCTCACTGATTAAGGACATTAGAGAACATATTATTCAACATGATGTGGTGTCTTGAGTTTGAAGCCTGCACTGACAGACACTGGGCATCATTGCACCAAGACAGGCACATTATATGAATGGTGAATGTATGGCTGCCTATCCTTTGAGCTGTACTTTGTGCATGAGGGTCTAGCTTGCTGCACAGTCTGAACCCTTGGAGGACTGATAGAGTAGGTTTGTGTAGAACAAAATGGAGAGCACATAGTATGGCAGGTGTGTATATATGATGATGAGTGTACTTGACATGGTACACATGACCTGGGGAGGGCCAAATATTTGATACTTTCTCAGTCTCACAAGTATTGGATACATGACATGCCTCATGACCATGGGAGTTACCTGTGGACACACAGACAACAGAAATGGATGCCCTTCCTTTAACACCGTATTGTGAAATATTATTTTACATAGTGTTGCATTGCTGAGGATCTTTCCACCTTTTCCAAAAATACACAGGGCATCAATTATAGGTTGTTGTCACAGGGGTGTACAGGGAGTCACTTAGTTGTGCTGCCATGTGTCATAAGGAAAGGACATGACTCTGCCATTTTAATGAAATGTGGCACAGTAGTGTTCCTTCTGCATGTGTACGATCACAGATTGTTGACTAGTGGCAACACATGCACCCTTGCACCATGGTTCAGGTGTGTCTGCTTGTGGGCTCAATTGTCTTTATGCAGTAAGGGATACCTTCCTGCACAAAAACAAACAATAGAGGCTTTATCCTCTTTGTATATGTGCTTCAGAACACAGCAGACATAGAAGGAGTAAATAACGTGGAGAAATAAAGTTAAATAAGCTGAATACTTATTAGGCCGTCTGTCAAGAGTTTAAATCATGGCTGCCAAACGTGCCTTAACAGACCGAGAAGAGCATTTGCCTCCTTAGCACTGAAGGATCTCCACTGGTTGCAGCTAAAACACATAACTTTGTTTAGTTAGCTTTGTATTGTTTTCAAAGCTCTTCAGGGGCTGGGTCCAGTTCCCATACAAAAGAGATTAAGAATATACCTCCCCAACAGATGTTTTAACTCTTTTTCAGCCATTCTGGTGAGTGTGACTAAGTTTAGAAAATCCAGACAAGGAGGCTGGACCTTCAAAATTGGGGCAGCTAAGCTTTAGAAACAACTCCCAGCTTTGTAAAGGTTCGTAACTGACTTATTGCAGTTTAAGAAGGCCCTCAAGATCTGGCCTTTTCCTAGCTTGTTCTTGGTACTGTTTGTCTGGCCTAATAATTCTCCATCCCATGCTTAGTGGCTATTTCTAATCTTCAGCTTCCATGTTTCTCTGTTCAGTCACTAGCACCAGGATGCCAGTTGGTGGGAGAGTGCAAATAAACAAAAAATACATTTCTCTTTGTTACGCCTCCCCTGGGCAAGCATTCATTTTTGACACATTTCCAGCTTTACCAATCCTTGTAAATCTGGGACTTTGTCAAAACAAATTGGTGTTGTGTGGGAAATCCCAATGCAAAGCCCATGGAACACATTATTGAGGTAGATTAAAGCAATGCAACCCTTTGTACTGCCTTGCCTTACTCCATATCTATGAAGCTATGCAATGGCAAGCAGGGTGACTTTGCGTTGCCTTGCAGAGTTATTGAGAGTCCTGCTCCACCACAACCTCATTTCAATAGATGCTTCAGCAGCACAGGTCTCTTGTACATGAGGCCCACAGTGGCTTAGCAGGTTTTAAGATGTGTAGCTTGGAGGGTTGTATTGCACATGTGCCATGTAGTATGGTGCATGTATAACGCCAACACCTGCTATGTATGCATTGTCTTATTCACCCTACACAAATATGGCTTTTTTCAAAAATATTTTACTGTCATGAGTTTGGTAATGTGCTTGAGATGTACTTAGCAACCAATAGGCCATTCCCAGACCTCCCATTCTGGAAGCACACATTTATGATGGAATGTCTGAAGATGTATGCATCATGAGCACTCCAGGAATACTCCACCAGCACATTGATGAACATTCCCATATGGTCCACTATCACATTGAATGAATATGTGTGCTTCTGATTGCGGTAAATGTGGGATGTAGATGCAGGAGGCAAAAGTTACACATATCTGTAGTCTATTGCCCCCGACACATGTTGAAATCCAGCAATGGTATAAAAGCCTTGCTTGTTTACAAATTGTTTCTGCTGTTCGTTGGGGAACATGAGGCACTGAGGTATAATGCTTATGATGGCATCAAGGATGGAGTATAGGAATGGGAAAAAGGATGGCTGAGATTTTCCTGCCACTTTGGCGGTGGTGGTTTGAAAGGAGCTAGACACCAGCATGTAGAGTCATGTAGAATACTGCTATCAGTTTGACCTGCAGAGGTATGTTGGTGGACCTCTCGGACCAACAATGTATCACTTTCCTAAACACTTGTAAATATGGATGTGTCAGTTCTGCGTTGGAGTTTAAGGGGGAATGCCTACCTTGCATATGATTTACATTACCTGATGCAGCTGGTGTAGTGCAGGCAAAAAATGATGCAGGACAGAGAAAATGTCTGTTATTGGAGCGAGGTAGAGCTCTCTAAGTGGCCATGCAATCCATTGTGTAGGATTTTATACACAACTCTGCTGAAAGACTGTGGGGCAAGTTTACCCCCTCTTTCCTAGTGAGGATATATATCCAGTTTCTGCTTGTATGCTCTTGTGCAAATGAATATATTCTAAATGGTAAAATGTTGCAGACATAAAAGTGTCTTCCAGAAGAGTATTACAAAATATAAACTTACAGAGAATCACACATTCCAAAGCTTGTTTTGGTTTGGTATGAATAAAAGTGAACTCACACTCCACAAAAATAATCTCTGATTACAGATGAATACTTTGATCAGGTGAAGATAAACTCGGTGATTTTTTAACTCTAGGTTAGGGTGAAAATTGGGGTGTCACCATTGAGGAGATGCCTGGCACAGCTGCAGCAATACTTCAATGACAGGCCATGCACTGAAGGTGATGCCTCAATCTTCTCTGTACAAAGGCGGTGATCCGTCAGTTCCAAGTTTGATGCACTGCTTCCAAATGGATGTGCTTCTAAGGCTCTTTTAGCAAAGGATGCATTGATTCAAAGTAGTATGCGCTGGTTCTAATCGCAATGCACCAGGTTGGATCCATGCAATTTCGTCGATGCACCAGTTCCAATTCCTACAATGGTGTTTTGGATTACTACTGGAGCAGCACTTTATTCCCAATTCCAAGGGCCTAGAACTGGTTTAACACCATTTGGAAGTTCATGGCTCACAGTTAGTGGAGTCCAAGTGCTGTAGAAGGTTAGTTAGAAATATTTTGTGCAACCCCACTGAACTGGTCAGTGAACTGCTCTGCCTCTGTGTAATTCTTCCAGTAAGTGCAGCCTGTGTCTGCTGATCTCTGACCCTGGTCAGAAGTACGAGGCCCTCCTCCACCCACAGGCTCCTGCCTGCGCCTCATCCCTGGAGTCTAGTGGGAGAGCTTTCCTCTTCTGCTACACTGCCCACCAGCCATGGCCTCTTTTTCTCTGTCTTCTCCCTTTCGTGCTTTTCAGCTTGCTGTGTTGTGCCCTTGTGCTTTCTGTGCTTTTTTTCTATCCTATTCCTCTTTTTCTGTGCTTTTTACTCTCATTTTCCTATTTTTCTTGCATTCTCTCTCATTTCTCTCTTTCAAGGTTTTTCCCAACTTTCACTCTTCCCTGCCCCCCTTTTTCGTGCCATTGCTCCCAGACTCACTCCCACCGCCCAGCACTCCTCTCCTCCTCCCTCTCCCTGCTTAATGGTGGCTGCTGCGCAGGAGGAAGAGCAACCCCACTGACCTGGTCAGTGAACTGCTCTGCCTCCGTGTAGCTCGTCCAGTAAGTGCAGCCATGTCTGCTGAACTCTGACCCCAGTCAGAATTTTGAGGCCCTTTTCCACCTACAGGGTCCTGCCTGCGTCTCATCCCTAGTGTCTAGTGGGAGAGCTTTGCTCTTCTGCTAGGCTGCTCACCGGCCCTCAGCCTCTTTTTCGCTGTCTTCTCCCTTTCATGCTTTTCTGCTTGCTCTATTGTGCCATTGCTCTTTCTGTGCTTTTTTCCTATCTTATTCCTCTTTTTCTGTGCTTTTTACTCTCACTTTCCTATTTTTCTAATATTCTCTCTCATTTCTTTCTTTCACACTTGTCCCCAATTTTCACTCTTCCCTCTCCCCGCCGCTGCTGACCCCGCGGCCCGCCCCCCTTTTTCGTGCCTTTTCTCTTGCTCCCGCTTCCCAGCTGTCCTCTCCTCCCCCCCATCCCTATGTAATGGCGGGCGAAGGCAAGCCCGTCTGCACCCGAAAAATAATTTGAAAATAAAACAAGACCGTAAAAATGGTTATTGTAAAAATAACAATGCAAAGCCGAATAAAATATATCTAGGTTAAAGTGCACAGCAGCCTAGTGTGTTAAAATAACGTGCATGGAGCTATAACTAAAATGGCTACACAACACCGCAACCTGACCGTGACCAGTGCCGGGACCCCTAGACCTCCCACCCACCACCTCTACATGCCAGCAGCACTCCACGCACTCAACCCAGGATGCAACTGTAAGCCATCCTCACTGGCTGACACCAACGGACCCTTCAGCTGCCCCCGCTGCCGACAATCCTACACCATCACTAAAACCTTTGATCTGGCACAACCCACTGCAACACCAAACCCATACCGGTCATCATGAAAAGCATCCTCCTCAGCGTCCGCTCCCTCCACAAACATGCTACCAAAATCTGAGACCTCCTTGACAGCACCACCTCGGACATCACATTCCTCACCGAAACTTGGACCAACACCATCTCTGGCCCAGACATTGCCATCGCCATTCCCCAAGGATGCAAGATCACCTGGGGGGGAATCACCATCATCGACAAGTCTAACATCCGACTGAAGACACACTCTTAAGACCCCACAAACCTGATGGAACAACTTCACTTCAAACTTGAGACACGTCCAACGCCCACCCTCAGGAAAACCCTCACCTTCCGTCCACCTGGGTCCGCGCACCTTATTCCAACTCCATCACAGACAGTATCACCGCGCAAGCCATTGCAGACTCCAACTACACCCTGCTGGGAGACCTCAACTTCCACCTTGACAACCTACAAAACTCCAACACTGCATCCCTCCCAGACAACCTCCACAACATAGGGCTCTGACAGATCATGACGGAACAAACGCACTCAGCAGGACACACCCTCGACCCCATCTTCACAACAGGAACCTCCATCCCCTTTAGCTACACCTCCGAACTTCCATGGACAAAACATCGCTGCATCAATTTCCCCTTCAACACACCCACCATCCTCAGACCCCAACACCAGCCACCTTGTAGAAGCTGGGCAAGAATCACCGATGACCAGCTCACCGCTACCCTCGCCAACTCTGCCCCCCCCATTGCACACAACGGCGACCCGAACATCGCAGCCTGCATCTTTCAGAAATGGATTGCTGACTGCACCAACACCATAGCCCCCCTCAAAAAGAACAATAACACCCATGCCAAGAAAGCCAGCTGGTTCACTGCAGAGCTCTGAGAATCCAGACGCATGTCGACACCTCGAGAAAATCTGGAGACACACCAAATCTACAGAAGCTCAATCAACTTCAGAGCCGCCACCACCACACACCACCATCTCATTAAAAGCGTCAGAAAGAAAGCAATACAAGAAAGAATCTCCTCACACGCATACAACAGCAAGGAACTCTTCAGCATCATCCGGCCCAACAAGGAAGCAATGGACATCCCACCCTCACAAGATCTCTGCAACAAACTCAACACATACTTCCACCACAAAATCAAGACCATCTACGACAACTTCAGCGAGGACAACCTACGTGCAGAACCCCCTCCACCTGAAATCGACACCAAAAAAACAACGATCACCACCTGGACCCCCTCGCCACCGCAGATACACTGAAGACAATGAGGACCATATTCTCCGGGGCCCCCATGGCCCCACCACATCTTTAACAGAGCCGCTGAAACCATTGCCCCCAAGCTTCGCCTCACCATACACCACTACCTAGCAGATGCCTCCTTCCCCGATGACTGGAAACACGCCGAGGTCAACCCTTTCCTCAAGAAACCCTTAGTGGACCCCACCAACCTCAAGAAATACAGGTCCTTCTCCTTGCTCCCTTTTCCAGTAAAGTCATCAAGAAAACCATCAAAAGCCAACTCGCCACTTTCATCAAAGTACAGAACATCCTTGACGCCTCCCAATCTGGCTTCAGAAAAAAACACAGTAATGAAACAGCCCTCCTAGCAGCAAACGGATGACATTCGCTCCCTGCTGGAAAAGGGAGAGACTGCGGCCCTCATCCTGCTCGACCTCTTGGTGGTCTTCGACACAGTCTCCCACCACACCCTGATACGGCGAATTCAAGAGGCTGATATTAGAGACAAGAACCTCAATTGGATCTGATATTTCCTTTCTGGCAGAACTCAACGAGTAAGACTTGCCCCCTTCCTCTTGGACCCCATACCTACCACCTGCGGAGCTCCTAGGGATCCTCTCTCAGCCCCACGCTGTTTAACATCTACATAGTCCCACTAGCCGCCATTGTCAGAAACTACAGACTCAACATAGTCTCCTACACTGATAACACCCAACTTATCCTCTCCCTATCCACCGAACCCAACACAGCCAGGCACAACTTCTGTGAAGTCATGGGAGTAGTCGCCAACTGGATGAAAAGTAGATGCCTACAACTCAACGCAGACAAAACTGAAGTACTCATCATGGGCCCCCAACCCGTAGAACAACTCCTGGTGGCCCCCCACCGTCGGTAGCCCACCCACTCCCACGAACCAAGCTGGCAAACTTGGAATAACCCTTGCCTCCAAACTCAAAATGGAGCGCCAAATCAACCCAGGCGCATCCACCTGCATCTGCACCCTCCGCCTCCTACGCAAGACATTCAAATAGATCCCCCTCGAACACAGAAAGACCATCACACACGCCCTTGTTATCAGCAGACTAGACTACGGCAACTCGCTCTATGCTGGAATCAAAAAGAACCTCACCCGCAAACTAAAGAACATCCAGAACGCTGCCACCAGAGTGGTCCTTGACCTACCTCAACACTGTCACATCTCCCACCACCTGACACACTACACTGGCTCCCCATAGAGAAAAGAATCACTTTCAATGTTCTCACCCACAAACGCAAAACCCTCTATGACACTGGACCAGCCTACTTGAACAGGCGAATCAATTTCCACACACCCCACAGGACCCTACTCTCAGCCCAGCTCTCAATCGTGAAAGTACCACACATTAGAAAAACAAGAACAGGGGACACTCATTCTCCTTCCTCACCACCACAGCCTGGAACATCCTACTGCCCCACCTCAGACATACTATAACCCTCCTCAACTTCACGAAATAGCTGAAGACATAGCTATTCGAAGACATGGCTTTTGAAGAACCACCACACTGCGGGATGCTCCACGCCCCCCCCCCCAGCGTCTTGAGACCCTCACGGGCAAGTAGTTGTGCTTAACAAACACTGATTGATTGACTAATTGACTAATGTCTCTGAGACTTCAGTAAACAGGCAGGCCAGCAAGGGCCTCAGAGTCACTTTTGTTGTGGGTTAGAGAGATGCCAGTCCAGTCCTTCTTACTACCAGGCAGCAGGCTAGCACAACTGGGTAGGAGTCCAGCAGATTCAGGCAGAATGACTGTCCTTTCAGCAGCACAGCAGTCCTTCTTTTTGGTAAAGTATACACAGGTCCAGACGTGTACTGAGATGGTGGTGTCTGAGGTCCGGTACGAATACCCAGTTAGCCTTTGAAGTGGGGAAACTTCAAAGAGAGTACTTTGAAGTACTTTGAAGTGCACAGAGTGCACTATCTGCCCTGGCTCCAAACTCACTACAGATGGGGATGCAGTGCTTTAATTGGGGACAGGGCACAGCCCATTCAGGGGTGTCAGCTTCTTCCTCCCATCCTGCCCAGAATGGTTCATTAGGATGTGGGTGGGCCAACAGTCACACCTAAGCTCCCTTTGGGTGTGATTCTCTGAAGGGAATGCACAAATCCAGCTGTCACCCACCCAGACATATATTTAGAGACAGGCAGAAGGCACCAAGGTTCATATTTATGAGAGAGACGCACTGGCGGTGTGCCACAATTTTTGGATCAAACTGCTACGCAAGCAGTACTCCACATTTATAAGATGACACAATTGCCCAAAGACATTATTTTTGAAGACTGGGTAGGGCAAAAGCTGCGCCTAAACCAGCGGCACCATGCACAAATTGAAATACACAAGGTAGACGTTGCCCCCAAAAATCTAAAGCAAATCTAATGCAGTGATAATTATGAGTTTGGCAATGTGTAATGCATTATGTGGGCGCTGGGTGCAAAGCATGAAATGTGCCAAGAAATCTGCATATCGGTAACCCAGGCATAGAAAATGACACAGTTGCTTTGTAATAAAAACCTAAACATCAAAAAACAGTTTAGCAAGCTCTACTATGCCATGAAGGTTGTGATCCTGCAGCTAGGAGTTGTGAGGAGATGGCGAGGACCACCATCACCACATAGGCAACGAAGGAGGTTGAAGTGTGTGTCCTGGCCGACCATCTACCTCCTTGACCTCAGGGAGTATGGGATCATCAAATTCTATAGACTTAGGAGGAAGTCTATCATTACATTGCTCTACAACATTGAACCAAGTCTCCAGCCACCAACTGCCAAGCCCACTAACATTCCTCCACAAGTCAAACTGATGGCTGTGCTCCACAATCTGGCATCTGGTTCCTTCAAGGCCACAATAGCCAGAGTAACAGGAAAATCAAAGGCATCCTTTTATGCCTTGTTACGCTCTGTCCTGGGTGCCATGATCAGGCTCACACCCCAGAACCTCCTCTTCCCCAAGACCCAACAGCAACAACTGGACACCAAGCAAGGCTGCTACGTCATTGTGGAATTTTCCCATGTCTTCTGTGCAATGGATTGCACACATGTGCAAATAGTTCCTCCTGCTGAAACATACCACCTGTACAGAAACTGGAAGCACATGAATTCTATCAATGTCCAGGCCATAGTGAACCATCTGGGAATGTTGATCAATGTGCTGGCCAAATACCCTGGAAGTGTGCATGATGCCTACATCTTCCAGCAAAGTATCATCAATGAGCACTTTCAGAATGAGCAATATGGGAATTACCTACTTGTTGGTAAGTAAATCTGAAGTATGCAACATACCAACTACAAATCTGAAATGTGTGACATAATAGCCATCTCTGTGTTTGTCTATAGAGCTAGAGGTATATTTACAAGAGGTGTGCCTCATGTTTGCATTATGTATCTTGGTACATGTGTAATGCAAACCTCTAAGTCAGATAGATAAAGATATGCAAAGCCACTTTGTGTGGCTTTGAATGACATTCAAAATGTGCAGTAATGCAATGCAGCACAAAATGTTCTGTTGCTTTACTATGTGCAAGAGAGGTGTTCCATGAGTGTTCTGTGGGTGTTTCCATGCGGCTTGCATGGTTTATGAGGCATGTCACATATACCAAAAAAGGAAAATCTGGGATTGTGTCAAATAAGTATGCCTCTGCAGGTGAGGCATAATGAGGATAAATTACTTAAGTCATCCATGTTGCTTATTCTTCCCATTCTGTGAAACATGGTGCAATGGTACTTGTATGTGTGCTAGGCAACACATTGTGTGCCAGCACAGTGTGAAAAAACAGGAAAGTGATGCATGGCTTAAATACTGTGCACTCCTGCACTTTTCCTGTGATGCAGTGCAGTGCAGCAAGGTGAAATGCTATGCTGCACTGTGCCACTTTGCCACATATCTTGCCCTTAGAGTTATATGTCCATAGTGGGAACAACTTACTGCAACATGCAGACAATGATTTTCCATTGTGTCATTCCCTCGCTAATCCTGCAATGTCAGTTGTAACATGACATCTGTGAAAAGTATTGTGTCATCTTACACTGTGTAAATGGACTGAACAACATCATCTGAACTGGTTAACAAATCAAGAATAAAAGTATGTGGTACACAAGCCAGGTCAATATGAGTACAGTGGGCACATGCTGACTAAGTGTGAGATGATTGCTACCTCAGTGATGTACCTAGTCTCGGTATCAGTTAAACTTCTAATAAATTAATGGTGTGTGAACAAATCATGTGTCCATAAGTTAGTGTGTCACACATGGCAGCATACCTGTACGTTGACCAGAATTTCTGGAGCAACACTGGAAGAAGTAGTTGTAAATTCCATTTCTGTCATGCACTGTAAGTGTAGGTCCCATACTTATGTAAACGTCGATTTTGAGTAGCAATGTGATACCATCAGTGTAAAACACACATATGTCTTAGCCATACTGACAGTTTTGGTACACACAGGTATAACCACCGCACTGATGGATGCTCCACGCCCCCCCCTCAGCGTTTTGAGACCCTCACGGGCAAGTAGTTATGCTTAACAAACAGTGATTGATTGACTAATTGACTAATGTCTCTGAGACTTCAGTAAGTAGGCAAGCCAGCAAGGGCCTCAGAGTCACTTTTGTTGTGGGTTAGAGAGATGCCAGTACAGTTCTTCTTACTACCCGGCAAGGAGGACAGCAGGCAGCAGGCAGCAGGCTAGCACAACTGGGTAGGGGTCCAGCAGATTCAGGCAGTGTGACTGTCCTTTCAGCAGCACAGCAGTCCTTCTTTTTGGTAAAGTATACACCGGTCCAGATGTGTACTGAGATGGTGGCGTCTGAGGTCCGGTACGTATACCCAGTTAGCCTTTGAAGTGGGGAAACTTCAAAGAGAGTACTTTGAAGTGCACAGAGTCCCTGCCCTATCTGCCCTGGCTCCACACTCACTACAGGAGGGTATGCAGTGCTTTAAGTGGGGACAAGACACAGCCCATTCAGGTGTGTCAGCTTCTTCCTCCCATCGTGCCCAGAATGGTTCATTAGGATGTGGGTGGGCCAATAGTCACACCTAAGCTCCCTTTGGGTGTGGTTGTCTGAAGGGAATGCACAAATCCAGCTGTCACCCACCCGACATATATTCAGAGACAGGCAGAAGGCACCAAGGGTCATATTTATGAGAGGGACGCACTGGCGGTGTGCCACAATTTTTGGATCAAACTGCTACGCAAGCAGTACTCCACATTGAAAAGATTACACAATTGCCCAAAGACAATATTTTTGAAGACTGGGTAGGGCAAAAGCTGTGCCTTGTCACGCCGCGGCCGCCGCGGCTCCTACGGTGGCCGCGGGCTCGGGTCGCCGCAGCGCGGCATTCCCTTCATGCCGCGGCCTGTGTACGAGCCTCGGGAGAGGCCGCGGCTGGCGCACAAGCCGCGGGAAGATCAAGAGGCCTGGTCAGGGGTCACGGCACTCACTGCGCCCCTTTCTTTAAGTTCTGCCGCAAAGGCAGACGCAGCAGGGCTTGAGACCCCGAGTGGGTTTCAGGCCTGAACACGCATAGCGCATTTAGTGCGCTTTACATCAAGTCTTCCTGTACTAATGAATTAAACATCTGCTCACCACTTCCTGTCTAGAGGTATATAAGGGGAATTCAGCTGCTTGTTCATTGCGTTGCAACACTCCTTGGTGGTAGTCACGCTCTGACTGGTTTCTTCCCGTGAATCCAGTATTTCCTGACCTGTCTTGGTTTCCAGTCTTCCTGTACTCCGGATCTTCAGCTCTAACGCCTTGGTGTCCTCCTTCTGTTTCAGGGAGTTCCTGTTGGAGGTTTTTTACCCTACTGGGGTTTTTCCTCTGGGACTCCTTCTGGAGGGCACGGACTGTAGTGGCTTGCTATTGTCAAACAGCACCGTGGCTACCGGAAGGTGTCGCCCCTACCTCGGCCAGAGCAGAACCTGCCGGAACCGGGGTCGTTCCCCAACTCTTCTCAACTTCGACGGTAAGCCCATTGAAAACCGTGACAGATTGCAACGCCCAAAAATCCAGTTGCAGTCCGGAACCATGGATAATCCAGTGGCAAATACGGAACCTACGAGCCAGACCCTGCTTATGACAATACAACAACAGGCTCAAGAACTCCAACAGCTACGTACTGAAAATACCGTCTATCGACAAGCCTTTGCATCCAGGACCACAGATGTACCCTCAGTAGCTGCCACTACACCTCGTTTCTCCGGGCATCCTAACAAATTAAAAGAATTCCTGGATGCCTTGACGGTGTATTTTGCCTTTCGTCCCTCGCAATTTGTACAAGACAAGACCAAGGTGGGGTATTTGATTAGCGGCTTATCGGGGCCAGCATTGGCTTGGGCCACTCCTTTAGTGACAAGAAATGATCCTTGCCTATCTAATTATTCCACCTTTATCACTACTTTTAAACAGATGTTTGAACGCCCTGGACTCGAGGCGTCGGCAGAAGAAGCTCTTTGCGAAATCCAACAAGGGAATCAAGATGTATTACAATACATCACCCGTTTCAGACAATTAGCAGCAGAAACATCCTGGGTGGAACGTACCTTGGTGACACTGTTCCGTAGAGGTCTCAGAGAGGACATTAAGGACGAACTGATGCACTCTGCTAGAATAGAGAACCTTAAAGGATTGATGGATCAGACTCTGATGATAGAATATCGGTTGAACGAACGAAGAATGGAGAAAAAGAAGAGTCGTTTGCCATCTCACTCAGTGACGTCTCGCACCTTCTCTCATCGTACCGAGGAAGTCCGTCCTGAACCTAAGGGGAATACCGAGGAAGAGCCAATGCAAATTGACACGGCTCGAGGACCTTTATCAGCTAGTGAAAGAGAACATAGACGAAGGAAGGGGCTTTGTCTATATTGTGGTGCAGCTGGTCACCTAATTCGCACCTGCTCCATTCGTCCAACCAAACCCTTGGGAAACGCCAACTCCCGTCCTCAGTGAGAAGGGTGAGGATGGGATATCGTGAAATACCTTCCATTTGTTCTTCCAGGGAGGGAGGAACTGCTCTTTTTCTTTTACCAGTTATCCTTCATTTAACTGATGGCCAAGAAGAAAGAACCTTGGCCTTATTGGACTGCGGAGCCAGTGGCATCTATTTAGATGAAGCCTGGGCCAAAGAACGACAGATAGCACAAATACCTAAGGAAGTACCAGAACAGGTACACACAGTGGATGGATCACTCTTGGCCTCAAGACCCGTATAATATACCACCCCTACCTTCTGTCTACAGTTTGGGAAACACCAAGAAAATCTTTCGTTTGATTTAATTTCATCACCACACCACGTCATGATCCTGGGAATTCCATGGCTCACACGGCACAACCCTTACATCAACTGGGAAACAAGAACTATTTCCTTATCCTCTCACTTTTGCCAACACCACTGCTATCTCGCAGGGGATTATTGGTCCCCAAAAGGTTTCTTAGCAGCACCGCCTAAGGTAGGATGCTCTATTAACGTCCTACAGGGAGTTCCCAGGCATTATCAGGAATATGCTGATGTATTCCAGAAGCCAGAAAAACCTGAACTGCCACCCCATAGAGAATACGATTGCGCCAACTCTTCAGAACCAGATACAGTGGTTCCTTTCGGGCGAATGTACTCTCTCACAGAACCGGAAAAGCAGATTCTTAAAGAATACCTTGATGAGAACCTACAAAGCGGGTTGATTTCTCCCTCTTCTTCACCTGCAGGGGCTCCTCTTTTCTTTGTGCCGAAGAAAACTAAAGATTTGCGTCCCTGTATTGATTTCAGAGGATTAAACAAGATCACTATTAAAGATCGGTACCCGTTACCCCTCATAAAGGACATCCTAGAAGCAGTCAGAGGGTCAAAGAGATTCACCAAACTGGATCTCCGAGGAGCCTACCATCTTCTAAGAATTAAAAAGGGTGATGAGTGGAAGACCGCTTTTAGAACACCCTTTGGTCACTTCGAATGTAGAGTAATGCCATTCGGACTCACCAATGCCCCTTCCATTTTTCAAAGGTTCATGGATTCTATCTTTTCTGATCTTTTGCAACAAACGGTGGTGGTGTATCTTGACGACATTTTAATCTTTTCTGTTCATCCAGAGGAACACTCTAAGCATGTTCGCCAAGTTTTAGAGAGACTCCGACAACACCATTTATTCTGCAAACCTGAAAAGTGCGAGTTTGATCAGACGGAAGTAAAATACTTGGGATATTGCATTAATCAAACTGGAGTTCCCATGGATTCAGACAAGGTGCAAGCTATATTGAATTGGCCATCTCCTTCTTCCATCAAGGAGACTCAGTGTTTTCTAGGATTAGCCAACTTCTATCGACAATTCATAGCAGACTTTGCCCAGAGAACCAGCTACATTACACAAACCCTTAAAAAAGAACATCTAAAGAAGGGCTTTTGTTGGACACAAGACGCAGAGGTAGCCTTTCAGGATTTAAAGAAAGCCTTTATTCAAGCCCTTATTCTACGACACCCAGACACTAGCAAACAATTCATTGTTGTCGCAGACGCCTCAGAAAGAGCCATTGGGTCTGCCTTATTGCAAAGACAAGACGATGATGATTTAGAACACCCTGTATTCTACCTGTCACACATTTTATCCGATTCCGAGCGGAACTATTCCGTGTTAGAACGTGAATTACTCGCCTTAAAAAACGCTTGCACAGAATGGAGACACTTTTTGATGGGCTCAAAGGAACCTTTTGAAGCCCGGACACACCACAGAAATCTACAGTGCTTAAGAAACTTTCAGTGTCAAAATAGCCGGCAGGCTCGATGGGCTTTCTTTTTCAGCCAATATGACTTCTATATCACTTACATCCCTGGTTCTCAGAACATCCTGGCGGATGCCTTGTCCCGACGTTACCCTGAGTGCAGCGATTCTACTGTACAGAACCTATTTGACAATAACAAGATCATTGGGGTAGTACAGACTTTTTTAGACCAAGTCAAGTCCGAATATGCCCGTCTAGAAGAGACAGAGCTGAATAAGTTGCGTCCGCAACTGTATATAGATCAAGGCTATTATTATCATGATAAGGCCCTGTTCTTGCCCACTAAAATAGTACAGACTGAAGCCTTACGTATGTGCCATGATTCCCCTATCGCAGTCATCGAGGAATGAGAGCTACCCAAGAACTTCTGCTTCGCTCCTTCTGGTGTCCAACACTCAAGACAGATACTGAGGAATATGTATCATCTTGTCCTATATGTGCTCATGCCAAGACACCCCGTACCAAACCAGTAGGATTACTCCGCCCACTACCAGTTCCCCCAGGCCCATGGCACACTATCTCCACAGATTTCATGTGCGCATTACCCTCTTCAATGGGAAATCACGTAATAATGGTAACCGTGGACTCCTTCACCAAGATGGCTCACTTCACGGCCTTAAGAAAGTTACCAACGGCGAAAGAATTGGGTCAAATCTTTACACAAGAAATCTTTCGGCTTCATGGACTACCTCAGGTCATTATATCGGATAGGGGTCCTCAATATATCTCCCAATTCTGGAATCAATTCTGTAAGACATTGGGAATCAAAGTGGCCTTATCATCTGGGTTCCACCCTCAAACCAATGGACAGACGGAACGACTCAATCAAGGTCTCGAACAATATTTACGTAGCTTCTGCAATGCTACGTAGAGTAATTGGGCTACCTAGTTACCGCTTGCAGAATTCTCCTATAACAACTCCATACACAGCGCCTCGAAGGTCTCTCACTTCTATGGCTCCTACGGTGTCCATCCCAAGGCCTTTCCAACTCCCCTGAGAGATAATTCCAATCTTCCTGCCATCTCCTCCTATGTTCGACAGCTACGGGGTATCCAACGTGTTATCCTTTCCAACCTTGTGGCCACTAAGTCCCGCATGAAAAGGATAGCAGATAGGAGACGCTGTGCGGCTCCTCAATATCAGGTCCATGATAAAGTCTGGCTCTCCTCTAGATTCCTACCTCTCCGACTCACTCAGAACAAATTCAAACCCCGCTTTTATGGTCCCTTCCTAATTCTCAAAAAGATTAACCCAGTGTCTGTGCGTCTTCGCCTGCCTCGGACGTGGAAGATTCACCCTGTATTCCATGTCTCTCAACTTAAACCTTACCTTCCTGATCCTTTTCATAGACAATTTTCCTGTCCCCCTCCTCTGTTGGTTGATGATGTGCCTGAGTACGAGGTCCAGGAAATCTGTGACTCTCGGCTTTTCCATGGGTGCCTCCAATATCTTATTCATTGGAAAGCTTACCCTATGAGTGAGTGTTCCTGGGAGGATGCCCCTTCAGTTCATGCCCCTCTTTTGGTCCGTCGCTTTTTTCGACTCTTCCCTCACAAACCTGGGGCCTCGGGGGGGGGACATACTGTCACGCCGCGGCTCCTACGGCGGCCGTGGGCTCGGGTCGCCGCAGCGCGGCATTTCCTTCATGCCGCGGCCTGTGTGCGAGCCTTGGGAGAGGCCGCGGCTGGCGCACAGGCCGCGGGAGAAGCCGCGGGAGAAGCCGCGGCTTGCACGCAAGCCGCGGGAAGATCAAGAGGCCTGGTCAGGGGTCACGGCACTCACTGCGCCCCTTTCTTTAAGTTCTGCCGCAAAGGCAGACGCGACAGGGCTTGAGACCCCGAGTGGGTTTCAGGCCTGAACACGCATAGCGCATTTAGTGCGCTTTACATCATGTCTTCCTGTACTAATGAATGAAACATCTGCTCACCACTTACCAATGTCTCCAGGCAAAAGCCTAACCCTTGCACATGGTGGTGTTCTTATGCCTGCCTTTTCCTTTCCCAGCATGCTTCCCACTTCCTCTCTTCCCAGCATGCATTGTTTTTCTTTGTTTAGACGCATGTACCTGATTCACTATTATACTCTTTTCCCCAATCCAAGATGGTGGTGTTTCTACTTCCTGTTTCCTACTTCCTGTCTAGAGGTATATAAGGGGAATTCAGCTGCTTGTTCATTGCGTTGCAACACTCCTTGGTGGTAGTCACGCTCTGACTGGTTTCTTCCCGTGAATCCAGTATTTCCTGACCTGTCTTCGTTTCCAGTCTTCCTGTACTCCGGATCTTCAGCTCTAACGCCTTGGTGTCTGCCTTCTGTTTCAGGGAGTTCCTGTTGGAGGTTTTTTACCCTACTGGGGTTTTTCCTCTGGGACTCCTTCTGGAGGGCACGGACTGTAGTGGCTTGCTATTGTCAAACAGCACCATGGCTACCGGAAGGGGTCGCCCCTACCTCGGCCAGAGCAGAACCTGCCAGAACCGGGGTCGTTCCCCAACTCTTCTCAACTTCGACGGTAAGCCCATTGAAAACCGTGACATGCCTAAACCAGCGGCACCATGCACAAATTGAAATACACAAGGTAGACGTTGCCCCCAAAAATCTAAAGCAAATCTAATGCAGAGATAATTATGAGTTTGGCAATGTGTAATCCATTATGTGGGTGCAGGGTGCAAAGCATGAAATGTGCCAAGAAATCTGCATATCGGTAACCCAGGCATAGAAAATGACACAGTTGCTTTGTAATAAACACCTAAACATCAAAAAACAGTTTAGCAAGCTCTACTATGCCATGAAGGTTGTGATCCTGCAGCTAGGAGTTGTGAGGAGATGGCGACGACCACCATCACCACATAGGCAGCGAAAGAGGTTGAAGTGTGTGTCCTGGCCGACCATCTACCTCCTTGACCTCAGGGAGTATGGGATCATCAAATTCTATAGACTCAGGAGGAAGTCTATCATTACATTGCTCTACAACATTGAACCAAGTCTCCAGCCACCAACTGCCAAGCCCACTAACATTCCTCCACAAGTCAAACTGATGGCTGTGCTCCACAATCTGGCATCTGGTTCCTTCAAGGCCACAATAGCCAGAGTAACAGGAAAATCAAAGGCATCCTTTTATGCCTTGTTACGCTCTGTCCTGGGTGCCATGATCAGGCTCACACCCCAGAACCTCCTCTTCCCCAAGACCCAACAGCAACAACTGGACACCAAGCAAGGCTTCTACGTCTTTTTGGAATTTTCCCATGTCTTCTGTGCAATGGATTGCACACATGTGCAAATAGTTCCTCCTGCTGAAACATACCACCTGTACAGAAACTGGAAGCACATTAATTCTATCAACGTCCAGGCCATAGTGAACCATCTGGGAACGTTGATCAATGTGCAGGCCAAATAACCTGGAAGTGTGCATTATGCCTACATCTTCCAGCAAAGTATCATCAATGAGCGCTTCCAGAATGAGCAATATGGGAATTACCTACTTGTTGGTAAGTATATCTGAAGTATGCAACATATCAACTACAAATCTGAAATGTGTGACATAATAGCCATCTCTGTGTTTGTCTATAGAGCCAGAGGTATATTTACAAGAGGTGTGCCTCATGTTGGTATTATGTATCTTGGTACATGTGTAATGCAAACCTCTAAGTCAGATAGTTAAAGATATGCAAAGCCACTTTGTGTGGCTTTGAATGACATTCAAAATGTGCAGTAATGCAATGCAGCACAAAATGTTGTGTTGCTTTACTATGTGCAAGAGAGGTGTTCCATGAGTGTTCTGTGGGTGTTTCCATGGGGCTTGCATGGTTTATGAGGCATGTCACATATACCAAAAAAGGAAAATCTGGGATTGTGTCAAATAAGTATGCCTCTGCAGGTGAGGCATAATGAGGATAAATTACTTAAGTCATCCATGTTGCTTATTCTTCCCATTCTGTGAAACATGGTGCAATGGTACTTGTATGTGTGCTAGGCAACACATTGTGTGCCAGCACAGTGTGAAAAAACAGGAAAGTGATGCATGGCTTAAATACTGTGCATTCCTGCACTTTTCCTGTGATGCAGTGCAGTGCAGCAAGGTGAAATGCTATGCTGCACTGTGCCACTTTGCCACATATCTTGCCCTTAGAGTTATATGTCCATAGTGGGAACAACTTACTGCAACATGCAGACAATGATTTTCCATTGTGTCATTCCCTCGCTAATCCTGCAATGTCAGTTGTAACATGACATCTGTGAAAAGTATTGTGTCATCTTATATTGTGTAAATGGACTGAACAACATCATCTGAACTGGTTAACAAATCAAGAAAAAAATTATGTGGTACACAAGCCAGGTCAATATGAGTACAGTCGGCACATGCTGACTAAGTGTGCGATGATTGCTACCTCAGGGATGTACCTAGTCTCGGTATCAGTTAAACTTCTAATAAATTAATGGTGTGTGAACAAATCATGTGTCCATAAGTTAGTGTGTCACACATGGCAGTATACCTGTACGTTGACCAGAATTTCTGGAGCAACACTGGAAGAAGTAGTTGTAAATTCCATTTCTGTCATGCACTGTACGTGTAGGTCCCATACATATGTAAACGTCGATTTTGAGTACCAATGTGATACCATCAGTATAAAACAAACATATGTCTCAGCCATACTGACAGTTTTGGTACACACAGGTATAACCACTGCACTGATGGATGCTCCACGCCCCCCCTCAGCGTTTTGAGACCCTCACGGGCAAGTAGTTATGCTTAACAAACAGTGATTGATTGACTAATTGACTAATGTCTCTGAGACCTCAGTAAATAGGCAAGCCAGCAAGGGCCTCAGAGTCACTTTTGTTGTGGGTTAGAGAGATGCCAGTACAGTTCTTCTTACTACCCGGCAAGGAGGACAGCAGGCAGCAGGCTAGCACAACTGGGTAGGGGTCCAGCAGATTCAGGCAGTGTGACTGTCCTTTCAGCAGCACAGCAGTCCTTCTTTTTGGTAAAGTATACACCGGTCCAGACGTGTACTGAGATGGTGGTGTCTGAGGTCCGGTACGTATACCCAGTTAGCCTTTGAAGTGGGGAAACTTCAAAGAGAGTACTTTGAAGTGCACAGAGTCCCTGCCCTATCTGCCCTGGCTCCACACTCACTACAGGAGGGTATGCAGTGCTTTAAGTGGGGACAAGACACAGCCCATTCAGGTGTTTCAGCTTCTTCCTCCCATCGTGCCCAGAATGGTTCATTAGGATGTGGGTGGGCCAATAGTCACACCTAAGCTCCCTTTGGGTGTGGTTGTCTGAAGGGAATGCACAAATCCAGCTGTCACCCACCCGACATATATTCAGAGACAGGCAGAAGGCACCAAGGGTCATATTTATGAGAGGGACGCACTGGCGGTGTGCCACAATTTTTGGATCAAACTACTACGCAAGCAGTACTCCACATTTAAAAGATTACACAATTGCCCAAAGACATTATTTTTTAAGACTGGGTAGGGCAAAAGCTGCGCCTAAACCAGCGGCACCATGCACAAATTGAAATACACAAGGTAGACGTTGCCCCCAAAAATCTAAAGCAAATCTAATGCAGTGATAATTATGAGTTTGCAATGTGTAATGCATTATGTGGGTGCAGGGTGCAAGGCATGAAATGTGCCAAGAAATCTGCATATCGGTAACCCAGGCATAGAAAATGACACAGTTGCTTTGTAATAAAAACCTAAACATCAAAAAACAGTTTAGAAAGCTCTACTATGCCATGAAGGTTGTGATCCTGCAGCTAGGAGTTGTGAGGAGATGGCGACGACCACCATCACCACATAGGCAGCGAAGGAGGTTGAAGTGTGTGTCCTGGCCGACCATCTACCTCCTTGACCTCAGGGAGTATGGGATCATCAAATTCTATAGACTCAGGAGGAAGTCTATCATTACATTGCTCTACAACATTGAAACAAGTCTCCAGCCACCAACTGCCAAGCCCACTAACATTCCTCCACAAGTCAAACTGATGGCTGTGCTCCGCAATCTGGCATCTGGTTCCTTCAAGGCCACAATAGCCAGAGTAACAGGAAAATCAAAGGCATCCTTTTATGCCTTGTTACGCTCTGTCCTGGGTGCCATAATCAGGCTCACACCCCAGAACCTCCTCTTCCCCAAGACCCAACAGCAACAACTGGACACCAAGCAAGGCTTTTACGTCTTTTTGGAATTTTCCCATGTCTTCTGTGCAATGGATTGCACACATGTGCAAATAGTTCCTCCTGCTGAAACATACCACCTGTACAGAAACTGGAAGCACATGAATTCTATCAATGTCCAGGCCATAGTGAACCATCTGGGAACGTTGATCAATGTGCGGGCCAAATAACCTGGAAGTGTGCATTATGCCTACATCTTCCAGCAAAGTATCATCAATGAGCGCTTCCAGAATGAGCAATATGGGAATTACCTACTTGTTGGTAAGTATATCTGAAGTATGCAACATACCAACTACAAATCTGAAATGTGTGACATAATAGCCATCTCTGTGTTTGTCTATAGAGCCAGAGGTATATTTACAAGAGGTGTGCCTCATGTTTGCATTATGTATCTTGGTACCTGTGTAATGCAAACCTATAAGTCAGATAGTTAAAGATATGCAAAGCCACTTTGTGTGGCTTTGAATGACATTCAAAATGTGCAGTATTGCAATGCAGCACAAAATGTTGTGTTGCATTACTATGTGCAAGAGAGGTGTTCCATGAGTGTTGTGTGGGTGTTTCCATGCAGCTTGCATGGTTTGTGATGCATGTCACATATACCAAAAAAGTAAAATCTGGGATTGTGTCAAATAAATATGCCTCCACAGGTTAGGCATAATAAGGATAAATTACTTAAGTCATCCATGTTACTTTCTCTTCCCATTCTGTGAAACATGGTGCAATGGTACTTGTATGTGTGCTAGGCAACACATTGTGTGCCAGCACAGTGTGAAAAAACAGGAAAGTGATGGATGGATTAAATACTGTGCATTCTTGCACTTCTCCTGTGATGCAGTGCAGTGCAGCAAGGTGAAATGCCATGCTGCACTGTGCCACTTTGCCACATATCTTGCCCTTAGAGTTATATGTCCATAGTGGGAACAACTTACTGCAACATGCAGACAATGATTTTCCATTGTGTCATTCCCTCTCTAATCCTGCAATGTCAGTTGTAACATGACATCTGTGAAAAGTATTGTGTCATCTTGCACTGTGTGAATGGACTGAACAACATCATCTGAACTGGTTAACAAATCAAGAATAAAATTATGTGGTACACAAGCCAGGTCAATATGAGTACAGTGGGCACATGCTGACTAAGTGTGAGATGATTGCTACCTCAGTGATGTACCTAGTCTCGGTATCAGTTAAACTTCCAATAAATTAGTGGTGTGTGAACAAATCATGTGTCCATAAGTTAGTGTGTCACATATGGCAGTATACTTGTACGTTGACCAGAATTTCTGGAGCAACACTGGAAGAAGTAGTTGTAAATTCAATTTCTGTCATGCTCTGTAAGTGAAGGTCCCATACATATGTAAATGTCAATTTTGTGTACCAATATGATGCCATCAGTACAAAACACACATATGTCTCAGCCATACTGAACGTTTTGGTACACATATACATATAGGTATCAAGCCACATTGTCATATGTAACCAATGTGATAGATCACCAGTATTGTTTTGTAAGAATGCCAAACTCCCTGCATATTAATCCATCATAGTTATATTCAGAAACGCAAACCAATGCTGTCAAACATATCATACACCAGTAAATAACACAGAATGAAATACAAACAGGGCAAGGTATTACAATGTACTCATGATCCCCATCTCCACATTCTCCTGCCACATCAATGATGACAGAATCAAGACATAGAAGTACAAGTTAAAATCATACACATACATTTGAAAACCTAAAGAATTGTGTCCATCTATGTAGTAGAAAGATACATTTATCTACATCAGTGTGCCCTACATAACATGTCCCACCTATGTGTCAATCTATGTTCAGCATGACAACTTGTCTGACAATGAGCATTAGCTGAAGGTTGACAACAAAATGTATTACTATCCATGTCACATGTTGGAAATGCATAAAAATGTAGGCAGCAAATTTCCATGCTAAAGTAAGTGAACAAATCAAAGGCAGAGTCAAGGTCATGTAAGCAAGCAAGCAACATTCAGTTCTTTAAAAAAGACGTATGTATCTGTGAGTGTCAAACAGGGTGGCACTGTCCAGATCTACCTGGAGCTGAATATATAACAGAAATTCACTATTTTGTCACTTTGATCATGTAGTGAAAACATTTAACATAGAGTGGTCAAGAACATTTCAAAATACCTATCACAGTAATCTAGTGCCTGAACATGCAAGTCAACATGTATAAGTGTCCAAAGAATCTGGACATGGTCAGCATTTGCAATGACACGGAAAACTGGAAGAGATGTCAACTGAACATAAAACACATAAATTTCAATACTGTAAGAAACATCCATGAGTTAGTCAGTATACATAACACACATGTATGTCTCTTTAACTACGTTAAAGAGACATACAGACAGGCATGTCTCTTTAACAATGTGCACAATCATGAACATTTGTATTTTTTTCTACTTTCAGCTGACAAAGGATTTAGCTTGCACACATGGGTCATGATCCCTTTGGTACATCCCCAGATGGAGCCAGAAAAACAATTCAACTAGGCACTGATCAGGACAAGAAATGTTGTCAAATGGACATTTGTAGTTCTGAAGTCCAGGTTCGATGCCTGAAAATGTCTGGCGGAAGATGTTATACTCCCCCCCATGGTATGCAAGATTATACCTGTGCGTGCGGTCCGCCACAATATTTGTGTAAAATCTAATGTCCTGTGGGACTCAAAGGCTAAAGAGATTGGCCAAATGGAAAAGGAGGATGATAAGTGAAGATACATCCACCACACAATGGCTGCTCAGTGGTGAGGCAACTACATTTTGACCAATTTTATTACAGAAAAAAAGACATGATGAATAAATTGTCTGCAATTGTCTGAAATGTTCAACATGAGAATACATGTTTGAACTAATTCATTGTGTTGTCTTTATGTCACAGTCATTGTAAACATCAAGTCACTCACATCTTCTCAACTAGAAGTTTGCATAAACATGTATCAACCATGTTGCCAGAACTGTTGAGCAGCATGGGGCCATGGCTCTTAATATTTAATCAGCCAACACAGCAATGCAATGTGATGCAGTGTACTGCATGTAAGGGGCAAGCTAGGCTTGCCACATATCTACATCTAAATAGCACAGTCCTGTCCTCATACACTTAAGCAGTGCTGCACATCTAGCAGTCTTGCAGTGTTCTGCAGCAGCAAAGTGTGTTTCATATGGTACTCATTGAGTATTGGAACACAAGTAACCCTCTATGTCCATACCTGAGGCACACCACTCATTGCAGTGTGTCTCACCAATCTGGCAGCATGCAGAATGTCAGCACTTTGCAGGAGCAAATATTGTTGCACATATTATCACAGATCATGCGTGACAGTTGTTATGGACAAAAGTCAAGTATTGTCTACATGAAAAAATGTCATTTGTAAAGAAGGCATACATGCAAGAGGGGATCCCCAAATCACTACACGTGAGTCAGTTCCTGGCCAGATTGTCATATATGCCACATCAGGCCACAGTTGACCAAATACATATTTTACATGTATTGCACAGAAATGGGATGATGCTCAAAGTCCTGTAATACAATAGTATGAACAGATGACCTTGCAATCTGAGGCATTACCCAAAGAAGTAAGACAATGGACATGTTTTTGCAAGCATCAAACACCCGAACAATATAGAGATGGCAAACTTGTGAAGTGTATATATCAAAGGTCACATACAAATGTATGTGTACATACACTAACATATTGAACATGGTGCAATGGAGAATTTTAGATATGAACCTACCTCTGCATTTGCAAGAGAACTTTACCCCTGACCTGATTGTATAAGTGCATAGTTGAGGGGATCACAAATCTTGTGTCATCTCAAAGTAGCCATTACATAGGCCTGTGTTATAGATTGCAGTCGTCTTGGACCCAGAGGGCCACACAAAGGCCTGTCCCCAGAGTAGATGTACTGCTATACCTTTGACAGGAGTAAGACAAAGTCAAAGTGGGTTTAGCATAATGATATTTATTTAACAGTAGAAGTGTATATGACCATGTGACCCTGGTTCATTGCCCTGAGGCCTACTGGTTTAGTCACCTATTAAAAGGTCTGTTGCTGTGTGTTGCACCTCACCTCTGCCCAACATCATGTTGATCAAAATATGTGTGCATGATAAAACCATGTTCAGAATGCATGTGTCTGTGTTCAAATGTGGCTAGGTTTTCACATGGTGAGTGTGTGTGTGCTAGAAGTGTGTGTTTGCCTTCACACAATCTAGCACAGGCCAAAGGGAGTGTAGGACCAAACAGTGTGCAGTGCCTGAGTGAGTGTACTGCACATCATGATGTTTGTGGTAGTCCAATACACGAGGATCACAGTATTGATCCCCTATTGTCCTGTAACTGTAAATAGAGGGAGCATATAATCAGCATGGAAACACAGTGCAGCACAGAAAGTCTCCCTACTACATGGCCGTGTGTGAAAGCTAAAGGGAAATAATGTGCTGTATCTAATAGCATGCACTTCATTTCTGTCTTTTTCCCTGTGTTAGTGCTGTTCTGGCTGGCTAGGGCCAACACAAGCACATTTGCACCATGGAGAAAGGGTGCTTTTATTGCATGTAGGAACATATTTGTGCATGAAGGTGCGCCTTCCTAATAAGCAAAATATTCTCTGAGCCAAATTCCACCATCTTTGTATGCAGCAGAGCACAGCACACATTGTAAGATGAAGCAACAAGGAAATTCAAAGGTACAACTCTTTGTAATGCATCCTGGGAAG
The DNA here is from genome assembly GCF_031143425.1 of Pleurodeles waltl. Lineage (NCBI taxonomy): Eukaryota > Metazoa > Chordata > Amphibia > Caudata > Salamandridae > Pleurodeles > Pleurodeles waltl. The sequence continues at coordinate 816,729,085 of NC_090446.1, read as the reverse complement.
GTTGTACTTCCTGTTGCATTCCCAGGTTTACCTGGCTTGGTAATTCTAAAACCATGGGATGTGAATGGGTATCCCCATGCAACGGTCATGGAATGTCTCTCTGGTGCAGGGTAAGGTGATGCAGTGATTGGCAATGCATTCTGTTACTCAATATAAATGACACTTCTCAGGGCTACACAAAGTGGCCTTGGGTGTCCCAATAAATATCAGAAAAGATTTGCATTGCCCTTTTACTGTGGTGTGTTGTACAAATGTCACACATATTATGTCATACCTATAGCCCTGAGTGCAGTATTTACCACCACATTACATGGATGGCCTTGCCTAGCTTTGTGTGCTAAGTCATTCCTGCCTAACAAATACATTATATTATATAAGAAAGTCTAGTAAATCTGCAAGCTGGGCTGCACATAGACTGTTGTTTCGGTGAGCCAGCCTGCCTTTGCACTTCCCTAAGTGTGTGTTGCATCCATGACACATCACATGGAAGGGTTCCCGAAACATTGCATGAATAAAGAGATTGGGCAGAATGGGGAGTACAATAAAGTGTGTCATAGGCCCCAGGAGCAATCTTCACATGCACATATGACTGTAAGAGACATCCAGGTGTGTACCCTAGTAGCAGCTGTGACAGCTGAAATGTGATCATGCAGCTCATGATCCCTTTCTTGCTGTGCTGTCATGCTGCCATGCTTCCTGCTGTTTCCCTGGCTGGGTAAAGAGGATTGCACATGCGTTCCTTAACCTCAGACTGACTTCATGGCCCATTTGCTGCCCCACCTGTCATAAACTAACAGTGGCATGAAAGACTTAAAACCACACAGTTTTACCACCTGGACACTACCCTCTAACACAGACCTGCCAAGTGGTGCCACCCTAGTCCATAGCTCTGCCAAGTAACATGCGTCATGGGGTATGCCAACCGATTTTGGACAAATCCCTGTATCTCTGCATGTATCTAAGTCCAACAAAGTATACTATAAACATAAAAGGATGTTGTTTTTATAATTAGTCTCATTATATGACAGTAATTACTTTGTTCACCTCACAATAAAGTTTCACTCAAAATGTCGTACCTAAGAAGAGTCACACATAATCATACTATGACCACTCAAATGTCACACGTAAGCAAACTGAAAATGTCAGAGTTGTAAGTCCAGGACTACTGACAGTGTGCCCAAGGTGTGTATCCTGCATTTCACAGTCCTCTACAGAAGATCCCACACATTAGGCCAGTTGCATTGGTCAGAACCTGTGCATCGCCCCTTTTGCATGGTGCACCAGTTGTGTCGGTCTGATGCCCCTCTTAAAGGCCAGTGCATGAACTGCAGAAGTGCAAATGTGTCTTGCATTCATCACACTATGGCCATTTGAGTAGCAACATGTCATAAGAAACATTAAAAATGTAGGAAATTAGTTGGAAACACCCAGGAAATTACACAATGGGTATTGCAGGCTTCATAGTATGAATTTTGAAAGTTACTTTCATTTTCTCGTACTCTCTAGTATTCTGTGCTAGGTGTGGGAGGTGTTTTTAGAGCTTTAGAATGGCAAATGTTATGCTGCAAATATTGTCATTGTTGGTGTCTGGTCTGTCCATGTATTCTGCAATTTGTGTGCCTTTTGTATCTTTTTGATGTTAATTGCATCCGATTTGCCATTCTTTTGTCGGGTGTTTGTCAATGTAGGGCTTTGATATTTTAGGCATAGTGTTTAGCTTAAGGCATGTTTGTTTGTGTTATAGGTAATATATATTCATTGGCCATGTCAGTAAAGGTTAGGGCCAAGAATTGGTCCGAGGATGACTTGGAGGGCATGATATGCCTCTTGAACCATACCTTCCAAACATGCTGGCATCAGAGGTAGTAGAGTCAGTCAGAGATACCCTGCCAAAGAATAGAAGGAGAGCTGGAAAAGGTGTGTTGGCAATATCGACTGTGTTTGCGACAGATCACACCATCAAGCAGCTGAAACATCACTGGGCTGATGTGATGTCATGAGAGGTTTATCTGGTGGACCACATTGGACTGAAGATAGGTGGACCCATATGTATGTATGTACCATCTGTATGTAGTTATGTTACTATCACATTCAAAACAGTGTAAACATGTAAGGGGCACATCATTTACTGTAGTGGTTACAAAAATCCAGTGTAATGCTACGTAATTGTCCCGGGGGCTGTTCACTGGGTTGTGTGAGTTTTTTTAGATTTAACATGCATGTCTTTGGAAATATTAACTGATTTCACATATGTGCTTGTGCAGGGAATGAACCAAACATTTAGTCTCCCACCACAGGTGATGTGGAAGAAGAATGTAATGCTCAATCTGTCTTTTCTGAATGCAGCACTTCAGTTTTCTGCCTAGGGCCAACAGTTTCCCCCTGTGTCATGGTGCAAGGGTGCCTGAGATGATGCTGCGCACCAGTACATCTAACATCACATGCCTTGCATTCTTCAGGCATGTGAGGTTAGATATCTCTGAGCCTCATCATGCAGCCACCTCTGCCATGCAAAGTAACTGACTGCATCCCCTATTCAGACAATATATACATATGTGTTTCCAGAGTGTTGAATCTCCCAAATCACTGGCATGTCATAGTACTGTTAATGGAATTAAGAGTGTGCGTTCTTGTACTATTTATAAAGCAATATTCAAATTATTGTGTTGTAGGTGGTCCTTCCCCATACACCAGTGGGGAAGTTGACTCCTTCTGGGAATAAGAGATGCAACATCTGAGACGCAACCACTGAGATGCAGCAAACCGCAACAAGCTACACACTGCACACATCGAGGAGGGGGAGAAGACCTGCACGGAACTAGTAGCCGGCACGGAGATCAAAGAGATTGCCGGTCCCTTTTTTCTATCTACCCTTTTGTACTCCCGCCGCAGTTGCCACCCGCTGTTCATGGATGCAGCTTAAGTGCTGCAGTACAGGAAGCCAAGCATGAAACCGGCTGCCTTTGTGTCACATTTTTACTTCCCCTCCGGTGGGTGAAGAACAGTGGTACCGTATGCTGATTGCCCAGCAATGCGATCTGCTACAGACAGCTTCTGCCATTCATTGTATGGACACTGTTGCATCAGCAAGCAGTAGGGTTTGAACCTGGGGCCATGTGGCTCCACTCCGTCTGTTCACCCCAGATACTCGTTTGGCCTCCCTTCCACTCTCAAAGTAGGCCTTTTTGAAGCTGCCAGTAAGCGGCCTTAATTATATGGATTGGGAAGAAGAAGCTATTTGATTTCAGAAGCAGTGGCAGTGTCAACACCTCAGTAAGTGAGATCCACTTTGCAGTAAGTGGGAATGCATTCCCATACAGTGGTTTTCCTGTTTCCTGCCTGCCTGGTTGTTTGTGGCATACGGACCTATTGTTGCCTCTGATAGCAGGTCTCTCCTCAAATAGCATGGCGACAGAGGGAGTGGAATAGGGACACAGTGGCGTTAGGGCTGCTACACTAGGTTACGACCCTCAGCTGCAGTAATTGGCCCAACTAGGTTCAGGTGTGGCTTGTAGTCTAGGAAGTGCTTCTACCCTTGCTCTCCACCTATCCTCAATGATTACAACACTGCAATTTTGAATCCTGAATTTGTGAACTTTGAACTCTGATTCCTGCACCCGCTCCTCCTATTCTGCTTCCTTGGTGAGTGGTTATGCTAGGATCTGGAGGCACCAGCCCGTCCATCCTACTGGTTGGTGCCTTGAGGGCAGAGGATTGCAGGAGAACCACAGTTATAGCCTGCATGGAAAGAAGGATAGCCCTTTGCCTCCTTAAAAGTACCATGCTGCCGCAGCCTCGACGTGACACTTACAAATAGATGTATCAAACTGACGGTCCGAGGTGCTCATTGAGATTCTAGAATACATTACTGATGAATTATGCAGAAGGAAAGGGCAGTATATGAAGAGATAACATAAATGCTCCTGAGCCAGTGGTTGACAAAGTGGGTGCTGAATCTGCCCAAGTTCTAAGGCAGCAGGCAGATCTGTCCCAAAATTACTACTGTAAGGTCACAACAGAAAGTGTATCAGTGGCGTCCAATGCTGATGAGCTGAGTCCTGCAACCCCAGCATGCGGCCAACCTGGAAAACAGACTGCTCCAGAATTGACCCATGGTAAAACAGGCTGAAACATCGTAGTGAAGATAGAGTGGACTGTCGAACTCTAAGGGGGGCGGTCCATGAGTTCAACAGTGACTATGGGGATGGCAGCATTGTCCAAGGGCCTCCAACCCAGCCTGAGGAACTAATACAATCCCTTTCTCATATAAGTTCTCCAGGTATAATAGATGCCTCACAGTGCCTATTAGAGTCCACAATGATGCCCGTAGAGAAGGCCAGCAGAACTCCTGTGGCCAACCCCCCTCTTTAGCTGAACAGTTACCCTCCAGATAGCACTGCAGAAGTCCCTGCCCAATGGGATGTTAAATGCCCAGGTAACGATCAGCTGATCTCCAGTTCTCTAATGTTTTTGGATTATACCTTGACTGACGTACCAGCATGTGGGTGGGCAAATAAAGAGAGGCCCAAAGAGGGGTCCAGGAACTTAGATGACCTGATCATCATATTGGAAGACACTGTGGAGGCCCAGGCTGCCTCAGACAACCCACCGGCAGAAAGTAGAAGTGCTCTATGGGAGGGCCTCACTTTGGGGATTCAATCTTCTCACCCAATTTGTTAGTCCCACAAGACTTTGCTGTTTCAGAAGCTATGAGCGGTCTTAAAAGAATTCTGTTTTCGATCCTTTCGCTCGTGGAGAACTCACTAAATGGGTCTGATCACATAACATTACTGCTGACCCAGATACTTCATGTCTTAGCACACTCTGCCAAAAAATGGGATGTAGCCTCTCAGACAGACACCCAATGGATCTGAGAAAATCAATAGCCCATGATATACTGCACCTTAATAATTACCTAATCATGATGGACATAAACTCAGTTTGCAAAGCTAAATCTGGACCATCTGCTCCCCATGCAAATGCATCAAAACCGTTTGAAACTGCCAACTCCCCAAGCAACACCAATGAAACCAAGTGCCTAGGAACAGGAACTACCCCTAGCATGGAGAAATGTGAACCCATGGTTAGAGCTCATGCCCAGGGACTCTCTGATACTCAACGGTGCAATCTTGGAATCTCTGTTCTGCCGCCCACCAGTGATAAAAGTATACATTCAGCCACTAGGGCTGCAGAGAATAAGGGCAAACAAAAGAAAAAGGGAAAACCTGGTCTCTCCCTTCCTACATACTCCCTAAAGTGGCTATTTTCAAACCCAAAGGGTGCCAACAAGAATGTTGTGGCTCAAAGAGATGGCGCAGTAATGACTGACTCTACAGAAAATTAAGTTGTTTATGTTCTAATCCCTTTCAACTCAAATAAGGTGGGGAATGATACCAGTACCACTAATTAGCCTGGCAGATCCCATAAATAAGAACCAGGAAAAAAATACCCTACGCAAATCAAAAAGAAATAGAAAGCCAAGAGGAGAACTCATCTCACAAAAAGAGTTGCAGTGGTGACCCATCCAGTCAGGGCAGAAAAGTCTGGGGTATTGACAGTGCCCGAATTTAGCCCTGCTGCTGGGCAAACTGCATGTTTGAGTGCCAACATTATAGGAGTGGTTGGAACAACTGTCGGTCTCAATCCTCTGGTTCCGGTCTTCGTCAGGGTAGAAAGCACTGTGGGGGGGTCAAATTACAAAGAAGGGCTGCCAGTGGGGCAGCAACTTCACCTCAGCTGATCGGGACGCTGCAGACTGCTGTTTGGAATTCATTGACTTTTTCCCCGGACATTGTCTCTGCAAAGCCCTTAAATAGATATAGGCTCTTAACCCTTTTCTAGGCCAAGGGCGGGCCCGTCCACGACCGCCGTAGCCCGAAGGAGGCCAGGCAGGGCCACCCCCTAACTGCACTACCCGTGTCAATGGAACTTTGAAGGAATGTATGCAAACTCGATGTGAGAGTGTCTCATATTCTGTAAACACAAGGTCATAACTACGTATTAGTGATGGCTTTTTATTGAAAATTGTTTAATCAGTTGACACCACAAAGGTCGAAATCACCCTTCCCAGCATTACCAGACTGGTGCTCAGCCATGTTGACGATTTCCATATTATGCGGGTCGATGTTTTGCCCTGATCAGGTCTTGATTATGCGAGTGTTGCTACACTACATCCTCACTTAGTGCAAACAGCATCCACTGACCAGGATCCTCTCTCAATTCATACTTTTTTGGGGGGTGGTGATGAAGAGTGACCCTGAGATTAGAAATGAGGCTGTACATAGGACATTGCGCATTACTTTGCAAAGAAACTTAACAACAATAGAGTTCCTAAACCCTGAGAGCAGAGAAATAAAGTTTGTTTGCTGAGACTGGTCATGCTTAGCAGCAACTCTGGCCCCCTCTTCCGAAGAGTATTGCAGAGGGGGTTCTGACTGAGTAGGGTCAACTTCGCCCTTTGTGACAACCGATTCAATCCTAGTAGTCTCTCCCAGAGCATGCATGATGGTTTGGGAGGCAATGATTATCCTCATGTGATTTCCTGAGACATCTCAGGCTTGGCTGGTAAAACTATAAATTATGACTGGTTAAAGTTTATGAGGAAATTTTTGATTTGTTGCTTCCAGAAAACTTGGGCCTTGGAGGGTGTCAGTGTTAATGGGTTTCTTGAAAACTTTACCCAGACTACAAGGAGCAAGAAGAGAAGGCCCACGGGGGGCTTTCCATATGAGTATCCTGTAAATTGAAATGTAGAATAGAACAACTGTGGGTAACAATACTAACATCTAATGTCCAGCATGTGAGGATTTGGCTATTCGGTTCTGTAGATGGAGTGGTTGACATACTGAATGTTTTCACTCCCCCAGGATGGTCCCTAATTATGGAAATATGGGAACATTTTGTGTCCTATATTGAGAACATCAAGGAGGAGGTGGCTAACTGGAAGCTACTAAGGTAGGGGAAAGCAGGGATGTATCTACTTCTGGTTTGTGGAGATTTTAATACACAGCCATTAAAGGTGATCATTAATAATGAGGTTTTACTGGAAGATCACTGGCAAGGTATCCCTAAAACAGCCCTGGTTAATTTTAAATTTAACAAGAAGGGGGAAGCATTCTCTGATCTTTTGATGTCATCATCTGCACTTTATTAATGGCCATAACCCCCTCAAATTGCTGCGCCATGGTGACTTTTGAAAATGGTAGAAGTCCGACACTAATCGATTATATCCTAATCAATGTAGAAGGGTGGAAATTTGTTTACATTTTGAATGTTGTGAGAAGGGTGTTTAAAATATTGTTTATGCTAGCAATGTGGACAAGTCCAGAGGGGTTACTTTTGGTCCATTGATTACGATTACTTCATGGAATAGTAGATGGAGAATACACTTGAGCACTGAAAATTACCAGCATGATCACTCTCTCACTCCTTGATGACACTTTGGACAGATTTGGTCCTGTAATTTTGAACCACTGTTGCACTGGCAATGAGGAAGTGATGGTAGCTTACAAAGTGATGGTGAGGCACTGACAGCCCTGTGGTCTAAACATCCAGTTTTAATACCATGGTCTACAAGGGAGGGAGCAGAAGTTCCAAGCAGTTGGTTTGATGATAAATGCTATAAAATGAAGAAAGATGTTTCTGTCATCATGGATCAGTGCCACTCCGGTAAGAAGTGTGAATTGTGTCTCGGAAGTTCCGGGGAAAGTACAAGCTCCTGTTGAAAACTAAGAAATAGTTGCACCAGCTTGCACTTTCAGGAGTATTGAGGGAGCCTCCCATAGGAAAGACATCAGAAGGTTCTGGGAGTTGGTTACACGGGTTGAGAAGGAATTGTTTAACAGTGTAGAAACCCACATCGACCCAGTGGTATGGAGCAGGCTCTATAGTTCTCTATATTTTATTAACCTTGCAGTCCCACCAGGCCTGCAGAAGAGGGCTCGGCACTGACCCCCTTACAACAACAGTCATTCTGGGACCCAAGGTTGAAAAAGCATTGAAAGAAATGAATAGACGCAAGCCACCAGGCCCTGATTTAGAGCCTATTGATATAAATTGAGAGGAACCCCATTGGTGCGCTAGTATCCTCACTAAGGTGTTCAGTGCTGCATTAACTGGCAATGCTGTGACCTCAACCTCATGCTCCACCACTTGTGCCTATCTTCAAGAAGGGAGATCGGGATTGTCCATCCAATCACCACCCAATCTCCCTTCTTGATGGGGCGGGTAAAGTGCTAGGGAAGGTTTTGTTAAGTCACCTACAGGGATGGGTGGATGCTCATAATATCCTGACTGAAGTACTGGCTAGTTTGTGGTCATGAATAGGGACCACAGATCATGCTCTTATCCTTTATTTATCCGCCTATAAATTTGCAATAGCCAGGAAGTCATCCCTGTAACCTCACTTTTGTAGACCTTAAAGTAGCCTTTGATTTAGTGGATTGAGAGAAGTTATCGAGGTCCTTGAAGGACTTAGGGGTAGACCCATCATTAGTATAAGCTATATAGGCCCTCCACACTAAAAATATGTCCAGAGTCAGGGGGAATGTACCAACCCTTTCACGGTTGAAAAAGGCATGCGGCAAGGGTGTGTGTTGGCTCCCCTCTTCTTCAGTCTGATCCTGAGTGATGGAGAATAATATTTTATGAGGACCCTCTAGATATCCCCATTGCAGCTGGAAAAAGTATACAATTGCTCCAGCATGTGGATGTTGCAGTATTAATGGTGCAAACTGAGAACGCCACCCATAGGCTTTTGCAACTGTTGGGGGAATACTGTACGAGGAAGTCCTTGACTATCAATGGTAGCAAAATAAGGTGCAAGGTACTCAGGCCGTCCTCCGCCTTTAAATTGGCCCGTGCAATTGGGGAAGCCAATCTCGAAATTGTTAAGCAGTTTGATTACCTACGTATCTGTTACTCTAGAAACTTGCAATGGAGTTACCAGGTGCAGAAGGCGGCTCAAGGCCTACGATAAATGGCTGGTGCAGTACTGACCTTTTGGTGCAAAACCGGTACCAGAAGCATCAGCATCTTTCCATAAGTATATAAGCAGAGGGCAGTAGCAGCTGCTCTCTATGGGGCAGAACTCTGGGGGTTTGTGAATGTGTGATTAATCCACATGGCTGTGAACAACTTTCTTAGAGCTCTGTTGAGTTTAGGACCAGTCAAATTAGGTGCAGTGTAAATATAAGCAGGGAACTTCTAAGAAATTTTTTATAAGCCATGGTGAGGGAAAAACGTGTACTACCAAATTAAGGCCCTCATTATGACATTTGCGGTAAGTGTCGCTTACCGTCATGCTGACTACCGCCAACATACTGCCGGCACGGCGGTTTACCGCTTCCCATATTATGACACACATAGCAATCCATCACTATACAGCCACACTCACTAGTCCACCAGCCCAAAGGTCAGTGATGAACTGGTGGTATCCAAACCCACACCGTCATGCCAACAGAACTTCGCTCACAGTATTATGACCTTCAAATCACCACAGCGGACATTCAACCGCAGTAAACCATTGGCGGTACATACCGCCGCGCTCAAAATACACACAACCTAACAAAACAACACTACCTTGGACAATTCAAACTACACACACCTGACACACATACACACTCCACACCCATGCCAATATAAAACACACATCCACATTATCCACAACCCTTTTCGACTACAAAGAATTGCCACCAGAGAGCGAGAGACACCAGGAGCGCCCACAGAACCAGAGCCACAGAACACCATCACCCATATTCCATCCAAGCACCTTGCAGCACACACCCCAACACATCATCCCACACATCCTCACACACACCACACACACTACACTCATGGCACCACAAAGACACCCCAGATTCTCTGAGAAGGAGCTAAGGGTCATGGTGGAGGAAATCATCCGGGTAGAGCCACAGCTATTTGGGTCAGCAGACATCCATCGCTAGGAAGATGGAGCTATGGCAGAGGATTGTGGACAGGGTCAAGGCCGTGGGACAGCATCCCAGAACAAGCAATGACATCAGGAAGAGGTGGAACGACCTACGGGGGAAGCAGCAAGACACCAGATCTCAGTACAGAGGACTGGCGGTGGACCCCCACTTCCTCCCCCACAACTTACAACATAGGTGGAGCAAGTCTAGGAAATCATGCATCCTGAGGGCCTGGCAGGAGTAGCAGGAGGACTGGACTCTGGTAAGTCAACTCTTTACTACTTCCACCCGCCCATCTGAATGTCATCACATACCCCAACCCCTACCCTCACCCCATCACTCCACCACCTCACATACACCCCACCATCACAACCCACCTATCCCAATACCAAGCACTGCATGCACCACCAATGCATGGACATAACTCACAGCACTGCGTGGACACCCATCACTAAAGCATGCACATTAGAGAGAATAACCTAGCCCACAAAATCACTACTCAGACAAGGCACACAAGGCAAAGCTGACAGGGCAATCACAACCATAGAGGGCAACACTCCCATGCACAAGATGTCACAAGCAGAAATAACAACACTGCATTTATATCCCCATATGTCCCCCACACAACATCACCGGAGAGGAGGTGCCAGCAACATCCAGTTCCCCAACAGAAGATGTCCACAGTGATGACAGCAGCTCTGGATGCCTGGATCAGGATGACCAACCTGGCCCATCATGGTTCTCCGGACAGTTGGTTACCCAGGCACAGTCCCATACCACCACAGAGCCTCCCCCCTCAGGAAACACCACCACAGTACCCACCCAGCGGGCCCATACCTCTGTCCCCAGGACACGTCAATCAGCAGTGTGTCCACCACTACAGGGACCCCAGGCAACACCACAAACACAGGACGATCAGGGACCTGGGGTCAGTGGACACACCGTTCAGGGGACAGAGGCACAGGACAACAGGGAAGCTGGACAGACTGCTGTGCGACAGGAGGAGGACAGGCCCTGCGAACCGACTCTCCAGAAGGCACTCACCAACATCCTGGAAGCATACCACCATTCCCAGAAGACGATTGGCCAGATACTGGACAAGTTGCAGGAGTCCCAGCGGGTGCAGGAGGGACAGTACCTGGGGATCAGGGAGGACCTGAAAGACATCCACACAACCCGGGTCACCATTGCAGGGGTGCTGGCAGACATGGGCAACACAATGAGGGAGGCAGTGGCACACCACTGGGCCCCTGACTCTAGCCACACCGATGAACAGCCCTCCACCTCCGCTGCCGCTAGTGGACAGGAGGCCCCGCCACATGAACAACAGGACACCAGCACCCCTCCCCCTGCAGAAGGAAAACCACCCTGCAAACGTTCCCTGTGACCCAGACAGAAGCCAGAGACTATTGCCAGGACCCCCACCAGGAAATAAGACTCTCCTGATTGTCACCCTTGTGTCCTACTCTGTCACCCTGTCCACCTTGAACTGCCATTTCTCCCCTTCCTATGCCCTCTTGGACAATGCACCTGTTATACAAATAGAATGGACTCTATCCTGGACTTTCCTCCACCATCAACCCAGGCCATTCCACTACCCCCTCCACTGCTTAACATTTAAATAAACACCATTTAAAAAATACAAGTATGGAGTCTATCAAATTATTGAACTATGTATTCATTTAACATACTACAATACAATTGTACAGGAATAAATACATACGAATGACCTGTAGTAGGCTGCAGTCAACACACCAGGTGCCAGAGTGGGGCACAGATATGTGAAAATAGAGATTCCAAAGGGTAAAGTAAGTGGCCATAGAATTGATAGAATGTGCCTGCCAGGTACAATGTGAAACACAAAACTGTCAGTGTAAAGTGAAGTTTCGGTGTCTTACCTGTGTGTCACTGGAAGTACGGTCATATAATTGCTGTTCTATTGTCCTCATACCCATCCTCTGCCTCCTCGCCTTCACTGTCCACAGGGTCCACTGCTGCTACACGGCCATCTCCAGCCTCATTCTCCTGCAGAAAAGGCACCTGGCGTCTCGAGGCAAAGTTATGCAACATGCAGCATGCTACGATTTTCTGACAGACCTTCTTGGGTGAGTAGTACAGGAATCCACCAATTTGATGGAGGCAACGAAACCTGGCCTCAAGGAGGCCGAATGTCCTTTCTATAATTCGTCTTGTTGGCCCATGTGCCTCACTGTAGCTTTCCTCTGCCTTTGTCCTGGTATTCCTCACAGGGGTCAGTAGCTGTGAGAGGTTGGGGTAACTAGAGTCACCTGTAAATATCGAGGGACACCTGTTAGACACACACTAACCCTTAGGGCCCACACCATACCCATATACCAACATCCACTGGGTGGGAACAGGGCTCACCTATTAGCCACACCCAGTGCCTCTGGATTTGAGCCATCACATATGGGATGCTGCTATTCCTCAGGATAAAGGCATCATGCACAGACCCAGGATACTTTGCATTGATGTGAGAGATGTACTGGTCCGCCAGGCACACTATCTGCACATTCATGGAGTGAAAGCTCTTTCGATTTCTGAACACCTGTTCATTTCTCCGGGGGGGAACAAATGCAATATGTGATGCTTGTGCTGCTGCTGGGAGGGACTCCAAGTCCCAGGAACCACCGAGGAGGCCAGGGGGCGGAGCTGGACATTGCCCTGAGCACTTCAAAAGTGCTGCCATTCTCCAGCATCGCGGGACACTTGTGCTGCCGCTGGGAGGGACTCCAAGTCCCAGGAACCACCGAGGGGGCCAGGGAGCGGAGCTGGACATTGCCCTGAGCGCTTCAAAAGCGCTCCTGGTGTCCCGCATCGTGGGACACTTGTGCTGCCGCTGAGAGGGACTCCAAGTCCCAGGAACCACTGAGGAGGCCAGGGGGCGGAGCTGGACATTGCCCTGAGCGCGGGTCGCAAGCAGACGAAGCCTGGGCCAAGGGCGGGCCCGTCCACGCCCGCCGTAGCTCGAAGGAGGCCAGGCAGGGCCACCCCCTAACTGCACTACCCGTGTCAATGGGACTTTGAAGGAATGTATGCAAACTCGATGTGAGAGTGTCTCATATTCTGTAAACACAAGGTCATAACTACGTATTAGTGATGGCTTTTTATTGAAAATTGTTTAATTAGAGTTGGAGCAATTAGTCAGAACATTGGGTGAGGGACCAGTATAACCACTTTATAGGGGACGTGTGAGATTAGTGAATTATATTGTATAAACCTACTGACTAGTACAAAAGTAAAGGTATATAGATCTATAAAGCCCACTTTTCTCCTTTTACAAGTATACTTCTGTAAATATGAGTAAAAGAAAGCATTTAATGATGAATCCTACCTCCAATACAGAGGATAGAACCTCTATATTAAAATATATTTCAGGCGCAATGGGGATGATTGGTCAGGAAATTTCTAGTGTTGAAGAGCAACTGTTGACATCTGGTGATTGTATTCCACCCCCGCGAAGGAAGTTGGAAAAATGGGCTGAGCTCTGTGACCCTGAAAGGGGCATTAGTATAGAGATGGGCTGAAATCAGGAAAGGAAGAATGTTAAAAACAGCTGTGTCCAAAATATCTCGGACATAATATCAGTTCAAGACGTGTCCCCGCCTTCACCTAAGCGCTCAAGGAAACCTGTGACAGGCAGGGTGGATGATTCCTCTGTTATCAATTTAAAGAAGGATGGCCCAGCAAACACTTTCAAAGGCATCTGCCCAAAAAAGTAACCCTGAGGAAAACCCCAAATAAATCAGTTGAAGTAACCTCAAATTCCCTTCTTAATATGTATGAAGTAATAAACAATTTGAAATCATTGGTCCAGACTTCACTGGACTCTTTTTCAGATCGATTAAGAGCAGTAGAGAGTAATTTGGAAGAGGGTTTAGTCCTGATGAAATCCAAACAGCCTGGGGAACTACAATCCCCTAGAAAAGTTCCTATCGTATCACACCTAATTAAAAACATTGTGAGTAACCCACAATCTCAAACTCACATTAAGAAAGCTCCTATTGTTTCACATATATCTTCAAGCTCTACGTGTAATATACAACCCCCACTACAAAGCAGCAATCACTAGTCAACCACAGGTTAAGATATTAAACAGAAAGTCATCCTCAGATAGGGTGATTCAGCCTGCTAGGAATTTTAAGGAGGAAGAGTATACACAATGGAATACTCCGGAATCTTTCAATACACCAAGTGATTTTTTACATCTTCCCCCAGAAGTGACACCATACATAGTGATCCTGGCTAATGTTCCTACCCTGGGTGATCAGTATCGGGAAACATGGATGAGTTTGAGAAATAAGTCCCTTAATTGGATTGTCACTCAGATGGATTCTGGTATGGTGGGCCCACTTTTTGATAATATAAAAATGGTGGGGAGAATTAAATGGATAGGTACTAGTCAGAAAATGCTGGATGGAGAGTGTGTGGTACTTTCATTTAAATCCCCTGAACTAGTAGAGAGAGTTATTCACAAACTTGGGGCAAGGCATGTTACTGACCAGGATATTTCATTATTACCTTTGGGTTACTTTTATCAAAGCCCGGTGGGTCAAAATCTTAGCAAAGGTCGAACAAGTCATTCTACAGAATTAATTAATGTGGATTCCACCTTTACTAGTAACAGGTTCCAAGTCCTATTGACTCTTGAAGACTTGGATTGACTCAGTAGGGCTGAGAAAGGAATATTTAACCCCTTTGCTACCAGGCCTTTTCCCCCTCCTGTGCCAGGTCTTTTTTTGTCTATTTGGAATAGTGCTCGCTTAGGCTCTCATAACTTTTTGTCCACAAAAGCTACCCAGGCCAAATTTACATCTTTTTTTTCAAAACATCCTAGGGATTCTAGAGGTACCCAGACTTTGTGGGTTCCCCTGAAGGAGGCCAATAAATTAGCCAAAATACAATGATTTATTTTTATTTTTTTTAAATGGGAAAAAGGGCTGCAGAAGAAGGCTTATGTTTTTTTCCCTGAAAATGGCATCAACAAAGGGTTTACGTTGCTAAAATCACCAGCTTCCCAGCTTTCAGGAACAGGCAGACTTGAATCACACAACCCAATTTTTCAACACAATTTGGGCATTTTACTGGGACATACCCCATTTTTACGATTTTTTTGTGCTTTCAGCCTCCTTCCAGTCAGTGACAGAAATGGGTGTGAAACCAATGTGGTTTCAGCAAAATTCTGAATTCAGCAATGGGTAATGTGTGTAGATCCTACAAGGGTTTCCTGCAGAAAATAACAACTGAATAAAAAAAATATTGAAATTGAGGTAAAAAAAAAACAGCCATTTTTCTCTACGTTTTACTCTGTAACTTTTTCCTACAATGTCAGATTTATTAAACCAATATACTGTTACGTCCGCCTGACTCTTCTGGTTGCGGGAATATATAGGACCTGTAGGTTCATCAAGAACCCTAGGTACCCAGAGCCAATAAATGAGCTGCACCTTGCAGTGGGTTTTCATTCTATACCGGGTATACAGCAATTCATTTGCTGAAATATAAAGAGTCAAAAATAGGTATCAAGAAAACCTTTGTATTTCCAAAATGGGCACAAGATAAGGTGTTGAGGAGCAGTGGTTATTTGCACATCTCTGAATTCTGCGGTGCCCATACTAGCATGTGAATTACAAGGCATTTCTCAAATAGACGTCTTTTTTACACACTGTCTTATATTTGGAAGGAAAACATGTAGAGAAAGACAAGGGGCAATAACACTTGTTTTGCTATTCTATGTTCCCCCAAGTTTCTGATAAAAATGGTACCTCACTTGTGTGGGTAGGCATAGCACCTGCGACAGGAAATGCTCCAAAACACAACGTGGACACATCACATTTTTCTACAGAAAACAGAGGTGTTTTTTGCAAAGTGCCTACCTGTGGATTTTGGCCTCTAGCTCAGCCGGCACCTAGGGAAACCTAACAAACCTTTGCATTTTTTAAAACTAGAGACGTAGGGGAATCCAAGACAGGGTGACTTGCGGGGCTCTCACCAGGTTCTGATACCCAGAATCCTTTGCAAACCTCAAAATTTGGCTAAAAAAACACATTTTCCTCAAATTTTAGTGACAAAGAGTTCTGGAATCTGAGAGGAGCCACAAATTTCCTTCCACCCAGCGTCCCCCCAAGTCTCCCGATAAAAATGGTACCTCACTTGTGTGGGTAGGCATAGTGCCCACGACAGGAAATGCTCCAAAACACAACGTGGACACATCACATTTTTCTACAGAAAACAGAGGTGTTTTTTGCAAAGTGCCTAGCTGTGGATTTTGGCCTCTAGCTCAGCCGGCACCTAAGGAAACCTACCAAACCTGCGCATTTTTGAAAACTAGAGACCTAGAAGAATCCAAGACAGGGTGACATGTGGGGCTCTCACCAGGTTCTGTTACCCAGAATCCTTTGCAAACCTCCAAATTTGGCTAAAAAACACTTTTTCCTCACATTTCGGTGACAGAGAGTTCGGGAATCTGAGAGGATCCACAAATTTACTTCCACCCAGCATTTCCCCAAGTCTCCCGATAAAAATGGTACCTCACTTGTGTGGGTAGGCATAGTGCCCGCAACAGGAAATGCTCCAAAACACAATGTGGACACATCACATTTTTCTACAGAAAACAAAGGTGTTTTTTGCAAAGTGCCTAGCTGTAGATTTTGACCTCTAGCTCAGCCGGCACCTAAGGAAACCCACCAAACCTGCACATTTTTGAAAACTAGAGACCTAGAAGAATCCAAGACAGGGTGACTTGTGGGGCTCTCACCAGGTTCTGTTACCCAGAATCCTTTGCAAACCTCCAAATTTGGCTAAAAAAAATACCTTTTCCTCACATTTCGGTGACAGAGAGTTCTGGAATCTGAGAGGAGCCACAATCTTTCTTCCACCCAGCGTTCCCCCAAGTCTCCCGATAACAATGGTACCTCACTTGTGTGGGTAGGCATAGTGCCCGCGACAGGAAATGCTCCAAAACACAACGTGGACACATCAAATTTTTCTACAGAAAACAAAGGTGTTTTTTGCAAAGTGCCTAGCTGTAGATTTTGACCTCCAGGTCACCCGGCACCTAGGGAAACCTAACAAACCTTTGCATTTTTAAAACTAGAGACCTAGGGGAATCCAAGACAGGGTGACTTGTGGGGCTCTGATCAGGTTCTGTTACCCAGAATCCTTTGCAAACCTAAAAATTTGGCCCAAAAAAACCTTTTTCATCACATTTCGGTGACAGAAAGTTCTGGAATCTGAGAGGATCCACAATCTTTCTTTCACCCAGTGTTCCCCCAAGTCTTCCGATAAAAATGGTACCTCACTTGTGTGGGTAGGCATAGTGCCTGCGACAGGAAATGCTCCAAAACACAACGTGGACACATCACATTTTTCCACGGAAAACAGAGGTGTTTTTTGCAAAGTGCTAACCTGTAGATTTTGGCCTCTAGCTCAGCCGGCACCTAGGGAAACCTACCAAACCTGCGTTTTTTTTAAAACCTAGAGACCCAGGGGAATTCAAGACGGGGTGACTTGTGGGGCTCTCACCAGGTTCTGTTACCCAGGATTCTTTGCAAACCTTAAAATTTGTCTATCAAAAAACACTTTTTCCTCACATTTCGGTGACAGAGAGTTGTGGAATCTGAGAGGAGCCACAAATTGTCTTCCACCCAGCGTTCCCCCAAGTCTCCCTATAAAAATGGTACCTCACTTGTGTGGGTAGGCATAGTGCATGCGACAGGAAATGCTCCAAAACACAACGTGGACACATCACATTTTTCTACAGAAAACAGAGGTGTTTTTTGCAAAGTGCCTAGCTGTAGATTTTGGCCTCAAGCTCAGCCGGCACCTAGGGAAACCTCCCAAACCTGCACATTTTTTAAAACTAGACAGCTAGGGGAATCCAAGCTGGAGTGACTTGTGGGGCTCTCACCAGGTTCTGTTACACAGAATCCTTTGCAAACATCAAAATTTGGCCAAAAAAACACTTTTTCCTCACATTTCGGTGACCGAAAGTTCTGGAATCTGAGAAGATCCACAAATTTCCTTCCACCCAGTGTTCCCCCAAGTCTTTCGATAAGAATGGTACCTCACTTGTGTGGGTAGGCCCAGTGCCCGCGAAAGGAAATGCCTCAAAACACTATCTGGATATATCAAAATTATCAAGTACAATATGACCTGTTATTGCGGGGCACCTGCGTTTTTGGTACTGGGCTCAGCAGCCATACAGGGAAACCTACCAAAGCCAGACATTTCTGAAAACTAGACGCCTGAGGGAGTCCAGGGAGGTGTGACTTGCGTGGATACCCCAGTGTTTTCTTACCCAGAATCTTCAGCAAACCTCAAATTTAGCTAAAAAATAAAATTTTTCCCACATTTCTGTGTGGGATCACCGCACCGGGACACATTTCCTACCACCAAACGTTCCCCTCAGTCTCCCGTTAAAAATGATACCTCACTTGTGTAGGTGGGCCAAGTGCCTGTGACAGGGAAGAGCCAAAAACATGTCAAAATTGAGGGGGTACCAAAGCGGGTCCAAAAGGGCAGTTTGGTAAAAAACATTTTTAGGCTGACAAGGGGGGTGGAATTTCTATCGGTATAGATGAGACAATGCTTGGTGGTAGGAATTTTGTGGATTCCTGCAGATTCCAGTAGGTTCCATCACATAAATGTGGGAAAAATGTGTGATTTCCAGCAAAGTTGGAGGTTTTCAGGGCATTGTGGGTAAGAAAATGGTGCGGGGTGCATGTGAAGCACACCACCCTGGACTCACCCAGATGTTTAGTTTTCAGATGTGTCTAGGTCTTGTGGATTTTTCTACATGGCAATGTCCCAAAGTCCAAAAAGTGCAGCCCTCACCATTCCAAATGGGACGATTTTGAGAGTTAGCCACGCTCTCATGGCCCAAATGTAAAACCAAAACCCCAAATAATCAAATGTCCACTTGCTTGCCGTGGGATAAGATGTTTTAGTGTGCGGGCGAGAGCTGACAGACTGTTACCCCCTTCAGTTGGGGTGGGGCCATAACCATGCCCATACTGGTTGGTAGCAACCACACCACTATTTTTTTTTTAATTCCCTGGAATTTAATAGACTTCCTGCCCCCCAGGGTGTAGATCGGGGGTAATTGCCCAATCTGCCCACTGGTGGGCAGAACAACTCTGGCCCCATTTATTTGCAGTGGGGGTATGGCCAAACCCCCACCCTCTTATTTTGAAAAAAAATCTTCCCTGGTCTCTGGTGGGCTTTCTGCCCCCCTTGGGGGCAGATGGGCCTTCCAAAAATAAGCCGATCTGCCCGCAAGGGGGCAGATATGGCCAATAGTAATGTGCCCCCATGGGGAGCGACCCTTGCCCAAGGGGCTGCCCCCCCAAACAAAACACACACACCAATCCCTGGTGCCTAAGTGGTTTCTGCTCCCCGGGGGCAGATCGGCCTAATAGAAATAGGCAGATCTGCCCCCAAGGGGAGCAGAAATGACCTAAAATAAAATTGCCCCCCAAGGGGAGCGACCCTTGCCTTAGGGCCTTTCCTCTCCTTTCAGGCTTCTCTGCCCCCTCCACGTGATCGGAGGAGAAATGCTTTGCATTTCTTCTCCGATCGGGCGCTGGAAGCTGAGCTTCCAACACCGGAGGGAAGGCCTCTGATTCGGTCAGGGCGCGAAAGCGCGCTGACGTCATCAGATGCCACGGGCGGTCACGGGGGGCGGGTTGGAATTCCCCTTCCATTCCTGCCCAGGGGAGGGGGTGCCTGTCCATCCGGGGGAGCGCTAGAGCTCCCCTCCGGGGGCCCATAGCAGGACAAGGTGGTCTCGTCCTTGGAACTGGGGAACCGGCGCCGAGGATGAGATCACCTCGTCCTGGGCACCCTAGGGGTTAATAAGATGGTACCAGAGACAAATGTGGAAGGGGGAATGACAAGACAGGAAGAACCACTCAGGGTATTAACACCTATAGCCCATAGTGGTCTAAACCCTTTGACCACAAATAATACTCAGGACCAGAGTCAACATAAACCAGACATAGCCTTACTCTTCTGGAATGTGGCTGGCCTAAAGAACAAGCTTAATAATGAGGAATGGATGAATTTCATTGGAGACTTTTCTTTTGTTTGTTTACAGGAAACCTGGCTCTTAAATCCCTTACATATAAATGGGTATAAAACATATCACACAAACAGCAATACCCTCAGGATATGGACGCCCTTAAGGGGGTTTATGGACGTATATCTCAAATAAGCTTACCCTAACAAATTTAAAGATGCCAATTTCAAACGTATGTTACCAAGTGATTGTAAGTGACCATGACCAGATGATTCAATTAGTGGTCATTAACTTTTATGACACCATACCTATGGGAGAGATCCCTACTGTCCTAATACAACTAGGAGAGGATTTAGAGGAAGTTTGTATAGAATCCAGGAGAGAAAGCTTTATCTTATGGGGTGGTGATTTTAATATCCATCTCTGTAAGGAACCCTCTACTAAGATATGTGGATTGTATGAAGAAGATATGGGTCCCTGGGCTAAATTTACTCATAATTCCCAAGGTGATGCTATGAATCTATTGGCGCATAAATTTAACTTGTCTTTCATAAATGAAGTCTATTTTGATGTTCCACAATTTAGGCCAACCTTTAATGGTAGGGGAGCAGAGACAGTGATTGATTATGTCCTAATGTCTTCTCATTTTTCACATTATCTTTCTAAATTTGTACTTCAGGTCATAGCAATAAGTGATCACTTTCCCCAGAGCATACACATTTCAGTAGCTTCTATCTCACAGCCCCAGAAGGATAATGATGCCTTGGTAAACGATGTTGAACTGGCTTCACACAATGGTTATTCATTGCGATGGTCCCAAATAGAGCCACAGGGTCTTTTGAAACAATTAATTTGTGAGCATACATCAGATTTTGTGGACTGTCTTACAGAAGACATAAATCCAGTTAAATGTATTACTGCCTTCTCTTCGATATTGGAAGGTGTGAAAAAAGCTTTGATTAATAAAAGAGGAAAGGTGGGACAACAGGATAAAACGGGCTGGTTTGACTCGGAATGTACGAAAGCACATAAAAAAACTAAAAAAGGCGTTAAGTACCATACCAAGATGCCCAAGTGAGGTTCGGATCCGAAGGTATAAATATAAGGAGGCCATTAGGAAAAGGAAAATTAGTTTGAAGGAGGAAACTTGGGAATCTCTCCATAATGCCAGTCTCATGAAAGATAACATCCTCTTCTAGAAAATAATTAATTCTCCTTCTCCAGGGGTCGGACAAGACCCCAGAATAGAGATTGCAATAGCAGAAGATGATTGGATTGGCTACTTTTCCAAGATATATGGCATTGCTCCTGAGCTAGATTCACTTGATCTTTGAACTAGCGACTCCACTCAAAATAATTTACCTCTGATTGTAACACCCCACTTCGGATTAGAGGAAGTAGTAGAAGCTATTAACGCAAGTAAAGCCGAAACAGCTCTGGGTCCTGATGGTGTCCAGGTAGACTTACATAAGACCAACGTACACTTATGGGGCCCCTTATTGACCCAGGTGTTGAGGGCCTGTTGTATTTTAGGTCCTTTACCATCATGGCATGACTCAATCATTGTCCCCATATTTAAAAAAGGTGATTGTCTCAACCCAACCTGTTATAGACCCATCTCTATAACCTAAATAGCCAAAATTGCCGGGAGAATCATTTTAAACAGACTACAAGAGTAGGCTGGAAAAAATAACATTTTGTCTGAATTACAGTACGGATTTTGCAGAGGAATAGGCACTGTAGAACAGGGACTGAATCTAAACATTATAATTGGGAAGTATACAAAGATTAGAGAAGGTAATTTGTATCTGGCCTTCACAAATTTGTCCTCAGCATTCGACTGTGCAGTCCATGACAAAATATGGAAAATCCTAAATGAATTGGGGGTAGATATGACAATAATCCAGTTTATACTGGAACTGTATTCAGGAAGTAGGGTGAGGGTGAGACACGGGAATGGGGGGAATGTACCAGACCATTTGGTATACACAGTGGTGTATGCCAAGGCTGTGTATTAGCACCCTTCCTATTCTCAATACATATAAATAAACTAGAATTAGAACTAACAAGTAAATGCAATGATCTCCCGCAAATAGGTCATCGCCCGATCCCGGCTTTACTTTATGCAGATGATGTGGACCTTATGGCCCAGACCCCGATAGCTCTACAAAGACTCCACACAACCTGTGTAACTTATATATCAGAATTGGGCCTAAATGTCAATCGTTTCAAAACCTTTACAATGAAATGTGTCAAGAGATCCACCAAGTTCAAAGACATTACCATGCAAGGTGGGAAGATTGATAGTACCTCAACATTTGCCTATTTGGGAATAATGTTTGATAAAGATACCACATGGGCTCACTGTGTAAAGGTTAAGAAATTACAGTTTATTAAGACAACTATGGCCTTGAAGAATTTTTCTAAGTGATTAGGGACGATTACACCACAGAATATGCTAAAAGTATAGAGAGCTAAATGCATCCCTTCTGTCACCTACGTAGCAGGAGTATGGGGATATATCCATTGTAATGTGATTCAAACTGTGGGAAATGATTGTTTGCGATCTTTGTTAATGGTACCAAGGGACACTTCATCATATGTTAGTCACGTGGAACTAGGGGCCTCTTACTTGGTGGATCTAATAAATATACAACACATGTTGTTATGGCAGAAAATCTGGACCTCAGAATATGCTGGCCTAAATAGGTAAGGTTTACGGGATTCTATGGCTTTGACATATTCTTTAAGAGTCCCATGGCTGAATTATATTAGGAATTTCTTCATAAATATGGGACATAAAGAATATTATGATAGTCCAGAACTGTTGGAGACCTTAAGCAGGAAAGCGCTGAAGTCCCTGTCCTTGAAGTATTTAGAAGATTTGTAGTGTCAGTAGAGTAAAAAAAAAAGTAGTGTCATGACCAATCAATTGATTTTAACCACGGATCGAATGCAATTTTATCTGACGCATGTAGTAAATCCCAGACATCGTTTTCTTCTTACTCGGTTGAGGCTGGATATGTTTTATCGTTTGGTAGCTTTCCCTATTATGAATAATTGGAGTCCAATATTAGGTGTTTGTCCTTGTGACTTAATGCCAGTACAAAGCACATTACATGTGGTCCTCTTTTGTAAATTTTACAAAAAACAGAGAGAGAGTCTTTTAATTACTTTTTAAAGATTTTTACACATCCGGCAATGTCGTCCCGCCTATTTATATCTTCAGATATTACCCTCTACTGAAATATGTGATATTTTAGCTAATTTGTTAAGCTCTATAATATTTCAGAGAAAATGTATGGACAGAATAGTAATATGAAATCTTAGACTCTTAGGCCCATATTTATACTTTTTGACGCACAACTGCGCCAATGCAGACTGGTGTGCGTCAAAAAAAATGACTCACACCAGGCAGCACCGGCGTATGGGAAAATGGGGGTTGTGCGTCAAAAAATGGGGCAAGTCAGGTCTGAGGCAAAATTCAGGCCTCAAACCGGATTTGCGCCATTTTTTGGGACGCCCAACCTCCATTGACATGACTCCTGTCTTACCAAAGACAGGAGTCATGCCCCCTTGCCCAATGGCCATGCCCAGGGGACTTCTGTCCCCTGGGCATGGTCATTGGGCATAGTGGCATGTAGGGGGGCCCAAATCTGGCCCCCCTATGACACTTAAAAAAAACGAAAAAAAATACTTACCCCAACTTACCTCAACTTCCCTGGGATGGGTCCCTCCATCCTTGGGTGTCCTCCTGAGGTGGGCAAGGGTGGCAGGGGGTGTCCCTGGGGGCAGGGGAGGGCACCTCTGGGCTCCTTCCGAGCCCACAGGTCTCTTAACGCCTACCCTGACCCAGGCGTTAAAAAATGGCGCCCATCAGGCTGTGCGCCGTTTTTTAAGGCCCACCCCCTCCTGTGCGTCAAAATGACGTCAGAGTATAAATATGGGGCACAGGCCATAAAGTCATTTTTTGGAAGGGAACGCCTACCTTGCATATAATTAACGCAAGGCTGGTTCCCCCTTCCAAAAAATGATGCACATGGTGGAATTTTGACGCCCGCGGGGTCGGACGTCAAAGTATAAATATGGGGCAGGGTTTGCGCCGATTGTGTGTCAAAATTTTTGGCGCACATTCGGCGCAAACAGAGTATAAATATGCCCCTTAGATTCTTTGTAACTGATCAACATGTTAGTTATGTATAATTTATGCCTATGCAAGACTAAATGCTAAATAATTGTGTCTTGGAGTAGAAGGGGTGAGGAGCTCTTTTATAGTAGTATGAAATATTATGTTTTATATGTAAGCATAATTCTAAATGGATTTTTCACCATGAACTTTGATGCATAAATTGTATTTTAGATACGCTATTGACTGAATGGGGCCTAATCTAGGGTCCCAAAAGTGTCTTTTATCTATGTGACTATGAGATGATTTTATATTGATTGTAATGGGAATGTATGCATTTGCTTTTATGGTCCACAGAGACCGAATAAAGAATTTATGATATTTAATATGTGTACCATCTGTTGCCTCAATGATGTTAGGGATGTGTCCCATTGCATAGAAGTCAGCTTTCACTGTGGCCAAATCCTCCACCTGGGGCAAAACAATGTAGCTGTGCATGTGTTTAATCAGGACAGACAACACTCTGGTCAGCACTATTGAGAACATTGGCTGTGATATTCCTGCTGCCAAGCCCACTTTCACTTGGAAGGAGCCGCTTTCCAAGAAATGGAGCACAGATAGGAATTGTACAAGAGAGGGATCCCAGTGGGGTGACGATAACAGATATCAGGTCAGGCTCCAATTGGGCACACAGCTCTGTGAATGTGGCCCTGTCCAGTCTATAGATGAGGATAATGTGCCTGTCCTCTATTGTTGCCAGGTCCACCAGGGGTCTGTACATGGGGGATGTCTCCATCTCCTATTCATCCACAGCGGATGTAATCTAGGGGGCAAAACAGGGAGTAGCTGGTCAGTATTCCACATTTCCAAACACTACATGGCATTGCATGTTGTGACTGTAACAGTATTTTGTTGGAGAGGCCTAACTGGTGCCTATGTGTACTGTGACACAGTTAGGTGCCATGGCCTATGCCCCTGAAATGGCGTCCACCTGCACTTTGTGGATGAACGTTTGGAAATCAGGTAATGCCGCTGACGTTGTGCGCTGCCTCCACTGTGTCCCCCTTCTCCTCCTTGTCCACCTCTATCCCAGTAGCGTCTACACTCACACCTGCATGCACTACATCCCCATCCACTACCTCCATCACCATCATGCCTATCACTACACACCCCTCACTGGCAGTCACCACCCCCACATCTATGCACACGTCCCCTGTGTCCTCTCCCACTTTGTCTGTGCCCCGACCTCCCAAAGTACACAAACGCAAGCACTCAGAAACCCAGCAGCCATCCACCTCACAACAGCATTCAGCCCATGCACCTGCACCCAAAATTAGCATAGAGACATCTCCTACAACCGCTCCCTCTTCCTCCACTCCCAAACCTTCACTGCCTTCCCACCCCAATGTCCCTAAGAAGCTTTTCCTCTCCACCATTGACCTCTTCCCTACCCTTCACCCCTGTCCTTCACGTCAGGCCAGGGTGGTCAGAACCCATGCGAAAACCTCAGCCACCCAGTCCACGGCCACAGTAGTGTCGACAGCTACTGCAGGTGGGAGAGGCTCCAAGGAACCAACCATCATCAATGAAAATTTGCCTGCACCAGCTGCCAAAGGGAAGGGCAAGGAGGCACCACCAGCTGCCAAGGGGAAGGGCAAGGAGGCACCACCAGCTACCAAGCGGAAGGGGCTTGCACCAGCAGGCAGGAAGGACAGGAGGCCTGGGGCTGGGACTGATTCTGAGCCCCCACCACCAACCATGGTGGTTCAGCCATCCAAGGATGCAGGGAAGGGCTGGAGCCTCCCCCCACCACTGCCTGCACCACCACAAGCAGCAGCAGCCCCAGTGGGCAGCTGTCCGAGGCTGTAGGGGAAGGGCTGGAGCCTCCCCACCACTGCCAGCAATGCCACCAGCACCACCAGCAGCACTACAGCCAGCATCAGCAGCTCCAGTGAGCAGCCATCCGAGGCTCCAGGGGAAGGGCTGGAGCCTCCCCCCACCACTGCCAGCAATGCTACCAGCACCACCACCAGCCCCGCCACAAGCACCGCCAGCATCACCACTGCCAGCATCAGCAGCCCCAGTGGGCAGCTGTCCGAGGCTGCAGGGGATGGGCTGGAGCCTCCCCCCACCACTGCCAGCCCTGACACCAGCCCCTCCACTGCCACCACTGAGCAGCCGTCACCACTGGTAGGCAGTGTGTAGTCTTGACTCAATGAGTTGTAGTGCGTCCTGGCCCCTGCAAATCATGTAGGTGTGACACCCAGGTGGGAAACTGTGACCATGCACTTCCCAAGTGCTGCATCACAGGGCTCAAGGCCCCCTCCAGAACCAGTGGAAGGAGCCATCCACTCACCCCATCCTTGCCAGGATGAAGCACTGGGCACAATACCCCTCCAGAACCAGTGGAAGAAGCGATCCACTAACCGCATCCTTGCCAGGATGAAGTACACTGGGCACAAGGCCCCCTCCAGAACCCGTGGAAGAAACCATACACTCACCCCATCCTTGCCAGGATGAAGCACATTCGGCACAATGCCCCCTCGAAAACCAGTGGAAGAAGCTATCCACTCACCGCATCCTTGCCAGGATGAAGCTCACTGGGCACAAGGCCCCCTCCAGAACCAGTCGAAGAAGCCATCCACTCACTGCATCCTTGCCAGGATGAAGCACACTGGGCACAAGGCCCCTCCAGACCAGTGGAGAAGCCATCCAATAGAGAGACCGTGGTCTTGCACTCCCACGACCAAGCAGTGGGCATACCTCCCACTAGAGAGACTGTGGCCTTGCACTACCTAGGACCAAGCAGTGGGCATACCACCCACTAGAGAGACTGTGGCTTTGCACTCACCAGGACCAAGCAGTTGGCAAACCACCCACTTGAGAAACTGTGGCCTTGAACTGCCCAGGACCAAGCACAGGGCATGTTGGCCCCTTCAGAGCATTTGGTCGAACCACCCACTTAAGAGACTGTGGCCTTGCACTCCCCAGGACCAAGCAGTGGGTAAACCACCCACTTGAGAGACTGTGGCGTTGCACTCCCCAGGACTAAGCACAGGGCATGTTGCCCCTTCCAGAGCATTTGGGCAAACCACCCACTTGAGAGACTGTGGCCTTGCAACCCCCAGGACCAAGCAGTGGGCATACCACCCACTAGAGAGACCGTGGCCTTGCACTCCCCAGGACCAAGCAGTGGGCATACCACCCACTAGAGAGACTGTGGCCTTGCACTCCCCAGGACCAAGCACAGGGCATGTTGCCCCCTCCAGAGCAGTTGGGCAAACCACCCACTAGAGAGACTGTGGCCTTGCACTCCCCAGGACCAACCACACAGCATGTTGCCCCCTCCAGAGCATTTGGGCAAACCACCCACTTGAGAGACTGTGGCCTTGTACTGCCCAGGACCAAGCAGTGGGCATACCACCCACTAGATAGTTCATGGCCTTGCACTCCCCAGGACCAAGCAGTGGGCATACTACCCACTAGAGAGACTGTGGCCTTGCACTACCCAGGACCAAGCAGTGGGCATACCACCCACTAGAGAGACTGTGGCTTTGCACTCACCAGGACCAAGCAGTGGGCAAACCACCCACTTGAGAAACTGTGGCCTTGAATTGCCCAGTACCAATCACAGGACATGTTGGCCACTCCAGAGCATTTGGGCGAACCACCCACTTAAGAGACTGTGGCCTTGCACTCCCCAGGACCAAGCAGTGGGTAAACCACCCACTTGAGAGACTGTGGCCTTGCACTCCCCAGGACTAAGCACAGGGCATGTTGCCCCTTCCAGAGCATTTGGCCAAACCACCCACTTGAGAGACTGTGGCCTTGCAACCCCCAGGACCAAGCAGTGGGCATACCACCCACTAGAGAGACTGTGGCCTTGCACTCCCCAGGACCAAGCACAGGGCATGTTGCCCCCTCCAGAGCAGTTGGGCAAACCACCCACTTGAGAGATTGTGGCCTTGCACTACCTAGGACCAGGCAGTGGGCAAAACACCCAGTTGAGAGACTGTGGCCTTGCACTCCCCATGACCAACCACATGGCATGTTGTCCCCTCCAGAGCATTTGGCCAAACCACCCACTTGAGAGACTGTGGCCTTGTACTGCCCAGGACCAAGCAGTGGGCATACCACCCACTAGATAGTTCATGACCTTGCACTCCCCAGAACCAAGCAGTGGGCATACTACCCACTAGAGAGACATTGGCCTTGCACTTTCCAGGACCAAGCAGTGGGCATACCACCCACTAGAGATACCGTGGCCTTGCACTCA
Organism: Pleurodeles waltl; assembly: GCF_031143425.1. Lineage (NCBI taxonomy): Eukaryota > Metazoa > Chordata > Amphibia > Caudata > Salamandridae > Pleurodeles > Pleurodeles waltl. Next base: position 816,700,718 of record NC_090446.1, on the reverse strand, counting down.
CCAGGACCAAGCAGTGGGCATACCAACCACTAGAGAGACTGTGGCCTTGCACTTCCCAGGACCAAGCATAGGGCATGTTGCCTCCTCCAGAGCATCTGGGCAAACCACCCACTTGAGAGACGGTGGCATTGCACTCCCCAGGACCAAGCAGTTGGCAAACCACCCACTAGAGAGACTTTGACCTTGCACTCCCCAGGACCAAGCACAGGGCATGTTGCACCCTCCAGAGCAGAAGGGAAAACCACCCACTTGAGAGATTGCGGCCTTGCACTCCCCAGGACCATGCAGGAGGTAAACCACCCACTTGAGAGACTGTGGCCTTGCACTCCCCAGGACCAAGCACAGGGCCTGTTGTCCCCTCCAGAGCATTTTTGGCAAACCACCCACTTGAGAGACTGTGTCCTTGCACTCCCCAGTACCAAGCAGTGGGCACACCACCCACTAGAGAGACCGTGGCTTTGCACTCCCCAGGACCAAGCAGTGGGCATACCACCCACTAGAGAGACTGGCCTTGCACTCCCAAGGACCAAGCATAGGGCATGTTGCTCCCTCCAGAGTAGTTGGGCAAACCACCCACTTGAGAGACTGTGGCCTTGCACCCACAGGACCAAGCAGTGGGCAAACCACCCACTAGAGAGACTGTGGCCTTGCACTCCCCAGGACCAAGCACAGGGCATGTTGCCCCCTCCAGAGCAGTTGGGCAAACCACCCACTTGGGAGATTGTGGCCTTGCACTCCCCAGGACTAAGCAGTGGACAAACCACCCAGTTGAGAGACTGTGGCCTTGCACTCCCCAGGACCAAGCACAGGGCATGTTGCCCCCTCCAGAGCATTTGGGCAAACCAGCCACTTGAGAGACCGTGGCCTTACACTCCCCAGGACCAAGCAGTGGACATACCACCCAATAGAGAGACTGTGGTTTTGCACTTCCCAGGACCAAGCATAGGGCATGTTGCCCCCTCCAAAGCATGTGGGCAAACCACCCACTTGAGAGACTGTGGCCTTGCACACCCCAGGACCAAGCAGTGGGCAAACCACCCACTAGAGAGACTGTGGCCTTGCACTCCCCGGGACCAAGCACAGGGCATGTTGCCCCCTCCGGAGCATTTGGACAAACAACCCACTTGAGAGACTGTGGTCTTGCACTCCCCAGGACCAAGCAGTGGGCATACCACTCACTAGAGAGCCGTGGCCTTGCACTCCCCAGGACCAAGCAGTGGGCATACCACCCACTACAGAGACTGTGGCCTTGCCCTCCCCAGGACCAAGCATAGGGCATGTTGCTCCCTCCAGAGCAATTGGGCAAACCACCCACTTGAGAGACGGTGGCCTTGCACCCCCCAGGACCAAGCAGTGGGCAAACCACCCACTGTAGAGACTGTGGCCTTGCACTCCCCAGGACCAAGAACAGGGCATGTTGCCCCCTCCAGAGCAGTTGGGCAAACCACCCACTTGAGAGATTGTGGCCTTGCACTCCCCAGGATCAAGCAGTGGACAAACCACCCAGTTGAGAGACTGTGGCCTTGCACTCCCCAGGACCAAGCAGTGGGCAAACCACCCTCTACGGAGACTGTGGCCTTGAACTCCCCAGGACCAAGCACAGGGCATGTTGCCCCCTCCTGAGCATGTGGACAAACCACCCACTTGAGAGACTGTGGCCTTGCACTCCTCAGGACCAAGCAGTGGACAAACCACCCAGTTGAGAGCCTGTAGCCTTGCACTCCCCAGAACCAAGAACAGGGCATGTTGCCCCCTCCAGAGCATTTGGGCAAACCACCCACCTGAGAGACTGTGGCCTTGCACCCCCCAGGACTAAGCAGTGGGCATACCACCCACTAGAGAGAATGTGGTCTTGCATTTCCCAGGACCAAGCATAGGGCATGTTGCCCCCTCCAAAGCATGTGGGAAAACCACCCACTTGAGAGACTGTGGCCTTGCACTCCCCAGGACCAAGCAGTGGGCAAACCACCCACTAGAGAGACTGTGGCCTTGCACTCTCCAGGACCAAGCACAGGGCATGTTGCCCCCTCCAAAGCATGTGGGAAAACCACCCACTTGAGAGACTGTGGCCTTGCACTCCCCAGGACCAAACAGTGGGCAAACCACCCACTAGAGAGACTGTGGCCTTGCACTCTCCAGGACCAAGCACAGGGCATGTTGCCCCCTCCAGAGCATTTGGGCAAACCACCCACTTGAGAGACTGTGGTTTTGCACTCCCCAGGACCAAGCAGTGTGCATACCACTCAATAGAGAGCCGTGGCCTTGCACTCCCCAGGACCAAGCAGTGGGCATACCATCCACTAGAGAGACTGTGGCCTTGAACTCCCCAGGACCAAGCACAGGGCATGTTGCCCCCTCCAGAGCATGTGGACAAACCACCCACTTGAGAGACTGTGGCCTTGCACTCCTCAGGACCAAGCAGTGGACAAACCACCCAATTGAGAGCCTGTAGCCTTGCACTCCCCAGAACCAAGAACAGGGCATGTTGCCCCCTCCAGAGCATTTGGGCAAACCACCCACCTGAGAGACTGTGGCCTTGCACTCCCCAGGACTAAGCAGTGGGCATACCACCCACTAGAGAGAATGTGGTCTTGCATTTCCCAGGACCAAGCATAGGGCATGTTGCCCCCTCCAAAGCATGTGGGAAAACCACCCACTTGAGAGACTGTGGCCTTGCACTCCCCAGGACCAAGCAGTGGGCAAACCACCCACTAGAGAGACTGTGGCCTTGCACTCTCCAGGACCAAGCACAGGGCATGTTGCCCCCTCCAAAGCATGTGGGAAAACCACCCACTTGAGAGACTGTGGCCTTGCACTCCCCAGGACCAAACAGTGGGCAAACCACCCACTAGAGAGACTGTGGCCTTGCACTCTCCAGGACCAAGCACAAGGCATGTTGCCCCCTCCAGAGCATTTGGGCAAACCACCCACTTGAGAGACTGTGGTTTTGCACTCCCCAGGACCAAGCAGTGTGCATACCACTCAATAGAGAGCCGTGGCCTTGCACTCCCCAGGACCAAGCAGTGGGCATACCATCCACTAGAGAGACTGTGGCCTTGCACTCCCCAGGACAAAGCATAGGGCATGTTGCTCCCTCCAGAGCAGTTGGGCAAACCACCCACTTGAGAGACTGTGGCCTTGCACCCCCCAGGACCAAGCAGTGGGCAAACCACCCACTATAGAGACTGTGGCCTTGCACTCCCCATGACCAAGAACAGGGCATGTTGCCCCCTCCAGAGCAGTTGGGCAAACCACCCACTTGAGAGATTGTGGCCGTGCACTCCCCAGGATCAAGCTGTGGACAAACCACCCAGTTGAGAGACTGTGGCCTTGCACTCCCCAGGACCAAGCACAGGGCATGTTGCCCCCTCCAGAGCATTTGGGCAAACCACCCACTTGAGAGACTGTGGCCTTGCACTCCCCAGGACCAAGCAGTGGGCATACCACCCACTAGAGAGACCGTGACCTTGCACTCCCCAGGACCAAGCAGTGGGCATACCACCCACTACAGAGACTGTGGCCTTGCACTCCCCAGGACCAAGCACAGGGCATGTTGCCTCCTCCAGAGCATGTGGGCAAACCACCTACTTGAGAGACTGTGGCCTTGCACTCCTCAGGACCAAGCAGTGGGCAACCCACTCACTAGAGTGGCTGTGGCTTTGCACTCTCCAGGACCAAACACAGGGCATGTCGCCCCCTCCAGAGTAGTTGGACAAACCACCCACTTGAGAGATTGTGGCCTTGCGCTCCCAGGACCAAGCAGTGGACAAACCACCCAGTTGAGAGACTATGGCCTTGCACTCCCCTGAACCAAGAACAGGGCATGTTGCCCCCTCCAGAGCATTTGGGCAAACCACCCACTTGAGATACTATGGCCTTGCACTCCCCAGGACCAAGCAGTGGGCATACCACCCACTAGAGAGACCGTTACCTTGCACTCCCTAGGACCAAGCAGTGGGCATACCACCCACTAGAGAGACTGTAGCCTTGCACTCCCCAGGACCATGCACAGGGAATGTTGCCCCCTCCAGCGCATTTGGGCAAACCACCCATTTGAGAGTCTGTGTCCTTGCACTCCCCAGAACCAAGCAGTGGGCAAACCACCCACTTGAGAGACTGTGGCCTTGCACTCCCCATGACCAAGCAGTGGGCAAACCGCCCACTTGAGAGACTGTGGCTTGCATAACCCATGAAATCCCACAGGGCATATAGCCCCCTCCAGGACCAGTGGTGTTTTACCATCTTCCGGCTGAGGGGCACACCATTCCCTGCCCCCTTGAGGTGCCTGTGTATTTTCGACCTGACGTCCCTGCAGTGTTCTCTCAGTGAGTGAGGTGGGAGCACATATTTATATTATTTTATCTTATTACACTCACTTTAATCAATATCTTTTGTCCTTGCATTATTCCTGAGATGTACGGGGTGGATATGTATTGTTATTGTATCTGTTTGTGTGTATGGTGTTGGGGATGGGGTGTTGCTTGTTGCGTGTGTGTGTCACTTCTTTTTCTTCCCCCCTCCCTTGTGTGCTAGGCGGCAGTACTCAACGTGGTCGTCTTTGCCGGCGTTGATGTTCGTAATGCATGAAGAGGCATAGCAGCTTGGGGAAGATATGCAACTCGGGCTCCATGGCATCCTGGTTGTTCCCTGTGTCTCCAGAGGTGAGTCCTTTGACTTCTGTGCTCTGTTTCCACCCTCCTTTTGATATCGTTGGTACCGCTCCTGAAAAGGTGCCGGATAGACCTGTCTTAATACACTGGGTGGAACATTGTCTTCCGCCTGGCTGTTGGCAGTTACCGCCGTGGTGCTTGTTCCTACCACCGTGCGGTCGGTGTGTTGAAGTGGCTGTCTGTCTGGGTGGTTTCTGCTGTGGTCATAATTCCATTTTTGTTACAGCCGGGCTGTTGGCGGTATTACCGCCGCTTTATCACCGACCACCAGGGTTGTAATGAGGGCCTAAATGTTATAATAAATCCAACAACTTGCCAATGTTGAATTTAATATAACTAGCACAGAGAAGGAGTTTGAAAGCTAACAAAGTCAGCCCTGTATTGACCTTTACTGATTGGTCAGCCTCTGGCAGCCTGAGGCAGGATATCTTAAAGAGATGTGAAGCATCTGGTGGGTGGAGAACTGTTGCAGCAGATGGCAGAGAAGGATGGAGGAAGAGTAGCCAAACTGGTCTTCAAAGGAGGAAAAGCCACTTGGGACTGAAACTGGACCTCCCACATTTCCAGCTCCACCAGACAGAGGAGTGCTCCACTGATTAGATTAGGAGAGTGGTTGGAAGGGGTGTGCTAAGGGAGACTTAGCCACACCAGTTTATGGACTCAGCCAGATCTAACCTCTAAGGATGGATTTTCCTAATTTGGATTTTTAGAGAATGTTGCTTTCTGGGATTGATTTTTGCCACAGTTCACAGGAAGTCACCCAGAGGCTGGTGGCCTGCACCCCATTGGGCAGAAGCACCCATCTGCTTCTCACATCAGGAGCAAGGATAAATATGTCAGAGCTGCCCCACAATTCAGATCCCTGACAAGACGCTGGAGAGGAAGGACTGCCCTGCTGGACCCCTGGCCTGCACCTGGACACTGCAATCATTACGACTGCACCAGCAGTGCACTTTGGACTTCAACAAGAAAAGGAATTTGCCTTGCTTCTGCACCTCCAGGAGTGGACTCTCTGTAAGCTACAGGTAAAAAGGAGCTGTCCAGAGTCCCCTGCATCAAGTCCTGCAAGAAGAGCCCAGGTGACCAACGACCAGAGGCCATTTGAAGATTCTAACCAGGTGTATTCTGAGAACTGTAGTTCCAACTTCCAACTCAGAGATTATGGGACCTTGGATCAAGTTTGTGGACACTTCAAGGATCCAAAAAGGACTTCTGGAAGAAAATCCAGAAGTTTGGAGCAACTTTGAAAAAAGCTCCATGAGTGGACCGACTCAGCATCGAGAGTCAAGCCGGCTACCCTCAACTGCGACCCAGCCTGAATAGCCTGTTCATCACGCTGAAAAACTCCAGAGCTCCAGACTTCCAGGATTTGACCTGGGTCTTGTGGAAAGGCAATCCAATGATGCTGCATTGAAATCAGTTTTCTGGGGAGGACTGCACAACTTAGAGAAAGAAAAGCTCCAGAAATGATTCCAAGTGTGAAGGTAAAACTTTGACTGAGGCCTCCCACTCAATGTATCCAAGCAGGGCTCCCTCATGGTCAGCCCAACTTTTGACTTTGCTCAAGTGTGACCAGATTTTCCCGGTTGGTGCTTTTGTTTTTTAGGTGCTAGAAAGCATTTTTGTTACATAATCTTTAAAAATTCATATCTCTGGTTCTCTACATTGGATTTTTGTTTTTTTTGGTGTCATTTTAAAGATAGGAAATAAAGATAAAAATAATATTTCCTATTGTTCTATTTGGGAATAGCACAGGTGCTGGTGAGATGTAACACATTACCCAGACAATGTTACCAAAAATAAAAATTACTGCCTCATGTTGTCTGATTTAGAGTAAGCGTGTATCCAAATGACAGATACATTGCTTTATTTTACATTATACTATACTCATACATGCTGCATACTTTAAACCTCTCAAGCAACAAAAGTTCAGCTTGGAATGACTGAAGGTGTGGTCGGACATTCATGCTGATCAACACTTAAACGTTTTTGGTGACACATACTTGTTTGTGTTGCTTTGTATAAAACTAAATGACTCTAATTAACAAATCATCACCACACTACCTGACTGATGCACAATGTGGGGATAGATGTCCAGATAACAGAGTTATGGTCATGTGGCTTGGCAGGTCGTAACAGGCTGTCAGGATGCCTATCTCAGTGGAAACAAAATCATTTGGAGCACATTGGGACTAGGCCACTGGTCTGCACATGGATTTGCATTGCAATGTTAAACGCATTGTGTTATGTACTCTACTTTCCACTTCTCTGAGGCATTCTTCTAATGCAAGATATGTAGTAATGATACTGCACTGTGTTAAAGTCCACTTGCAGGGATGTACTGTGTCAGCAGCATACAGCTGATTACATTGCTCACCTACTGATGGGGTAACTTGTACCGTTTAGCAACAATGCAGTCACCCTTGCCACATGGCGCAATGTTTCCTGCATCATACCCCACAAAGGAGTTGTACAGATGGGTGCTCTAGCATGCACATACACTCCTAAGATGCATTTCTGAATTTAAAATGTGCGAGGAGGAAAGCAGCCTTATTTCAATATTTGCACAGAGAAGAGACATTGGAGATGTTAAAGTCACCATGTCATTGCTACAACTGTATATTAGAAGCTATTTGTCTGATTTCCTTGTATTTGCCTGAAGCTAAATTGTTGATATGTACTACAGTTATGTTTCTTGCAGGAGGAAGCCTAACACTCTACATCTATTTATTGACCACCTTGCACAGAGTAAGTTCAGACTGCAATGTTTTCTTGTTTTACTACAGATTAGTAATACAATGCAGAAGCACACTACCTGGTCTTGCTGAACATATCAGATTTCACATATGTTATTGAGAACATTACATACCCACTTGCATGATACAATGACAACACCAAAGTATCCATATTTAGACCATGTGTCCTTTTCCCTATGGACACATCATCATAATTGCAAATCACTGCCATGAATGATATGGTAATGAAAAATTCTGAGACTACATTTCAATTACATATACCTACATTGCCAGAATTTAAGTTAGGTTGCCTTGTTTGATTGGGAGATGTATTTGCACAAAAGGTATATTGCCCACATTCCTTTCGCCATATTTGGTGTTGTTCTGGGCTGCCACATATAATTTGACAATGTAAGACTAGCCTCGCAGACATCATGTATATCTCCAACTGGAGCAGAAGTGTTCTTCCTTTACCTCCCTAGATAACGTAACAGCTGAGAAGGCAAAACACCACTCATTGCTCTTGGAGCACTACCGCTACATAAGGCATGTAACTAAAGCTTTCTCAAAGACAGGGGTACATTATGAGGAGGAGAAGGTGGAGGGTACCTGACATGCATGAAGGTGGGCATACAAAGCGTGCCTCACACAAATGGAGGGAGCCAACTGCAGGTGGACAAAACGCAGCCCATTCCAAGCCCATCTACTGGCTCTCATTTGCCAGCCCATCAGCCCATGCTCATGATACCTGCAAGTGGCTCTTTGTTCCAGGCTCAGGTCCTGAAAGGACTTAAATGAGCGGCCGACTTGCATGCAGGGCATCAATAATGAAATGAGAAGCCTGTGAGATTACACAATGGCCTGGAATGCATGACAATTTGAACTCTGCCCTTGGGCAATCCCCTATCCCTGTTGTTTAACTTTTGTTTATTAGTTTTATTAGTATAGGCATAGCTTTAGTTAGGATTTCACATACGTTTAATTTAGTGTTAGTTTTTTTACATATTTTATTAGACAGTTACATTTAAGTGTGTTTTATAGTGTTAGATTTTTAAGTGGGTGAGGGGTTAATGTTTAGTGTGCATTTAAAAAAAAAAAGTAAAAATATGAAAGACCAAAAATATATCTTTGTTTAGGTTGACATGTTTAGATAGTGTGTGTTTAGGTGTAGATGTGGTATGTATTGTGCTGATCTATGTGCAGCAAGGGGGAGGGAGGCTGATGTTTAACTTTTCTTTTGTGCAAAGAAGGGAGGATAGTTTTAGATAAGTTAGGGTAGTGTAGGCTAGATTTATGGTTAGATAGGATGGGCTAGGTAGGTGTATCTAGTGTAAGAAGAGTTAAGATAGTATAAGGTAGTGTTAAAGTTAGTCTAGCTAGGTGTATGTATGTTAAGTAGGTTATATAGATTAAACTTCTTAAAAACTTTGACAACTTCATCAACATTTCATAATTATAAGCTGGTAGAATGGAGTGAATTGATACATGATCTGACTATTGTCCTGCAGTCTTTGTAGATAAATGTCGCTTTGTCAGGGGCCTATAGAGATTTGTCAGTCTACCTTACATCTGAGTCAAATGTGCACATTTTTCAACTTTAGGGACTGTAAGTGTGCCCCATTTGGAAATGTTACTCACAGCATGACACGGGTAGCATACTACTGTTACACTCAGAGTGAAAGTGATAGGACAGGTATAGTTGGGATACGTTTGTCACTACAGATTACAGATTACTAGTTGTGCTAGGACAAGTCAGTGGGTCACTGTTGCTGGCTGGTTACAAATCTTTAGTGTGTCCACACATGCCTGAAGAACCTCCATCATCACTGGCATTGACTACTTGATAAGTGTGGCACTTCATGCATGTCACTTTGTTAAACTACTTGCAAAGTTTCAAAACCATAAGTCTATAATTTCCTCTTCCCATGAAAGGTGTTGCTTTGTTCCTGGTTCTGTGTTCTGGCTCCTATGCAGTGTTTTATAAAATAGATGTCATGTGTCACTCACAGTCAAAACATGTGAGGCACTTCTGTTGCAGAAGAACTAATTTGCCTGATGTATCCCAGTGTGGCTTTATAAACTATTTATCAGTTGAGACAGGACCCCAATATAAATCCCAATGTATTGGACTACACATGTACATTGCTGGGTGGTAAGGATGTCCATATATAGTCCATTGGGGAGACATGTCACGCAACATGTAGAGGTGAGAGAAATCAGTAATTACAAATTGCCATTAAGGAAGGCATGAGTGGTTCAATGTACAAAAGTGGTTAAAATCAACAGGTGTCCAAACAAAGAGTACAGTACTGGTTAACAAAATAAGTGGCATGATGTCAAACACAGGAACACTATGAATATGAGTTGAGCCGCTGACAAATGTCATCAGGCAGATCACTGCAGAAAACTGGTGAAGTCCACATCTTCATCCTCTGATGGGGATTGTGCCTCCCATGCATGGGATAGTGTTTGCATGGAAGGCATCTGAGGCACACACACATCATGGGCCAAATATGTGGCTCCCCACAGGCTTCCATCAGTGTCAGTAAGGCAGCCTGGAAATCCCTGGCAAGTGTCTGGTGGCTTGCTGAAGAAGCAAAGATGCTGCTATTGAGGTCACCCATTGTTGTTATGTAGGAGTCCAAGTTGTGCTCCATAGAGTTCATGATGTTACAGAGGGCCCGCAGCTGCCTAGCAACTTCACTGATGTCCCCTCTGCATCATGACACTAGCAATGTCACATAGGGACTCATCGATCAAATGGAGTCAAATGTAGGTGTCTGTAATAGCCTTAGCCGTACCCTTATTAGGACTCAGACACCTAAGGACTCCTTCTAGGGTCTCTGCCATGGTCTCCTTCCCCACCCGCACCTCATTAGCTATTCACTGCTGGACTCCTACCACTCACCATTGAAATTCAACATCAGGGTTCTCAGAGTCCTCAGCTGGGATTGCACAGCTTGATGGGTCCTGTCCTCTGGATGGCAGATCCTCTGGAGACCTTGCAACATCATCCTTACTTTGCGAGACCAAAGGAGGATATTTAATACAGTTCAGGAGTTGTTGTACGTTGTCATCATCCATGCGGGGCAGGAAGGAATCCTCAACAGGATGATCATCATGGAGAGGCTACTTTGCAGGAGGTGTTGTTTGTTCCTCTAGAAAGAGATAGGAAAATGTCTCTATTGACCCATTATGTAGGTAGACATAAGTATATTTTACTGCAATCATACTGTTTTTTTCAGTTGTCAAATAAACATAGATATGTTGCACATGTTACAAGAAGTAGTTTAGGCCATGTTAGACTAGTGTTGCCATATACATGGCAGAACCTTAACCTTGTGTTAAAAGGGGCACCATTTGTTTAATGACACAACACAGCTTGGCAGCTTGCTGACCTGCCAGGCATGAAAGAGTGAATGTAAGCAATGGTCACTTTTTACATTGAACATGATCTTTGTGGTTAGTGCCTACACTGCTGTTACATTAGGTTCTTCACCCCACTTCTGAGATCATTGCACTATGTCACCAGGGTACCAGCATTCTCTCTATCCCTAAGTTAATACCACAGCAGTGTTCAAATGTTGGTATTTTGTTATGTCTCATAAATTATCCTGTGCTCTGCCTTGCACACAGTAGACCACACAAATCAGCTTTGCTGTACTGTGTTTCCTGTAATTGTAACAAATTATGTGGCATAGGGGTCAAATGTGTCACACATCCAAGTAACTCTACACAACAAGCAACCTTGCTACACTGCAGGAATGGGAAAGACTAGGGATGGGTGGAGAACTCCGCTTGCAGAGTTTGCTGAGTTCTTCCCACTTCATGCTCCACTTAGAGCATGGAGTTATTTCTTTGTTCGCACTCGCCAATGCTAAGTTGGCAACCACAAGCAAAGAAAATCTTACATTAGACCACCTCCCGGTGAGATGTTTTCAACACAGGTGGTGAAAGATGGTCCCTACCGCTTGCTTTGAGAAACCCTCCGCTCGGGTTGAGAAAGCTGCTGCTTGATTAGAAAATCTGCTTGAGCAGAAGAAAAGAAGCAGCACCCTCTTGAGTTGCACGTGGTGTCATTCCTGCTGATGTCACAGCACAGGACAAACACCCAGTGGTAAAAATCAGCAAGAACAGTGCAACCTAACCTACTTCACGCTTGCAAAATGCATGCACAATATTTGAATTTTATTTTGATATCCAGTAGTGACTTAGCACACACATGTCTGAATGGGATTATCAACATCCAAAGTGAAACTATGCAACTTCTCAAGCTCAGTCCATTGATTCAGGACCAAAGATACTCATCTGCAGAGTCCCATTAATCTCTTTACTCAGCCACACTCAGTTGTACTTTTACATGACTCCTCAGGCAGTCATCATTCAGACCCAAACACTGTACTTAATCTCACACATTGATGACACACATCATACAACGACTTTCAGAAAACACAAACACCACTAAAAATGTTTACATTATGCTGTTGTCCAGCATGCCTAACTGTATGTGAGAGCAAAAGGTCATAGTGAGCATCAGTAGATATTAGTGAGGATAATCTGCAACATGTACCTACCACAACTATGCTCACAACCCTCACCCTTCAGCTATCCCAGACACCTCACTATCACCCTGGACATCTGTATCACTCTTATGATTCACAAATCCCTGTTTCACATCCACCTGATTTTACATATGTTGCATAGTCAGACTTCTCTTCTTCTTTTTCTCTTCTGCCACCTGTAACACCAACCCCAGGCCCTAATCACATGTAGACTGTAGTACATCAATTCCCTCTACCAAAGCATCTCTGCACAGCAGCAACACAAGTGTTAAACTATCCTACACAGCAGTGCCTGATTATTACTCACCCTACCTTGCAGCACACACATCACCCCTTTCCTCCTTGCGATACAGTTATGTGTACCCATTCACAGACAATGACAGTTAAATCTTCTCCACCATACCTACAAGGTACTATACTACCAGGGTCCCACCTAGCTCACACACCATCTATGCTCCCAACAAATATTATGGACCACTGCTGTGCATCACTTGCATTAACTCCCACCCCCAAACCCAATATGATCAAGATAGGGTGTAGGGTGGTCTTTCACATGACAGCCAACACCTGTAACGACCTCATCCAGCACATCAGGACAGCTAGGTTTAGTTAAATTGACTGTACACCTGGCTTTTCCGGTAATTATACTTGGTAAGCTGGACCCTGAATACCCTCTTGGATGAGAGGTTAGTACTCTAGAAAAAAACAGTACTAAACATTGCATTCCATTCCATTTTTTTTTGGCAAAGAACAAAGAGAAGCACACTTGCTACATGGTTCAGGGGAGCTAGCATTGACACATTTTCCAATATCCATACATGATGTGCTGCTTCAGTTGCAGTTGTTTGCTTTGTATTGTGTGATTTGTAGTTCAAGTCTATCATGTTGTAGATAAGACCACAAGTCCCATGATTAACTGGACAACCTGGACTGAACCAACACATCATGCATATATAACTGAAATTTGGCAGAGGTGGTGATAACCATATATAGCAGGGAGATTATTTCAGAGTTATGTGATGCATGAATTCATATGTGAGACATTCCTGCCCTATCACATGCACACAGTGCAGTACAATGCAGCAAAGTGTTCTGCATTGTATCACAAATCTTTTTTATATGCCCCATGTCCCCTTGTTTTCTCTTACAGTGTGGTTCTTCCTGGTCCTCACCTCCAGCGTGTCCTGCCTGGCAACTCCTGCCACCAGCTCCGTTGGGATGAGTGACACCACATGCTCTTCTAATGGGTCCAAGCCCTCCTAGAGATCATATTCTTCTCTGGTCCTCATAACTCCTCTGAGGTTCTTGGCTAGTTTATTCCTAATCATACCACTTTCTTTTCAACTCCAGCACTGTCCTCTTTGTTTGCCCTATATTGAAGATTTTGTTCACTATGGATTTCCAAATGCTTCATTCTTCCCTAATGGTAATTGGAGGTAAGAAAAAGAAGGAGTTTCTTTTTTTTTTTTGCCTCCTCAGCTATTATTATTTGGTTCTCCTCCTCACTTATTTTGGTCTTCCTCTTCCCGGGCCTGTTGCCTAGTCAAATTGGCTGGGGTTGGGATTGTTGGTCTCCTGACTTATAGGTGGTGCTCCCTCCATTTTGTGCAATTGTCTTGGTCTTCTGTTCTGATTTTTTAAATGTGTAATTTTTCTTTACACTTCCAGCGACACAATGCACTCCTTAGTGACACAATGCTGATTTGCAACAATTACAAGTGCTTTACGACATGCAGATCAGCTTTATGTTACATAGTGACCAGTTGCCTTTCGACACAATGCATCATTTTTTTTTAAGATGCATCAACATTTTTGAATCTCCTTCGGAGATTACGACATGGTGCACACAGACCATAAATCTGTTGTCTACATGTCATACAAAAATGGTGCTACACAGCTCAAGTTTTTTGATGCAACATGGGCGCAACAGAGCTTTGCATCACTTCTCATAAATATGCCCCTAAATGGGTAAGGTAGTAAAAAGCCACCTTTCTAAAAGTGTCTTTTTCAGAATTACCATTTAAAATCCGATTTAACTATAAGTTGTGATTTTAAATTATGATTCCAGAGGAGTCAAACTTGGGGGGTACCATCTCTTCCGACTTTCCAGTGATAAAATGTAATAAGGCAATCACAATGTTATCCTTTTGGAGAAATAAGGCTTGCAGTAGTGAAAAAAGAATTTAAGAGTTTTTTACTAATAGGGCATGTAAGACTTAACAGTACATGTCCTACTTTTTAAATACACTGCACCCTGCCCTGGGGCTGTCTAGGGCCTACCTTAAAGGGTGACACTTGTATTAAAAATGCAGTTTTGGGCCTGGCAAAAGGGTTAACTTGCCAGGTCGACTTGCCCCATTAAAACTGCACATACAGGCTCTGCAATGGCAGGCCTGAGAAATATAAAGGGCACAATCAGTGCTGCAGGCCCACCAGTCACATTTAATGTACAGGTCCTGGGCACCGGTAGTGCAAGTAAATTAAATATGTCAATTGTGGATAAGGCAATATTACTACGATTTAAGCATAGAGCACATTCACTTTAGCACTGGTTGGCAGTGGTAAAAGTGCCCAGAGTCCTAAAGGCAACAGAAACAAGGTCAGCAAAACATGGGGTCTGAAGGCAAAAAGTCAAGGGACACCACACCAAGGATCTGAGGTCTAACAGGTCATGCTAGAGTGCAAGCATTTATAATCTTATTTAGGGTTTCAATTGTCATAGCATGATCTCTTTGAACTATAGAAATAACTAAGGATGGTATACAACCTACAATTTCTCCCTAAAAGATGCAGTTTGCATCAGATTCACCTAACTGTCTTGCTTAACTTCCTGTAAGGCCGTGGTATATGGGGCATAAAATTAACTAATGTCAAGATGGTTGAATTTCATAAATGTTACTGCGTGTGTATTTACACCAACCACATTTATGATAAAAATCAATCCCTCTTAGGAACAACACTGTACTCTAACTTGCACGCAGGTTAAAAGCACTGCAGTGTCTCACAGAGAAGAAAATATTTTATTCATTGTTTTTATAGTTGTAAGCCTGCCTTGCCTCCCCACAGAAAGGCTGGCATGGGAGATACATTTTGAATTTTGAGACCGACTCATCAATCAATCAATCAGGAATTTGTAAAGCGCACTACTCACCCGTGAGGGTCTAAAAGTGCTGAGGAAGGGGGGGGGTGCAGAAGGAGGGAGAGGTGCTGCTACTGCTCGGAATACCCCTCATTCTGTGGACAGTACAGAAGGACTGCCCTGCTACCAGAGAACTGCCCTGCTGCTGAGGACTGACTTTATTTTTCAAATGGAAGAGGGGACCTGCTTACCTCCCTCCCAGGCTAACTCAGAGTGACTCCACAGTTCAATTGGCTGGCCTCCTGTAGGAGCTACAGAAACACAACAAGCTTCAGAGGCCTCCCTGCAACTGCCTAGCTGATCTGCTGCAACTGGACTTGCCTGAGCACCTTTGGCTTTGGCTAGAGTGAGTCTCTGGTCCCCTAGAAGTGCCTCTACAGGTCCTGGATCCTTGGCTGGCATCAGAGTGTATTACCCTGAATGAAAAGGCCAAAATCCTGCGGCTTGGGCACCTCCCAACTGAAAAGTCCCATTTGCACCCATACTCTCCCTCCTGCGATGCCACATAAAGCAAAAATCCAGTGTGACCTGCTGTACTCTTGAATGAGATAGAACCCCCTGAAGCTAAGACAAATTTCAATTAGAAATTTTACCACTTTGCTCTGTTACGGAAAAATGGCAGCATGTTTCCAAGGAGTTGGATGAGTTTTGTCCTCTCTGTACCGAGGTTAATGAAACGTTTGAGCATGTTGTAATTTTGTGTCCAATGTGCCTTGGGAACAGATGGAAATGTATTCTCCCGTTGTGGCGCAATGTGGGAATAGATGTCACAAAACCTACTGTGTTTGCAGTCTCATGCTTTCTGTTATATAAGTGAAGGCTCAGACAAAAACGACCAGTGGCCCAACTCTGTAGCTAGTTTGAATTTCATTTATCATGTTCTAAAATGTCATATTGTCTCCTAGGAAGGACTTACAATAGGCATTTGTTTAAGGTTTAGGGTCCCACTGAGCTACTTTATTATGCCATATACTACTTGTTTCATCTACCTGTGTGACAAGTAATGACAACACTGATGATCATCACTTGGGTTCTATTGGGTGTGTGATGCACCAGCCTTGCAGATGGAACCTGTCTTACACACTGAACTGTAAATAAATTAACTTAATAGCTTTTTAAGCTATTTTATTGCACAGTATCTAATTTGTAATGTATTTTATATTGTGACGGTGTTTATGTGTTTTTATGGCTGTATAGAGGAATCAAGATTTCTATAAAGATAAAGATGATATTCACAATTCGCTTTAATAACTTTTGACAGAGGATAAGGATCATGTTTAATCGGTGTTGTCAACTTCTACGTGTTTACAATTCGTGAAGTGTTACAATTATATAGTCAATGACATAACTTGCTCTCCAAGCATTATGGGGGTGATTCTAAGTCTGGCGGGCGGCGGAGGCCGCCCGCCAGACTTCCCCCCTCCAGAATACCGCACCGCGGTCGGAAGACCGCTGCGGCTATTCTGTGTTTTAAACTGGGCTGGCGGGCGACCGCCAAAAGGCCGCCCGCCAGCCCAGTGTAAAACTACCTTCCCACGAGGACGCCGGCTCAGAATTGAGCCGGCGGAGTGGGAAGGTGCGACGGGTGCAGTTGCACCCGTCGCAAATTTCAGTGTCTGCAAAGCAGGCACTGAAATTCTTTTTGGGGCCCTCTTACGGGGGCCCCTGCGACACCCCATACCGCCATCCTGTTCCTGGCGGGAGAACCGCCAGGAACAGGATGGCGGTATGGGGTGTCAGAATCCTCTGCGCCGCCATGGAGGATTCATTTGGGCAGCGGAAAACCGGCAGGAGACCGCCGGTTTTCCACTTCTGACCGCGGCCGAACCGCCGCGGTCAGAATGCCCAGCGGGGCACCGCCAGCCTGTTGGCGGTGCCCCCGTCATTTTAGCCCTGGCGGTCTTGGACCGCCAGGGTTAGAATGACCCCCTATATGTGGAATCTTCTGTGGTGACATACATCACCAATTCTGCACACAACCAGCGAAAATGTTCTCTTTTCAAATCTGCTGGTAGGATGTTGTGTGGCACATTCAATGTTCCAATTTTCTTCTCTTCATAATTGTATCTGAGTTATCTAGATTTGATTAATAGTCCAAAGTCGTCAAAATCCTATATGTCACAGATAGGGGTATCGCAGAAACAAATTAGCTATTCTATTTTACAAAATATGAAACGTTTTGTTTTTGTCATTGAGCATCCCTATTGTATTAACCAGTGTGATTTAATACGTGAAGTGTATATTGTTCTCTGAAAACAATTACATTTAGCATAATCTTTGTGCGTCGAATATATCCTAACATTCTACAATGGTTTTAGGTTGTTTACAGTGTAGATCGTAGATCTGCGTTTCATATTATTGGGGTTTTGCATATCTAATATACATTCCAGCTAATTTGATGGAATGTGAACAGACACATTTTGAGCAGAAATAGACCAATAATTGGGGTGTTGCTGTTTGAATCCAAAGACGCCATCTACATACAAAGATTACATTCTTGTGAAATGGTTGCCAAAATAGAGGACCTTCCAAAGACAGTATTTGCTAGAAAGGAACGCATAGCCAGTGTTAAAATTTTGGGGTACAGATTCACATGCATCAAGTCCACTGCCAGTGTGCCGATCAGTCCTCTTACAGAAGTTGTGATTAAGGCCCTCATTATGACCCTGGCAGTGAGTGATAAAGTGGCGGTAATACCACCAAATTATGACCATGGCCCTGATAACTCCCAGAGACAGCCAATGTACCACACCAACCGCCAGGGCGGAAACAACAGTCACCACAGCGGTAGCGTCAACAGCCAGGTGGAAGACTAAGTACCACCGACCATATTAAGACATTACAATCTGCCACTTTTTCCGGGGTGGTACCAACGCCTTTAAAAGCCTGGCAGAAACACATCACAGAAGAGAAAAGACCCACTATCGGAGACACAGGAAAGAACAACACCGCCATGGAACCGGAACTGCAAGTCTTTCCAATGCTCTTCTACGTTATGCTTCACCTGAAACACCAACACCGATGAAGATGACGACGGTGAGTACAGCCACCTAGCACAGAAGGGATGAAGGGAGGAAAACGAGAGTGACACACACACACAACACACACCAAACACACACACACACCATACACGCAACCAGCTGCAAACGAAGAACAATTTGCGCCCGATATACGGCAGAATAATTCAAGGACAACTAGACTGCCAAAGGAGAATGTATTGATATCAACAGCTAATAAATAATCAAATTGTCAGTGAAACAGATATGTACAAATATACTCAAAGGGACACTGCCCAGTCCAATGTACAAGGGCCCCACATTGCCACAGGCCACAGTCAAAGGTCCAACTCGAATTCTGACTTCATCCGGATAGAACTCTGCAGGGGGCATCAGTTTGCAAGTGGGCAGGCACCTCAGGAGTATGGGGGGTGGGTGGCACCTCAGCCAAAGTAGGTGGTTCTGGAGGGGCTCCAGGCCTATTTCTCTGTCCTAGGGAGTGCAAGGCCACAGTCTCTGGAGTGGGTGACTTTCCCACTGGTTCTGGAGGGGGCTCCATGCCTATTTCTCTTGGCTGGGGAGTGCACCGCCACAATCTCTGGAATGGGTGACTTTCCCACTGGTTCTGGAGGGGGCTCTATGCCCATTTTTCTGTCCTAGGAAGTGCAAGGCCACAATCTCTCAGTGGGTGACTTTCCCACTGGTTCTGGAGGGGGGCCCTTGTACAGCAGCCCATAGAGGGTGGCCTACATGGTTTCCACTGGTGGTGATGGCTACATGTTGGTGGCAGATGTAGGTGCCTCCTGAGCAGCCTCTGCTGGTGGTGATAGCTGCATGTTGGTGGCAGATGGAGGTGCCTCCCGGGCAGCTTCTGCTGGGGGTGATGGCTGCACGTTGGTGGCAGATGGAGGTGCAGCCTGGGCAGCCTCTGCTGGTGGTGAGGGATGCACTTCCTCAGCTGGCGGTGGGGGACCCGTGACCACTGGTGGTGGTGGAGGTGTCACCTTGACAGGCTCCACTGGAGTAGAAGGCTTCTTCCCCTTCATGACATGGGGTGTGGAACCCTTACCCTTCCTGGCAGGGTTTGAGGGCTTCTTCCCCTTCATGGCAGGTTGTACGTGTTTCTTCGCCTTCTGGGCAGGAGTCGATGGATTCTTCCCCTTCAAACCAGCAGGTGCAGGCTCCTTCCCCTTCATGGCAGGAGGTGTGGGATCCTTCCCCTTCTTGGCTGATGGAGTGGGACCCTTCACTGACTTGCCACCACGACTAGGTGGTGTCACCAATGTCCGCGTGGACTGTTTGATTGAGGTGCTGAGCTGGGTCATTGGGACCCTGCTCTTACGGGCAGGACGGGGGGTGGGGAGGGATGAGGTCAAGTTGGGCAAGTAAAAGCTTCTTAGGGTTGGTGGGGCGGGAGGAGGGAGGAGGGATGGGAGTGAACGTTGAGGGAGTGGTTGTAGGAGGTTTATGTCTGCTGGATTTAGGTGCAGGTACATGGGCAGAATGTTGATGTGAGGTGGATGGCTGTTGGGTGTGTGAGTGCTTGCGTTTGTGTCCTTTGGGGTGAAAGACAGGGTGGGAGAGGACACAGGGGAAGCGTGCATGGATGTTGTGGAGGTGTCTGCTATTGAGGTGTGTGTGCTGCTTGGTGTGGTGATGTTGGTGGTGGATGTTGATGCAGTGCATGCAGTTGTGGGTGTGGACGTGACTGGGAGGGAGTTGGAGGAGGATGAGGAGAGGGAGACAGTGAAGGCAGTGGATGTGGTTGCTTTTGCAACTGTCTTTTGTTTGCATGAGTGCTTGTGCAATGAAGTTGGTGCCTGTATTTGACTGTGCAACTCTTGGGTGTTGTCTTGGGTGCATGCTCCTCAGTATGTGTGCATGGGATGGGTTGGGGTTGAAGAGACTGGGACTGGGAAGTGGTAGTTGGAGGGGGGACAGTAGATACAGGGACAATGGCTGCCATCAGAGAGGAGGCCAGAGCCTAAATCGATCTCTGTTGGGCCGCCAATCCACCGTGGATGACCTCCAGGAATGCACTGCATCGCTGCATCTGGGATGCCAGCCCCTGGATGGCATTCACAAAGGTTGACTGCCCTACAGAGATGGATCTCAGGAGGTCAATAGCCTCCTCACCCAGGGCAGCAGGGCTGACTGGGGCAGGGCCTGAGGTGCCTGGGGCGAAGGAGATGCCCACCCTCCTGAGTGAGCAGACACGGGGCAACTTGCAGAGGGGCTACTGGGAGGGTGGTGCTGGTACGGGCGGTGGCAGCTGTACCTGCAGCTGGGATAGTCACAGAGGTGTCTGCCACCACCAGGGAGCTTCCATCGGAGGAGGTATCTGAGTCTGTGTTTTCACCTCCTGTCTCCACCGTGGTGCTCCCCTCGCACTCCATCCCACTGGTTCCCTCAGTGACGGTGGACTATGCCTCCAAGGTCCTGTGGGATGCAGCTCCCTCTGTCGCAGGTGCCCCTGCTCCTCTGCCAGATGATGCTGATGCACACATGGACAGGAAGACAAAACAAGAAGGGGGGGAGAGAGACAAAGGATACACTGGGTCAATGACTACACCAACACCTCTATTGGCATACGCATCACCGTCACACACAGGGAACAGGCTTGAGCACTATGCATTGCACTGCCAGTGATTTGGCTAGATTCTACGGCAAGATGGGGGCCACACACTGCCAGCAAAGCCCTGCCTGAAATGGAATGCTAACAAGCTAGGTTACCTGCATTTGCCATACACCCATTACCCCCTTCTTTTGATGGGCGCTGACCTGCAGAGGCAATACAGACAGGAGAACACCATTAACCAAATAGTCCAGCCTGTCACACATATGGCCCACCAATCCCGATTCCATCACCATTGGCACACACATTGCACCATATGCTGTTGGCGTAACTTGAGCATGGCCTATCAAATGTAAACATGTTTTTCTGAACCGTACTACCCTACTGGCATTTTTGATGCTCTCTTTTTGTCAGGTTGTTGTTGTTTCACTCCCACCCCCGATGGCACGATGCTTGCACACACATCTCTATGCATCCTTCCTGCATGCATCGTGCCCAATGTCTACTCACCTGTTGGTCTGGAGGCCCATACAGCAGTCCATACTGGGGTAGGACCCCATCCACCAGTTGCTCCAACTCCTCTGAAGTGAAGGCATGGGCCCTTGCCCTGGTCACACGGGCCATGGTAGGTTCCAGACACAAGTTACAGCAGCACAGTCAGTATAGGTGTTCTCCTGTTGAAGGTCAGGAAACAAGTGAGGAATCAGATAGAAAATGGCAGTCACGTCCGCGGCGCCATACACCGTCACCGCCGGTGCAGATCCCCATTGGCCACTGTACTCCATAGAGCCCCACACTATCCAATGAGTAATTGCACGGCGGTACAAGACCGCCCTCTGCCACGACGCCCAACATCAGCGGACTAACCTCAATTCCACCTGTCCCTACATACAGGACAGGCGGTCGCCATTTCAGGGGGGACAATGGTCATATCGACATTAACTGCATCACAGACAAGATTAGCACATACCTCACCATTCTCACTGTCACATAACATAAATGAAGTTGTCATTACATTGTTCAAATTGTGACAGCCTACTCACTCTTGTGTCCCTTAGATACCTACCACTGTGGATGAATAGGAGGTAGAGACATACCCCCGTGTACAGACCCCTTATGGACTTGGCTACACTGGAGGACAGGCACATTATCCTCACCTATAGACTGGACAAGGCCACAATCATAGAGCTGTGTGCCTAATTGGAGCCAGGCCTGATATCTGATATCTGTTATCCATCATCCGACTGGGAATCCCCCTCTTGTGCAAGTGCTATAAGTGCTCAATTTCTTGGCAAATGGTTCTATCCAAGTGACAGTGGGCTTGGCAGCAGGAATGTCACAGCCAATGTTCTCAATCGTGCTGGCAAGAGTGTTATCTGCCCTGGTAAAACACGTGTGCAGCTACATTGCTTTCCCCCAAGTGGAAGATTTGGTCAGTGTGAAGGCCGGATTCTATGCAATGGGACATATCCCCAATATTATTGAGGCAATTGATGGTACACATATTGCGTTTGTCCCCCCCTACCTGAATGAATAGGTGTTCAGGAATCGTCAGAGTTTCCACTCACTGAATGTGCAAATGGTGTGCCTGGCGGACAAGTACATCTCCCACGTCAATTCTAAGTATCCTGGGTCGGTGCATGATGCCTTTGTTCTGAGGAATAGCAGCATCCCAAATGTTATGGCCCAACTACAGAGGCACAGGTTGTGGCTAATAGGTGAGCCTTGGTCTCCACCCACTGTATGTTAGTGTATGTCTTCAGGTGTCATCCCCAAATCAATGTGTGAGGCTAAATGTGATCCATCAATACTTGTAAGTGACTCTGGCTACCCAAACCGATTGCGGCTGATGACCCCTGTGAGGAAAGCCAGGATAGCAGCTGAGGAACGTTTTAATGAGGCACATGGGCGAACCAGATAGATCATCGAGAGGACCTTTGGGCTCCTGAAGGCCAGGTTCAGGGGCCTCCATCTGACAGGTGGATCCCTGTGCTACTCAGCCGAGAAGGTCTGCCAGATAGTAGCGGCATGCTGCCTGGCCCTCAGATGGAATGTACCCTTTCTGCAGGAGGAGGAGACTGGAGATGCCCCTGTGGCAGCAGTAGACTCTGAGGAAAGTGAGGATGAAGAGGCTGAGGATGAGGACAACAGAACATCAGCTATCCGTCAATACTTCCAATGACACACAGGTGAGACGGTGCAACTGACCATTCGTATGACTATTGGTATATTCTGGTGGCTGTAGCATGCTGGCATTAACTTCCTTTGCATCTCAACTTACTGTCTCCTATGGCTTGTCATTTTACAGATGTTGGTGATATAAAAACAGTGTACAGATGTGCTGACTACAGACAGCTACAGGTCCCAATTTCCATGCTGTCATAGTGTTCAGATCATTTGCACTAGATGTGACTGTTTCCATATATGTACATTTTCAAAACATAAAATACTAGTAGTCAAGTTGTGTTCAAGGGTTTTTATTGTAGTGCTAAAAAATCGAGGGAAAAGCGCAATGGAATGGGGTGATGATGAGGAAGGTCCAGGGTATTGTTCCAGTCTGTTTGTAGCAGAGGTGCAGTGTCCAAGGGGCCATAGGAAGGGGTGCAAAGGCAGTTCAAAGTGGACAAGGTGACAGGGTGGGACACAAGGGGGACAGGAGAGTCTAATTTCCTGGCTGTGGTCTTGGCAAGTGTCTCTGTCTTCTGTCTGGTTTGCAGGGAAAGTTTTCAGGGGGAGCGGTGCTGTTGGCCTGTTGGTCCTGTGGCGGGGCCTTCTGCCCACTAACTGCAGCAGAAGTGGAGGGCTAGTCAATGGACTGGGTAGTGGTAGGGGCCCACTGGTGTGCTGTTGCCTCCCTCATGATGTTGGCCATGTCTGCCAGCACCCTTGCTATGGGGATCAGGGTGGTGTTAATGGCATGCAGGTCCTTCCTGATACCTTGGTACTGTCCCTCTTACAGCTGCCTGTTCTCCTGCACGTTGTCAAGGATCTGGCCCATTGTGTCCTGGGAATGTTGGTAGGCTCCCAGGATCTTTGAGAGTGCCTCCTGGAGAGTTGTTTCCCTGGTACTGTCCTCCCCCTGGTGCACAGCAGTCCTCCCAGTGTCCCTGTTGGCCTATGCCTCTGTCCCCTGAACCATGTTCCCACTGCCACTGACCCCAGGTCCCTGATTGTCTTGGGTATGAGGTGTGGACTAGGGTCCCTGTACAGGTAGGCACACTGCTGATGGATGTGTCCTGGGGACAGAGGTGTGGGTACGCTGGGTGGGTGCTGTGGTGTTGGATACTGATTGGGGAGGCTCTGTGGTGGACGGTGAGTGGGATTGGGTGACCGGCTGTCCAGTGGTCCCTGATGGGCCAGGTTGTTGGTCTAGATCCTGAAGACCAGAGTTACTGTCATCACTGGGGGCATCTTCTGTAAGGGGACTGGATAGTTGTGGCACCTCCTCTCCGCTGGGATTGGCTAGGGCACCTGTGGGGATGTAAGTGGTGTATTATGCTTCATGTCTGTGACATATTGTACATCCCTCGCTTCCCCTCTATCGTTGGTGTTGCCCTGCCACCTTTTGCTTGTGTATGGCGATGTATTGTGTGATTGTTAGTTTCCCTGTGCTGTGCATGCTTTAGTGATGGGTGTCCATGCAGGGCTGGGAGGGCTGTCCATGCATTTGTATAACATGCAGGGCTTGCCATTGTGGTTAGTCATATGTGTAGGTGCAGTGTGTGGGATGTAGTAGAGTGATGGGAGTGAGGGTGAGGGAGTGTGATGGCATACAGGTATGGGAGGCTGATAAGTAGTAAATATTGAATTATCAGTGTCCAGTCCTCCTGCTACTCCAGCGAGTCCCTCAGGATGCAGTATTGCCAAGATTTGCTCCTCCTGTACTGTGGGGGAGGCGGTGGGGGTCCACCACCAGTCCTCTGTATGGCGAGCCGGTACCTTGCAGCCGCCCTGCGCGCCCCCGCACAGGCGCACCTTGGAGACCAGCAGGAGCAGGTGTTTCTGGCACAGGGACCTGTAGTTCGTTCCACCTCTTCCTGTTGTTGTCCCTTGTTCTTGGCGGCTGTCCCACGCATTCACCCTGTCCACGATTCACCGCCAGAGCTCCATCTTCCTTGCAATGGATATCTGCTGTACCTGTGCTCTACCCTGACAACTTCCTCCACTATGACCCTTAACTCCTCATCAGTAAACCGGGGGTGCCTTTGTGGGGACATGGGTGTTGTGTGGTGTGTGTTGGTGAGAGTGTGTTGAGTAATGTGGTGGGGTGTGTGTTGTAGGGGGCGTGAGGGATGTATGGGTGTAAGTGGTGAGTGTGTGTAGTTGTCTCTGTGCTGTTCATGTCAATCTCCTGGCAGTAATTGTTGTTTGGAAAGGGTTGTGGGTAATGTGGATGTGTGCTTTATAGTGCTGTGGGTGGGTGTGCGTGGTGTGTGTATTAGTGTCAGGTGAGTGCTTTTGGTATTGGCCAATGTAGTGTTGTTTTGTATGTGGGTGTCCCTTCTGAGCATAGCGGTATGTACCACTAATGGTTTACCGCTGTTGAATGTCCGCCGTGGTGATTCGTGGGTCATAATGTGATTGGCGTTGCTTTTTTGGCATAACGGTATGGGTGTTCGTACCGCCACTTTATCACTGACCTTTGGGCTGATGGTTTTGTGTATGTGGCTGTATTCTGTCAGATTTGTGTGTGTCATAATATGGCGAACGGATATTCACCTCCGTCTAGGTATGTTGGTGGCCGTCACAGCGGTGGTGCGTGGGATTTACCACCAATGTCATAATGAGGGCCTAAATGTTGACTGTGGTCCTGTAAAACTTAACCAGATGCTGTGAGTATTTGGTAAATCTAAACAAGTTTACTAATACAATGCATCTTAGAATTCTAATATTTTGTCTTATTTATATTTTGTGCCATCTACCTCACTCTCCATCGATCCTCCATTTACTATATCACTTCATGGATAGTAATTTAGATAGTTCATCAGTTACCGAGAGAATGGGTCTTCCCTTTTCCATGTGTTCACAGTACCTCTACTCTTGCCATTGCGATGTTCCCAGGAATCATCCAGAGTCAAGAATTGCTTTTGCCTGCAATAAGAACGAAGAGGCTTCAGTGAATGGACAGACGTTCCCAGCACTTCTCCTTCCTTGTAAGTTAGAAAGAGCAGGAGTCAGTAAATGGACCAATTCCCTACACATCCCACAAAGTCCAAGGCTCGGAGACTTTTATAGTTGAGTCTGAAATCTATTCTCCATCAAGCAACTTTTCCCTGCTCTTAGATAGATGCTGACAGGACCAGACCGTCCATGTATAATACTCCTTGTGACTAATTGGTGGAAAGGATGTGTTGACCCCATCCTTGTGTAAAAGAATGGTATTGCCTAGCTGATGTCCCAAATAGTGATGGGTGAAACTGCTTTGACACACCCCACCCTGGCTTCTCCCTTGCCTGTACTCAGCCCTACAGATATGGGTCGCTCATATCCCATCATATGTGGTAAATGAAGCAGAATATGAGACAAGGTTGATGCCTGCATCTCTAACTGGTAATGTCAAGGAATGTGGCATCCCCCCAACCAGGATAGGCCACTTACCATCCACAGAAGCCACCTTATATGGCATATCTAGCAGTATAAGTAGCCTGTCAGGGGTTAACATACCCCTATTTAAGCAATTGTAATAAGAACCTGAGCTAGTTCCTGGCCAGTTCAAGCAATTCTGAGTTAAATGGAGCTACGTTGTGTCAGACAGTTATTTCCAGTCCATTATGTTTACTGTTGGTTGAGTAGGTAATTCATCGTTATGGTGCAAAGAGTACAGAAACAAGTGTATGATGAATGGTGGTGGGTATCTGTCTGAGCTCAAGAGCATTTATTAAACTACTTGTCTGATGACTAAGCAATGCCCGAGTGCACTATTAGGTATGCGCCAAGGCACCCAACAGGGACTGATGCCATACTTCGATTCCAGTGAGCATGGGCTTCTGCTGAGTCGCTAAACAGGTCAACAGGCACATCCCATCACAGATGTTGTAAGTTCATTGAAGAGATCTCATGTGTTGCTGTTCATCACTACTCAAGGATTCATTATCAACTGATTAATCATTCCATGAAAATTGCATACATGTAAGTTATGAGGCTGTGAGTATATTAATCTAGCAGTTTGCTTTTTGTACTTCTCTACATGGCATATTTCCACTTTCTGTCTCATCTATATAACAAAAAATCACAATAGGGAAATTTTATAATTCAATTTAGAGTGTGTGTAAAGGCGTTCATGCTGTTTTTCAGCTCTACAAAAATCTTGTGGATATAACAAATGATGGAGTATGTGCACTAAAGGGGAAAACAGAGCTTTCCAGATGATATTTCAGACTCTGTTGCAGATTGAGTGTGGGAAACAGTACGTCTGACTGGTGACTTTAGATGGATCCTTGTCTAGGCACTAGGCAGAACAAAAAAGATGTGTCCTTAAAGGTCTGTGAAAGTTCCTAATATTTAAACATTTCTTAGCTTCTGTGGTAATACCTTTAAAAATGTTAAGCCAAGGAGGGGTTGTGGATCATCTGTCCCTGGACTGCATGAATATGGTGAGACATATAAAGATAATACTGTGAACAACTGACCTCAACTGTAGGAAGTTTGAGAGGGTTTAGAAAACCTAGGAAGGTAGCCACAGGGCCATGCAATACATTGCATGTGTCAGATAAAATATTGGATTGCATCCCCTACAATCTACCAGAAAAAGCTATGTTATCATATCAGAAGCCAAATTGAGTATGGCTCCATTGTGCCATTATTTATGGAGCCTGGAAAACATTTGAACTGGAAGCGATGTCCAGATGGCATTACAATAGTGCAAACGAGGAATGATTCCTGCAATGGACAATAACATTTGATAACACAGCAGATGTAGAAATACAGCAAATGTCCCTTATCACTGGTAGAGTTCTAGTCATGATTCATCATATCAACAATATTTTCCTTGTCTTCTGCATCATGAGGCATTCCCCATCACACACATTTGATTGTCATTATATCAAGTTCTTTTTGACTAGCCAGACAATCAGGATTTGGTTGTGAAAAGGGCCACCAAATAATTGTTATGTGGTGGTCTTTTTGAGGCAGTGTAAGCAATATATTTTGGGTGGTCTAAAAGTGCAAGGAAATATATCTTCATTAAACCTAGAGAGTCTGGATGTTTACATGATTGTCATTTCACTAGAAGCACTTCTAAAAGGAGAGCATACCCTTCAGGACTAGGATGCATGGTTCCTTAGTTGGCTTCTCATTGTCCTGTTAGTTGTATTCCGGTCATGTACAGTGGAGCTGATCTAGCGAAGCATCATTTTCATTATGACATAAAGTGGAAAGTCATTCTCAATCATACCTCCTTCATGATCGTTCTGTTGTTGCACCTCCACTTTTGAGGTACACCTCTGGAAAGCTTGCGTGGTTCCTGTCACCAAGCCCAGTTTCCGTCTTTCTTACTGAGCACAGTATCCTTAGTCCTCAAGTACCTCTTGGCAAGTGATTTGCTGCAAACTTAATTGGAATCAAGCTCCATCTCCAATGTCTTCCAGGAATTTGCCCTGATTTCTCATTATCTTATTCCCTTGTCACCTAGATATAATTTTGGACTTACAGTCCTAGTGACCACTGAAAAGCTGAGAGCTCCATTGATGATTAGACTGAACTGAAGCATTGAATAACACAGTTAACTTTGGTGCTCACAGAGACGTTTATTGGAGTGAATATGAGATTGTTCTGCTGTTGTATGTGTTGCAAGGACACATCTGCTGAGGCCTAATTGACCTCAGAGAAACTGCAGTTTCATATTAGTTGTCTTAAAATGTTGTAAGCCTAAAATATGAATGACTGGTCCTACTAGCTCTGCACTCCTCTGTGCGTTTTTCTCCTCCCCCCGCCCGTGGCCTGCGCTCGCTGGGCCCCCCCGGCTCCCTCCATCGAGGCCCTCTTATACTCCCCCCTAACCGTAGAATTTTAATCCTTTAAAGTTTTCCAGACTAACGCTCCCCCCTGACTTTGCCCCACCGACCGTGCGCATTCCCAGGCCTGCACGGGCACTCGGGCCACCAACGGGCACTGCTGCTCGGTAACAATCGACATGACTGACAGGGGACGAGAAAAATGAGTCTACAATTGCATTGTACTACGCTCACCTGTATATCTTCTCTATGTTCATTTGTTGTGTTATACAAAACAAAAATATATTTTAAAAAAATATATATATGAATGACTGCATCTTACAGAAAAGATTGAGATCAAGGGACAAAATTCACATAATCTAAACTGGCAGTGTGACTAGATGTCTCGTATGCAGTCCCTCATGAGTACCCATTTGAGGTGGGTTCTTTAGCCATTAGGTAGTATTATTACGTTCTTGATCCAGTTAGTGCTTAGCCCTGGAAGCCTATGGCTTCGATGTCTATTGTGAGGCATACGTCCCTCCACTTTGCTTGATTATGTGACTTTTGCCTGGTAAAGCTTTCATCCCAAAATGTTAAAATAGTTTTCAATTTTAGGGCTGCTTAGCCTCACCATCCTCTGCAATTTCTAAAATTCCCTTTTCTGTTTCTCAGGGCTGAAGGGTAAGCTCATAGCCTGATGAGTAGTACCCTTGTAGATTTGAGGGAATAGGGGCATAGCTTTCTCATATCATAACCAGCACATGAGGTTGTGTGCTCACTATTTGTGTGTGGGCCATAGAAATGTTCTTGAGTTGTTCATGTTCATAGTAGAGTTGGGTCCTCTGGAAATTATGATGAAGTGTGGATTATGTTTCATACTGTGACATCAAAGTGGTCAGTTGCTTAACCTTTTTCCCTGGGAGGCTTTGTCCTCTATCTATGTGTGCTGCAGAATGCAGCACCCAGGGAAAGAGGAAAAAATAAGGAGAAATACAAATATTTATCCTCGTTACACCTGCCCTGCAGAGGTGTAAGGTTTTGGCGCATCCCCAGGTTTTCGGGTTCTCGTAAATCTGGGGATGTGTCCAAAATCCATGGGTGTTGCATGACAAAACCCACCGCAACCCCCAATGAAAGCCTCCCTGCACAGAGTAAGGCAACAAAGCAACTTGCGCTGTCTTACTTTACTCCATATCTATGAGGCCATTCAAAGCCATCAAAGTGTCTTTGCGTGGCCTTATAGGTATAATTTTGTAGTCTGAGCTGTCGGAGCATGAGAAAAGGGATCTCCGGCAGCACACAGGACTCATAGATGTACCCTCCTGTGTCTCTATATAAGGAAATCTCAACAAGCTGCAACATTCTCTCTCTGAGAATTGATCAATCATCAACACTAGAGGGTATTTTTACCCATTGCATGTTTGGTTTCTTTTTGAACCTCCTAAATAAGACTCCCACCCTCAAAAAAGGTCTCATTGCTAGGATTTACCTGAGGAATAAATGTGTCAGGGTTCCCACCTATATGGAAAAAAATCTACAGAGGATGCTGTGTTTCCTTTGAAATATGTCTGGACTCAGGCAGGCTGTCTTCAGACTACTGCCTGTGGCTTTCATAGCATGACTAATAGAGATCAGCCCTCTTAGTGACATTAGAATTCTATTCAAATGACATTAATGTGCACAACCTTGTCTCAGATACCAAGGAATTCATAATGGAAACTTACACTAACCCTTCTGTTTTAAATGCATCCCCGCAAACAAACAGAAAGAAATCTGTCACCCACTTTACAATAGTGTTCAAACAAATCAGGCCACATATGACCATGCTAGCTGACAGCTGAAGGGAGTTCCTTACTGTATCAAACTTTGAAAATGCGATGAGGAGAAATAATTTTCCCTCTCTCTGCATCTCTGATGAGCAAATTAAACTGACATGATAACAGGTCCACCAGTCTAAGGCACTTCCAGACCCTGCTTCACCAGCTCGAGGCTTCCATCTCATTGTCTTTGTTTTTTTCCCTCTCTCTCGTTCTTTCTCACTCTCTCTCACTCCCACTTCATCTCTCACATTCTCATTTATTTCATTTCATTTTCTTTGTCCTCTTTGTCTTACCTCTTTACAGCAGTGTTCTCATCTTTCACTCCATTTTTTGTTCTTTTTCCTGTTTGCCTTAGCTTTTTTCAGCAATTCACATCTTTCACCCCATTTTTCTTTTTCCTCTTTGCCTTAGCTCTCTTTATCCTTTTCTCATGTCTCTAACCCTATTTATACCTTAGCTCTTTTCAGCCACTTTTCTTCACACTTATTTCACTCATTTTTCTGTGTTTTTGTTTTCTATGTTTTGCTTTTTTCACCTACCATGTTCTTTTGCTTTTCCTCCCAGTTGTCTGCACACACTCCTTTTGCTCTTCCGTTTCCTCCACAAATGTGACTCTCAGCCCCCCCCACGGCTCTTAGACCTTTTCCCAGCCTCCTTCATTCCTTACCTGTTTCTTCTTCCTGCATTTTCTTCTGCCATAAAGCACCCACCACCGCCCCCGTACCCATTCCAGGGCCTACTTAATGGTGGCTGCTGCATGTTTGTGCCACTGGCGTGCTGACGGTGTGCCAATGGCAAACCAAAGGCAAGCCTGTCTGCGCCTGTCTGCTTTTGGGTCATGCTGCTCAGTGGCAGGAACCCTGGTTCTACCACAACCCTTCAATACACTATGGCACTACTCCGCTTGCCCAAGCTGAGACACCTGTCCCAGGCTGCTACTGCGCTGCATGTCACAACAAGGAAGAATCCTTCACTTATACCCACTGCCACTTCACTTGCAGCAACCCCCGGGATCCCCCCATACACACACACCAGTCTCCACAACAAACCAACTATATAACATCACACGCAACAGCAAACCAGCACCCCACAAATCACCTCATACCTCACTTACATGCACGCTACTCAACAATGCTCACTCAGCATACAAGCCACCAAAATCTGGGACCTGCTAAACAGTCATGCACTGGACCTCTTCTTCCTAATGGAAACCGGATCAACCCTTCATCGGCGTACAACGTCACAATAGCAGTCCAAGCAGGCTACAATATCACATGGCGGGACCACCACCAGAAGTCATGAGGAGGACTCACAATCAATTACAAAGACATAATCGCCTGCCCGACAACCACAGTAAACACCACTTCATTCAAAGAACATCTCAATTTCAAGCTTACATTCCGCAACTTCATCTTTCACAGAACTTATGCTTACTGACCACCTGGATCGTAAACTGCCTTCACCAACCTCATCACAGATTCATCAACCCCCCTCACCATCAACAACAAGGGTCAGATGTGCTAAAACATTTTTCTATAGAGACAGAATGGGTAAACCCCCTTGATACATCTTGTCCCAATGGCTTTGTACTCTTTGGAGACCTCAATCTCCACCTGGAGGACTTAACCGACCTTTACTCCAAAACTCTCCTAGAAAACCTTAACAACATCTTGCCGGCCTAGATCTTCAGAGAACCATGCATCTCACCTGACACAGTCTGACCTTCATCTTCCCCACCATGAACGACGTCAAGTTCAGCTCGACCACTGCCTAATTCCCTTCCAGATCAACACACTGCAGATCTACTCAAACACTGGCATCAGCCATCCCATCCTCAGCTGGAGCAAAATCCCAGAAATAGAATAGATCAACACACCCCAAGTGAACCCCCCTAACCTTACAGAGAATATCAACGTGGACGATGAAAACTTTAACAACTTGATCAAGAACTGCATAGACTTCCTCACACCGATTAAACTCAACAAATAGAGAAGAGGCAATAAAAAAGCTATCTGGTACATCAGAGACTTCAGCAACAGCAAAAAATACTGCAAATGGCTAGAAAGAAAATGGAGAACTAGCTGCAGAGGAACATACAGAACAACCTTCAAAAGCACACTCAGACACTACCACAGCCGCTGGGCGAAACCAAAAAAACACTAGTGGAATGCATCAAAGAGAGTGCCAGCATCAGCAAAGAACTCTTGTTGATCATCAAAGATTTCACCACAGTGTCTGCCATCAACATCACCCCCTCACAAGAACTCTTTGACAACCTATCCAACTTCTTCCACATCAAAATCACAAACATCTACAGCAATTTTGCACACAAGCCAGATCCCAACAAACTCATCTCAAACCTGCCAGCCACCATTCAAGAGAACCATCTGGCCAGATAGAAGATCCTTACCAGAGGAGGAACAGCTTCATTCATGCATGCCATCGTTTCTGGGACATATAGGACCCTTGCCCCCACCACATCTTTAACCTCAGTACATAACCAATCAGCGGAGGACTCATCCATATGCTGAGCACCTCCCCACCTTCCTGGAAACATGGAAGTATGCAGGAGTCAACACCTTTCTCATGAAACCTTCAGCTGACCGAAGCCAGCTGGCCAACACCTGACCTATCTCCCTGCTTCCCTACCAGTGAAACTTATCAAAAAGGCCATCAACAATCAGCTCACCAGCTATCTCAAGCTCTCCCACCTACTGGACAACACCCAACCAGGCTCCAGAGAGAACCACAGAACAGACGCCCGACTCATTGCAGCCACTGAGGATATCAGGACCGTCCTCGACAGGGGTGAAACAGCTGCTGTAATCCTACTCGACCTTTCTACAGCATTTGACACAGTCTTCTACTACACAATCATCAGAAGAGCCCATAAGTGTGGTATCCAAAGACCAGCATTCAACTGGATCTGCTCTTTCTTCATGGGATGAGCCCAACTTTCACACAAGAAGCCAAAAAAACTGGTATGTGGCTTCCCCCAGGATTCTTCCCTTAGCCCTACCCTGTTTGAAGTTTACATAGCTCCACTCACCAAAATCCTCAGATTTAAAGCTGTCACCATCATCTCCTATGCATGCAACATTCAAATTATCCTCTCACACATCCCCTTTCACAAATGCATACAGGAGGTCGTGCATTCTCTTACATAGGACCCACACTTTGCAACAACCTCCCAAAACACATCAGAACCTCCTCCTCGCTACTTGAGGTTTGCAAGAAGCTGAAGACCTGGCTCTTTCAACATTGCAATGGGGGCTACACACCTACACCTTTACTCAAGCACCTGGATACCCTTGTGGGTGATTAGTGAGTGCACTATACAATTCAACATACCATAACAGCAGGGAGAAACACTGAAAATCCCTTGCTGAAGTTGAAAA
Source organism: Pleurodeles waltl (assembly GCF_031143425.1). Taxonomy (NCBI): domain Eukaryota; kingdom Metazoa; phylum Chordata; class Amphibia; order Caudata; family Salamandridae; genus Pleurodeles; species Pleurodeles waltl. The sequence goes on along the minus strand of NC_090446.1, from coordinate 816,666,889 downwards.
TGAACAAATTCATTGATAGGCTTCTGACACTGCCATGTAGAGACACTGAAACTAGAACATTTCGGGCACTGGCTAAGTCTGTGTAGGTGTGCTCGGCCATGGGAAGTGTACACCGTTTCAAAAACCCATTAGCCAACATGAAAAATCTAATAGAAAATATATGCAGTGCAAGGGGATTACCCTATTTACAAACAAGAAGAGAATGGAACAGGTCACTTTGTACTACTTACAGGACAACTTGCACCTGGACTGATGATTAGAGATAATGTCATATGGGCAGAACAGTTGTATTGATGCGGTTAAGTGTTTTGTTTATGCTTACTTACCAAAGCACTGCATTGGCATTAACTCACTAAGTAAATATATGAAAAAATTAGCATTACGATGAATATGTCAGGTTTTAAACTTTGGCTATGGTTCACCCTTCTTTTTCACTAATGTTTTGAGTCTTACAGGTTGTTCATATTCGATTACTGAATTGTTGCATTAGATGCAAAAATATGCAAACACCGAAGTGGAAAGTGCTGAAAATAAATGTATATTGAGTGGTGTTCAAAAACATACATATAGGAGCTTCACGCTGCAGTCTTGGTATTGGTTGAATTGGCTGTGCTGTGACATTCTCGATTGTGTTTCTGCTGCTAGTTAATTACATTCTCTGTAATGGTGCTGAGGATTCCAATATCATTAAGACTCTTTCTTATGCCTACAATTATTCCTTGTCCAAAAATGCCACGTGGACAGGTTGACCACCATAAATAATTTTATTCCATAAGTAAGGATAATCCAATCAAATTCGTTTTAGCCTTACCTTAAAATCAATCTAAGCTGATGAATGCAACGAGAAGATATTCTCTTTCAGTGTATATCATATAGACGTACAGTCGACTCACTCTGAAAGCTTCGGTAATTGAGTCATCTTACTAGGTATATTTTTCCTAACGTGATTTTAGGAATGAAGCCAGCACCTCAGATAAGATACAGCGAAAGCATTGGGCAGCAGTCGCACTCCTTAATGAATGCAACGCTGGAAGCCAGCAATCTAGTTTGACCTAAAAAACAATTTTGAATCCAGTTTGGAGCGCTCAGTAATTCAATAGCCGTGAAAAATAAAAATAAAAATACACGCAGATCATGATAATGAGAATTCATCTTTCATAATTTCATAACCAAACATATTTTAAGTACCATATCACCTGTAATGGGTTTTTGCGATAAGGGCTCACATATATTTACTGCATAATTAAAGCAAACATCCAACAAAGTTCCACTGAGAGCTACTATCTCCCAGTTGAGTTTACGTTTGCATTCATGTAATCATGGAAATTAACTTTATTTTTGTCAGTGAATGTGTGTATATTGCTCTGAGCTACAAGCCACAGATCTCGCAAATGAAAGTATTCATCCAGGGACAAAAGTACAAAGCTGCATGTCATTTCTTTCTGACTTTTTGTACTTTTTCCTTTGAGAATGCCTCTTATTTTTCACCTGCTTATCTACAACCGCATCTAAATGATTTACAGCATACTAGGTTTTGGCATCCAAAGTGTCCCCTCTGCTCTAATCACCCAGTATTTGGAAACAATCCCAACTGCCCATAATGCTTTATGAGTATATTGATACAATAGACGCTGAGAACTGTTACTGTACACAATTGACTGCATCAGTTATTGAGAGGATTACATATTACAGTCTTCGCTTGACTTCTGGTATTTCATGAAGTTGGTTGATGAGCATTTTGAATGGACAAGGACATCTTTAGTATTGTTATTCAAACTATCACCTTGTCATTTCAAAAGTACCCATCATGAGACACCTGAATATGGTTTCCAAAGAAAAGTTAGAAACAGTAGGAAGATTCATTGAACCAATCTAGTCATATGGTACAGTTTATGCCCATATAAATAATTTGACCTGTATTCTTACCCCAGTAGAAAAAAGATGTAATTGGACAAGTTTAAGAAAGAAGAACAGAAATGAAAACCAAGGCAGAAAGAGGAGTGCTTGGACGTAGTTGGAAAAAGAAAAAAGAAGCCCATTCACGAAAAGGAAGTCAAGCTACCTTGATACTAGATTGGCACTATGTAGAGAAATTAAATGTATCTAGACCCATGTCGACAACCAACTGAAATTTGTAGGGACAAGCTAGTGTAGACATGTATTTAAATTTCAGAGTAATTGGACATTTATGTTGAATGGATTGGATCCAGCGATGCAAGCAGTTTATTTAGCTTGTGGAAAGCATTCCTATTTTAGATTGCTGAAAGAGAGTGAAATTTGTAAAATGCTGAAAGTTTAACAATGTTCTACTTTTATCCCAGATAACAGTAAGGAGATAAGAAAGTACATTAAGAATATGACTGATCTGAAAGAGGATCTGAAAGAGTTATAAGCAATAGGTGCCTGGGAAGCAATAGGCAGTGGTTTTTCAGAAGATGGAAAGTGGTTTGGAAATCTAGGGAGCGGATTGTTTGATAGCATCTTGAGACCTCTGCTGATAATAGCCTTGTGTGCATTTGTTGCCCTTGGATCTTTCAAGCTATAGAAATGTATTAAAAAAAGAGAGCAGAGAAAGGGAGAAGAAAAGGGGAATTTGAACTTGAAATTGATGAAACATCTATTACAGTGACATAAAGCAGTTTCGGGACGAAACCCCAGAGACCTCAGAGATTTTTACCAGTCCCATTGATCAGAGACATTGCAATCTGATGTTATGGTTTAATTTGCCATCAGAGGGGGACTGGTGTAGCAGTTTTGGGTGCTACCTTTGACATCACAATGTTGATCTATATGTGTCCATATTGACATTATATTGTGTGAATTGATAACAAGCAAATTGTAAAGTGGTGCACTAAAAGTCTATATTAAGGTGCATTCACTCTAGGTTAGTATTCTAATGTGTGTGGTATAGCCATGCCAACTAAGATATAGGGCCTGATTACAACTTTGGAGGAGGTGTTAATCCGTCCCAAAAGTGACGGTAAAGTGACGGATATACCACCAGCCGTATTACGAGTCAATTATATCCTATGGAACTCGTAATACAGCTGGTGGTATATCCGTCACTTTTGGGACGGATTAACACCTCCTCCAAAGTTGTAATCAGGCCCATAATCATTTAACTTGATTCCATATATTCCTCTATGATGTTAAAGAATAGTTATCATTAAAACAATACTTAGGGGGTCATTACAACCTCGGCGGTCTGCCTTGCCGACCGCCGAGGTTGCGGGAGCCAGAATACCGCCAGTGCTGGCGGTATGGCTGGCTCCGTATTTTGACTTTTCCGCTGGGCCAGCGGACAAGTCACATCAACATTGCCGCCGGCTCGTAATTGAGCCGGCGGCAATGCTAATGTTCAGCGGGTGCAGTAGCACCGGTCGCGCATTTCACTGCACGAAATTCGGGCAGTGAAATGCGCAACGGGGCTCTGCCTGGGGGCCCCTGTACTGCCCATGCCAAGTGCATGGGCAGTGCAGGGGCCCCCAGGGGCCCCCTGAGTCCCCTTACCGCCAGCCTCTTCCTGGCGGTGCAAACCGCCAGAAACAGGCTGGCGGTAGGGGAGTCATAATCCCCAGGGCAGCGCTGCTTGCAGCGCTGCCCTGGCGGATTATCATCACCGGGGCTAAAATGGCAGAATACCGCCGGCGCCGGCGGTGCGACCGCGGCGGTACCGCTGCGGTCAAAATATGGGTTTTCGTACCGCCAGCCTGTTGGCGGTACGAACGCCACTTTAAAGGGTTGTAATGACCCCCATAATTTCTTGATGGATATTCTTTAAAATTTTATTTGCTAATTTTAAAACATGTACTTCCCATCATATTTACTGACATGTATTAACAAGTTACTTCACCTTTCCAATTTACTATAACATGAAATTAGACAAGATTTATTAATGACAATTTTATTATTGCAATGTTTATATGTGTTTGTTTAACATGAAGAAAGTGTGCCATTTCAATTCTTCTTTGGCTAGTCATGTTAGGGCCTGCTAGGCCCTAGCCTCAAAAAATGTGAAAAAGTTGTCTTCTTTTTGCTAACGTTTCATTTTTTTCACATTTTGTTCACATGAAATGTTAGTTTGGAAATATAAGTGCTATTGTCTTATTCATAGAGAGCCTGGGAAAGTAACCTTGAGGACAGCAAACAGAGAGAATCAGAGAACATGAAGATTGGACTTCTTCATAAATTGCTGCAAAGTCATACAGGAGAGCAAAGATGGATACCTTCCCATGAAGGTCTTGGGAACTTTCTGGATGTTGCAGATGTCTATCATATGATGTGCCTTGACTGGACAATTGAAATCTTTCGATCTATATGGAGTTACCAATGGACAAATCATCATTCACTTTGGACTTTAATTTAGGATTTCCAGTTAGTCGCAGTAAGAGGTGTGCTTTGGACTTTTTGAGGTACAGACCTCTTTGCCCTTGCCCCACACTTTCCCAATGCTTTCTGAGAAGACTTATGACCTAATTTAGATTTTGGCAGATGAGTTACTCCATCACAAAGGTGATGAATTTCCCTTCGATCAAAATATAAATTCCATTGGATATATGATTTATATTTTGATGGACAGGAAATATGTTGCCATTGTGATGGAGTAACTTGCATGTCGAGATCTATATCAGTCCCTTAGATTTTCCTTTGGCCTTTGAGAAGACTCTTGGTCAAGCTTCTTAGATGCTATCTTCCGCCTTTTTTACTTACCTTTTGCCGAACTTAGTTAGCTTTGTTTGGCCCAGGTGTCATTTTTCCAACTTGTCTTTGTCCTTTTTTACTTTTTGCCCTTATGTGGGTTTTCATTGGCCAAATTGGTCATGCTGTAAATACATTTTTGACTGATTGTAATGTTAACTGGTCCTATCCCCTGTTTAGGGTGTAAAAAGTTTGTCGACCTAGTTTAAAGCTTTCCTAAAATACTCCATTAGCATTTATTTCCTTCGGGGGCCTGAGAACAGCTCAACTAGCCTCTGTGGATATTTCAAATAGCATATACTTCTCCTGCAATGCAATCCCTGGCTAACACAAGACTGCTGAGTTTAAACTGTAACTCTCCCTGGCCAGCCCACTTCAAAATAGTGCCTCAATACCAGAATGGGCATGTGTTTGGTTCAGTGTGGCCAGTGAAGGTCAAATTTGAATCAACAGGAGATAGAGTGTGAGGCTGCATGGAGATTGCTTATCACTTTGAAATCTCTGGGGTCGGCACACAGCCAGTTAATTGTACAATTGAAAGACTCACATAGATCCCACAAAAAGTTCCAGGCCAATAGGAATGAGTTATGTAATGACTCATATCCACAAGGCAATCCAATATGCCCTATGCAACCACCGCTGCCCCAAAAATGTGACAAAGCATATACTTCTCTGACACCCTCTGTTAGCTATAAATTCATTGAAAAAGGGGATCTACAAGGAAGGATATAGTAGAGAAAACACTTAGGCCCTCATTATGACATTGGCAGTAATTGCCGACTGCCGCCAACATACTGCGGTGGATTTCCGCTAACCATATTATGACACACACACACCAATCTGTTGCTATTCATACATACACACAAATCCGATAAAGTGGCGGTTGCAAAACCTACACCGTTACGCCCTTAGAAAAACACCCACAACATTATGACCCACGAATCACCATGGCAGACATTCAATGGCGGTAAACCATTGGTGGTACATACCGCCGTGCTCAAAATACACACACACTATCAAAAATAGAACCACATTGGACAATTCAAACTACACACACCTGACACCCATACACACACCACACACACACACCACTATAAAACGCACACCCACAGTACCCACAAACCTTTACGAATACAAACCATTGCCAACAGACTGACATCATGACTACTGACAAGACCAGACCCACACACCACCATCATCTATACACCACCCACGCACCTTACAACACACACTCATGGTACCACAAAGACACCCCAGATTCTCTGAGGAAGAGCTGAGGTCATGGTGGTGAAATCATCCGGCTGGAGCCACAGCTATTTGGATCAGAGGTGCAGCAGATATCCATTGCTAGGAAGATGGAGCTATGGTGGAGAATCGTAGACAGGGTCAACGCCTTGGGACAGCACCCCAGTACAAGGGATGATATCAAGAAGAGGTGGAATGACCTACAGGGGAAGGTACGTTCCATTACAGCAAGACACCAACTTGCTGTACAGAGGACTGGCGGTGGACCCCTACCTCCTCCCCCCACAACTAACAACAAGGGAGGAGCAAGTCTTGGCAATCATGCATTCTGAGGGCCTGGCATGAGTAGCAGGAAGACTGTACTCTGGTAAGTCAATGCTCCATTTTTTTCACCCCCCCTACCTGCATGCCATCACATACCCCCACTCCACCACTTCCCACACACCCCACCATCACATCTCACTCATTCCAATGCCAACCCCTGCATGTTCTACCAATGCATGGACACCCCTCACAGCCCGGCATGGACACCCATCACTAAAGCATGCACACAAGAGACAATCAGCTAGCCCACCAAAGAACAACTCACACAGGGCAATAACAACCATGGAGGGCAACCCATCCATGCACAAGATGTCACACACAGAAACAATTACACTGCATTTACGTCCCCACAGGTATCCAAGCCAATGTCACCGGAGAAGAGGTGCCAGCAACATCCAGTCCCCCCACAGAAGAGGTCCACAGTGATGACAGCAGCTCTGCACACCTGGATCTGGATGACCAACCTGGCCCATCAGGGACCTCTGGACAGTCAGTTACCCAGCCACAGTCTCACACCACCACAGAGCCTCCCCCTCAGGAAACAACACCACAGCACACCCCCAGCGGGTCCATACCTCTGTCCCCAGGACACATCAATCAGCAGTGTGTCCAGCACTACAGGGACCCCAGGGCACCCCACAAACTCAGGAGAATCAGGGACCTGGGATCAGTGGCAGTGGGCACACGGTTCAGGGGACAGAGGCACAGGACAACAGGGAAGCTGGGAGGACTGCTGTGCGACACACAGAGGACAGGCCCAGGGAACCGACCCTCCAGGAGGCACTCACCATGATCCTGAGAGCCTACCAACATTCCCAGGATACGCTGGGCCAGATTCTGGACAAGATGCAGGAGAACTTGCAGCTGCAGGAGGGACTGTACCTGGGGATCAGGGGGGACTTGAAGTCCATTAACACCACCCTGATCTCCAATTGCAGGGGTGCTGGCAGACATGGCCAACAGTATGAGGGAGGCAGTGGCACACCACGGGCCCCTGACACTAGCCCGGCTACTGAACAGCCCTCCACCTCCGCTGCCGCTAGTGGATAGGAGGCACCTTCTCAGGACCAACAGGCCACCAGCACCCCTACCCCTGCAGAAAGTGAACCACCCCTCAAACATTCCCTGCAGTCCAGGTAGAAGCTAGAGACTATTGCCAAGACCCCTGCCAGGAAATAAGACTCTCCTGATTGTCACCCTTGTGTCCCACTCTGACACTGTGTCCAGCTTGAACTGCCATTGCTCCCCTTCCTATGCCCCCTTGGACACTGCACCTGTGATACAAATAGACTGTACTCTACCCTGGACTTTCCTCCATCATCAACCCAGCCCATTGTACTACCCACTCTTCTTCAGAGCACTGCAATAAACACACTTTGAAAAAAGTACAAGAACGGTGTATGTCAAATGATTTCAAAATGTATTAATTTAACAAGGTTCAAACATTGCAATGTAACTGTACAGTGATGTTTACATAGGAAAGACCTGTAGTTGGCTGCACTGAACACGTCATGAGCAATAGTGGGGCATCAACATCTGCAAACAGAGATGCCAAAGGGAACAGTGAGTGGGCATAGAAGTAGGAATTCACAGCGTGCCAGTGACAATGTTACACATCAAACTGTAAATGAAATAAGAAGTTACACAGTCTTACCTGTGTGTCATTGGAAGTATTGATGAATTACTGCATTTCTGTTGTCCACATCCTCATCCTCTGCCTCCTCATCTTCACTGTCCACAGGGTCCACTGCTGCCACACGGCCATCTCCAACCTCCTCCTCCTGCAGAAAAGGCACATGGCGGCGCAAGGCAAGGTTGTGCAACATACAGCATGCCACGATGATCTGGCAGACCTTCTTGGGTGAGTAGCACAGGAAACCACCTGTTAGATGGAGGCAACAAAACCTGGCCTTCAGAGGCCGAATGTCCTTTCTATTTTCTTTCTTGTTCGCCCATGTGCCTCATTGTAACGTTACTCTGCCCTTGTCCTGGGATTCCTCACAGGGGTCAGTAACCATGAGAGGTTGTGGTGACCGGAGTCACCTACAAATATCGAGGTACAACTGTTAGCCACACACTCACCCTTAGGGCCCACAACATACCCATACATAACATCCACTGGTTGAGAACCAGGGCTCACCTATTAGCCACACCCTGTGCCTCTGGCGTTGGGCCATCACATTTGCGATGCTGCTATTTCTCAGGATAAAGACATCATGCACAGACCCAGGATACTTAGCATTGACGTGGGAGATGTACTGGTCCGCCAGGCACACCATCTACACATTTATGGAGTGAAAACTCTTTCAATTTCTGAAGACCTGTTCATTCTGCCGGGGGGGATCAAATGCAATATGTGTTCCATCAATTGCCCCAATGATGTTGGGGATATTTCCCATTGCATAGAAGTCAGCTTTCACTGTGGCCAAATCCTCCACCTGGGGGAAAACAATGTAGCTGCAAAAGTGTTTAATCAGGGCTGCCAACACTCTGGTCAGCACTATTGAGAACATTGGCTGTGACATTCCTGCTGCCAAGCCCACTGTCACTTGGAAAAACCAGTTGCCAGGAAATGGAGCACAGATAGCACTTGCACAAGAGGGGATATCCCGGTGCGGTGAAGGATAGCAGATATTAGGTCAGACTCCAATTGGGCACACAGCTCCATGATTGTGGCCCTGTCAAGTCTATAGGTGAGGATAATGTGCGTGTCCTCCACTGTTGCCAAGTCCACCAGGGGTCTGTACAGGGGGGATGTCTCCATCTCCTATTCATCCGCAGCGGTTGCAATCTATGTGGCAAAAGAGTGAGCAGCTGGTCATCATCTGTACATAGCAACCACTACAGTTCTATGCCTATTGTGATTGTTACATTATTTAGGTGCGATAGGTCCAAAGTGTGAATTTATGTAATGTGACACAGTTAGGATCCATGGCCTGCACCCCCCCTGAAATGGCGTCTGCCTGTCCAGTATGGATGGACAGGTGGAAGTGAGCAAATTCCGCTGACGTTGTGCGCTGTTGCGGGAGGAAGTCGAGAACCGCCGTGTAACTCCTCATTGGTTGTCATTGGGCCCTATGGAGTACAGTGGCCAGTGGTGATATACGCTGGCGGTGACGGTACGCACCGCCATGGACGTGACTGCCATTTTCTATCTGCTCACTCACTTACTAGCTGACCTTCAACAGGAGAGGACCTACACTGCATGTTCTGCTGTGACCTGTGTCTTCGACCGACCATGGCTCGAATGACTGGACATAGGGCCCTTGCCTTCACCTCGGCGGAGTTGGAGAGTCTGGTGGATGGGGTCCTACCCCAGAACTGATTGCTCTATGGACCTCCAGACCAACAGATGAGTACGATGCATGGGCCATGAATGCAGGGAGTGCTGTGTGTGAAGGCCTTGTGTAGGGGGGGTTTGGTGGATGGGCCCTGGGCAGCATGCAGCATGTATGCAGGGCCATGTCTGTGCTAATGGGGATGGGAAGGGGCATGGTGGTCAATAAGTGTAACAGGCAGGACGGTCGGACTAATACCTTTCTCTGTGTGTATTTCCCTGCAGGTCAGTGCCCATCAAAAGAAGCGTATATGGTGGGCCATTGCAAAGGACTGCAGAACCTGGGGGTCTACGACAGGCAGAGCACCCACTGTCGGAAACAGTGGGAGGACCTGAGATGTTTGGCATGGAAGAAGGCGGAGGCCCAGCTGGGGATGGCCTCCTAACGAGGAAGGGGTGCCAGTAGAACCCTGACCCCCCTGATGGCCCTCATACTGGCAGTGGCCTATCTGGAGCTGAATGGGCGCTTGGGGGCATCACAGCAGCAACAAGGAGTACAATGCCCTTCATTACAAATTGCGCCGGGTGGTATCTGTGTGGGGGGTCTAGGCCTTGTGGGTGCCCCTAGGCCATGCCTGACATTGCAGCGTAGGTCCCATGTTTGGCAGGGTTCTGATTTGAAGGTCCTCCAACAAAGCTAGTTGGCATCCACTACTGGGAACGGGGTCGGTGGGTCTTAGGTATGCTGAAATTTGCATTAGGGGGGGTCATTACAACCCTGTCGGACAGTGTTAAAGATGCAGTAATACCGCAAACAGTCAGACGGACAAAAAAAGGGAATTATGACCCTGGCGGAAACCGCCAACAAAGACAGCCACTTTAACACTTCGCCCGCCACGGCGGTACAGACAAGCATTGCGGCAGTCACTGCCAACAGACAGGTGGGAGACAATGTACCGCCCACAGTATCACAACAGGCCAATCCGCCACCTTTTCCGGGGCGGATTCACCGTGGATAAAAACACGGCGGAAACAGCTTTTGCTATGGGAAAACGCTCACCTTAACATATCCCACGAGGAACGACGACTCCATGGACCCGGAACTCCATATACTACCTGCCCTTGTCTTTCTGCTCCTTCACGAGCAACAGCGACATAGGCGCAGAAGATACCGGTGAGTACAGCACCTACGACACAGGGGAGGGGGGGAGGCAAAAGTTAGGGGGACACCCACCAAACACCCCCACCCTCGCATATTACAACATACACACCAATGCAGTCACAAACATCACAGTAACAACCCACAATTGCCCCACAATTGCCCCGGAAGTATGCAATGCGAATTTCGGACAAACTTTGTAATGTGCCAATATACATGTCATACAAAAATAAACAAATATATGTATACTAAAATCACTCTTATTTACATATATACAATCCGAGAAGTAGTGCAGATATGTATACAACAATGTCCGTGCACAAACAGTCTAAAAATGCATGGGCGAGGCCCACAATAGATACCTGACCAAAATCGGAGAGAAAACAGCCGGGGCATCAGATAGAAACACTACAGGCACCTCAGGGGGAACGGGAGGGGGGGCACCTCAGCCACATAAACGCAAAGCCAGATCCACGACGGGGCTCCATGCCCATTGATGTATCCTGGGGAGTGCAAAGCCACAGTCTCTCAAGTCTATACAGTGGGTGGGTTGCCCACTGTTACATACTGGGGAGTGCAAAGCCACAGTCTCTCAAGTCTCCCAAGTGGGTGGGTTGCCCACTGTTACATCCTGGGGAGTGCAAAGCCACAGTCTCTCAAGTCTATACAGTGGTTGGGTTGCCCACTGTCACATCCTGGGGAGTGCAAAGCCACAGTCTCTCAAGTTGATGCAGGTCCATACTGGTACTGGGGGGTGACTGGTGCCCAGACTGGATGAGTCTCCCCGTGAATGGTAGTGTCCTGTCACTGTCCCAGCTGCTCATGGGATAAGGATGCCTGATGTGGCGGGCCATTCATTCCTACCCGGTGCATTGCCCTCTTCAGCGGTGCTTTCACATGGCGGTCTTTGCCCTCTTCAGCGGTGCTATGACATGGTGTTTCAGGACTGTTCAGCGGTGCTTTGACATGGTGGTCTTTGCCCTCTTCAGCGGTGCTATGACATGGCGTTTCAGGACTGTTCAGGGGTGCTTTGACATGGCGGTCTTTGCCCTCTTCAGCGGTGCTATGACATGGCGGTCTTTGCCCTCTTCAGCGGTGCTATGACATGGCGTTTCAGGACTGTTCAGCGGTGCTTTGACAAGGCGGTCTTTGTCCTCTTCAGTGGTGCTATGACATGGCGTTTCAGGACTGTTCAGCGGTGCTTTGACATGGCGGTCTTTGCCCTCTTCAATGGTGCTATGACATGGTGGTTGGTGTAATGGGTAGATAGGTGAGGATTTGGGGTGATAGGGGAGGGTGTGATGGTGGGGGTGTGTGATATCATGCAGGTAGGGTGGGGGTTATGATAGTTAAGATTTGACTTACCAGTGTCCGTTCCTCCAACGACTCCTCAGAGGCCCTCAGGATGCAAGATGGACAAGACTTGCTCCTCCCATGTTGTTAGTTGAGAGGGAGGAGGTGGTGGTCCGCCGCCAGTCCGCTGTACCGCGATGTGGTGCCTGGATACCGTTGAACGCACCTTCCCCCGTAGGCCGTTCCACCTCTTCCTGATGTCCTCCCTATTTCTTGGGTGCTGTCCCACAGCGTTGACCCTGTCGACTATTCTTTGCCATAGCTCCATCTTCCTGGCTATTGATGTGTGCTGTACCTGTGAGCCAAATAGCTGTGGCTCTACCCGGATGATTTCCTCCACCATGACCCTGAGCTCCTCCTCGGAGAAGCGGGGGTGTCTTTGGCGTGACATAGGGTGGTGTGTGTGATGTGTGGGGTAGTGTATGTGTTGATGAGTGTGGTGAGTGTAGTGGTACGTGGTGTTTTGTGCGTGGATGTTGTGTGGGTGATGGTGTCGTGTGCCTCTGTGTGGTGGGGTTGTCTATTGCTGTGCTCTCTCTGTCGCCTTCAACTCAAATTTTTGGTCGTAGGGGTTTGTGGGTGATGTGGGTGTGAGTTTTATATTGTGTTGGGTGTTTGGGAGTGTTGTTTGTATGTGTATCAGGTGTGTGTATTTTGAATTGTCCAATGTGGCAGTGTTTTGGAGATGTGTGTGTATTTTGAGCGCGGCAGTGTGTACCGCCAATGGAATACCGCGGTTGAAAGACCGCCGCGTGGATTTGTGGGTCACAATAGCATGGGCGTGTTTCTGTTGGCATGGAGGTGGAGGATTTGTTTCCGCACGTTTATCGCTGACCTTTGGTGTGGCGGTATTGTGTGGGTGTCTGGATTTCGGCGGATTCAGTGATGTGTGTCATAATAGCTGTGGCGGTCTACCGCGGACGCGGCGGTGTATTGGCGGTCTTCTGCACGGCGGTAAGCACCTTATACCGCCAATGTTGTAATGACCCCCTAGGTGTCCCTGTCCATGGGCTGGTGACTAGCATTGTGACTGGTAGTGCATTGCCCAGTGCGTAGGGCTGTTCCCTTTGTGTTGTGTATGCCAATGGTGGCGTCAGTGCCTCCATTGACCAAGTGTATCCTTTGTTTATTCCCCCCACCTTTTGTTTTGTCATCCTGCCCTTCTGTGCATTAGCATCATCTGGCCGAGGAGCAGAGGCACTGGCGACAGAGGGAGCTGCATCCCACAGGACCCAGGAGGCAGAATCCACCGACAGTGAGGGAACCAGTGGGATGGACAGCGAGGGGAGCACCACGGCAGAGACTGGAGGGGACAGTTCGGACACGGATACCGCCTCCAATGGAAGCTACTGGTTGTGGCGGACACCTCTGTGCCCACCCCAGCTACAGGTACAGCCGCCACCCCTATGCCAGGACCGCCCTCCCAGCAGCCTTTCAGTGAGTTGCCTGTGCCCGCTCACCCAGGAGGGTCGGCATCTCCTTCGCCCCAGGCACCTCAGTCCCTGCCCCAGTCAGCCCTGCTGCCCTGAGTGAGGAGGCTATTGACCTCCTGCGATCCATCTCTGTTGGGCAGTCAACCATTGTGAATGCCATCCAGGGGCTGGCAGCCTACATGCAACAGACCAATGCTTTTCTGGAGGGCATTCACACTGGCTTGGCGGCCCAACCGAGATCAATCCAGGCTCTGGCCTCCTCTTTGATTGCAGCCATTATATCTGTTTCCAACCTCCAACTTCCTCCAGCCATTCCCATTCCTCTCAACCCCAGCGTATCCCAAGCACACAGGCATATGTGCATGCACACAGGACAACCCACAAGAGTGGACATGGCAAACACAAGCACACACTTCATCCCACAGGCACTCACACAAACACCATCCAGATGCAGACATACCAACATCCACTGCCTACACTGTGGCCCCCTCCTCCTCGTTGTCCACCTCCCTCCCAGTAGCGTCTCCACTCACACCTGCATGCACTACATCCTCATCCATTAGCACTATCACCAGCACACCTATCAGTACACACCCCTCACTGGCAGTCACCACCCCTACATCCATGTACACGTCCCCTGTGTCCTCTCCCACTGTGTCTGTGCCCCCCTCGCAAAGTACACAACCGCAAGCACTCAGACACCCAACAGCCATCCACCTCACAACAGCATCCAGCCCATGCACCTGCACCCAAACACAGCAGAATGACACCTCTTACAACCACGCCCTCTTCCTCCACTCCCAAACCTTCACCCTCTTCCTGCCCCAATGTCCCTAAAAAGCTTTTCCTCTCAAACATTGACCTCTTCCCTACCCCTCTCCCCGGTCCCTCACGTCAGGCCAGGGTGGTCAAAACCCAGGCAAGCACCTCAGCCACCCAGTCCACGGGCACAGTTGTGTCCCTAGCAACTCCAGGTGGGAAAGGTTCCCGGCCACCAGCCAGAAAGACAGAAAGGGTGCCTGCCCCAAGTGCTTCAAGGCAGGGCAAGGAGCCAGCCCCAGCTGCAGGAAGTAAGGGCAAGGAGCCAGTCCCAGCTGCAGGAAAGAAGGGCAAGGAGCCAGCCCCAGCTGCTTCCAAAAGGTGCAAGGAGCCATCCCCAGCTGCAGCCAGGAAGGGCAAGGGGCCTGCACCAGCAGGCAGTAAGGACAAAGGGCCTGGTGCTGGGACTCAGTCAGAGCCCCCACCACCAATCATGGAGGTACAGCCGTCTGAGGATACCGGGGATGGGCTGGAGCCTCCCCCACCATGATCAGCAGCACCAGCAGCAGCCCCAGTGGGCCGCCGTCCGAGGCTGCAGGGGATCAGCTGGAGCCTCCCCCCACCACCACCAGCAAGAGCAACCCCAGTGGGCAGCCGTCTGAGGCTGCAGGGGATGGGCTGGAGCCTCCCCCCACTACTACCTGCAGCAGTAGCACCACTACCACCACTGAACAGCCGTCTCCGTCGGCAGAAAGTGTGTAGTCCTGCATCCATGGGCTATTGTGCGGCCTGGCCACTGAAAATCCTGTGTGCATGACACCCAGCTGAGAGACTGTGACCTTGTACTCCCAAAGATCTGCATCACTGGGCTCGATGCCCCCTCCAGAACCAGTGGAGAGCCATCCACTCACCCTATCCTCCCCAGGATGAAACTCACTGGGCACAATGCCCCCTCCAGAACCAGTGGAGAAGCCATCCACTCACACCATCCTCCACAGGATGAAGGTCACTGGGCACGATGCCCCCTCCAGAACCAGTGGAGAAGCCATCCACTCGAGAGACTGTGGCCTTACACTCCCCAGGACAGAGCACAGGGCATGTTGCCCCCTCCAGAGCCAGTGGAGAAGTCATCCCCTCGAGAGACTGTGGCCGTGCACTCCCAAGGACAGAGCACAGGGCATTTTGCCCCCTCCAGAGTCAGTGGAGAAGTCATCCACTCGAGGGACTGTGGCCTTGCACTCCCCAGGACAGAGCAATGGGCATGTTGCCCCCTCCAGAGCCAGTGGGGAAGACATCCACTCGAGAGACTGCAGCCTTGCACTCCCCAGGACAGATCAATGGGCATGTTGCCCCCTACAGAGCCAGTGGAGAAGTCATCCACTTGAGAGACTGTGGCCTTGCACTCCAAGGACAGAGCAATGGGAATGTTGCTCCCTCCAGGACCAGTGGCATTGTACCATCTTCCGGCTGAGATGCCCCCCGTTCCCCGTCCCCCTGAGGTGCCTGCCTATTTTCGACCTGATGCCCCTGCAGTGTTCTCTCTGTGTTGTTGCAGGAGTGAGGTGGGGCCTTGGACTTTGTGTTGTGGCCCTGTGGCCCACGAACATTGAGAGCTGGGCAGTGTCCCTTGATTTGCACATATGCATATACTTTTCTATTTGGATGCATGTATTCCTACAATATTTATCTTATTACACCCACTTTAATCAATTGGAGTTGTCTTTGCATTATTACTGATGGGTACGGGGTCAATATGTTATGTTACTGCATCTGCTTATGTGTATGTGTTGGGGGTGTTGCATGTTGCGTGTGTGTGTCACTCTCTTTTTCCTCCACCCCTCCCCTGTATGCTAGGCGGCTGTACTCACCGTGGTCGTCTTCACCATCGTTGGTGTTCATAGTGGAGCAGCACGTAGAAGAGCATGGGGAAGACATGCAACTCGGGCTCCATGGCAGCGTGCTTCTTTCCAGAGTCTCCACAGGTGAGTCATTTCCCTTCTGTGCAGTGTTTCTGCCAGGCTTTTGATGTCGTTGGTACTGCCCCGGAAAAGGTAGCGGATTTGCATGTCTTAATACAGTGGGCAGAACATTGTCTTCCACCTGGCTTTAGGCAGTTACCGCCGTGGTGCCTGTTGTTTCTGCCCTGGCGGTCGGTGTGTTAAAGTGGCTGTCTGTCTGAGCTGTTTCCGCCGTGGCCATAATTTGGCACTAATTACCGCAGGCCTGTTGGTGGTTTCAATGCTACTTTATCACTGACCGCCAGGGTTGTAATGAGTACCTTAATCTCAAGAGGCTTCAAGAATGTCAAGACTTAAAACTGCCACCAGTTTTCCAGCACTCATGTTAGAAACTTCTAAGGAAACTCATGACATACATTACACATGAAGCATGGGATTGCATTAATCACAGCACTAAACAAGAATTACTTTCATACTATCCTAGAATTAGAAAGAACAAGTTGGTGCCTTATGGGTCACCCCAATACAACTCCCCAGAAGTCAATTTCATAAATGTGGGGGTCCTACCCTTCACACGTATGGGTAACTAGGACTCATATGTAATTCCTCAACTTAGCAGATCCCCTCAATTATATGGCTAGGAATATTTAAGTTCCTAGAGGTGATTAGCACTGTTTGGCACAACAATATCATAAAAGGTTCAGGTCAATTTACTACAAAGAATGGCCTTACCATGTAAGAAATTGGGTTATTGGTTGTTGGGGAATGAAAGTCTTACTAAACCAACAACCCCACTCCTCTTCAGGGTAAACCACAAAAGTCACACTATTAACCTGTGCTTTACATTCTTGTTCCTTGGTACAAAACAGACATTCAATAAACTCTTCTCAGCAATAACACCATGAAAGTTAAAAACACAATAGTTAAAAACATGTTAAACTTTTGTTTAAGAAAAATTATATACATATATGGGACAACATAGTAGATAAGCAAAAAGTTCAAACAAATAATTAAAAAGAAACAAATACTAATCAGACTTATGAAAATTGACATAAAACAATACATTACTAAAGGGTTTTGAAATTTACAGTCCTTTCTGAGACTTTCTTTTAAAATTGATGCCCGAGGTTCATATTAAAAAATTGTTTGAGATCCGCAGTCATGACCTCATTGTATGAACAGTATTATAAAAAAAAGTAAATGTTTAGTTTCTTAAAAAGCAAATATAAGAATGTTTCTAATTACAAATACAAAATGTATCAACAAACGACAGTGCAATTAAAATGTAATAGTTTCAAAATCAGTCTGGGTACTTCTTTTTTTAAAAACAAATTACTACCAGGGATGCAATTCCAGCAGCTCCTTTGGCATAAAATGAATAATCTAAAGTGTACAGTGCATTCTATGTCAGAGATAGAGGATATACATGGACTGGGGTATCTATCTAACAACAGCATCCTAATCTGTGTAGGATATTTTCAAAAGGCCTGGAGGGAAGGCAATGTCAATATTTGTATTTACATTTATCTGGGACCTGGAGCAGTGCCATGTGGCAGAAAACTGTGGGGCTTCAAGAAGCCTGAAAGGATTACAAAAACCTCTTTATGAGTTCACTATGTATACTAAAGAAAGTACCCATCAAGATGTTGAATCGGTTTATTAGATACGCTTGGAATATGCTAGAGCCTCTTTGGAAGACGTGCATGGAGACTTGGACTATTGATTTTAGATTTGGCTTACCATGGATTTCAGTCTTATAAACCGTAACCATCCCAGATACTTGGCTACTGGACAGGTGTAAGATAGTCTAGGGTCTGATCTTGACATTCTCAGAGCTTCACATGGCTCTGGATACCAATCAGGTAAGACACTAGTTTAATCCATGACAATCTTGCTAAGCTAAGAAGAAAAAAAGTATACTACAGTTTTGTAGTGGGCATTACAAACTGAGCATGTTAACAGTGACCTAGATGTAGTTGACCATTTGGCCATAAATGTAATGAGGAGTAGTATTCCTAACCTAAATTGGACATGTAATTTTCTGTCTGTAGGTTTGTTGATAAAGTAGATAAAGTCCAAGTGATGTTCCAGAGTGCTAATAAAATTGAAAGCAGCAAATTAATTAGACAGTGTACCCCTATTTATGTTGTTATCATTGTTCAGAGCTATTCAAGACTAGTATAGTTCTTTAAATGTCTCTTTAGGAGGGAGAAGGTCAGTCCCAGAGGAGTTCCACAGTTCTTACAAATCCAAGGAACTCATCTGTTTATTGATATTGTTAAGCCATTCTATGTTATAGAATCTATCCAGCCTAGTGATCTCATACAGGGCATCAGTATAAGAGGTTTATTCTGGTGTAGCGCTCAGCCTCATCCAAAACAAGACAGGTTTAATTCTTGCTTTGTCTAAAATCAATTTCCTCCCCATCTCCATTTTTAACAGGCATGTTGAGGAGCTAGTTGGGAGCATAACAAGATTTCTCCGAAACCTGATTTCCAGTTCTCACCATATCTACTAGGTCCTGAAAGCCCCAGAGCTCATAAAGGGCAGCACCCATTGCCATAAAGCTGAAAAGCTGGGGTGTTTGGCTTACTGCATGATGTGCGGTCTTCTTCCAATGTAGTGCCCACTATTTAGAGAAATATTATTGATGTGCATTTTCCACGAATGTTTTGAGGACAGTCTAATTCCTAAAAAGTCAAATGCATCTATTTATTCGAGCTTGATTACTCCCAAGACCATCCTCTCTTTAAATTATTTGTGTTGGTTGATGGTCATGTACTAGCTTTAGCTGTGTTTACTATCAGACTGCACAAAGAACAAAATTCTTCAAAATGCATTATTGAACACTGCTGCAATCCATTTGGGGCTTGGGACACTAATATAGTGTCATGAGTGAGAAGTAAGGTAGGTGCTTTTATCTGGCCAGGGATGGGGCATCATTAGGGTATTCTGATACAAAATTAACTACCTCATTTAGATATAAGGAGAACAAGCTAGGAGCCAGGATACTGCCCTGGGGAATGCCCTTGCTAATCAGAATGGGATTTGTGAGCTGCCCCTGGTCATCCCATCTTACTCTAGCAAAGTCATCCTTGTGTAGATGAATGAAAAAGGAGAGAATGTTTAGGGGTATCCCCATATCACACAGTGCCTGCCACAGCTTCTGACATGTTGCCAAGTCAAAGGAAGATCTTAAATCTACCAAGGCCACATACAAGTGACCTTTGGCAATTAAAACTGTCTTCCAGTACAAAGATAAAAATTGATAGACTTGGTCAGTAGTGCTAGTTTTTTCCTCAATCCAGCATGCAGCATGGAGAGTATGTTGTTGTCTTTAATACACTCATGATTTTTTTTCAATACTACCCAACAAAAAACTTTTGGAAGGTGTCTATTAGACTAGTAGATCTATAAGTTATGAGAACATTTCTGTTTCCCTTTTTAGAAATTGGTAGAACCTTGACTCTTGTCCAGGAGCGTGCAATCCCTGCTTTCTTCCCAATTCTGTTGGGAAGGGCCAATATATAATTGGAACAATTTTCCTTGTCACTGATGAAAATATCACTCAAAATGCCATTGAGTTCTAGTGCTTCATCATGTGAGATGGAATCTAAAGCTATTGTAATGTCACTTAATTCAAATACAAAGTCATCCTGCTCACCATTGTGCTTTAATTCAACATCTCTATTGGGTACATGGGAATCATCAGAGCATAGGGCCTTAAAATAGTTAAACCAGTCAAGAGGGTTGGGTGTGATTGGCAAATAGCAGTCAGGCTTAACCTAGAGTCAAAATGTAGTGTATTTAGGCACCACACAAATAGTAATAAAGTGAAAACACTACACAAGAAAAATGCCAAACCAATTTAGAAAAATAGAGTAAATTGGAATAAATACAATGACACCAAAATGATAAAGTGGAGATATTCTATTTTAAATGTACAACGCACCATCTTCAATCATCTGGACATCCTGGATTGGGGGAAAGTCACAAGTTCAGACTGACCATAAAAAAGTGTGGGCCACACACATCGACCATGTTGGTTCTGCTGAAAAAGTTACCTTCTCAACGTTTGGTGCAAAGAGTTCCATTCACAGTGGAGGCGACTCATAGGTGAGCATCACAGATGGTCATCACTGTAGCTCAAAGATCTGGTTGGGCTTCATTGACAGTTAATGCTGGCGCTGTGCTTTGGCGGTCACCGTGGTGTAGCGTGAAATGTTGATCTTGCTTTGCTAGTCATTGCTGGTGGTGAAGCTTTCCATTGGCCATCATCGCTGACACGAAAGCCAAAAACTTCAAGTTTTCACATTTCATACCAGGTGAAGCTCAACTCATACAATCCACGGGTCAAGGACCTCGAGAAGCACCTCTTGTGGAACAGAAACTCACTCCAGCAGACTCCAGCAGAGGTCAAGCAGCTCTAATTGTAGGTCTAGATAATGGACTTCCATTTGCAACAGTTCAGAGGTTCAGTTGCGTGGAGGTCTCTGGAGCTTGCTGTGTCCATTTAACTCAGAACAGAAGTTCAGCCAGCTGACCCTTGGAGTCACTCAGGTCAGCTTAAGATAAATGGAGCAGGTTCAGTCTTCCTTCTCACGTCTCAAGCAGCAGGATAGTCCTCTGTGGAACAAAGCAGGGCTCAAACATCAGGACAGTCCTCTGGTAGGGGCAGGGCACTTCTTTGGGATTTGGGGAATAAGGCAGGCCTCAAGCAGCAGGAGTCAAAAGCAGTCCTTCTTCTGTAATGTCCATAGGTCAAGAAGAGAAGCCTGGTCGTGTAGGTCCAATATTTATACCTGGTGCCATCAAATACTACCCCAACTTCCAGTTCTGGAAAGTTCTTCCTTCCCCTGTCAAGGTTACAACTAGTCAGATGTAACAAAAGACTGGTGCTGATTTTTTCTGTGTCTGCAAGAGGCAAAGACTTTGAAATGTAATTGGACCTGGGTGCACTTACGCCCTCAACCATCCTGTCCACACCTAATTCCCTTTTGTGTCACTGTCCTGAGGAAATACACAAACCCCAACAGCCATTAACAGTCATGTGGCCCAGGGCACTTGCAAAAGATGCAACTTTTGAAAAAAGTGGTATTTTCAGAATTGTGACCTAAAATCAGACTTTACCATTAAAGATTATTTTACATTTCATCTTTTGCTGCCTACAACTCTGGTCTTAATTCAGGCCAGGGTCCTAGGCAGCGAAAGCACTGACTGCACATGGGGCAGGCCGTTGCACAAGAGGCCAGGAATTGCAGTTTTCACTGCCATGGCCCTGGCTTGAATTAAGACCAGAGTTGTAGGCAGCAAAAGCTGAAATGTAAAATAATCTGATTTCAGGCCAGAACCGTTTCAGGTCTTTTGTGTACCAGTGTGTGCACTGAAAAAAAAATCAAAGACTTACTAGAGTCCTTGTTCCCAGGTGGTCCTCTTTGCCAGCGGCATGACTGGCTCTCTGCCTCCTGGCCCTGGATCCGGAGGTGCCAGGCAGGCCGCCAGCGTGCACTGCAGCCCAGTTATGGGCTACAAAGACTGTCTGTACTTGCGCTTTGTGGCTCATACCTGGGCTGCAATCAATCAATCAATCAATCATTGGATTTATGAAGCGCACTACGTACCCGTGAGGGTTTCAAGGTGCTGGGGGGGGAGAGCTGGTGTTACTGGTCGAAGAGCCAGGTGTTGAGGAGTCTTCTGAAGGTGAGTAGGTCTTGAGTCTGTCGCAGGTTGGTGGGGAGGGTGTTCCAGGTTTTGGTGGCAAGGTATGAGAAGGATCTGCCGCCGGAGGTCTTTCTTCGGATGCGGGGGACGACGGCGAGGGCGAGGTTAGTGGAGTAGAGCTGACGGGTGGGGGTGTACACATGGTGAGCTCTGCTAGCAGGGCTAGTGGAGTTTTTGGCCAAAAACTCCGTTAGCTCTGCCAGCACATCGGAACTCACCGCCCACCCCTACTATAGATGAACCTAAGCAGATATTGTTTTCCATTCGATTCTACAAAATCATGAGGTTATTAAACACTCTTAATGGGGTAATTTACTTTTTTTCTTTTTAAAGGACAATCAACACTGGGCATTCTAAGATCAGAGACTCTGCAAATGCACTTCTTTTCTGCTGCACACCCAGATCTCAGGAAATCACGTGTGACCTAGAGGAATCTGGCTGATGCTGACTAAGTGTATTCACATGCAAACAAATTTGATAACTTGTCATTCATATTATAAAAACATGTCAACAACCATATCCACTATCACTGTTACTCATTTATAAGGTCTCCATCTTTAAATTTCAAGAAGGACCTCAGTCAGTTTTAAAAATAGGAAGGGGAGCAACATTTACCCATGAATCACAAAGATATGAAAATCACCGGGACCGCAAAAAGCCAAAGGAACTGGATATTGGTGTGGCATTATCTACCTTCAGACCAGAGGTCCTGCTTTGTTTGCGAACAAGCTCACCATCTCTGTTGGCCTCAGCAGATACACAGCCAGGTTACCAGGAGACTGAAAGCTAAGAAGATTAAAAAAGAAACATCAAGGCAGCAGGCCTGTTTTAGATATGCACCCATGATCTAGAACAACACATCAGTATCCATAAGGACCACTCCAACACTGCTCTAACTTGGGGAAGAGTTGAAGACACACCTCTTTAAAAAATACTTCACAATACAGTAACACTCTAATAACAAAGCTACCTGTCCTGTCACTCCTTGATTGCATGTTTTTCTTTGACACTGTAAAGTCTCTGCTTCCTTAATGGCAATGTTAACGTTATACAAACAGCACATGCATACATAAATAAATCATACATATAGATCCCGCCCACCAAAGTAGTTGTGACTATATCAGTGCTTCTGTATGCTGGTAACACAGTAATTTTCGGAAGGAGTGGTACTGGGCTACAGCATACCCCCTGGGACATAGAATAATACTGTCACAAGAACCACCTTACTGTGAACACTGCAAAATCAAACATGCTAATTTTCAGCAGGAAAAACACAATAAGCATCAGCAGTGCCAATAAGTCTGGTTTTGAAGAAATGTTGTATGGTCACGTGAATCATTAATGTAAAAAGCATGGGAATAATTATGTATTTGTTTGGAAGCAAAGAATTGTTGAATAATATTAGTGTAGGTTAAAAGGTCAAGTGACAGTTGCACTGTCAAACCAGAGTTAAATATCCATGTAGTATAAACAATGTCCTCCTCCCATCTGTGCTGCTGCCAGAGAAGAATAACTTCAAATATCTAGTTGTTGAAGTCACTTTAGTTGAAATCTGATGTCATCTGTGTGCCCAGGAAAATTCAGTTCAAGCTTAAGCAGCTGGATAAATAAACACAATTGTCACAGCTACATTGTGGAAGCACACCACTTCGGCCAATCAAAATGGGTACCTCTGGCTCCCAAGATGTGGGTGGAGCCTAAGCCCCTCTCTAGTGCTGTTTACATAATTATCTAGTGATATCTGTGATGTCAGGCCAGACCATGAAAAGTGTAAATGGGTAATGAATGGTGAAAAGATAACCATTCTCAATGTATTAGTACCTGTGAGTCTGTTTCTGAATAAAATAAAGTTTTCATATCACGTAGATTTAGAGAACAAGTGCAAACCCCTTGAAACCCCTTGAAACACGTACTATTACATGCCAAACAGCTATTCAGGCCATCAGTAAAGACACTCCACTCACTCTACACAAACAAGTCTGTGCAATGGCAGGATACAATTCAAAGTAAACAGTTTAGATGATCATTTCGCCTTCCTGCATTGCAAGTTGTTGGAACAGCTTCAAAATGCAAAACAGTCCCTCTATGTGCAGAACACTTAAAGGGGCAAGAATTGCACAGTGGTCAATGTAGAACTCTTTTATACACATTTGGGGGCATGTTTACAAGGAGCTTGCACTGCCATTGAATCAAAATTGTTGATGCATTGGCGATGCATAATTCCACATTTACAATGTGACACATCCAGGCTGATGTGTCACTTACAGGAGTCCTGAGTCAAAATGTATCTGCACTCGAACTGGCTGTATCACATAAGTATTAATAAATGCAAGATAGGTATTCCTACATAATATCCCACAGAAAACTGATGCATGGATATTTACAAGTTCCTGGAAAAGTGGTGCGTCTGATGAAAGTGTAGTGCAAGTCTCCAAATGCGTCAAAATTCCAGCACATCGGCAACAATATGCATAGGAAATGCTGCATTGGCTTTCGAATATAAAGATAAGTCAGGCAGAAAAATCTGGCTGGGTCAACTACAACAAGGGGCTCCTCATTTTGCATTTGAGAGTGGCAAGGAGAAGACCACAAACTCCACCACCACAACCACACACACACCCTCACCACCACAAAGGCAGTGCAGGAGAAGGGAGTGCATTAATGGGGAGCTGATTAACCTCATTGACCTAAGAGAGGATAAGGTCATCACCCAGTACTGGCTCCAGAGGAAATCAATTGTCCAACTGCTACATCAGATATTGCAGACTCTCCAGCCACCAACTGGTAGGTCCTCCCATTTCACCATCTGGTAGGAATACCTGCCCACATTCTAAGCTCATGTTAGCCCTCTCTGTTGGCAAAAACTGTGATGCATGGAAATGCTAACCATATCCCTAATTGGAAGATTTCACACTTGTTAGGCCTACTCAAGCAGGCCTCATAAAGAACAAAATAATGTATAACAGTCTTGGATGATCCACTTCTGCCAGTGGAATTTGAATGTGGCACACATATAGGCCCTCATTACAACATTGGTGGTAAAAAGCCGCTTACCGCCGTGCAGAAGACCGCCAAAACACCGCCGTGGCCGCGGAATTCCGCTACAGCTATTATGACCCACATCTCGGGATCCGCCAAAATACAGACACCCACACAACTCCGCCACACCAAAGGTGAGTGTTAAACTGGCAAAAACAAACCCTCCACCGTCACGCCAACAGAAATACGCCTACACTATCACGACACACAAATCCACGTGGCGGTCTTTCAACCGCGGTATTCCATTGGCGGTACACACCGCCGCGCTCAAAATACACACACATCTCCAAAACACCACCACATTGGACAAATCGAAATACACACACCTGATACACATACAAACACCACTCCCACACCCCCAACACAATATAAAACATAAAACACACACCCACATCACCCACAAACCCAAAATTACAGAAAGAAGGCCAGATAGACAGAGAGCACAGCAACTGAGAACCCCACCAGACAGAGGCACACAACACCATCACCCATACAACATTACACGCACAAAACACCACACACCACATCAACACACACATCAACACTTACACCACCCCACACATCACCCACACCACCCCATGTCACGCCAAAGACATCCCCGGTTTACCGAGGAGGAGCTCAGGGTCATGGTGGAGGAAATCCTACGGGTAGAGCCACAGCTATTTGGCTCACAGGTGCAGCACACATCCATAGCCAGGAAGATGGAGCTATGGCAAAGAATAGTCGACAGGGTCAACGCTGTGGGACAGCATCCAAGAAATCGAGAGGACATCAGGAAGAGGTGGAACGACCTACGGGGGAAGGTGCGTTCAGTGTTCTCCAGGCACAACATCACGGTACAGGGGACTGGCGGCGGACCCCCACCTCCTCCCCCACAACTAACAACATGGGAGGAGCAAGTCTTGACCATCATGCATCCAGAGGGCCTCGGAGGAGTCGGTGGAGGAATGGACGCTGGTAAGTCAAATCTCAACTATCATATCCCCCACCCTACCTGCATGCTATCACACACTCCCACCCTCACCCCCTCCCCTAACACTCACAATCCTCACTAATGGCCTGATAACACAATCCACTCATCCCAACACCAAGCCCTGCATGACACAACTAAGCATGGTCACCCCTCACCAAAGCATGCTCACTGCACATACCCAGAACAATCCCCTAACCATCATCACACAAACCCACACACAGGAATGCTTGCACTGGGGTACACAAACACCTACCCATTGCACACCATTACACACACACATGCAATAATCATGCTCTTATATCCCTGCAGGACCACTAAGGAACGTCACCACACCGGAGGGTCCAGACAACTCCACTCCACCCACAGAAGAGGCCCACAGTGACGACAGCAGCTCTGCCCTACTGGATCCTGATGACCAGCCCGGACCATTGTGGGCCTCGGGACAGTCGGTTCCCCTTGCACAGGCACAGCCCAACACTGACTTTCCACCCTCTGGTAACACCAGCACAGCACCCACCCAGCGGGCCCATACCTTCGTCTCCAGGACACGTCAATCAGCGGTGTGTCCACCACTACAGGGAACCCAGGATAACCCACCACCCCAACAACAAAAGGTACCTGGGGGCAGTGGTAGTGGGCACACGGTCCAGGGGACGGAGGCACAGGAACACAGGGGAACTGGGAGGGCTGCTGTGCGACAGGGGGCGGACAGGCCAAGGGAACCCACGCTCCACGAGGCCCTCTCCTCCATCATGGGAGCATACCACCACTCCCAGGAGACGATGGCGACGGTCCTGGACAAGTTTCAGGAGACCCAGCGCCTGCAGGAGGAGCAGTATTTGGGGTTCAGGGAGGAGCTCAGAACCATCAGCTCCGCCCTGGGCACCATCGTAGGGGTGCTGAAGGACATACAAAAGACCATGAGGGACACCGTGGCACTCCAAGGGGCCCCTGACACTAGCCAGGATGATGAACTGCCCACCACCTCCACCGACGCTAGTGGACAGGAAGCCCCGCCACAGGACCACCACACCAGCACCCCACCCTCCGCAGATGGACAACCACCACGCAAGCGGTCCCTGAGATCCAGGAACAGGACAGAGCAAGATGGCAAGACCCCCGCCAGGAAATGAGACCACCCTGATTGTCCTCCCACTGTCCCACTTTGTTACCCTGTCCATACTGAAACTGCCCCAGCTCCGATTCCTATGCCCATATGGGCAGTGCACCTGTGAGACTAATAGACTGGACTCTGCCATGGACATTCCTCCACCGTCCCCCATCACCATATTACTACCCCCCTCCATATTTGGGCACTTAAATAAACACCCTTGAACCACAAAACAATCTGGAGTCAGTCTGTGATTTGGTAAATATGTATAATCAATGACAGTGTCAAAATGCGTTTCCAATTGTAAAGCCAACATACCTATGTCACACATCACAAGTCCTTGAAGTATGCAAGCAGATGACACACGTTGGTAACCACACCTGTGAAACCGTAATGGAAAGGTACAACTCAGTGACCAAATACTGCTATGAAATGACAGACAGGAAAGTGGTAGAAGTGTGAAAGTGAATGTAATGGTAAAAAGAAAACTGTTCTCACCTGTGTGTCACTGGAAATATTGCTGGATGACTGACTCCCTGTTGTCTATGTCTTCTTCCTCAGCGTCCTCCTCATCACTGTCCACAGGCTCCACAAGCTCCACAGCTGCCACAACACCATCATCTGGACCATCCTCCCGCAGAAAAGGCACCTGGCGTCGCAAAGCAAGATTGTGAAGCATCGAGCAGGCGATGATGATCTGGCACACCTTCTTCGGTGAGTAGAATAGGGAACCACCTGTCATATGGAGGCACCTGAACCTGGCCTTCAGGAGGCCGAAGGTGCGTTCGATCACCCTCCTAGTCCGCCCATGGGCCTAATTGTAGCGTTCCTCTGCCCTGGTGCTGGGATTCCTCACTCGGGTCAATAGCCAGGACAGGTTGGGATAACCAGAGTCCCCTAATAGCCACACACGGTGCCTCTGGAGTTGACCCATCATATAAGGGATGCTGCTATTCCGCAGGATGTAGGCGTCATGCACTGAGCCAGGGAACATAGCATTTACCTGGGAGATGTACTGGTCTGCCAAACATACCATCTGTACATTCATCGAATGATAACTCTTCCTGTTCCTGTACACCTGTTCACTCCTGTGGGGGGGACCGAAGCTACATGGTTCCCATCAATAGCACCTATGATGTTGGGGATATGTCCAAGGGCATAGAAGTCACCTTTAACAGTAGCCAAATCCTCCACCTGAGGGAAAACGATGTAGCTCCTTACGTGTTTCAGCAGGGCAGACAACACTCTGGACAACACGTTGGAAAACATAGGCTGGGACATCCCTGATGCCATGGCCACTGTAGTCTGAAAAGACCCACTTGCAAGGAAATGGAGCACTGACAGCACCTGCACGTCAGGGGGGATTCCTGTGGGATGGCGGATTGGTGACATCAGGTCTGGCTCCAACTGAGTACATAGTTCCTGGATAGTGGCACAGTCAAACCTGTAGGTGAAGATCAAATGTCGCTCCTCCATTGTCAACAGGTCCACCAGCGGTCGGTACACCGGAGGATTCTGCCATCTTCTCAAATGTCCCAGCTGACGGTGCCTAGGAAGGACAACAGCGACCACAGACTCAACAGAATCCTAGGTATGTACACACAGATACACAGAACACGACACCAAAGACAAGAATCCACCTGTATGTGTGTCGAGTGTAGGCCTAGGTATGTGTGACGCAGTAGTAAATAAAGCCATGTGGGCCCCTGAAATGGCGGCTGCCTGACCTCAACACTGGGACAATGGGGTGTGAGGTAACTGCGCTGGCGTTGTACACCGTCGCGGTAGGCGGTCGTAGACTGCGGCGCAATGCTGCATTGGTTAACATTGGACCCTATGGGTCCCAGGAGCCAATGATGAATTGCGCCGGTGGTGATGAAACGCACCGCCGTGGACGTCACCGCCGCGGACGTGACCGCCATTTTCTATCTGTTCAATCACTCGATACCTGATCTTCGACAGGAGAGGACCTACACTGCAAGTGCTGTTGTGACCTCGGTCTGGAAGAGACAATGGCTGCTGCATCTGGGGAAAGGGCCTCTGCCTTCACTGCTCAGGAGTTGGAGAAGCTAGTAGACGGGGTCCTCCACCAGTACACGCTACTCTACGGTCCTCCAGACCAACAGGTAAGTACCCAGGGAGTACGTTGTATGGGCTATGCCTGTGTGGAGAGGGCTGGTTGTAAGAGGGAAGGGGTCAGAGTTCAGGGAACATGAATGAGTGTAAATGCATGTGCCACATGGCAAGGGCAGAGATGTGGGCCACTCACTTTGACGGCGCAGTTGGTAATGACTTCTCTTCTTCCCCTGTGCATGTTATGTAGGTCAGCGCCCACCAGAAGAAGGACATTTGGCGTGTCATCGCCAAGGACGTACGGACCCTGGGGGTCCACAAGAGACGGGGCACCCACTGCCGTAAAAGATGGGAGGACATTCGCCGCTGGAGCAAGAAAACGGCGGAGGCTCAGCTGGGGATGGCCTCCCGACGTGGGAGGGGTGCCCGTCGCACCATGACCCCCCTGATGTTCCGGATCCTGGCGGTGGCCTACCTGGAGTTGGATGGGTGCTTGAGGGCATCACAGCAGACACAAGGGGGTGAGTACACCCTCATTCTGGTGACTTTGCGCGCAGTAGAGGGGTCTGGATGGGGGAGGAGGGCTGTGGGTTCCCCTAGGCCAGGGCGACTTCCGTAGGCTAGGCCCCTCCGTAATGCATGCCATGTGCCACTCCACCCCACCTCAGTAGAGTGCCAAGTACAGGTATACATGCCCCTGTGGCATCCATGTGTGCAGATGTCCACTTTCTGTGCTCTCCCTGTTCTTTTGTGCATCAGCATCATCAGGCGGAGGTACAGTGGCACCGGAGCACGAGGGAGCTGCATCCCACATGGCCATGGAGGACCATACCACGGACTCCGAACGCACCAGTGGGACGGAGGGCGAAGGGAGCTTCACGTCGGGCACCGGATCACCAAACAGCGACACGGACTCGTCTGCCGATGGGAGCTCCCTTGTGGTGGTGGCACCATCTGTGCCCACCACTTCTACAGGTACAGCCGCCACCTCCCCTACCAGCACCGCCCTCCCAGCAGCCCCTCAGCCTTCGCCCCGTGCCCGCTCACCCAGGAGGGTGGGCATCACCTTCGCCCCAGGCACCTCAGCCCCTGCCCCTGTCACCCCTGCTTCCCTCAGTGAGGAGGCCATTGACCTCCTCAGGTCACTCACTGTTGGGCAGTCTACCATTTTGAATGCCATCCAGGGTATAGAAAGGGAGTTGCAACACGGTAATGCATTCCTGGAGGGCATTCATTCTGGTCAGGCTGCCCTTCATTGAACCCTGCAATCTCTGGCCTCAGCACTGATGGCAGCCATTGTCCCTGTGTCTAGCCTCCCCCCTTCAACTTCCTCCACCCAGACCCAATCCCCTGTACCCCAGCCTATCCCAAGCACACCATCAGACAAGCATGCATACACCTCAACACACAAAAGTAGCTCAGGCAAACATAGGCACCACACATCCCACAGGCACTCACACAAGCATCACACACATACAGACACAGCAACATCCACTGCCTCCACTGTGTCCCCCTCCTCGTCGTCTCCCTCATCCCTCCCAGTCTCGTCTACACTCTCACCTGCATGCAGTACATCTACAGGCACTAGGACTCGCACCAGAACACCCAGCACCACACCCTGCTCACCTGCACTCACCACCCGCACTACCATTTACACGTCCCCTGTGTCTTCTCCCAGTGTGTCTGTGACGCCCCCTCCCAAAGTACACAAACGCGGGCACCCACACACCCAACATCCATCCACCTCACGACAGCCTCCAGTACCTGCACCTGCACCCAAAACACCTAAAGTGACACCTCCTACAACCACCTCCTCCTCTTCCACTCCCAGACCCCCTACAGCTACCCATCCCAGTGTTCATCAGAAACTCTCCCTCAGCAACGTTGACCTCTTTGCCCCCACCCCCACCCCTACAATTCATAAGCCACGTAGTAGCGCCACAGCCAAAAAGACACCAGTACCAGTGGTGCGTGTTCAAGGTGTGTGGAGTGCACCGGCCACCAGGGCAGGCAGTGTGACACGGAGCCAAAGCACTGCCAGTCCACCCCCTGTAAAGCATCTCAAGTTGGAAAGTGGCCGACGGGACAGGGTGAAGACTCCTGGTGGAAAAACTGCTCACATGGGTCCCAGGGGGATTGCAGAGTCAGCTGTGACTCCTCCAAAGGTTGTGAAGTGCCAGAAGAAGTCTGCGCAGTCTGGTAAGAGCAGCACGGCGGAGGAGGGCGCCATCCTCCCCGGCGGACGGGACGCCACCGCCAGCACCGTCGTCACTGGTCAGGAGACCACCGCCGGAGTCAGTGCCCAGGAGGGCCCCGGCAGCCACAGCCCCGCTGGGCAATGAGGGACCGTCATGCCACACAACAATGCACAGGTCAGAGACCGCCATGGCAAAGCACCGCTGAACAGGGCAGAGGACCGCTGAACAGGTCAGAGACCGCCATGGCAAAGCACCGCTGAACAAGGAACTCACCGCCATGGTGAAGACCGCTGAACATGGCAAAGCACTGCTGAACAGGGCAGAACACCGCTGAAGAATGAAAACACCGCCACATCAAGCATCGTTATCCCATGTACAGCTGGGACAGTGATGGAACAGGGAGCGTCACGGGGAGCCTGATGCAGTGTGGGCACCATTCCCCCTCCAGAACCAGTGGAGACATGCATCCACTCCGTCTGTCCTTAATAGGATGAAGCACTCTGGGCACCAGTCCACCTCCAGAACCAGTGGTGACTGTCATCTACTTGAGAGACTGTGGCTTTGCACTCCCCAGGATGGAACAGTGGGCAAACCAACCACTGTAGAGACTTGAGAGACTGTGGCTTTGCACTCCCCAGGATGGAACAGTGGGCAAACCACCCACTGTAGAGACTTGAGAGACTGTGGCTTTGCACTCCCCAGGATGGAACAGTGGGCATGGAGCCCTGTCGTGGATCTGGGGAAGTATACTGGCATGATCATTAGCACTGGGCACAGGAGAAACTTGCAATTTGGCACACCGGGGAAGTTTTATGTTGGGAAGAGGTGAAGTCCACTTTTTCATCCTCTGATGTGTGTGGTGCTTTCCATGAGGGGGGTGTTGTAAATGCCAGAGGTGATGGAGGTACAAGCACATCAGGGGCTGAAGATGTGGAGTCCCTGTCCTCAGCAGCATTTCTCTGTGTCAACAAGTCAGGGAGATCTGCACTGAGAAGGCCCTGCTTGTTTGCCAGCACCACCCCGACGTCACAGTTATAGGCACCCATTTTGTCAATATTTGTGTCCTGATTCTGCTCCATGGACTCCGGATTGCCCCCAGCTGTTTGGCAACCTTGCTGGTGCCACATTGGCAGGGCAGTTGTTCGCACCTCTGCTTCATGACCCCAGCGATGTCAGCAAGGGACCGTTCTAGCTCACAGAGCAGAAGGTAGGTGTCTCTTATGACTGCCGAGGAATCCTTTTTGGGGCTGAGGCAACTATGGACTGCCTCTAGGGTATCCACAATGGTCTCCATCCCCACCTACACCACATCTAGCATCTCACACTAGACTCCTCCAGGCGACATTGGAATTCACCTTGGGGGTCCTCAGAGTCCAGGGATGGGGTTGGACTCGCAGATGGTGTTTGTTGGATGCTGGGTGGAGTCTCTGGAGACCCCACAGGACTTTTGGCCCTTTCCGTAACCAGAGATGGTGTATCGAGGGAGGACAGGATTTATCAGAGGGTGTCTACGTCAAAGGATGGCAGGTTGTCATCTTCAGCAAGGTCATTGTACTGGACCTGCAGCTGGTGAAGAGGTGAAGGTACATCCTCTGCAATGAGGAGGAGAAAAGTTAATGGTGTTCTAGGTTAGATGTGGACATGAGTAATCTGATTGACAATCTAATTTGATATTATGTGACTTTAGGTCCAACATTGATGCATAGGATGTCTATTACAAAGAGGTATTGAGTCCACGTTGCACTGTAGTTCGCTTTCATCAGGTGGCTTTTGTCTGCTTTGTTTCTACAACCACGTGTGACAAGGCTGACTTTTTGTGTCATGACACATGCTGCAACACTGTTACACAGCTTGCTGGACCAACCATTACTTCACATATGATGAGAGGTCAGGTCAACATCTAACATGGTGATTTGCATTCTCTTCTATGATGCGTACACTGATTATTTTGTGACATTTTAGCAACACTACTGTTCACATTACACCTAATCCTCAGGATGCCTGTAACCCCTGTGGTCAGTATTCATCCCAAAGTTCCTGCACAGGTGATGTGGGTCTGGTCACGACTTAGGGCCTGATTTAGATATTGGCGGGCAGGTTACTCAGCCACAACAACAGAAATCCCATCCACTGAAAACTAAATCCCCTAGGGTACAATGGGATTTAGATTTTGACAGACAGGATATCTCTCACTGTTGTGATAGAGTAGCCCATCCACCAATATCAAAATCAGGCTCTTAGTTAAGCTCCCGCCATCTGACTTTTGCATTGTACAGTATGGCAATCTGCGTTGCTGTGATGTCTTGCATGCACATTGTGCATTCATGTGGCCAAGGTTTGATTTTGTAAGACATATCCTGCACTGCTATGCACACCGACCAGCCTTGCTGTACTGCATGAATGTGTGAGGGCATGTACTTACCATATATTTCCTATTTGTGTATGCTTATGTGATTTGTTTGGATACAGATTTCTCCTCATATTTGTGGCTAGTGGGCACTATGTTCCAAATCAGAAGGGTGGGCTTAGTCACATTATGGAGGTTGCTAGAACTGACACTCACTTCAGTTGATAATTGGCAGGGTTGGGTATCTGCATATTATGACACATCCTTTGACTCAGGCCCACTCACTTGTACATGTACCTACATCCTCTGCTACTCTTTTAGTGCCAGGGACTCAAGGTCATTCCACACAGTGAGGAACCCAGATCATAAATTGACTCTCATGTGCCTACAGCACCTACAATATATGTGATCATATCCAATTGACAGAGATGGTTGCCTGTTATTAAGGGGTATGGGTCAAGCTATTTCCCACATGGTAGTAGTGGTGGAATTGGCAGCATATACCTACCCAGGTTTGCAAAGTAATATAACTATGTACATCCACCTCAGTCGCCTACCACTGCTGAGCCCTGTCCTTTGTGTTGGCAGACAAGTTTTTTATGTACCTTGACAAATCCCTAATTCACATCCTCCAACTGAAACGTATGTGTCATGGTGAGACATTTTTCCTTCAGACTCCCTCCTGCCACATCATACATCTTCTCTCAGGTCCACAACACATAAAGGAGGTTGTACTCCAATTGACTCTTCTCTGTCATCCCTTCCCAGCTACAACACAAGTGTGACACTGTCAGACATGTGAATGAGTCTTGTTACCTTGCAGAGCACACATCCATTCTGTTGGTCCTTTTTGCAGGGTCGCCCCCACACTTTTTACTTTCCACCTCCTATTTGTTCTGACCATTTTTTGTTGACTCTAGGACTCTAAGGGCCGTATTTATACTTTTTGGCGCACAACTGCGCCAACGCAGTTGTGCGTCAAAAAATGTAACGCCGGCTAACACCATTCCAAAGCGCCATGCGGGCGCCTAATTTATGGAATTACGTTAGCCGGCGGAGCTGCCTGGTGTGCGTAAAAAAAAATGACTTACACCAGGCAGCGCCGGCGTAGGGGAAAATGGAGATTGGGTGTCAAAAAATGGGGCAAGTCGGTCTGAGGCAAAAAATCTGCCTCAACCCGAGTTGAGCCATTTTTTTTTTACTCCCACCCTCCATTGACATGACTCCTGTCTTAGCAAAGACAGGAGTCATACCCCCTTGCCCAATGGCAATGCCCAGGGGACATCTGTCCCCTGGGCATGGTCATTGGGCATAGTGGCATGTAGGGGGGCACAAATCAGGCCCCCCTATGCCACAAAAAAAAAAAAAAATACTTACCTGAACTTACCTTAAGTTCCCTGGGATGGGTCTCTCCATCCTTGGGTGTCCTCCTGGGGTGGGCAAGGGTGGCAGGGGGTGTCCCTGGGGGCATGGGAGGGCACCTCTGGGCTCCTTCCGAGCCCACAGGTCCCTTAACGCCTGCCCTGACCAGGCGCTAAATAAGATGACGCAAAAGCGGCTGGACGTCATTTTTTTTGACCCGCCCACTCCCAGGCGTCATTTTTGCCCGGGAGTATAAATACGGCGCACATGCCTCGGAGTCATTTTTTAGACGGGAACGCCTACCTTGCATATCATTAACGCAAGGAAGGTGTCCACGCTAAAAAATGACGCAAACTCCAAGATCTTTGGCGCTAGACGGGTCTAACGCCAAAGTATAAATACAGAGTTAGTTTTGCGTCAGATTTGCGTTAAAAAAAACTACGCAATTCCAGCGCAACCAGAGTATAAATATGCCCCTAAGTACTTTATAGTTGCTGATCAGTCCTAAAGTGCATGTGCTCTCCCTTCTAAATTTGGTATGATTGGCTTACACCTAATTGGCACCTTTAATTTACTGTAAGTCCCTTGTACAGTGGTATCCCTATTCCCAGGGCCTGTAAATGAAATGCTTCTATTGGGCATGCAGTGCAGCTTGCACTACCCACAGAAATAGCCTCTCAAACCTTTCTCAGGTTTGCTACTGCAGGGCCTGCGTGTGCGATGTACTGCCATGGGGACCTGGCATCTAAATTTACTTGCCAGGCATGGAAGTCACCTTTTACTACATAGAAGTTACCCTTTAGGTAGGCTCTAGCTAGCCCTATGGCCAGGGTGGGTGTATGTAAAAGGTAAGACATATGTTGTTATGTACTATGGCCCTCATTCCAACATTGGTGGTATTGACCACCTACCGCCACGGCAACGGCCGGCAACATACTGCGCCGTGGCGAACAGCTGTCCACCGGTATCATGACCGCCGATGGAATTCTGCCAGAATGCTGCCGGAACACCGCCGACGGTCATGGCGGCGGATGGCGGTAAGGCGCTGCTGACAGCAGCACTGCCACACCAGGAAATCACTGCCGACCATATCATGAGCAATGATACGGCCTGGCGGTGTTTTGCTGGCGGACACTGCTGCTGCCAGCAGCACTGCGGACTGTCTCCAGCCAGAGGACCCCCTGCATGCAGGTAAGTTGGGTTCTCTGACCGGAGAGGGGGGTGCGGGCGTTGTATGTATGTGGGGGGTGTTGGGTGAATGTGAGGGGGTATTGTGTGTATGTATTGGTATGCGTGCATGCGGATGTGAGTCGCGTTGGATGCATGCGTGAATGACTGATTGTGAGTGTTGTGTGTTGTGAATGCATGTGTGTGACAAGGTATGTTGGTGTGTGTTGCGGTGTGTGGGTATGTATGAGTGCATGCATGGGTGGTGGTGGGTATGCGTGGGTGCATGTGTGTATATGGGTGTGTATATGTGGGGGCTGGAGAGGGAGGGGGAGGTTGGGGGCAGACTCCGGGGAAGGGGAGGGGGATTGGGGAGACCCCTATCAGTGCCAGTGAAGGGATTCCCTGGCACTGATAGTGCCTACCACCATGGTTTTTGTGGCAGTAAATTTGGCACGAAAACCATGGCGGTAGGCCGTGTCATAATCCACAGGGTGGGATTGTGGTGGCCGCGGGGATGGAGACCGAAGTCTCCAGCCCAGCTGCCATTACCACCCTGGCGCCATGGTCCAAAATCCCTTTTTTTTTTACCGCCGGCCTGTTGCCGGTATTACCGCTGCTTTAACACCGACTGCCAGGGTTGTAATGAGAACCTTAATGTCCTAATAGTGACAAATAGCCTATTTGGTTCCTCACTACTGTATGTGCTGCCTCTCTCATAGGACTACATTGGTAATGCCCTAACATATGTCCAAGGGGTATTGTCTGATCTATGAGGGATTGCATAGGAATGTTTGGTATGGTTGTAATGGTGGTGAGAAATGCTGCTTACTGTTGTAGGTGGATTTTTTATCACCATTTTAGAAATGCCACTTTTAGAAAGTGGGTATTTCTCTGTGCTTATGACTCTGGTGTTTTGCAGCTTGACTCCAATCCACATTTGGGGCATAGTGACAGCATGGCTTTGTGCATACTTTTCAGATAGCCTGTAAACAAGGAGGGTGGTAGTGTCACAAGAGTGAGAGGGACATTCCTGGAACCGGTTAGAGCTGGTTGGAACCCCTTCTCCCCTTTTTTGGAAGGTGTGCAAAACACGTGGGAAACACCTTCTGGGCAGCAGCACATGAAGATCCCTTTATTGGCACCCAGAGCACGAAGAGAGTGCTCTTGTCCCTTTTACTTTCAGTGTGTGAGGAGCACTTTATTGGGACACTGAATGCGAGGAGAGCGCTCTCATCCCTGAAATGCACTCTGCTTATGAACTACGACGGATGCAGAGCGTGCCCCCATTTCAGGGTGGTTGTGGCTCCCCTCCACGACGGCACAAAAGTGGAAGAGGAGCCCGCTGTCAGCCTCTCATTGAGCGTGGACGGAAAGTGACACATAAACATACTGCATACATAGGCCCTCATTACAACCCTGGCAGTAAATCCTGCTTACTGCCGTGCCTACGACCACCAATATCCTATGACCACGGCGGTATTGACCCACACAGAGAATACCACCATAGTACAGACACCCACACAAGTGTGCCACACCAAATGTCAGTGATAATCTGGCGATAGCAAAACCCACACTGTCACGCCAACAGGAATACACCCACAGTATCACGACCCACGAATCAACGTGACGGTCTTGCAACCACAGTAAACATTGGCAGTACACACCGCTGCACTCAAAATACACACACAACTACAAAACTACACCACATTGGTCAAATCAAAATACACACACCTGACACACATACCCACACCCTCACACTCATACCACTACAAAACACACACCCACATTACCCACAACACTTTCAACGAACAAATTAGAACAAGCAGAGATAGAAAAGCAAAGAGCACACCTTCACCCAGAGGAACAGAACAACATTACTCATACACCATCCATGCATATCACATAACACATCACAACACATCACCCCACACAACACCTCACACATATCACTCACACCACATCCATGGCACCTCAAAGACACCTCAGGTTTTCTGAGGAAGAGCTAAGGGTCATGGTGGAGGAAATCATCCGGGTAGAGCCACAGCTATTCAGATCACAGGTGCCGTAGATGTCCATTGCAAGGAAGATGGAGCTATGGTGGAGAATCACAACAGGGTCAACGCTGTGGGACAGCATCCAAGAACCAGGGATGACATCAGGAAGAGGTGGAACATCCTACGGAGAAGGTGCGTTCTGTGGTATCAAGACACCGGATAGCAGTTCAAAGGACTGGCGGTGGACCTCCACCTCCTCCCCCACAACTAACAACATGGGAGGAGCAAGTCTTCCTGAGGGTCTCGCAGGAATAGCAGGAGGACTGGATTCTGGTAAGTCAAATTTTTACTACAGTATCCCCCCCACCCTGCCTGCATGCCGTCACTAACTTCTACCCCTAACCTCACCCCATCACTCCACCACCTCACATATACCCCACTATCACAACCCACACATCCCAATACCAAGCCCTGCATGCAACACCAATGCATGGACACCTATCACAGAGCTACATGGACACCCATCATCACAGCATGCACACTAAAGAGACTCACCCACCCCACACAATTAGCTATCACACAAGGCCAAGGAGACAGGGAAAGCACAATTCCTTAAGGGCAACATACCCATTGCACAAGATGGCACACACATACAGTAACAATGCATTTGCATCCCAACAGGACCCCTACCCAACATCACCGGACAGGAGGTGCCAGCTACATCCAGTCCCCCCACAGAAGAGGCCCACTGCGATGACAGCAGCTCTGCACGCCTGGATCAGGATGACCAGCCTGGCCCATCTGGGACCTCTGGACAATCGGTTTCCCTGCCACAGTCCCAACCCACCACAGAGCCTCCCCCCTCAGAAAACACCAGCACAGCACCCACCCAGCAGGCTCATGCCACTGTCCCCAGGACACGTCAATCAGCAGTGTGTCCACCACTACAGGGACCCCAGGCAACCCCACTAACCCAGAACGATCAGGGACCTGGGGTCAGTGGCAGTGGGCACAGGGTTCAGGGGACAGAGGCACAGGACAACAGGGAAGCTGGGAGGACTGCTGTGTGACAGAGGAGGACAGGCCTAGGGAACCCACTCTCCACTAGGCACTCTCCAACATCATGGGAGCATACCACCATTCCCAGGAGATCATGGGCACGGTACTGGCCAAGTTTCAGGAGACTCAGCGGCTGCAGGAGGGACAGTACATGGGGATCAGGGATGACCTCACCAAAATCTTCAACATCATGGTCACCATAGCAGTATGCTGGCTGATATGGGCAAGACCATGAGGAAGGCAGTGGCTCAACAAAGGGCCCCTGACACTAGCCAAACCGAGGAACAGCCTTCCACCTCCCCGGCCCTAGTGGACAGGAGGCACCACCACAGGACCAACAGGCCACCAGCACCCCACCCCCTGCAGAAGGAGAACCACCCCGCAAACGGTCCCTGCGATCCAGGCAGAAGACAGAGAAAATTGCCAAGACTCCCGTCAGGAAATAGGACCCTCCTGATTGTCACCCTTCTGTCCCACTCTGTTACCCTGTTCACCTTGAACTGCCATTGCTCCCTTTCCTATGGACAATGCACCTGTGATACCAAGAGACTGGATACTACCATGGCCCTTCCTCCACCATCACCCCAGCCCCTTGCACATACCCCTATACCCATTAGCACCTAAATAAACACCCTTTAATCAAATACCAATCTGGAGTCAGTCTGATGAATCACAAATGTATTACTTCAACATTAACAAAAATTTGCAAGGTATATATTCATTTACTCATACCAATGTATGACAGTTGTTGGGCATCAGTACACATAGCAGAAGGCAGAATGAGGTACTCCGATCTGAAAAAAGGAAATCCAAAGGGAACAGTCAGTGTCCAGAGACAGAGGTTAAGAGGCTGCCATATACAAGTAAACTGATATGTGAAGAGGAGTTACAGTCTCTTGCCTGTGTGTCACTGGAAGTACTGCAGGATGATGTTTGTTCTGTTGTCAGCATCTTCTTCCTCTGCCTCCTCTTCCTCACTGTCCACAGGCTCCACCGCTGCCACAAGACCATCACCAGGCTCAATCTCCAGCAGAAAAGGCACCTGGCATCTCAATGCCAGGTTGTGCAACATACAGCATGCCACGATGATCTGGCACACCTTCTTAGGTCAGTAGTACAGGGAGCCACCTGTCAGATGGAGGCACCAGAATCTGGCCTTCAGGAGGCCGAAGGTCCTCTCAATAATACGCCTAGTTCGCCCATGTGCCTTATTTTAGCATTCCTCTGCCCATGTCCTGGCATTCCTCACTGAGGTCAGAAGCCATGAGAGGTTGGGGTAACCAGAGTCACCTGCAAATATCGAGGGATACCTGTTAGACACACACTAACCCTTAGGGATTATCCCATGCACAGAGACCTACTCATACTTTGTGGGGACCTTGGGCTCACCTATTAGCCACACCCGGTGCCTCTGGAGTTTGCCCATCACATAAGGGATGCTGCTATTTTGCAAGATATAGGCATCATGCACAGAGCCAGGATACTTGGCATTGACGTGGGAGATGTACTGGTCCGCCAAAAACACCATTTGCACATTCATCGAATGGTAGCTTTTTCTATTTTTGTACACTTGTTCACTTCTGCGGGGGGGACAAATGCCACATGTATCCCATCAATGGCACTAATGATGTTGGGGTTATGTCCCAGGGCAAAGAAGTCAGCTTTCACTTGTGCCAAATCCTCCACCAGGGGGATCACGATGTAGCTGCGCATGTGTTTCAGCAGGGCAGACAACACCCTGCTCAACATGTTTGAGAACATTGGCTGAGACATCCCTGATGCCATGGCCACTGTAGTTTGGAAGGAGCCACTTGCCAGGAAATGGAGCACTGACAGGACCTGCACAAGAGGGGGTATACCTGTGGGCTGGCGGATAGCTGACATCTGGTCTGTCTCCAATTGGGCACACAGTTCTTGGATTGTGGCACGAACAATTCTGTATGTGATTATGATGTGTCTGTCTTCCATTGTCGACAGGTCCATCAGGGTTCTGTACACCAGAGGATGCAGCCATCTCATTTGCTGCCTCAGCAGTTGTAGCCTATGGAGTAGAACGGTGAGCAGAAGGTCATTTACCACATAGATAGCACAACTGTGTCTGAACTAATGTTACAGAATCCGTGTGTTAAATCGTGAGTCAGTATATGTGCCAATATGTGCCATGACGCAGTTAGGTGTCATGCCATGTGCCCCCCTGAAATGGCGGCTGCCTGACTTGAGAGGGAGGGACAAGGGGAATTGAGGTAACTGTGCTGGCGTTGTGCAGCATCGCGGTAGGCGGTCAAAGACCGCAGCGCAACTCCGCATTGGTTATCATTGGGACCTATGAGTCCTAGGAGCCAATGACGATGTACGCCGGCGGTGACGGTATGCACCGCCACGGACGTGACCACCATTTTCTATCTCCTCACTCACTTGATACCTGACCATCAACAGGAGAGGACCTACAATGCAAGTGCTGCTGTGACCTGAGTCTGGAAGAGAGAATGGCTACAGTGTCTGGGGAAAGGGCCCCTGCCTTCACTGCGGAGGAGTTGGACAAACTGGTGGATGGGGTCCTCCCCCAGTACATGCCACTCTACGGTCCTCCAGATAAACAGGTGAGCACACTGTGAAAATGATGTGTGGGCAATGCCTGTTTGGAGTGGTGCGGATGTAAGCCACATGCTGGGGGTGGCCTGAGTGCTGCATGTGAGGTGGTCAGTGCATGTGCGTCAGGGAATGGGTTGGAACTCATGGGCAATGATTATGATAGTCCGGATTGCTTACCCTCTAGGTCAGCGTCCACAAGAAGAAGGGTATTTGGCGTGCCATCGTCAAGGAGGTGCGGACCCTGGGGGTCTATCGTAGGCGGAGCACCCACTGCTGCAAGAGATGGGAGGACCTGCGCCGCTGGAGCAAGAAGACGGCGGAGGCCCAGCTGGGGCTGGCCTCCCAACGTGGAAGTGGTGCCCGTCGCACCATGACCCCCCTGATGTTCCACATCCTGGTGGTGGCCTATCCGGAGTTGGATGGGCGCTTTAGGGCATTACAGTAGCCACAAGGGGGTGAGTACAGTTTCAGAAAGCTGACTCTGCGTGTTTTAGGAACTAGCTGGTTGGGGGATGTGGGCTGTGGGTGCCCTAGGCCAGGGCGATCACGTCAGGGTAGGTCCCTTGTTTGCAGGCTCTGAAGCATCCCTACCCCAATGGTACAATTGGTCAGCTACTAGTGTGCAGGGTCCTGTGGGTGTGAGGTGTGCATGTGCTGGCATTAGGCATTGTACCCCATGGTGTGGTGACTACCATAGTGACTGGTTGGGCAAGGCCTAGTGCATAGGGCAGCTCAGTGTGTGTTGTGTCCACCAACGGTAGTGGTGTTGTTGGCATTTACCATGTGTGTCCGCTGTCTTTACCCCCCCTTCTTGTTTTCTCACCCTGTCCTTGTGTGCATTAGCATCATCTGGCGGAGGAGCTAAGGCACCAGCGACCGAAGGAGCTGCATTACACATGGCCCATGAGGGTGAAGGCACCAGTGGGACGGAGGGCGGGTGGAGCTCCACGACAGGGACAGAAGGGGATACCAGTGACAGTGACTCCTCCTCTGATGGAAGCTCCCTGGCGGTGGCGGACAACTCCGTGCCCACCCCAACAACAGGTACAGCTGCCACCCCCCTACCAGCACCGCCCTCCCAGCAACCCCTCAGTGTGTTTCCGGTGACCGCTCACCCAGGGGGGTGGGCATCTCCTTCGCCCCAGGCACCTCAGGCCCTGCCCCAGTCAGCCCTGCTGCCCTCAGTGAGGAGGCTATTGACCTCCGGAGATCCCTCACTGTTGGGCAGTCAACCATTCTGAATGCCATCCAGGGTGTTGAGAGGTATTTGAACAAACAAATGCATACCTGGAGGGCATTCATTCTGGCGTGGTGGCCCAACAGAGAGCATTTCAGGCTCTGGCCTCAGCACTGATGGCAGCCATTGTCCCTGTGCCCAGCCTCCCCCCTCCAACTTCCACTACCCAGACCCAATCCCCTCTACCTCAGCCTATCCCAAGCACACCTTCAGACTAGCATGCACACACATCAACACACAAAAGTGGTTCAGGAAAACAAGCACCACACATCATCACACAAGCACCATACCCATGCACACATACCAACATCCACTTCCTCCACTGTGTCCCCCTCCTCCACGTCCTCTACCTCCCTCCCAGTCTCGTCTCCACTCACACCTGCATGCACTACATCATCAGCCACTTCCTCCATCACCAGCACACCCATCACAACACGCCACTCACGAGCAATCACCACCCCCACAACCATTCACACATCCCCTGTGTCCTCTCCCAGTGTGTCTGTGAGCCCTCCTCCCTAAGTACACAAACGCAAGAACACACCCACTGAACAGCCATAAACCTCACAGCAGCCTCCAGCCCATGCACCTCAGCAGACGTACACCTCCTACAACCACTACCTCTTCTTCCACTCTCACACCCCCTCCATCTTCCCATCCCAGTGTGTCTAAAAAACTTTTCCTAGCTAACATTAACCTCTTCCCCACACCTCCCCCCCTGTCCTTCCCCTAGGACCAGGATGTCTAGATTCCAACCCAGCACCTCAGCCACAAAATCTGCGTCTGCTGTGATCCCTGCAAGTCCGGGTGGATCAAAGGGGGCACCCATCAGAGGTGCCAGTGTGCCACCTACAGACGTGAAGGACCATTCAATTTCGCCACCTGCCAAGGTCAAGAAGGGGCCGGCATGCAGCAGGAGAAAGTCGCACAACCAACCCAGCAAGGCATCATCCAAACACAAAGAGGACAGTGCCAAGGTCCCAGCAGTGACTACTAAGGTGGGGAAGCAACACAAGACAAAGGGCAAGTCACCTCAGGACGTGATGCCTCAAGGTGAGGGGATGGTGACCACCATTTCCTCAGAGATGCCTGCGACCTGTACCACGGTCACAACCGCCGTAACGACCGCCACCTGCACCGCCACCTGCACTGCCGCCTGTACCGCCACCTGCACCGCCGCTGGCACAACATCAGTCTGCAGCATCCTCCCCAAGGATCAGCCATCCGAGGCTGCCGGAGACGGTCTCGTGTCTCCCTTCACCACTAGAGACACCTGCATCATGAGCAGCACCGACAGAATCTCCGCCACAGCCACCACTGCAGCCAACGCCGCAGCCACCGCCACCTGCACCACCATCTGCACCACCACGTGCCCAGCCGGTGCCACTATATCAGACGTCAGCAGCATCCCCAGTGGGCAACCGTCCGAGGCTGCAGGTGACGTCCTGGACATGCCACATGAGGCACCACCACCAGCACTGGCACTACCAGCAGTTTGCAGCCTAAGTCGCCGCACGATGGAGTATGG
Organism: Pleurodeles waltl; assembly: GCF_031143425.1. NCBI lineage: Eukaryota > Metazoa > Chordata > Amphibia > Caudata > Salamandridae > Pleurodeles > Pleurodeles waltl. The sequence continues at coordinate 816,622,279 of NC_090446.1, read as the reverse complement.
CTCTGCCTCCATGGAGTATCATGCTACCTGTTCCATGTACCTCTCGTGGCTTAGACACCCAGGTGAGAGGATGTTAACTGCCACACCCCAGGTGCAGCATCACTGGGCACAATGCCCCCTCCAGAACCAATGGAGATATGCATCCACTCCCCCTATCCTTGGCAGGATGAAGCCCTCTGGGCACAATACTCCTTCAGAACCAGTGGAGAGATGCATCCACTTCCCCTATCCTTGGCAGGATGAAGCACTCTGGGCACAATGCCCCCTCCAGAACCAGTGGAAGACACCATCCACTTGAGAGACTGTGGCTTTGCACTCCCCAGGACCAAGCAGTGGGCAAACCACACACTTGAGAGACTTGTGAGACTGTGGCTTTGCACTCCCCAGGACCAGGCAGTGGGCAAACCACCCACTTGAGAAACTTGAGAGACTGTGGCTTTGCACTCCCCAGGACCAGGTAGTGGGCATCGAGCCCCCTCGAAGGGCAGTGGTGTTGTACCATCTTCCGGCTGAGATGACCCCCTCCCCTTCCCCCTGAGGTGCCTGTTTTTTTTTTTTTACCTGATGCCCCTGCAGTGGTCTCTCTGTTTTGAGGCAGGTGTCATGTGTGGGCTTCGCCCATGCTTTTTGGGACCACTGGTCCACGGACATTTACAAGGGACAGTGTACGGCCTTGTGTACATAATGTAAAATTGTGTATATACTGATTATTTAAAATTCTATTGCTATATCTGAATGTTCCAATATAACACTGGTTAGACTCATTTCCTTTTGTCCTTGCATTCTTCCAGGGGGTGACGGGGTGTATCAGTAATGTTGTTGGATGTGTTAGTGTGTATGGTGTTGTGGGTGAGGGTGGGGTTACCGCCGCTTCAACACCGACTGCCAGGGTTGTAATGAGGGCCATAATCTCTTACATTCAAGACCAATGTAAAAGTGTACAAGATGAAATTCCAACATTTAAAGTCTTTTACGTTGACCCTAACACATCAGACTTCTTGTGTCAATTAAAACTGATGCAGCAACTCTAAATTTTGATGCATCGCTGAAGTTGCATCAGTTGTGATGCCACCTTAAGCGATGCGCCAATTTTAGGGCTGATTGTTATGACAAAGTTCCCACTGATGTGTCAGAATTTGTGACACACCTTGGATCTTTGAGCCATGGTGCTCCGTATTGAAAATAGGGCACATCCATGGCGTGGTAACAAATTACTGTGCATCATAGCTAATTTTGACGCATCGCTGCCCCAACAAAGTGAAGCATTATTTCATATAAATATGCCCCTAAGTGAGAGAAAACACATTAAACTTTCAAAACGGAGAGAGAATGAGTGCATATTTATCTAGCATATTTAAAACTGACTGATGAAATCCGAAAGGCACCTCACCATATGTGACTGAAAACCCATGTAACCAACTATTTACCAGATAAAACTTTTTTGGGGGGGATGTACCACCCTAACCCCCCACCTCTGAAGCCATGCCATTGGTGTGGAGCTTAAAAAGCTGAATCTATAAATCTTGTATTTTTCAGGTCAGTTTTACTATATTAACGTATCAGAAAATTAATTTTAGCGCAGTATTCCTTTTGAAACCTGTGAGGTTTTTTTTATGAATAATTGTTAGCTTGTAAACCATGAACAGCTTGTCCAAAGGGGTAACACAGTAGCTTTATTGATACATAGATACATACATATGAATTTTTATTAACTTTATATATGGAGATGTTTTGCAATGGTTTTTATTTACTGAGCAATAGAGAATGTAATTCGTTTAACACAGGACAGCTGTCACTTAGCAGGACAGTAAGCTGATACTGTGTGAAATAAGAACAGTGTGCTATAAAATGACTGTCTGTATGGTGGCTCTTGGTGCCTGCAATATGTAGTCTGGCGTTCTATCCTGGAGATGTTTGTAATTTTCTCTCACCCTAAATTAACACTGTTTACTATCTACACATCAGTATTTAGTTATAAAAACTCCTTTAATTCTTTGTACCATCCCTTCCCTCGCTGACTCATCCCAAAAGTTTCTGATTATTATGAACTCTCAAACATTATTTTCAAACTTCCCTGCCTTTGTTAGCCTGTCACTCCAGCTAAGACACACACAACCACTATTTTCAAAAACAACCGTCTAATTCCCCTATCAAATCAATTCCACTAACGATATCCCTACTCTAAACTTAATTAAATACTGAAGAAATCAAAATCACAAACCTATCACAGCTAATGAAAAACAAAAACAAAACAAAAAATACACCTATTTCTAATCTACTAACCATTAACCTCTAATCTTGGGTTCCTGAAAACGTACTACTCCCTGCAAAGCACTTCAATGGCTCGTCAGGGGTAGTAAGTGTTATATATATAACATATAAAATTACAAATGTTGTTTTGCCACCCAATACAAACATGGTGTGTTCATACCTCAAGCTATGCCTCTCCTAAATATTCACTTTGTTGGTAACCTTGAAAAAGAGGACACTATTGAATTCATGTTTGAGAGAATCAGGAATTTTAATACTTTGGCCAGATGTACAATTGGCTGGAACATAGCACAGAGCTCTGTTTGCACAATGTCTGTGATGTGACCCAGCCAATTATTTGCACTTTTTCCAGTTTAATAACTTAAGGGGAAATATAGAGGCCATTCTCATGTTTTTTTATTTTATTTCTGACCCTTCAATATTCACAAGTCAGGATCACCTTTGTGAACTATTGCAAATGAATGGGGATGCATTGATGAAAGTCAGCAAGGGACAGAAGACCTTGATCATTATTAAAACTAGAAATTCAGCATAGTATACCATAGTTAGATCACATTGCTAAATTCTAACAATTTTGTAAATTTCAATGGTCCTTTATACTTAAACCTTTAAAGTGAGGGTGACGACCAATGGCCGACACCCACAAATTTTCCCCATTGTGTGTGTCTGCCTTTGGCGAACAGTGGAGAGGTATCTAAAGGCCCCTCTGGTGCTTTTACATCAGGCTTCTTGGGAAAAGCTTTCCAAGCAGCCTGGGGATCACCACAGAAGAGCGATCCCCAAGCAGGGATCAACCCAATATCCACCAGGAATAGGGAGCTGACTCTTAGGCAAGGCCTTATGCTCCTCTCAGCACATTTGATTATTGTAGTCTTTCTGTTCCCCTTGAGGCGGATGGGGTAATTAGAACCCTGCTGCAGTACTGCTGGGTAGAAAGTCCATTAGATGCTAGGGAAAGATGGTATTCTTTTATTAATATTGGGGTTGGCGCCTCCCATTATGTGCATAGTCATACCTTCTCACCAACAAAATGGGGCAACAGTGTTTCTGTTCACCTGGGAGACAGATGGGGGTAATTAAACCCAATCTGTCCCCCAAGGGGAGGAAAACCCACTTGATGCTAGGGAAAGATTTTTCTTTATTTATTTTTTTAACTATAGTTGTAGGGGCTGCCCACCATGGGCATGGCCATGCCCCATCTCAGTTCAATAGGGCATTAGTCTGCCTGCCACCTTTTTTAAGATCTCCTATTGACCTTGGTTTTATTCAGTCTTGTGGTGAGCACTAGGCCCAGGCTCACAACTGGTGCAGCATTTCTATTGGCACAAGGGGGGCAACTGTGAGTGGTAGGAATTTTGTGGATGCCTGCAGATGTTTCCATCACACAAAATGTGAGGAATATGTGTGATTTGTGGGCAAGAAAATATTATGGGATCCATGCAAGGCACACCACACTGGATTTGCCTGGCTGTCTGATTTTCAAAGATGTCTGCGGTTTGTAAGTTTGAATGGGTGGTGCCACAGCATGGCCCTAAATATTGCAGCCACCACCAGTGCTCATCCATCAACATAGGGCCATATCATGGACCATCTATAGAAGTGGTTTACCGTTCTTATTGGGGGTCATGTGAGAACTCAGGGTGGTAGGAAATGTGTGGCTCCCCGCAGATTCCTGAACTTTCTGTCACAGAAATGTGTAGAAAATGTGTGTGTTGTTTACCAAAGTTTTACCTTTGCCAGGGTTTCTGGGTAAATATACCTAGTGAGACCCACACAAGTCACACACACACCTGGACTCCCTTAGTTGTCTAATTTTCATGAATGTGCAGGTTCACGAGGTGTTCCTAGGTGTGGCTGAGCTTGTGCTCAATATCCACAGCTAACCAACTTCACAAAAAAGGGGTCCATTTTGAGTGAAAAAATGTGATGTATCCATGTTGCGTGTTGGGCTGTTTATTCATGCGGGCACTAGCCCTACCCACACAAGTGAGGTACCATTTTAATCAGAAGATCTAAGGGAAAGCTGGATGGAAGGAAGTGTTAGGGTTTGTACACAGCAAAGAGCATGTCCCCTCTCACTGCACTAGTGGGTTCTGTAATAGCTCCCTTTTAAACTTACTATTGAAAGCCTTTCTTGTTATCTCACCTTCCCCCCCCTAGGCTTCTGTGTATGTTGTTTAATGTGCTGTTTTGTTTACACATTGGGCCTTGCTTTTACCAAGGCTTCTTTAAAACACTCCTCCCTAGGCCATGTGTTAATCCAACTCATTTGCATAATAACTGAAACTCTGCACACCTTTCAAGAACATGTGCAGCATGTGAGGACCACACCCAGCTCTTCAAACCACCCCCAGCTCTGCACACCTTCCAAGAACATGTGCAGCATGTGAGGACCACACCCAGCCCTTCAAACCACACCCAGCCCTGTCTATAAAAGGCATCCCCCGAGCCTCACCCAGTGCTTGTGCTCGTCTACCTCCCGCTTACCTGAGAACAGATCCCTCAGTGCTGGCACTCCTGCTCTTTACAGACTTTCATTGACTTCAATGGGCGCAGCTTCTGGCTCTTCCTTCTTCTGGTTTCCGGTTCCTCCTTGCTTCAGCCTCTCTCCTATGAGTAACCTGCAAAAGAGAAAGAAGACAAGGTTAGACTGATCAGTATCTCTTGCCAGCAACAAGTAAGTGCAAAACCTTTTATTACCTGAAAGAACTTTGACAACAATTTCTGGATTCGTGTATAGACAATTTGAAACGAAATACCTTCCACGAACATTGTGATTCAAACTCTTTGTTACAAGAATATTTTGCAGAACTTTTGTGAAGCAAACATTGTTTTTTCTCATGGAACTTTTAAGAATCGAACAGTGGAAACCATTGACAGCAAGGCAAACAGTAAATCAAGGACTTGCACAAATTACATGCTGTATTTTGATGTAAAAGTACAGTATTTGTTTTATAAAAGATTCTGGAAATATGGGAAAAGTGAGTCTGCTATTGGGAATTTAGGCTTTAGTTATATTATGATGAATGTTTGATATTGGTAATTCTGATAACGGTATTTGTTTAATGTTTTAGAAGCTTTACAGTAATAGAAAACACATCCCAGAGCAGTAACACATTCCAAACCTGGAAACTAGAGACCAGGATCCAAGAGGTACTTTTAGAAGAGAATTTCTAATAAATAAAGGGATAGTCAGGAACCCATTTAGGAATAGGTTGCACTTATCTGTTCTTTGTTTATGTTTCATTAGGCACCAGTTTCTACAGAAGTCAGAAAGGGTCGCAGATTTGTGCAGCACTTCAACAGTGGAAACGCAAGAACGGTGTTGTCTCTTTTTTTATTTTATCCACTTCCCCACTTCCCTTGAGCTTCTGTTCTTAGTGCACTGTTTTAAAAACTAGTGTGCTGGAACAAGCAGTTTCAGGGTGGGGTCGGATTGTCTTCAACCTCCATCAGAACTGAACAAGAACTCAGGTGAGCTGGGCTTTGACAGAAGCACAAGCCTTAAAAAATTTCAGTTCTGGTGGACGATGAATACCGGGGAAGAAATAGAGGGCATTGACGTCACGGATATGGCGCAGGCCCTAAATGAGGACTTGGCTCATAATGAATCAGTGTCTGGCATCTTGCAACATATGCAAGAGGAAATAGAGAGATTAAAGATGGAGAATACCTCTTTAAAACAGGATTTAAACAGGTATAAATTTAGGGGATCTCAGTGGAACACAGCTTCTACGCCTTTGTTTAAAACCTCCTCAGAGACAGGGGTGCCATCAAAACATACAACTTTGACCTTCCCCAGTTGAGGTTACTGTTAATGTTCCTAATGTTGTGCCCTTAGCAGCACCTGAACGTTTTCATGGAGATAGTAACAAATTCCATGTTTTTATCAATCAATGTCAATTACACTTCATTTGTAAGCCACAACAGTTCCCTACTGATGATACGAAAGTGGCATTCGTCTTGTTTTATTTGGGTGGCACAGCAGCCAATTGGGCAATTCCTTTCGTGGATAGAGATGATCCCATCCTCCATAATTGGAATCAATTTAAACGTACCATGACCAGCCTTTTTGCAAAACACACTTTCATGCAGGCAAGTGATAATGAGCTTTTAAATCTTAAACAAGGTAACAAGGATTTATTGACCTATCTCACTAGTTTTAATCGTTTACTCACCGAGACACAGTGGCCAGAAGAAAAGCGTGTCTCCCTTTTTTATAAAGGTTTGAGAGACGAGTTAAAAGACGCGCTGGCTCATATCGTTGATTTGCCAAAAGACTATTCGGACTTTGTAGATTTAGTTGTGAAATTAGAACATAGACTAGGAGAAAGAAAGGGAGATAAATACAAACTGGAATCACGGTTAACTTTTATTAGACACGAGAAGAAAGACACAGATAATAAACTCCCTGAACCAGAGCCTATGCAAATAGGGACACTCAGAGGTCCACTCACATCAGAGGAAAAAGAAAGAAGGAGAAAATTTCAATTATGTTTATATTGTGGCAGGGCAGGTCACTTTGCCAGAGAATGTCCAGTAAAGCCTAAAACTCCACGAAAGGGTGCTGTTTCCTCCACCTCCTCAACTGAATCAGGAAACGATTAAGCTCGACAAGGGGAGAGGTTACTTGTTCGAGAAAACATCTTAATCAAACCTCTAATGTTGCAGCCTTCAGGGTACCGCACATACCTAGACATTTCATAATTCAGGTCGTTTTAATTGTTACTACCCAAGTGAGGCATTTTCTCTCTGTCCTACTGGACTCAGGCGCGACAGGAAATTTTGTGGATAATAAGTTAGCTGAAATCTTAGGACTTCCTATGTGCCTAAAGCCTTGTCCAGAAGCAGTATGTGCAGTGGATGGGTCAGAATTGACCTCTGGATTAATCACAAAACAAACAAGTCCACTTGTTATGGTCTGTCAGAACGGGCACACAGAGGTGATTAGCTTTGATATGATAGATACTCCTAATTTTGGTTTGATTCTCGGGGTACCCTGGTTAACAACTCATAACCCAAAAATTGATTGGGTGAATAGAACTGTTACTTTGGATTCCTCTTTCTGTAGAACCAATTGCTATCAAGAAGCAGGTACAGAACAGAGCACAGTATTACACTGTGCTAGTGTTACACAAGATGAACCAAGTCTCCCTCCTGAATATTCTGACTTTAAAGACGTCTTTGATCCAGTAAAGGCTAGTGTGCTGCCCCCACATCGGTCTTATGACTGCCGTATAGATCTTATCCAAGGGGCCCCTTTACCTAATAACAGAGTATATGCTTTGACTGACGAAGAAACCAAATACTTAAGAACCTACCTAGATGACCTACTACAGTCTGGGTTCATCCGTCATTCCACATCTCCAGTGTCATCTCCACTCTTTTTTATCCCGAAGCCGGATAAATCCCTGCGCGCGTGTATCGATTATAGAGGACTAAATAAGGCTACAATAAAGAATAAATATCCTCTTCCCGTAATACCTGTGTTGTTGGATCGATTAAGACATTCTACTGTATACACTAAACTAGATCTGCGGGGAGCTTACCACCTGGTCCGAGTAAAAAAGGGAGATGAGTGGAAGTCAGCTTTCAAGACAAAGTTTGGTTTATTTGAGTACACAGTAATGCCCTTTGGGTTATGTAATGCCCCTGCGGCCTTTCAGTTCTTTATAAATGAGGTCCTACACGAATTCCTGGACGTTTGTGTCATAGTATACATAGACGACATCCTCATTTACTCTAAGAACTCAGAAGAACATACCCAACATGTTCGTGCAGTATTATCAAAGTTAAAAGAAAATCATCTTTTTGCTAAGTTAGAAAAGTGTACTTTTAATGTTAACAAGGTGGACTTTTTAGGATACTGCCTGTCACCTCAAGGAATAACTATGGATGTTAAGAAAATCAGTGCTATTGCTGATTGGCCAGAACCATCCTCTGTAAAAGATATTCAGAAATTTCTGGGTTTCGCCAATTTTTATAGGAGGTTTATTGCACATTTTGCAGACATTGCGGCCCCAATAACTACCTTGTTGCGGAAAGGGCAACGATTTATTTGGACTGATGAGGCGGCACACGCCTTTCAACTCCTAAAACAAAAGTTCACTTCAGCCCCAATTCTGAAACATCCTGATCCTGACTTGCCCGTTTTTGTTGAAGCGTATGCTTCACAAGTAGCTTTAGGAGGAGTTCTCTCTCAACGAGATGCAGTAGATGGCCAGTTACATCCTATAGCCTTCTATTCCAAAAAGTTATTGCCAGCTGAACAAAATTACACTGTGGCTGAAAGGGAACTACTAGCTATCAAAGTAGCCTTTTCAGAATGGAGGCACCATTTAATGGGAGCCAAGTAGCCAGTTACAATCTTTTCTGACCATAAGAATCTACAGTTTTTTGGATCACTTAAAGCACTAACACCACGTCAGATGCGCTGGTTAAATTTTTTTTATTAGCACATTTGACTTTGTTATAACCTATAGACCAGGTGCACAACAAATTCAATCTGATGTGTTATCTAGATACGGACATACCTCAGACATGAAACAAGATAAAACAGGAGAACCCATTATTCCTCCCCAAAAGTTGTTGGCACCAGTACAACAGAAGGATTTCATCACAGATCTATATAATGCACACATGCAAATAGCACCTCAGGATTGGTTAAAGGATTCCCATAACACAATACAACAAGGTTTATTGTATCACGACAACATGCTGTTAGTGCCCACCTCTGAATTACAAACACAGGTGATAATTTGGCATCACGCCTCACCGTTGGCAGGTCATCCTGGTTGGGTAAAAACCCTGGAAAATGTGCAAAAACATTTTTGGTGGGACACTGTAAGAAAGGACATTAAGCAATTTGTCACTACCTGTCCAATTTGTGCAAGACATAAATCTTCTCATAAGGCTCCTGACGGCTTGTTAATACCAATGCCAACACCCAAACAACCTTGGCACACTGTGAGCGTAGACTTTATTGTAGGTTTACCACCTGTAAAATCCTTCACAACAGTGTTGGTTATAGTGGATTTTTTATCTAAAATGGCACATTTTGTACCATTACGGAAATTACCCACGGCGGCAGAATTTGCCGATATTTTTATAAGGGAAATTGTGCGTTTACATGGTTTGCCAAGCAAAGTGGTGTCAGACCGAGGGAGCCAGTTCAACTCCAGATTTTGGAAAAAATTATGTGAAAAACGGAAAATAGATGTGGCCTTATCCACTGCTTTCCACCCAGAGACAAATGGACAGACTGAACGACTGAACCAAACCTTACTTCAAACGCTACGTTGTTTATTGGCTGATTATTCTAGTGAATGGTTGGAAGCTCTCCCTGTAGCAGAGTTTGTTTATAATAATACTGAGCATTCAGCTCTACTTTGCTCACCATTCTATTTCTTGCAGGGGTATCATCCAAGAGCTATACCCATTTTGTTAGAAGATTCCCTGTTGCCTACAGTAACGGATAGACTAACGAGGTTAGGTGACATACAAGACAAAGCCAGGAAACATTTATTAAAGTACAAGGAAAGCATGAAAAGACAAGCAGACAAACACAGATCTGAGGCCCCAATGTATAAAATTGGTGACAAGGTATGGCTCTCCACAAAGAACCTAAACATAGAGGGATCCCGAAAGCTGCAACCACGTTTCATTGGACCCTTTAGTATAACTGCCATAGTAAACCCGATAACAGTAAAATTAGATTTACCAAAAGAATATCCAGTACATATTACATTCCATGTGTCCTTGCTTAAGCCATACAACTCAAAAACCCGACCTGAACCACCACCTCCACCCATACCAATTAAGGGAAATCTGGAATATGAAGTGAAAAGCATAAAAGACTCAAAAAGAATTAGTGGACGTCTGTTTTATTTAGTAGAATGGAAAGGATATGATGAATCTGAGAATTCATGGGAACCAGCATCATATGTACATGCCCCACAGCTGATTAGACGGTTTTATTTAAAAAATCCAGGAAAACCCCGTCCTGTAGGAGGGCCTTTGAGGGGGGCAACTGTTAGGGTTTGTACACAGCAAAGAGCATGTCCCCTCTCACTGCACTAGTGGGTTCTGTAATAGCTCCCTTTTAAACTTACTATTGAAAGCCTTTCTTGTTATCTCACCTTCCCCCCCCCTAGGCTTCTGTGTATGTTGTTTAATGTGCTGTTTTGTTTACACATTGGGCCTTGCTTTTACCAAGGCTTCTTTAAAACACTCCTCCCTAGGCCATGTGTTAATCCAACTTATTTGCATAATAACTGAAACTCTGCACACCTTTCAAGAACATGTGCAGCATGTGAGGACCACACCCAGCTCTTCAAACCACCCCCAGCTCTGCACACCTTCCAAGAACATGTGCAGCATGTGAGGACCACACCCAGCCCTTCAAACCACACCCAGCCCTGTCTATAAAAGGCATCCCCCGAGCCTCCCCCAGTGCTTGTGCTCGTCTACCTCCCGCTTACCTGAGAACAGATCCCTCGGCGCTGGCACTCCTGCTCTTTACAGACTTTCATTGACTTCAATGGGCGCAGCTTCTGGCTCTTCCTTCTTCTGGTTTCCGGTTCCTCCTTGCTTCAGCCTCTCTCCTATGAGTAACCTGCAAAAGAGAAAGAAGACAAGGTTAGACTGATCAGTATCTCTTGCCAGCAACAAGTAAGTGCAAAACCTTTTATTACCTGAAAGAACTTTGACAACAATTTCTGGATTCGTGTATAGACAATTTGAAACGAAATACCTTCCACGAACATTGTGATTCAAACTCTTTGTTACAAGAATATTTAGCAGAACTTTTGTGAAGCAAACATTGTTTTTTCTCATGGAACTTTTAAGAATCGAACAGTGGAAACCATTAACAGCAAGGCAAACAGTAAATCAAGGACTTGCACAAATTACATGCTGTATTTTGATGTAAAAGGACAGTATTTGTTTTATAAAAGATTCTGGAAATATGGGAAAAGTGAGTCTGCTATTGGGAATTTAGGCTTTAGTTATATTATGATGAATGTTTGATATTGGTAATTCTGATAACGGTATTTGTTTAATATTTTAGAAGCTTTACAGTAATAGAAAACACATCCCAGAGCAGTAACACATTCCAAACCTGGAAACTAGAGACCAGGATCCAAGAGGTACTTTTAGAAGAGAATTTCTAATAAATAAAGGGATAGTCAGGAACCCATTTAGGAATAGGTTGCACTTATCTGTTCTTTGTTTATGTTTCATTAGGCACCAGTTTCTACAGAAGTCAGAAAGGGTTGCAGATTTGTGCAGCACTTCAACAGTGGAAACGCAAGAACGGTGTTGTCTCTTTTTTTATTTTATCCACTTCCCCCCTTCCCTTGAGCTTCTGTTCTTAGTGCACTGTTTTAAAAACTAGTGTGCTGGAACAAGCAGTTTCAGGGTGGGGTCGGATTGTCTTCAACCTCCATCAGAACTGAACAAGAACTCAGGTGAGCTGGGCTTTGACAGGAAGTCTGTGGCTCCTTGTAGACTGCAGAAGGTTTCATCCCAGAATTATAAGGGAAATGTTTTTTAGTCAAGGTTTGAGACTTGTAAGGGATTCTGCGGGACATATCTTGTGAGAGCCATACAAATCACCCCACCCTGAATTCCACCAGGTGTCTAGTTTAAAAAAATGTGCAAGTTTGCTAGGTTACCCTAGGTGTCAGCTGAGATAGGGCCAACATCATTAGCTACCCACTCTGCAAAAAAGTGACAGTTTTGAGGCCTATGCAGAAGAGCGAAGTAGAATTTTTATTGGAAGACATGTGGGAGCATAGAATATTGGAACATTTGTTAATAATAAGCGCCTTCCAAACGTAAGCCAGTGTGTAAGAAAGAAGACATTATGAAAAATACTCTCTAATCATATGCGAGTACATGGTCCCACACATTTAGAGATATTCAAATAACCACTGCTACTAAACTCCATATTTTGTGCCCATTTCAGAAATAAGGAGGTTTCCTTGATACCCATTTTTCACTTTACATATTTCACCATATGAATTGGTCTGTACTCAGTACACAATGAAAAAACATTATACAATACAGCTCAGTTGTTGCTATAGTTTCCTTGGATTCTTGGAGAACCTACAAACCCTATTTGTCCCAGCAACGAGAAGGGTTTAGAGGACATAATGGTGCATCGGCCATTGTTACCAAAAGTTACAGAAGAAAATGTTGTCACAAATGGCTGTTTTTTCCCACTCCTTTTCAATAATTCCTTTTTTCAACAGTTAGTTTCTTTGATAACAACTTGAGGGGTCTGCACATATGACCTTTTGCTGAATTTGGAATTCTGTCTACTCTTCAGAATTCTATAGCTTTTCTGGATCACCTATTGGTTTCACACTGGTTTCCACCACAAACTGGAAGTAGGTTGAGAGCACAGAAAATAGGAAAAATGGGCTACTTCTTTCAAAAATGCCAAAAATGTAGTAAAAAATGTGATTTTTATATTCTGCTCTGCATGTTCCTGAAATCTGAGAAGATGGTTCATTGATGCAATTATTAGAAAAAAATAGACAATTTTATTCAAAACACTTTTTCCTGTTTTTCCCAAAAAAGACTTCAACATTTTGCCATAGCTTGCCTAAATCTGCTAATCCTGTGTACCTTCAAAATCCCCAGGATGTTGGAAAAAAGGACTCCATTTTGGAGTGCATACCTTAGGTGGAAAAAAGGTTATGCAGCCCTAAGCGTGAACTACCGCAAATAGCAATAAGAATGGTTCAGCAATGGGGTGGGGGGGGAGTCCAGCAGTTAAAGGGTTAAGGTATGAGAAATGTTCCTCAGCAATTGAAGTCTAGAGATTTACAATCTAATATGAAACCTGTATTAAAGAATAGCACATAGAATCATGTTCCTTTGCACCCTTACATTGGAACGTCCAGTGAAAATCCTTCAAAACTACACTTTTATTACACAAAGGAAAGCTTCATTCAAATAAGCCAGAGCAAGATGAGCAGAACTCCAGAAACTATAACCAATTTAATCAAACGGGGTCTTACATTGAAATTGTGGCATAAAAATACTACGTCATTTTTCACATTACTAAATAAAATAATCACCTGACTTCAAACACAAAATCATTAACTCATTGGTTACAATCATATGCTTCATTAAAATTACTAATTCATACAAATAACTTGTCATCCAAAATTTGAACAGCTGAAAAATCTTTAACAACCCATTCAACAACTTTGTTGTCTGCTCTGGTCAGAGAAGTACATTTTCAGGTTTGGAGAGTAAAAGAGGTCCACAGTTCCTGCTGGGTGTGACCTCCTGCACAGGCACTCATATACTGCCTCTTCCAGACCTTAAAAAGTCTGAAATTGGAGCTTCTTGTGTAAAGGTACATACATCCTCCAATGCCCTAATATTATGTCAAAGAAATAAAATCTTCGACCTTGACCCCCTTGGCAGACTTCTGCTCCCATCTCAAAGACTGTGTGTTAAATCATTGACATGCCTTAAGCTCTTTCTCTCTAAAAATTGTGCACCCAGGAACACAGTAATGATGACCTGCGCCCTTGCAAATGTTGCAGATATATTATTAGTTATGTTGTAAAAGATGTCATAACTGATGTAATATGTGGGGTAATTAGCTGTGCATGGTGAGGGCATGAGTTATAGTTACCTTAGGGCATGAGATATAGGCCCATATTTATACTTTTTGACGCAAAACTGCATAAATCTAGTTTTGCAGCAAAAAGTATAGCACCAGATTGCGTCATTCCAAAGTGCCAGACAGGCGCCAAATTTACGAAATGCTGAAAACCGGCGGTCAGGTTAGGCCGGCATCAGAAAACATGACGTTAGCCGGGTTGGTGGGGGGGGCAGTACAGGTGAAGGGGGTTTTGCCACAAAAATTGATGATAGGCTGGTTAGAGGCAAAAAAACTGTTGTTAACCAGCCTGACGCAAAATCATCCATATGACATGACTCCTGTCTTATAAAAAACAGGAGCCATGCCCACCATCCAATGGCCAACACAGACGACCAGGGTCCCTTGGACATGGCCATTGCACCCAGTGCCATGCACGGGGGCCCATGTCAGAGACCCTAATGGCACTTTTTAAAAAAATACTTACCTATCCTTATCCTATATGCCTGGGATGGGGTCCCCATCCTCTGGTGTGGGTGTTTCTGAGGCGTGGGGTGGGGTGGGCCAATTCCATGGTGTTTGACAGTGCAAATGGGTCCACCGTTCCCCTAACACCTGGTCTGACCCAGATGTTAAATAATGGTGCTAAGCAAGCTTAGCGCCATTATTTAAGCCCACCTCCCACCTGTGCACCTTTTTTGCACGGGAGGATAAATAAGGCGCTATGGGCTTAGAGTAATTTTCTGGATGAGAACGCCTACCTTGCATCTCATTGACGCAAGGTCTTTTCACGCATCCAAAAATGACATTAACTCCTATATTTTGATGCTAGACTGTCTAGTCTCAGAATATAAATATGGAGTTAAGTATGTGCTGAATTTGCGTAAAGAAAATGACGCAAATTCAGTGCCAACAGAGTTTAAAGATGCCCCATAGATTCTTGACAGAATTATATCCGATTAATTTTTGTTGTTTTGTGTGTGTAAAATTTGAACCTGGCTATAATGCCTCTCTAACCTTTGGGTTTGTCAGTGAATTTATAAGGTTTTTTAAATTCTATTTCATAACTATAAGGTCCCTGTAACCTTTGCATTTTTCAGTGAATTTCAAGGTTTTTAATGTTAACTAATATTTTTAAAGTGCCACGTGCTCTCTCCCCAAAACATGGTTTGATTGGCATACATCTGATGGGCTTATTTAATTTACATGTAAGTCCCTTGTAGAGCAGTATAGCATATAGCCATGGCCTGCAAATTAAATGCTACCAGTGGGCCAGCAGCGCATATTGTGCCACCCACCTAAGTAGCACCTTAAAACATGTTCCAGGCCTGACATAGCAGCCCAACGGTGGTGTCCCAATGCCATGTCAACCTGGCATTTAAAACACCTTGCCAAGCCTTAAACTACCCTTTTACTATATGTATCATCCCTAATGTAGGCCATAGGTAGCCCATAGGGCAGGGTGATGTGTGATTAAAAGGTAGGGCATGTACTTTTTAGTTTTACATGTCCTTCTAGTCAAACACTTCAAAATTTGTTTTTCACTACTGTGAAGCCCGCCCCTCCCATAGAATAACAATGCGGATTCCTTATTATTTTTAATAAGGTGCAATTCCTAATCTAGAGGTGATAGATATATTATGTTTGGTATCTATGAATTTGTAATTATTAACCCACTTCAATGGTACAGTCAAACTTATCATTACAAGTCTGAAAATGCCACTTATAGAAAGTTGTAATTTTTCTGCCCTTAGACCTCTGTGCCTGTAGCCTGCCTTAGGTCACAAGACTGTTACGAACAGTTGAGACTTTGTAATTTTACCCCCGACAGTCACACAATAGTGGGCTTAGCAGAGCCTGCATGGGCCATTAACTGACTTAATGGGGGGCGGAGCTAAGCACAGCCCCACTTGCACCTGACTAGTCTGGGCTCTGCTACCACACAATAGGCTTAACAACCATGTGTTGTCCTTGCTGCCAGCTTGGAGCCACGACAGGGGATCTTCAAAGAACCCTTCTGGAAACCTCTCCCAAATTCTAGGAGAAGGGCACCAGGGTATAAAAATAGGGCTTTCAATCCTACTCTTCAAATCAATAGTGGGCCTGTGAAAGGACTCTCAGTGGACTGCCTGCTGCTGTGACCTGCTGGAAGTTCTACCAGATTGATGCTGTACCTGGAAGGAGTGCTTTGCTGCTTGGAGTCTGCCTTGAGCCTTCAGAGGCCTGCCCTGCTGTGGAGCTCTGCATCTTTACCTTCACCCAGGACTCCAATAGCTAGTTTAGCTGGCCTCCTGTTCATAGCCACAGGGACATAACAGGGTCCCATCATCTTGAACCAGCATCTACACCCAGCCTGAGTGAGCCTTGAACACCCCCAAGAAGCATCCATCCACACATCCCAACCCGGGCACCCAGTGTGCTCTTTTGGCAGCTATGAGGGAGGCCTAAGTCCCCCACAGTCCCTGTTGACTCCCCACCTTCAGCAAGCACCAGTCTCTATGCAGGGAGCAGCAAGAAATGCTGTTCCCAGGGTGTGAGAGTAATTCTTTCATCTGTTTTCCTGCCCACTTGACAGCGGGCAGGAAAATATCTGTGGGGGAGACCTATTGTTTGTTCTCACCTGGTGGGAGCTGTCAAAGCTCCCACCAAGTGCTAGCAAACAACTATGTCCTGAGGATAGGCACCTTTGGACATTGGGAGGTGGCCTAGGGGGGTAGTGGTCCCCAGGGCCATTAATGGCTCCAGGAGGGGAGTTGCAGGAGAGTTTGCCAGAGCAGACCCTGCAGCCAACCTCCTGTAGGCACCCAACCATGTGGCCCCCTTCCCTGCACCGATTTTGGTCCCAGGGACCCCATTCCCTAGGGCCAGGCCAATTATTAAAAGAGTAGAGGGCCGTCAGACTGATTTTGGCCCCACAGAGCCCAACCCCCAGGGCATGGCCATTTAATAAAAGAGGAGAGGATTGCATGGAACACTGCCCTAGGCCAATATTGCCCCCTGGGGACCCTATAGCCAGGGCCTGTCCACTTATTGCTAGGTGCCCTGGTCCTACTAAAATGCTGCTCCCTGCATGCAGGAGTAATTCTTTCATCTGTTTTTCCACCCACTTGACAGCACGAAAATAGCTTAAAACTGTTTCCTGCTCCTGCCAGCTGGAAGTGTACTTACTGTTGCCCTCACTTGGTTGGAGCTCTCAAAACTCCTGCCAGGAGTCAGCAAACACCTATTTCCTGTGGGTCGGCACCTCAGGACATAGGGAGCTGGCTCATGGGAGTGGGGGTCTCCAATTCCATTAACAGCTCGAGGAGGGGGCTTCCTATTTTTTTAAGAGCCAGTTCCACGGACATGTTTGTCGGGTCGGTAAACAGCCCAGGATTTGGTAGGCCCCCCTCCCTTTTAACATCTTAGCCAAGCCCCTGGGAGGTGGTGGTCCTGGGAGGAAGATGTCCCAGGAGGGTGGCCACGTGGCCCCCGTGCCCCTTTCATTATTAATTGTGGTCCAGGGGAAGTGATGGTTCCCAGGGTCCTAGTGGGGTGAAGGTGGCAGTCCGCACTGCCCCCCTCCTTTTTTTTGGCCTGCCCCATACAGCCCCTCTCTAATGAAATTTACATTTGGCCTAACCCAAGGAGGTGGTGGTTTCTGGGGATGAGATCAGCCATGGGAATGGGGCCGCATGCACCTCCTTCCTCAAAATGCATTGTAATTTATGTCCCTGGGACCTGGCCTACCGAGTGGCTCATCTTCAAACAAGCATGGAGGACCACACTTGTTTTTTTTTTTTTCAAGATCCATGGATCCTCCGTGATTGTCACAGGAAACATTTTTTTAAAAAAAATCTTTTGGGCCCTGGCGGACTCCCTGGGGACCCCACCAAGAGGCCTTGGGATTCAGGGTATTCCTATCCTGCATCTTCTCTTTTTTTAAACTTTTGTGTTTGGGACTCAGCCGAGTCCCAAAACGGCTGCCAACACTTCCTGGCTGATGTGATGGCAGCCAATCAGATCTCAGCATGAGGTCTGTTCGATCCACAGAGGATCTGTGTCCCTAGATATGCAATTTTGTTTTAATTTAATTACTCAAAAACTACTAAACAGATCACATCAAGTCACAAAAAGCGGCCTTTCTGGGCCAACTGCTAGATTTCGGCCAAATCTAGTGTGATTCCGGGCTTCAGTTGTGTCTAAAATCTCTATGGGAAAAATCATGGGAAAAACACATTTTGGGACCCTCACTTTTCTCAGTTCCCGCTGAACAAATCATCCCAAAACTTTCCAATCAGCAGCAAAAGTGAGTGGCATGCAAGTTTTGAAAATGTCATGAAGATTCCTCAAGTGGTGCTAAAGTTATTGGCTAAAAAAAAAAAGCTTTCCCCATGGAAACTAGGTACTAACTATAAATTCCTACTGGCTGAGTTGACTGAGTCCCAAGAAAAGAAGTTAAAAAAAGGTGAAAGAAAGTCACAAGAGTGCTGAATAGGAATACCCTCACCCCCTAGATCTGGTAGTGAAGACCCAAAGGGACCCCGTCTGGGGACAAAATTGTTTTTCTTTTGTTTACATTTTACCATGGATCCATAAATCTGTGTATGCCACCAGGTGGGCCGGGTCTGGGCGGGGGTGTTTATTAATGGGCAATGGGTACCACACCTCACAGGGCCCAGCCGATTTTCAAAACTGTGGGCCCCATCCCAATAAAGAAAGCATTTTTTTAATGAGGGTCAAAATGATGGATGTTGCTTCAGATGGCTACAGGTCGAGTGGAAGACAATGTAAAGTTTACTGAGCCTTCCCAGTTGTCTGTTGCACAGTATGCTGCTCATGGGATAGGTGCTTGTGAAGACACAGAAGAATTGCCATCTGTGATGCCACTTCATGATTATTATAAAATCATGCATTTAGCACTGACAGTGGAAAGCGGACGCTTCAGAATAATTTCTACTCCCCGCTGAAAGTGTTCCATTTTTAAAAGGTGGTCTTTAAATTCAGTTCAGGCAGCACAGAAACCCATCAGTACTTGGGGTACAGGGATATGTATGTGCTTACTATTTTACAGCGGCATTGATCATGAATTTGTTGGAGTGAAGTACCAGGAAGCATTGGAATATGTTAGCTATATCTGTCTGTTCCACATAGCTGCATGGGATACCATAGACTGGATGTGTGTCAGCAGTGTCTTGACACTGCAAACGAGGGCCAATTCACAACTCTTTTTTTCAGGCATTAATCTGACATACAGAAATTGTAATTTAGGCATGTGTGAAGTATTGGCAAAGCAACTGGAATCATATGGCAAGAGAGAGTGAATTTACAAAGAAGAGTTGATAATCTTATGCCACTAGAAAAAACAAGTTATGTATCGTAATTCGGCTCTGTGTGTGACAATATTATTTCACTATTTTGTAATTTCAACAAACATTAATACTTTATGGCCAACATTTACCACTTTATCTCCTTGGTACAGCAAAAAAGCTCATAAGTCACCAGCAAAACTTTCACAGGATCTGCGATTGTGCAGAACATCTATTTAGAAATCTTTTAATAATGCTTGATCAATTTGAGTTAGAAACATTTTTTTAGGTGAAATCAGCATATGATGCAGCTAGAAAATCGCTATTTTTTCAAAACATACCACATAGTTGCATACATCCAGTGGCTCTGGGTACTGTTGATTCACAAAGATCCACTTCTGGTGTGTGATTGTGTGTTCAGAGGTGTAACAAGGCTGCCATGGGCTCTAATGCAAGCATGCAAAATGGGCCCACTGACTCTGGTTGGAAAGTAAAAGGCAGGCTCATACCCTTTGGCTCGGAGCCACTTCAGCTCATCCTCTAATAATAGTGCCTGCATATCCCAACCATGTGTAGTATGCACTACCTCTGTGTACATTGCACACTTGAAATCTCCACATGAGTGGAAAAGCTGGAGATCCCATGTGAGTGGAGAAAGGGTCAAGGAAGTACAGTGCAAATCTGTGACTATTCGAATATTCACAAAAATAAAGGAATGCACATTTCACATCCATTTTGGCACCTACGTTAGACCTCAGTGGATCTCTAAGCAGTGTGCACATTGGCATAACACCCAAGTATGGACTCTAAATTATCCTCTGAACATAATTACATATTGTTGTGTGATGTTTGGGGCTGTTGGGTTTCCTGGGGATTTGAGTGGGGAGTGTTCTTTTTAAACTATGTATTAATGTCAATTGATTAATATTTAAAATATTTATTTTCATGTATTGCTCTTTATGGTACAGGCCCACAAGTCCACTCACACACCCACTCACAGACCCATACAGCCAATCACACCCCCCCTCATAGACCCACTCACAGACCCATACAGCCACTCACACACCCACTCACAGACCACAGGCATTCACACACTCTCACACGCCCATACAGTCACTCACATACCCCCTCACAGATCCATACAGCCACTCACATCCCCCACACACAATCACTCAAACACGTAATCACAGACCCATATAGTCAGTCACACACCCACTCACCAACTCATACAGCCACTCTCTCACCCACTCACAGTTCAATACAGCCACTCACACACCCACTCACACACCCACAAACCACTCACACACCCACTCACAGACCCATACAGCCACTCACACACCCCCTCACTGACCCACATAGCCACTCACACACCCACTCCCAACGGTTACTTGGACATTATAGTTAGGAAATACATTTTTTAAAAAATTCTTAGAAATTCACCCATAAAAACACAGGTGTTATACTTAGGAAACAGCATTACAAAAACGTAGAAGGTCACTGAAAATAACAAAAGTTACAGGGACGTTATGATTTGGAAATCACATTTTTTTTAAAGTAGGAATTCACTGAAAAACACAAAGGTTGCAAGGACTTTATAGTTAGGCTCAGATTGTACACCCACAAAACCATAGAAATTCAGCATTTATAGTTACCTGAGCTAGCTATAACGAACGCTACACTGCTTATGACCTCACATATTACACATATTATACATATTACATCACTTTTGACATGGTCAGTGACATCACTGATGACATCATCCAGTAAGGGTTTTCATAAAGATTTTGGCAGCATTAGGGTAACTTCGAAGAACCTTTGTGGGTGCTCATGTTGAGGCTGCAGCACACCTGTCAGCCCCCAGAGCACTTGCCTTGATATCGGTGTTGGTCTTGCCCTTCCTGAGGCAACAAGAAGAATGACATGTACATTTCAAGCCCTTCCAAAGGTCTTATGGAGCACTCCTCGGCCCAGCTGATTAGGCTGCTTGGGCTTACGGGGTGATTCCCTGCTCTTCAGATATGTCCTTTTTCCTTTTTTTTCAATAGATGACCTAGCGGTCAGGTGCCCCAGTGAAGGGTTTATGCTTATTCCTGGGGCTGTGCAGGGAGCCCACTTCTGTACAGTCCTGCCAGCTTACCTCTTGACTGGCCCTACTCTGTGCTGGTAAAAAGGCGTCATCTTAATTCTTCCACCTATACCTTTGCCGGTGGGCAGTCAAGGCGGCAATCTGCACCTTGTTTACCCCGACACTGAAAAAGGGAGGAGGCAGCACAGTGCAGTGCTCCCAGGGACTGGCTTTCCTGGGAGCAAAATAATATATATGCAGTGGTGCTCCATTTCCTCTGTCCCATGGAGATTAGTGCCCGAGAGTTCTTTTACTAGAATCAGCCCTCAGTGGATGTGCCCCAGGGAGATTAAAAGCTTTGTCAGGGAGAGGGCCCCATGCATGATCTACCCCATTTCTTCATGAGAATGCTGACCTCAGGCCCTGGTTCTCCTCAAAGATATTTTATGAAACTGCAGGGGAGCATGATTCTCTCAATTTACCATACATTCCCAATGGGGAACTGAAATTTTCCTGCTGTTTTCTCTAGCCCCTTTATTCTGATTGGCACCGGTCTTGAGTAGTTTGTCTTCTAGTGGCCAGCTTTAGCCACAAGAAGTAATTTCATTAGGCCTTCTGGCTTCTAAATTAGAATTTTCCTGGGAGCTAGAAGTTTACACTACTTGCCTTCTGAAGAGGGAGAGCTCAGGACCTGCCTTTAAGGTCCTTGTGCTGGACCTGTCCTCTGTTTGGTCTCCTGGCACTTGCCTACGTACAGGGGCTTCTTTAGCAGGTCCCTCCATAGCCCAAGAGCAGAGTACCCTTCCTGCTGCACTACCCATGACTCATGTCTGTGGCTTTCTAGCAGGGACCTGTTTGTCAGCAGCTGAGTACATGCCCCTCTCCTGATGGATGTTACTCTTTGCAGGTTCCATCCACAGAAGATCCGGGAGAGGCCTCCAAGATCGTACATTAGATCCCTCTCTCTCTATTTTCTGTCAGAGGGTGTAAGAGGCCAGCACCACTGGCCACTGAGAAACCATTCATGCTAGATTCCAAATGTTTTAGAAAGCAGGCTCAGTCCTAAATTGAAACATCATCACTTTTCTCCTACCCTGCTCTTACCCTCATGCACAGCATTCCAAGATTGTGACTGAAGTGGTCTGTTGAAAAATCTTATTAAAAAGACTCAGCCCTTCCCTGACTGCCACAGCTGCCTAATCCCTTCCCCCCAAAACATCAAAGGGGAGCAACGCCTCTGAGTAGCTCCAGAAGTCTGTGGGAGTGAGCCCCGTCAGGCCAGGTGCAATGAGAACGGCAATTAGCACATTCCGATTCCATCCCCCCTTTATTATCGAGGAACAAGCACTGTTAAATGTCTCTATTGTAAGGGGAGGACTTTTATGTTCCTCTGGCCAGCACAGTTATAAACTGGGCCCAATAAAGAGAATAACACAATTTAATCCAATTATCTGCTGAGTCAGAGAATTATGGCAGATGCTCAATTTCTAAGTTTAGCGCCACCCTGGCTGGTTATAACCCTGACCTCTGTCACCAAGTTGTGAACAATGTTCCTAGCGGGAACGGCTGTCGTTGGGTCTACCCGCCAAGCTTGTAATTTGGTGGTCAGAAACCTTGGAATACGGCAGTCCAACCGCCACCGCAAGGCTGGTGGTCCTTGGACTGCCAGCCTTGTAATGAGGCCATATGTGTTTTTTTATCTTGTCACACTTGCAGTGCTTCAATGACAGAGGTCAAGTATCAGGATATGTGTTCTGCAAAGTTGCTTATTCTTTTAACATGGGATTGGTGTTTACTTTTTTTCCTCTTACTGCAAAGTGAGAATAGTTTTTAAAGTGAGCTATGTCTTTTTTTTGCAACACATACAATGTAAATACCTGTAACTTAGGTGTTTGCATTAAAGATAAGTGGGTTGAAAGTTTGTTGTTCCAAAAAAATATTCATGGGTCTGAAAAGTTTGGCAACCACTAGTCTAGTCATTAGATTATAGCAGTGGTGAAGTTGCTGCAAGTCGTATATGTATCCCCAATCCACCATACGTTAGATCTGCGCTCATGATTGCTTTATGAATTGTTCTTTATTTCAAGATGACTAGAAAATTTGAGGTCTGTAAGGTTCTTTTATTTCATTTAATTGTTTTGAGTCTATGAACTCTAGAGGAATGGTTTGCAGTGTTCATTTTGTTGGTCACGCATTAGGACGATGATCACAGAAGATAGCTACTGAGCCTTTCGAATCAGTTTTACTATGCATTTTATTTATTTTACTGTTTATTTTATTTGGCCTTTTAGTAGACTATGGCCCTCATTCTGACCCTGGCGGTCGGCGGAGAGACGGCGGTCGGACCGCGAACAGACCGGCGGTATTAAAAATGGCATTCTGACCGCGGCGGTCCCCGCCGCGACCGACCGCTACTTCTCCACTCCGACCGCCGCGGCGGTCATGACCGCGGGGCTGGAGTTTGCGCACTCCGGCCCGGCGGTCGTCCCAAGACCGCCAAGGGTATTATGACCCTGCCTACCGCCGCGGTTTCTTGCGGGCGGGAACCGCCGTGCGAACCATGGCGGTAAGCACTATCGGGGCCAGGAAATTCCTTCCCTGGCACTGATAGGGGTCTCCCCCACCCCCCACTACCCACCCGAGTCCTCCCCCCACACCCTCCACCCCCCTGCCACCCCCCAGAGGTGGTACGAACCCCCTCCCCACCCCCACCCCGACATGCACATACATGTACCCCGACATGCACACACCCCCAACATGCACATATACACACCCCCTACACACACATACACAACGGGGACACATACCCGCACACATACATGCCGACATGCGCACCTGCCGAACAGCACACATTACCCATAGACACAGCAGCACCCCCCGCCCGCATACACGCACTCACACACCCCCTCTACACACTCACACGCACACCCCCATGCACGCCCACATCACACAACACCCCCCCACCCCCTCCCCTCACGGACGATCAACTTACCTTGTGCGTTGGTCCTCCGGGAGGCGACGGGAGCCATAGGGACGTGACCGCCAACAGAAGACCGCCAACAGAAGACCGCCACACAGAAATGTGGGTCGTAATTCTTTGGGCGGTGTTCTGCTGGCGTGGCGGTGGAGGTTGACCAGTCTCCACTTTCCCGCCGACCGCCAGTGTGGCTGCTGGCGGTTTTCCGGCGGAACGCTCCCAGCGGTCAGAATGCGCACAGCGGCACACCGCCGCGGTCGGCGGTCTTCACCGCGGCGGTAACTCAGCGGTCTTGCGAAAAGACCGCCAAGGTCAGAATGAGGGCCTATGTTCTACTGCTTCAATTGTATTCTGGGTTTGCATCTGCATTAGGCCCTCCCAAAATACATTTGGACAGTTTAAAGGAGAAAAAGAAATGTGAACTATTAATTCCACGTATGAATAGAACAAGGGTTAAATTTTGTTAGATGAAGAGTATGTTTAACATTTTATTGTTTTTTTAAATACTTGAATGGAAATTATTAGATTCTTTGTGGTCACGAAAGGCAGTGAACAGGGAACATAGTCAAAAGATATCTGGGACCTAAAATGCCACATCGTTTAAAAACATGAAACAAGCTTTGAGTTCAAATTTCAGTGCTATGTGTTTAATATGTGTTCAATATTCTATAAGAGAATATGCTATCATTGCAATTTTTGTAGGGGTCGCATGGTGAGGGGTGGCATGTGTGAAATGGAAGAGTGACGTGACTGTCTTCAATATAGGAATGTGTCATAATGAAAAATGGCACAGGACCGAATATGATAACTAAAATATCGTGAACAGAAAGAAGATGGGTGATGGTTTAATCTCGTGAGTCGTTCATAAGGCATTCCCTCCATTAGAATGAGAGAGAGAGAGACAAAGAATGTCTATGCTGGAGTAAAATTGTAAGGGATAACTAGAGGCGAGGGTGAGAAAATATTTGTGTTGTATTATTGCATTGATCATAGAGTGGAAGATAAACATCAGAGCAGAATATGCAAGGCTTCACACACTGTGTGGGAGTAAAGCCATCTTTGAAAAAGACCAATGACCTTTAATGCATCTGTTTTATGTTTTGCATGGAGGAAAGTTCTTTCTGTCTTGTGTTAGGGATCGCCGTTGAAAACCAGTACATAATGATATTTATGTGTCTTTGTTAGACATAAATAAAATTACAATATAGGAGTTTCTGAAAAAACAAAAGTAGCAGATTAGCATAATAAATATCACTCAAGCAAGAGTGGCATACAAAAGGCTGGGGAAGGTTTTGTGAGAGTTAGATGAGAAGAGTCTTGGGTACCTAAGCTACATCAAGTTACAGTGCCTCTTTTTTGATCCAGACTCAGGAGGAGAGGGGCTTCAGGCTTTCTCAGACTTTGTGGTTTACAATTAGCATTTTTCCCTTGTATGTGCTATGTTGCTGGCTACTCAATAGTAAGGGTTGCGCTTTTGGCCTGTAACACATTTTAAATAAAACTTTAGGACACACATGTAACTGCGCTCATGTGCGGCTACAAGTCTTTCCACACCACTCCTTGACCACGCCAATTCTTTCATGTCACATGTGGATGTGTTCTGTGAACAGCATGAAACACAGGGGAATGTTGCAACATTGCCCACTGGCATGAATTCTTGGTGGTAGGGTCCGAGCCTCACTTACGTCACTGAGACTGCGACTCTACATTTCTTTTTCAGTTTCAACAGAATAATGAACAGGATAAACATATTTTCATCATTGCGCACCCGGGGGCTTAGCGTAGTGGACAGCGTGGGGTTTTGATGAATAGTGTATCTGGTGCAGGTGGCTCGGTCAACAGGAGGCTGAGGAGTGGTAACCAGTGGCTCCATTGTGGTATCGACCTCCAGAGGTATGGAGGTCCATCGTGACCACTGTCATCAGGCTGAGTAGCGGGTATTCTCATACCCACTATGGGGAAAGTCAGTCCACTGGGGGAGGAGTCACATCTAAGTGCTGGATTCTCCAAAGGTATTGCTGAATAGTATAGCTTGAACATACATATGTTTTTTGCTACTTCTTCAGTTCCACTTTGGGCGACAACAAAGGTGCCTTGACATCTCACAATGGTCCAGAGGCAGTGATCAAATGGCAGCCCGCATTTACTCCCAGGGGATCGATCTTTCATGCGTACTGAGTCCCCCACTTGGAGATCAGAGGCCTTGGCTCTTTGTTTCCTGCTGACTTTGTTGTTGGCTGATTGGCGTCTATTAGAAATGGGGTCTTTGGTTGGCAGTCAGGTTACCCCTTGTCCAAGCAATGACCCTCACTCTAGTCAGGGTAAAAGAGAATCACCCTCAGCTAACCCCCGCTCACCCCCTTGGTAGCTTGGCACGAGCAGTAGGCTTAACTTCAGAGTGCTAGGTGTAAAGTATTTGTACCAACACACAAGTAATTCAATGAAAACACTACAAAATGACACAATACAGGTTTAGAAAAATAGAAAATATTTATCCAAACAAAACAAGACCAAAACATCAAAAATCCACAATACACAAGTCAAGTTATCAATTAACTACCAAAAAGAGTTTTTGTGTAATTTAAACACAACGCTAATGCTGTTAGTGTGAAAATGTGCCTGGGTGCGTCAAAAATAACCCCGCACTGGTGAGTGTGTGTCAAAAACGGCTTGCGATGCATTGATATCACTCATGAGCGGGACCTTGCGTTCTTTCTCCTTCAGTCGAGTCGGCATGCATCATTTCTTCTCTCCACAGGAGAGCGATGCGTCAATTTGAAACGCACTCTTGGGTCCGGGCAGGCCTTGCGTCCTTTTTGCATGCCCAGCGATGTTTGCGTCAGAAATTCTGCAGCATGATGATCCGAAAACCACGCAGCACGGGTTGTGATGTCACCAGCCTCTGTGTCAGGCTGTCGTGTCTTTACATCAAAGTAAAGTCTCTTTTGTTCGTGAAATCCTGCCTTACCCAGGCCAGGCCCCAGACACACACCAGGGGGTTGGAGACTGCATTGTGTGAGGGCAGGCACAGCCCTTTCAGGTGTGAGCAACCACTCCTCCCCTCCCACCTAGCACTGATGGCTCAGGAAATGCAGGCTACACCCCAACTCCCTTTGTGTCACTGTCTAGTGTGAGGTGCAGCCAGCACAACTGTCAAAGTGACCCAGACAGGGAATCCACAAACAGGCAGAGTCACAGAAATGGTATGAGCAAAAAAATGCCCACTTTCTAAAAGTGGCATTTTCCAACACTCAATCTTAAAATCAATTTTACTAAAAGATGTATTTTTAAATTGTGGGCTCAGAGACCCAAAACTCCACATGTCCATCCGCTCCCAAAGGGAATCTACAGTTTAATCAGATTTAAAGGTACCCCCCATGTTAACCTTTGAGAGGGACAGGCCTTGCAACAGTGAAAAACGAATTTAGCAATATTGCACTGCCAGGACATATAAACCACATTACTATATGTCCTACCTTAACCATACACTGCACTCTGCCCTTGGGGCTACCTAAGGCCTACTTTAGGGGTGTCTGACATGTAAGAAAAGGGGAGGTTTAGGCCAAGTAAAATTTACAGGTAAAACTGCACACACAGACACTGCAGTGGCAGGTCTGAGTCATGATTAGAGAGTTACTTATGTGGGCGGCACAACCAGTGCTGCAGGCCATCTAGTAGCATTTGATTTACAGGCCCTGGGCACCTCTAGTGCACTGTACTAGTGACTTACTAATAAATCAAATATGCCAATCATAGATAAGCCAATTACATACACATTTTGTAAAGAAGCACTTGCACTTTAGCACTGGTTAACAGTGGTAAAAGTGCCCAGAGTAACAAAAACAGTAAAATCAGAGTCCAGCACACATTAACAACCTGGGGAACAGAGGCAAAAAGTTAAGGGAGATCACACCAAGGATGAAAAGTCTAAACCAGTCATGGATAAACCAATTGCATACACATTTTGCATAGGAGCACTTGCACTTTAACACTGGTTAGCAGTGGTAAAGTGTCCAGAGTAACAAAAACAGCAAAAACAGAGTCCAACACACATCAACAACCTGGGAAACAGAGGCAAAAAGTTAAGGGAGACCATGCCAAGGGTGAAAAGTCTAACAGGGTCTATCATAGGTTTTTCTTTCATCAGTGGGGCAGGGCACCCAACTCGAGTCAAGTGGAATGGAGACTCTGAAAACCCTCCCCATTAAAAGATGTCCAGGGGCACATGGGGTAGTGGCATGAGGGGTGAGCAGGTAGTTCCGAAGAAATGAGTAGATAGCTAGCTCCAAACTATTTTAGCATGCTGCCACAATTTAGATGGTGTTATTCAGAGTTCTCAAGAATCTTTCAAATCTCCCCATTGGCCTGTGGCGACAGAGGATTATCCTCATGTGGAGGATCCCTTCTGAAGTCAGGTACAAGGCTAAATCTTGGCTCAGAAACAGAGGCCTACTATTAGTCTTGATTTCTTTAATTATGCCATGGGTGGCTACAATTTTTTAGAGTTAGGGAATTACTTCACGGGTGGTAAGACCTTGGATGATTTCGACCTCAGGATACTTTGAGTAATCGTCGATGAGCACTAATATGTGTTGGCCATCAGGGAGGCTTCAGAAATCCAAACTGGTTGATTCCCACAGGTGTCTTATCCCTTCTCAGTTTCCACTGGGGCTGAAGGGCTGGGATTTCCAGCAGCTTGGTACCCATCACCTTCTCGTCCATCAAGGAAAACCACACCTTGGTCTTTAGTCTGTTCTGGGTCTTGACCATGCCTTGGTGTCCAGCATGGGACAGTTTGACTCTTTTATTTATTCTTCTGCATCACACAGGGGGGTGTCCAGCATGGGCCAGGTTGACTGCTTGATAAGCGAGGCTGTAATGGATGACTAAAAGGTGTCGAAGGAGGAGGCACCCCTCTGGGTCAACAGCCAGCTCCTCGTGGATATGATACAAACTTTCCATGTTCTGCCTCATGGTCGGGTCGAGTAGTGGCCATTGTTTCTTGAAAACGTGCCATTTGTTGGTTTGGATAAGGCATTTATCACCTTCTGCAAACAGGTGTCTCATAAGGTGGCGTGGCAAATAGTGTTGGTGGAGATAAGGAGGGGCTGGGATCATTCTGTGACATATCTCACATACTCCTCTACCTCCTTGGTGTCTTCTTCTTCCTCCTTGGTGGCTGCCGTAGGGTGTCGAGACAGGGTGTTTATCTCCAGGATTGTGGGACCCTGGTCGGTATTCGATCTGGAAATTATACTCTTGTAGTTGGAGCATCCATTTCTCAATCCTCGGGGGATGAGTCAGCCTCAGAAGGAACTACCTTGACTTGGGCAGGGACAGCCAGTAACAGAGTGTGAGGCTCACCTGCCCAGAAACAGTAATCAGATTAGACGGGAGGGGGCCCTAGAGAGTCACCAAGGGCTGCAACCAGCACTCCCAGTGAGGAGCGACAAGCGCCCGATGACTGTGGCAGCGCGATGCCCTGGGCAGGCAGGCCACACTGCCTTCCAATTCCTGGGGAGCCGACGCTCACTGTAGGTAGGTGGGGCTGCTAGAACAATGACTCTGGCTCCACAGAGGCAGTAACTCTGCAGTTTATGCTGTCAGGCCTCTGCGGGGGTCTCTCATTGCTAGTGTTATGTTGCTGGCTACTCAATAGTAAGGGCCATGCTTTTGGTATGTAATGTACTGCTAATAAATCTCTAGGACACATATGTAATTGGGCTCATGTGCTGCTACAATGCGTCTTTCCACACCACTTCATGACCGCGTCCAGCCGGCATCCTTTTATTAATTCTTCCACATCATACAGGGGAGCAGCAGGAAACACAGGGGAGTGTTCCAACATTCCCCAGGGGCATGAGTTCTTGGTATTAGGGTCCGCACCTCAGTTACTTCACTGAGGCCGCGACTCTACAGTATTTAGCCATCGGGGAAATCCAGCAGTGACACCATCAGCATCCACAGCATCACAGCATCCTGAAAATAAAAATAAAATGCAAACACATTCAGGAGGAAAAAAAATCAAATCAAGTCAAGTTAATCAAAATAAGAAGCAGGAGCCTTAAAGCTAAGCTGACATACCTGCTATTTACAACAACACATTCTTGACAAAAATCTGCACAAGAAAAGACTTGAATCAACTTATATTTAGGATACCAAAATATGCTCTCCATAAGAATGAATTGGGCAAAGGCTCATTTTGGAAGAAAGGCAAACACTTCACTTGGCAGAGGGATTTTAAAGGACTTTTACAGATGTAAAATTTCGATTTTGACTTTTGGATATCTTCATTTTATAAAGGCGAGGATTAACCTTGTACCTAAAAACAAATGAAACCTCTTGAGACATTCAGAAAAATTATTTTATTACATGAACCAGGGAAAAAGCTATGAGAGTGTGTTGCTACTAAACAGATAAGAATGAGAGTACTATGTGGAAAGAAAGTTGTATGGGTCACAAGGGGAAAACACAGTAATATCATCACTTTTTAATCTTTCTTTATTCAAGAGATAGAAGTTAGAAGAGTACTGAAGTAATTTTGCTAACAGGGATCATGGGATGTCAGGTAGGAATAAGTAAGAGGATTGTGCAAGTAACAACTAAAAATCCAAAAGAAGGAAAGGGGGATAAGAAACTAATTGTGTTCATATGTTCAAAACTCAACTATAACAATAGCACCTTCTTGGAAAGAAAGAAGACAGCCATAGGCAGAGCCAGGAGGACAGTCTGAAGTAGATGGCAGCACCCAGTAAAGAGTCTGTTCAATTTCTTTCTTCTCATTCCTTCCTTCTCACCCTTTTTCCTTTCTTTGGCTGACTTCTTTTCTGTTATGTTTGCGTGGAGGCACTGGCAGCTGAAGAGTGCACTGTGGTAAAAGACTTTGGCTGTGAAGATGTGTTGCTAGCACCAGATTACAGCTTCAGATTCTTGACACTGTTTTAATTTCTGCTATTTGATAGGGCCTTCTACACATTTCGGCTACTCCAGGAATGAGTAAACTCCTTGGAACACACTCATGAGGACCATAACAATATTTCTCATGATTGTACATTGCTGGGCAACAGTACTTTCATTCACATGTAGGAAGAACAGGAGCCGCTACCTATGCTAAAGAGGGGCGGGCAGCACGAACGCGGGTAGGAAGGGTGGAAATTATTAAAAAAATAAAACTTACTTGAACCCGATGTCACCACAGTGCTGCTCCTCTCCTGCAGACATATATAACAGACCCCAAGGGGGAAGTATAGCCCTTAATTTCCATAGCAATTATTCAATAATTTCTGAAACCTTTTTATCTCATTGAACTTATCTTATTATTTATACCTTTCATTCAATAAACAGTTTCATATTGATTATGAATTAAAAATATTAATAGAACTGCAATGTACAGGTGGTCTTAATGTGACAGCGCAGTGAAGGTGAATAATGTGATAAATAAACTGCCAAAGTGTTATATACAATATATACAAAGGTGTGGTTAAAAAATTTAATGATCTTCAAAGAGACCCCTTTGAACCAGGTGTCTAGAAGTCACTATTCATTTTAACAATAATCCACATCCAATTATGTTGACGTTTCGACCCAGCATATAAGAACAAATCAATAATGGATCATCATCAGGACAGATAGTCTTTCAATAGGAAGCACCTATGATAAATGAAAAAGTATTTCATGAGTCTCCTCAAATAATCATTTACTTTAGACATGAATACTAGTAATTGTGTATTGTAAGGCAAAATATCATAACATAGAGCCATGACTTCTATCTCTTTATGTGACTTAAGTACAGAGGGATATATTCTGGACAATTCAATTCCACATTGCTTTACCCCAATCATCCCAATTTTGTTTTTTAAATTAATATAAATATATGGCCTCTCTTTCCACATATGATTAAGTATAAAGAGATGTGTTCAAAATGATCACATCTCAAACAGTCTATGTTTTCTCATTTTTGTTCATTTTCTTATCCATATATACAGCCACAAATGTTTCCAGTCTTTCAAAAGCAATGTAGTGGCTACTTACCCACAGATCAAATAATGCTAATGATTTTAGTGTGACTTTCTTTGAATTATTTTTATTCCCAGTTAACATCAACTGTTCCTTTTATCAAAAAGAAACAAAGGTCCTTACATATCTTCTATCACCATAAGGGCCAAATCTCCTCTTCCCATTATGTGTGTAAATGACCACGATAACAATCACTGACAAATTGATTAATTAAATGTGGAAAACATTATATACATTCACATAATCCACATCAAAATCACAAATGACTAGAGTTCCCAGATGGTAACAGGAATAGTCTATGTGTCCCCATCTAGAATGAAAACCAATGTGTGGATATCACAATATTTTTGTAATAAATGACCCACCATAAGCCTTTTCTCGTGGCTACTTGCAACATGAGTCGAAAATGTATGTAAATCTCTCTCGTGGAAAATGTTGCCTTATTAAAACATATGACAACGCTTCCCTCTTTGCAAATCACTTATTTCTCCACAAATCTAACATTAAATATCAAACAACTTTATTTCTATAATAAATGTCTCACCATTTGCCTTTAATCGTGGCTATGTGCATGCAAATCGAAAATGTGTGTGAATCTCTCGGATTGGATAGTCATTCCTTATTGCAACGTTCACCCTCACTTCTTTCCTCAGTAACCATTTATTTTTCACAAATCTAAAAATAAATACTAAACAACTTTCTCAAAATCACTAAAAATGAAATATAGTCTATCCGTATCTAGTTTATGGGTATGGCTGCCAACAGAAACCTACTTTTTCAGCGAGATGGAGGACGACAGCTTGCATCGCTCCGATAATGCCGAAACCACCAACCTAAAAAGATTAAGGAAGACGTAAAGTGCACACGATAGCCATGGAGCACCCTATAGTGTTAAAAAATGGATCGACTGGCAGTGAATTTTCTGGATTGCGTTCCATTAAAGTCGTCTATTCCAATTTTCATTTCATGAGATAGGCTGCAGGCACAGACTCCCAGCATGCCCTGTGGCCAATCTTGACACTGCTCAAAGCAGCATTTGGATTTGCTGTGAGCATCTAGCCAGGGTGCTCCCAGGTAGACAGGGAGTCAGTGCCTGCTCTATCCAGCCCGGCAACACAGTGCCGGGTTGGAGAGAGCCTACTGTGCATGTGTGTTTGGCTGGCTCAAGACGGCCTGCCAAACATACATGCAGACTGAGCACTCCCCCTCAGTGTTCATCAGTCTGTGGCCCGCACCTTTTACCATAAAATGATAATAAATATAGCATGCATTGTGCCACTCTGTAAATCTGGGGCGGCAAAAATGCCTTCCTAAAGTCACATTAGCGTAAATAAAAATGACACTAGTGTGGCACAAGGAAAGGCTAGGGGCTTGTAACTATGCCCCTAAGAGACTGAGAGTGGCTGCTGGATATTGCTAATCATGTCCTGTAGCATTTAGTGATTTATTCTTAGTGCAACATGAATCCTTGGGCCCATTGTGGAGACAAGGTGCATTTTACATAAAGAAAGTAGGGCTAAATGCTGAATTGTGCTTCTCATGTTATTCAGCATAAATGCATATCATTTTGTGGTAATTATGATTAATTACAATAGAGAGAATTACACCAGTTATGCCTACCCCTAGTTATAAGGAAGAAGGAAATGTGAAAAGGAGAAAGGAAGGAAAAAAACAAAACACAAAGAGAAGATGTAAAAAAGGGCTGCCTTTTCAAGGCCCAAAGAGGTCTGCTGAGTCTGGTGGCTCTTTTAGGGTATAGTATGATTAGTACCTTATAACCTATGTTATAGCAGTGAGGATTTTGGGAGCTGGATCATGGTTGATAAAGCTAAAACCAAGAGAGATGTGGCACACCACTACTGATTGTGAATGACTCAAACTTAATGCCAAAGAGGACTAAAATGGATTGATGGAGGGGCAGAGGGTGTAGAGAGCCTGGCTATCTCCTACCAGGTGAACTGTGAAGCACTCACTCGGACTGCTCATATTTACATACACCACCCCTGTCCCTCACCAAATCCCTACTCAGTAATGTCCATACACAGCTCAAACAGCCCCAAGTCATAGGCACCATTATGCTGGCAGCATTTCAGCAAAGCATGTACTCATTAGATATGGGAAAAAGATGTGGAGGACAATCAGCTTAGAAGGGTGCTAAGGGGTCAGCCTTTGATCAGGGTGACCTGATGCTGTCCTATTACTGTTATTATAGCTCTATAGGAAAACTTGGCTTCTCATGAAACTATAATGTCAAAAAAGTTGTTGCATTCAATAAGTGCCTCACTGGACATACCGCAACCATTGAGCAGTGCATATACCATGCTAGTTTCCTGTCCCCTCAATTACAGTGGTCGGATCGATGACCCAAGTGATCTACTAGAATATGCTTGATACAACAGGTCATAATGGGATCTACAGGGTTCAAGATCCATGCTCAAATCTATCACAATCTACAACTACTCTCACTTGAATCTCCAGGCCTCCTCCCTAACCCAGTGGAGCCATTCAGCGGAAATACTGAAATCTTTGCAGAATCTGATAACTCTCATGTATCCTACTTATCTAACTATTGTACTATGTAAATTTTGAGTGCACTCTAAATGAGATCATAGTGGTGAAAACAACCCAAATGGAAAAGTTACTTAATATTGAAGTTCTAACAAAGAAAGTGGATTCCTTTGATGAGAGGTTGATAAACTTTACTAAAAGACTTGGGGAACAAGCTTAGACCAA
Organism: Pleurodeles waltl; assembly: GCF_031143425.1. NCBI lineage: Eukaryota > Metazoa > Chordata > Amphibia > Caudata > Salamandridae > Pleurodeles > Pleurodeles waltl. The sequence goes on along the minus strand of NC_090446.1, from coordinate 816,587,306 downwards.
TATTATTCAACATGACCAGCAGTTGAAAGTACTGTCTAAAAAATGTGAGGCTCTTGAGAACCAGTCTAGATGCTGCAACCTACAAACAACAGGGATTCCTGAAGGGCCTAAAACTGGTCAAACATATGATCATATGGGTCTCACCATTACTGATGGCTACTATGAGCAGGCGGTTGGAAGATGTCAACACAACTCAGTACCTGTAAGTTGCCACTGCTCACTGGGCCCCAACAACGATATTAAAACATGGTACCAAACCTTGAACAGCTATTTTTTACCTCCATGATTTAAGATTAAATAATTAATATTTTCCATCACCAAACAGAAAAGATGAATGCTTTGTAATCAGGTTTTTCTTTCTCCTTATTTCTGGCTGTAAAATGGGAGACAGCTGAGAATTAGCAAGATTATAGAACCATGATCCCTGGGTTTACGGCTGTGTGAATTCCTATATCAATTAAGGGATCCAACTTGAGAATCATCTGGCAAGGTGTGTTCCCAGATTTTTCCAATCCAAGCAACATTTAACATTTTATTTCAACACGTCAGTTTGCTGCACCAACATTATAATCATAAAGGTTACCTACAGGAATTGTTGTCTTTTACTTATATTGGACTTCCTCTGTTTTTTTAACAAGGTTAGATGAGTGCGGTAAAAACGATTCAACACATTGGATGTGAAGGTGAATGGGAGGCCTACAGTTTTTCAAGATGTGAATTTCTACATCTGAGAGTGGGGAGTGCTTATCAGTTGACCAGTAAGGTCCTTTCGATCAAGGATAGTGATGCATGCAAAACTAGTTGAGCTCATGGGGTTAGGAGCAGCCTTGGGTAAGCACGATGGAGGGGTGGAGGTTGAAAGTCCACTGCAAAAGGTAAGGATCATTCTGGCTAGGACCTAAAGCAAGTGCTAAATCTTACAGATGGCTTCTCTATGAGTTAGAATAGTCACTGTAAATATGAAGGGTCTAAATTCAGAAATAAAACAAAAACAGATTATTTAAAAACAGAATAGGCTGAAACCAGCTGTTGACTGTTTTTAAGAAACGTGACCACCAAAAAAAGACAGTTGTTATATAAAGAGTACGTGCAAAATGTATTTATGATAACTCTTTTAACACAGTCATCAAAGGGACCACAGTCTTCATTTTGAAACACACGCTCATGTCATTTTCCAAAATGCAGATCCTGATGGGAGGTGGATAATAGTTACACTATATTTTCCAAAATGCAGATCCTGATGGGAGATGGATAATAGTTACACTATGAACTGATGCAACCACATTAAATCTAAGTTCTGTTTATGGTGCAAATATAGATGACCCTACTATTTTTACCAAAATACATGTGTTTCTATTCAATAAACTTTGGGAAAACATAATTTTAGGAGACTTAAATGGCCTAGAACCCTTTAGATATCACATGTTAATCCTGTATCCTTATGAATACAACTAGACAGACCATTCCACTTTTAAAGGATCAGCTGGATCTGATTGACATTTGGAGATGGTTTAAACCCCCTTATAAAAGATTTCTCTTTCTATTCCTCTGTCGATCAACAATACTCAAGGATTGATTATTTTTTGATAAGTGAAAGGTTAGCACCCTAATCTAATTCTACTTTTCACTCGACCTTTGTATCAAACTATGCTCCTCTATCCATGGACTCAGAAATCTTTACTAGAAAAACTATAACTCAGATGTGAACCATTGCAAAATATTTACTTCAGAGACAACAATATATAAATATATTGGAGGCCGAGGTGATAGAATATATCGAAGTTAACGAAAGGAAAGCCAGTATTAGGGTGGTGTATTTTGAAATACTAGGGTTAACCAAAGAGTTTCTAACACTGACTTGATGGATAAGACAAGCAGATGAAAACCACTTTAGACTTAAACTCACCAATCTGGAAAAGTTGAATGTTCAATTAGTTTTAGATTCAGATAAGCCACAAGAACTAGTACTATAACCTGTCAAGACTGGTCAAAACCATTAAGTCTGCTCCTTTAGATACACCCCTAATATAGATGCAATACTCTTGGAAGTATATCAGATATTGTCCTCACTTATAGCACCACTTTTGCTGCATCTAGCAAGGAATGTCCTTACTGGAGTCATGGAATCATGGGTGCGTTGTAATATTCTGTGAAAATGATAAACCTCTTGATCGTATAGGATTGTCAAAGCCCAGCTCACCTGAGTTCTTGTTCAGTTCTGATGGAGGTTGAAGACAATCCGACCCCACCCTGAAACTGCTTGTTCCAGTACACTAGTTTTTAAAACAGTGCACTAAGAACAGAAGCTCAAGGGAAGGGGGAAGTGGATAAAATAAAAAAGAGAGACAACACCGTTCTTGCGTTTCCACTGTTGAAGTGCTGCACAAATCTGAGGCCCTTTCTGACTTCTGTAGAAACTGGTGCCTAATGAAACATAAACAAAGAACAGATAAGTGCAACCTATTCCTAAATGGGTTCCTGACTATCCCTTTATTTATTAGAAATTCTCTTCTAAAAGTACATCTTGGATCCTGGTCTCTAGTTTCCAGGTTTGGAATGTGTTACTGCTCTGGGATGTGTTTTCTATTACTGTAAAGCTTCTAAAACATTAAACAAATACGTTATCAGAATTAACAATATCAAACATTCATCATAATATAACTAAAGCCTAAATTCCCAATAGCAGACTCACTTTTCCCATATTTCCAGAATCTTTTATAAAACAAATACTGTACTTTTACATCAAAATACAGCATGTAATTTGTGCACTGTTCGATTCTTAAAAGTTCCATGAAAAAACAATGTTTGCTTCACAAAGTTCTGCAAAACATTCTTGTAACAAAGAGTTTGAATCACAATGTTCGTGGAAGGTATTTCGTTTCAAATTGTCTATACACGAATCCAGAAATTGTTGTCAAAGTTCTTTCAGGTAATAAAAGGTTTTGCACTTACTTGTTGCTGGCAAGAGATACTGATCAGTCTAACCTTGTCTTCTTTCTCTTTTGCAGGTTACTCGTAGGAGAGAGGCTGAGGCAAGGAGGAACCGGAAACCGGAAGAAGGAAGAGCCAGCAGCTGCGCCCATTGAAGTCAATGAAAGTCTGTAAAGAGCAGGAGTGCCAGCGCCGAGGGATCTGTTCTCAGGTAAGCGGGAGGTAGACGAGCACAAGCACTGGGTGAGGCTCGGGGGATGCCTTTTATAGACAGGGCTGGGTGTGGTTCGAAGAGCTGGGTGTGGTTTGAAGGGCTGGGTGTGGTCCTCACATGCTGCACATGTTATTGGAAGGTGTGCAGAGCTGGGTGTGGTTTGAAGAGCTGGGTGTGGTCCTCACATGCTGCACATGTTCTTGAAAGGTGTGCAGAGTTTCAGTTATCATGCAAATGAGTTGGATTAACACATGGCCTAGGGAGGAGTGTTTTAAAGAAGCCTTGGTAAAAGAAAGGCCCAATGTGTAAATCAAAACAGCACATTAAACAACATACACAGAAGCCTGGGGGGGGGGAAGGTGAGATAACAAGAAAGGCTTTCAATAGGAAGTTTAAAAGGGAGCTATTACAGAACCCACTAGTGCAGTGAGAGGGGACATGCTCTTTGCTGTGTACAAACCCTAACAGTTGCCCCCCTCAAAGGCCCTCCTACAGGACGGGGTTTTCCTGGATTTTTTAAATAAAACCGTCTAATCAGCTGTGGGGCATGTACATATGATGCTGGTTCCCATGAATTCTCAGATTCATCATATCCTTTCCATTCTACTAAATAAAACAGACGTCCACTAATTCTTTTTGAGTCTTTTATGCTTTTCACTTCATATTCCAGATTTCCCTTAATTGGTATGGGTGGAGGTGGTGGTTCAGGTCGGATTTTTGAGTTGTACGGCTTAAGCAAGGACACATGGAATGTAGTATGTACTGGATATTCTTTTGGTAAATCTAATTTTACTGTTACCGGGTTTACTATGGCAGTTATACTAAAGGGTCCAATGAAACGTGGTTGTAGCTTTCGGGATCCCTCTATGTTTAGGTTCTTTGTGGAGAGCCATACCTTGTCACCAATTTTACACATTGGGGCCTCAGATCTGTGTTTGTCTGCTTGTCTTTTCATGCTTTCTTTGTACTTTAATAAATGTTTCCTGGCTTTGTCTTATATGTCACCTAACCTCGTTAGTCTATCCGTTACTGTAGGCAACAGGGAATCTTCTAACAATATGGGTATAGCTCTTGGATGATACCCCTGCAAGAAATAGAATGGTGAGCAAAGTAGAGCTGAATGCTCAGTATTATTATAAACAAACTCTGCTACAGGGAGAGCTTCCAACCATTCACTAGAATAATCAGCCAATAAACAACGTAGCGTTTGAAGTAAGGTTTGGTTCAGTCGTTCAGTCTGTCCATCTGTCTCTGGGTGGAAAGCAGTGGAGAAGGCCACATCTATTTTCAGTTTTTCACATAATTTTTTCCAAAATCTGGAGTTGAACTGGCTCCCTCGGTCTGACACCACTTTGCTTGGCAAACCATGTAAACGCACAATTTCCCTTATAAAAATATCGGCAAATTCTGCCGCCGTGGGTAATTTCCGTAATGGTACAAAATGTGCCATTTTAGATAAAAAATCCACTATAACCAACACTGTTGTGAAGGATTTTACAGGTGGTAAACCTACAATAAAGTCTACGCTCACAGTGTGCCACGGTTGTTTGGGTGTTGGCATTGGTATTAACAAGCCGTCAGGAGCCTTATGAGAAGATTTATGTCTTGCACAAATTGGACAGGTAGTGACAAATTGCTTAATGTCCTTTCTTATAGTGTCCCACCAAAAGTGTTTTTGCACATTTTCCAGGGTTTTTACCCAACCAGGATGACCTGCCAACGGTGAGGCGTGATGCCAAATTATCACCTGTGTTTGTAATTCAGATGTGGGCACTAGCAGCATGTTGTCGTGATACAATAAACCTCGTTGTATTGTGTTATGGGAATCCTTTAACCAATCCTGAGGTGCTATTTGCATGTGTGCATTATATAGATCTGTGATGAAATCCTTCTGTTGTACTGGTGCCAACAACCTTTGGGGAAGAATAATGGGTTCTCCTATTTTATCTTGTTTCATGTCTGAGGTATGTCCGTATCTAGATAACACATCAGATTGAATTTGTTGTGCACCTGGTCTATAGGTTATAACAAAGTCAAATGTGCTAAAAAAATTTAACCAGCGCATCTGACGTGGTGTTAGTGCTTTAAGTGATCCAAAAAACTGTAGGTTCTTATGGTCAGAAAAGATTGTAACTGGGTACTTGGCTCCCATTAAATGGTGCCTCCATTCTGAAAAGGCTACTTTGATAGCTAGTAGTTCCCTTTCAGCCACAGTGTAATTCTGTTCAGCTGGCAATAACTTTTTGGAATAGAAGGCTATATGATGTAACTGGCATCTACTGCATCTCGTTGAGAGAGAACTCCTCCTAAAGCTACTTGTGAAGCATCCGCTTCAACAAAAAAGGGCAAGTCAGGATCAGGATGTTTCAGAATTGGGGCTGAAGTGAACTTTTGTTTTAGGAGTTGAAAGGCGTGTGCCGCCTCATCAGTCCAAAGAAATCGTTGCCCTTTCCGCAACAAGGTAGTTATTGGGGCCGCAATGTCTGCAAAATGTGCAATAAACCTCCTATAAAAATTGGCGAAACCCAGAAATTTCTGAATATCTTTTACAGAGGATGGTTCTGGCCAATCAGCAATAGCACTGATTTTCTTTACATCCATAGTTATTCCTTGAGGTGACAAGCAGTATCCTAAAAAGTCCACCTTGTTGACATTAAAAGTACACTTTTCTAACTTAGCAAAAAGATGATTTTCTTTTAACTTTGATAATACTGCACGAACAGGTTGGGTATGTTCTTCTGAGTTCTTAGAGTAAATGAGGATGTCGTCTATGTATACTATGACACAAACGTCCAGGAATTCGTGTAGGACCTCATTTATAAAGAACTGAAAGGCCGCAGGGGCATTACATAACCCAAAGGGCATTACTGTGTACTCAAATAAACCAAACTTTGTCTTGAAAGCTGTCTTCCACTCATCCCCCTCTTTTACTCGGACCAGGTGGTAAGCTCCCCACAGATCTAGTTTAGTGTATACAGTAGAATGTCTTAATTGATCCAACAACACAGGTATTAGAGGAAGAGGATATTTATTCTTTATTGTAGCCTTATTTAGTCCTCTATAATCGATACACGCGCGCAGGGATTTATCCGGCTTCGGGATAAAAAAGAGTGGAGAAGACACCGGAGATGTGGAATGACGGATGAACCCAGACTGTAGTAGGTCATCTAGGTAGGTTCTTAAGTATTTGGTTTCTTCGTCAGTCAAAGCATATACTCTGTTATTAGGTAAAGGGGCCCCTGGGATAAGATCTATACGGCAGTCATAAGACCGATGTGGGGGCAGCACACTAGCCTTTACTGGATCAAAGACGTCTTTAAAGTCAGAATATTCAGGAGGGAGACTTGGTTCATCTTGTGTAACACTAGCACAGTGTAATACTGTGCTCTGTTCTGTACCTGCTTCTTGATAGCAATTGGTTCTACAGAAAGAGGAATCCAAGGTAACAGTTCTATTCACCCAATCCATTTTTGGGTTATGAGTTGTTAACCAGGGTACCCCGAGAATCAAACCAAAATTAGGAGTATCTATCAGATCAAAGCTAATCACCTCTGTGTGCCCGTTCTGACAGACCATAACAAGTGGACTTGTTTGTTTTGTGATTAATCCAGAGGGCAATTCTGACCCATCCACTGCACATACTGCTTCTGGACAAGGCTTTAGGCACATAGGAAGTCCTAAGATTTCAGCTAACTTATTATCCACAAAATTTCCTGTCGCGCCTGAGTCCAGTAGGACAGGGAGAGAATGCCTCACTTGGGTAGTAACAATTAAAACGACCTAAATTACGAAATGTCTAGGTATGTGCGGTACCCTGAAGGCTGCAGCATTAGAGGTTTGATTAAGATGTTTTCTCGAACAAGTAGCCTCTCCCCTTGTCGAGCTTAATCGTTTCCCGATTCAGTTGAGGAGGTGGAGGAAACAGCACCCTTTCGTGGAGTTTTAGGCTTTACTGGACATTCTCTGGCAAAGTGACCTGCCCTGCCACAATATAAACATAATTGAAATTTTTTGCTTCTTTCTTTTTCCTCTGATGTGAGTGGACCTCTGAGTGTCCCTATTTGCATAGACTCTGGTTCAGGGAGTTTATTATCTGTGTCTTTCTTCTCGTGTCTAATAAAAGTTAACCGTGATTCCAGTTTGTATTTATCTCCCTTTCTTTCTCCTAGTCTATGTTCTAATTTTACAACTAAATCTACAAAGTCCGAATAGTCTTTTGGCAAATCAACCATATAAGCCAGCGCGTCTTTTAATTCGTCTCTCAAACCTTTATAAAAAAGGGAGACACTCTTTTCTTCTGGCCACTGTGTTTCGGTGAGTAAACGATTAAAACTAGTGAGATAGGTCAATAAATCCTTGTTACCTTGTTTAAGATTTAAAAGCTCATTATCACTTGCCTGCATGAAAGTGTGTTTTGCAAAAAGGCTGGTCATGGTATGTTTAAATTGATTCCAATTATGGAGGATGGGATCATCTCTATCCACGAAAGGAATTGACCAATTGGCTGCTGTGCCACCCAAATAAGACAAGACGAATGCCACTTTCGTATCATCAGTAGGGAACTGTTGTGGCTTACAAATGAAGTGTAATTGACATTGATTGATAAAAACATGGAATTTGTTACTATCTCCATGAAAACGTTCAGGTGCTGCTAAGGGCACAACATTAGGAACATTAACAGTAACCTCAACTGGGGAAGGCAAAGTTGTATGTTTTGATGGCGCCCCTGTCTCTGAGGAGGTTTTAAACAAAGGCATAGAAGTTGTGTTCCACTGAGATCCCCTACATTTATACCTGCTTAAATCCTGTTTTAAAGAGGTATTCTCCATCTTTAATCTCTCTATTTCCTCTTGCATATGTTGCAAGATGCCAGACACTGATTCATTATGAGCCAAGTCCTCATTTAGGGCCTGCGCCATATCGGTGACGTCAATGCCCTCTATTTCTTCCCCGGTATTCATCGTCCACCAGAACTGAAATTTTTTAAGGCTTGTGCTTCTGTCAAAGCCCAGCTCACCTGAGTTCTTGTTCAGTTCTGATGGAGGTTGAAGACAATCCGACCCCACCCTGAAACTGCTTGTTCCAGTACACTAGTTTTTAAAACAGTGCACTAAGAACAGAAGCTCAAGGGAAGGGGGGAAGTGGATAAAATAAAAAAGAGAGACAACACCGTTCTTGCGTTTCCACTGTTGAAGTGCTGCACAAATCTGCGGCCCTTTCTGACTTCTGTAGAAACTGGTGCCTAATGAAACATAAACAAAGAACAGATAAGTGCAACCTATTCCTAAATTGGTTCCTGACTATCCCTTTATTTATTAGAAATTCTCTTCTAAAAGTACCTCTTGGATCCTGGTCTCTAGTTTCCAGGTTTGGAATGTGTTACTGCTCTGGGATGTGTTTTCTATTACTGTAAAGCTTCTAAAACATTAAACAAATACCGTTATCAGAATTACCAATATCAAACATTCATCATAATATAACTAAAGCCTAAATTCCCAATAGCAGACTCACTTTTCCCATATTTCCAGAATCTTTTATAAAACAAATACTGTACTTTTACATCAAAATACAGCATGTAATTTGTGCAAGTCCTTGATTTACTGTTTGCCTTGCTGTTAATGGTTTCCACTGTTCGATTCTTAAAAGTTCCATGAAAAAACAATGTTTGCTTCACAAAGTTCTGCAAAATATTCTTGTAACAAAGAGTTTGAATCACAATGTTCGTGGAAGGTATTTCGTTTCAAATTGTCTATACACGAATCCAGAAATTGTTGTCAAAGTTCTTTCAGGTAATAAAAGGTTTTGCACTTACTTGTTGCTGGCAAGAGATACTGATCAGTCTAACCTTGTCTTCTTTCTCTTTTGCAGGTTACTCGTAGGAGAGAGGCTGAGGCAAGGAGGAACCGGAAACCGGAAGAAGGAAGAGCCAGCAGCTGCACCCATTGAAGTCAATGAAAGTCTGTAAAGAGCAGGAGTGCCAGCGGCGAGGGGTCTGTTCTCAGGTAAGCGGGAGGTAGACGAGCACAAGCACTGGGTGAGGCTCGGGGGATGCCTTTTATAGACAGGGCTGGGTGTGGTTCGAAGAGCTGGGTGTGGTTTGAAGGGCTGGGTGTGGTCCTCACATGCTGCACATGTTCTTGGAAGGTGTGCAGAGCTGGGTGTGGTTTGAAGAGCTGGTTGTGGTCCTCACATGCTGCACATGTTCTTGAAAGGTGTGCAGAGTTTCAGTTATCATGCAAATGAGTTGGATTAACACATGGCCTAGGGAGGAGGTTTTTAAAGAAGCCTTGGTAAAAGCAAGGCCCAATGTGTAAATCAAAACAGCACATTAAACAACATACACAGAAGCCTGGGGGGGGGGGGAAGGTAAGATAACAAGAAAGGCTTTCAATAGGAAGTTTAAAAGGGAGCTATTACAGAACCCACTAGTGCAGTGAGAGGGGACATGCTCTTTGCTGTGTACAAACCCTAACAGGATTGTATCACCATTTACCCAAACTTTGCCCTCATTACAAAATATATACCACAATTATAGCACCTAGGCTTAATAGAACAATTGCTTGCATGTATTCCTATGACAGCATGGTTTTGTTCCAGGAAGAGGCCCTATTGCTTATACCAATTTAGCAGCAAACCTGACACTACACACCAACCTGTAACTCATATAGCTCTAGGTGCCAAAAAGGTAATTGAATGAGTGGAATGGCAATATATTTGGGGGTGGTCATCCAACAGCTGGATCTTCCTCTACTCCTTATGAAGGGAAATCAGGTACTGCATTTCCAGCAAGAAGCTACTGTATAAGTTAATGGCCTTGATTCTAAAAACTTATTTTTTACTTGAGGTACCCACAAACGTTGTCCACTCTCACCATGTCTTTAAGCACTTTACATGGAACCATTGGTCAATGTGCTATCAGACAATCCAGACACCCCATCTCTCAGACTTCTAAGATGAGAAATTAGATTAATGGTAGACTAATGGTACATTCAAAGGATGTTTTACTGGTTACTGACAAACCCTGGAAAACATATCAGTGGTGGAAAAAAATTAGCAGCTGATTTTGTCACTCTTACAGGATACAAACTAAAAAGGGGAAAGAACCCAAGAGTGTCTCAGTAGGAATTATGGAGCAGAACACCACATATGCTGTTCCAAGTATGAGATATTTAAGGGTTAGATTTAGGATGGGGTTTGAGATGCTAATTACAAACAAATCCTTATTGAGATCCCTTTATGCTCGATAAGTGGAAAGGGCTTCCTATTTGGATGCCAGGGAGAGCATATATTATCAAAATTATACTTCTGACAAAAGTATTATACATATTTAGGTGCCTTCCAATATATCTTACGTTAGAAATGTTATTATTATTTGGGGTGGAAGATTACCCACATCAAGGAATACTCATAACCCTTTTCAGGGTAAACCCTTAAATTCACTAAATTAACCTGAGCTCAACACCTTGGTAGTCATGTCACAGAGAAAACAGGTTTACCTTGGTGCAATGTGTAAAGTATGTATGCAATACCAACAGAGTGCTAAAGTTCCAATTCAATCCCAAATGAATTAGAACAATAGAGTTAACTTTAATTAACAGAATTACACAAAAATGACAAAAATCCAGTAAGGGAACCAAAGATATGCATTTGTAAAGTTGCAAGTAGATATAGTGCCACAAATCACAAATCTGACGGTTTGGCCACGGTCAGAAGAGGAAAACCGGCAGTCTCCCACCGGTTTTCCGCTGCCCTGGGAATCCCCCATGGCGGCGCAGCTTGCTGCGCCACCATGGGGGATTCCGACCCCCTCACCGCCGTCCTGTTCCTGGCGGCTCCGGCCGCCAGGAACAGGATGGCGGTGAAGGGTGTTGTGGGGTCCCTGGGGGCCCCTGCAGTGCCCATGCCAATGGCATGGGCACTGCAGGGGCCCCCGTAAGAGGGCCCCACTTTGTATTTCAGTGTCTGCTTTGCAGACACTGAAATACGCGACGGGTGCCACTGCACCCGTCGCACATACCCACTCCGCCGGCTCCATTCGGAGCCGGCTTCCTCGTGGGGAGGGGTTTCCCGCTGGGCTGGCTGGCGGCCTTCTGGCGGTCGCCCGCCAGCCCAGCGGGAAAGCCAGAATGGCCTCCGCGGTCGAGCGGCCATATAGCGGCTCCCTCCAGGCGGGCGGCGACCGCCGCCCGCGGGGGTCAGAATGACCCCCAAAGTCTCTTTCAAGCACAAAGTACCTGGTTTGGAGTGGAAAATCTCCGCAAAGGGCAGCAGAAGAAGAGATACGTGGAAAAATGGTGTGTGTGTCGATTTCTCCTCTGCACACATGGACTTGTGTCGTTATGTTTCACGCTGGGAAGTCGTGCGTCGTTTTCCGGCGCGCGAACAGTCTCTTTCTGTGGGTTGCGGGATTACCAGATGTCCCAGGGTGTGTGCGTGTTCTTCGGCTTGTTTTCCGCCTGCACGTCGTTCCGCGAGGCTGTGCATTGAAGTTTCGATCTCACGGCACGCGTCGCGTCGATTTCCCCTCTGGAAGTCGGGCGGCGTTGTCCTTGCGAGGCCGTGCGTCAAAGTTCCGGTCGCCCCGAAGGCGTTGCGTCGATCAGCGTCGGTGTGCGGCGATTTTCTCGCCGCGGAGCAAGCTGTGCGTCAAAATTTTCACGCACGAAGAGTCCAAATGTAAAAGAGAAGTCTTTTTGGTCCTGAGACTTCAGGGAACAGGAGGCAAGCTCTATCCAAGCCCTTGGAGAGCACTTTTACAGCCAGACAAGAGTTCAGCAAGGCAGCAGGGCAACAGCAAGGCAGCAGTCCTTTGTAGAAAGCAGTCAGGTGAGTCCTTTAGGCAGCCAGGCAGTTCTTCTTGGCAGGATGCAGGTTCTGGTTCAGGTTTCTTCTCCAGCAAGTGTCTGATGAGGTAGGGCAGAGGCCCTGTTTTATACTAAATTGTGCCTTTGAAGTGGGGGTGACTTCAAAGAGTGTCTAAGAAATGCACCAAGTCCCCTTTCAGTTCAATCCTGTCTGCCAGGGTCCCAGTAGGGGGTGTGGAAGTCCTATGTGTGAGGGCAGGCCCTCCACCCTCCCAGCCCAGGAAGACCCATTCAAAATGCAGATGTATGCAAGTGAGGCTGAGTACCCTGTGTTTGGGGTGTGTCTGAGTGAATGCACAAGGAGCTGTCAACTAAACCTAGCTAGATGTGGATTGCAAGGCACAGAAAGATTTAAGTGCAAAGAAATGCTCACTTTCTAAAAGTGGCATTTCTAGAATAGTAATATTAAATCCGACTTCACCAGTTAGCAGGACTTTGTATTACCATTCTGGCCATACTAAATATGACCTTCCTGCTCCTTTCAGATCAGCAGCTGCCACTTCAACAATGTATGAGGGCAGCCCCAATGTTAGCCTATGAAGGGAGCAGGCCTCACAATAGTGTAAAAACGAATTTAGGAGTTTTACACTACCAGGACATATTAACTACACAGGTACATGTCCTGCCTTTCATCCACACAGCACCCTGCTCTAGGGGTTACCTAGGGCACACATTAGGGGTGACTTATATGTAGAAAAAGGGGAGTTTTAGGCTTGGCAAGTACTTTTAAATGCCAAGTCGAAGTGGCAGTGAAACTGCACACACAGGCCTTGCAATGGCAGGCCTAAGACAAGGTTAAGGGGCTACTGAAGTGGGTGGCCCAACCAGTGCTGGAGGCCCACTAGTAGCATTTAATCTACAGGCCCTAGGAACATATAGTGCATTCTACTAGGGTCTTACAAGTAAATCAAATAGCCAATCATGGATAAACCAATCAATAGTACAATTTACACAGAGAGCATATGCACTTTAGCACTGGTTAGCAGTGGTAAAGTGCCCAGAGGTCAAAAGCCAACAACAACAGATCAGAAAAAATAGGAGGAAGGAGGCAAAAAGTTTGGGGATGACCCTGTCAAAAAGCCAGGTCCAACATGAACCCCTACCAGCCTAAAGCCAGGGGAAAACAATCACTATCCTGATGTACTTCCATGTTTGAGGCGACAGAACAAGGACCCAGGCCCACAACAGCAGGGGAATGCTCCAGTTCTTCACCTTCCTGACTCCAATTGGATCCCTCTGTCCATACTATCAGGGTCCACTAAGCCAACCCATGGGGAACCTTTCTCCTTACCTGCGGATACCATCTGTGCAGCACCTAACCTTACTTTGCTCACAGATGTCTCCCAGGAGCAGGATAGTACCACCAGGACCAACACAGTGGTGTTGCCCACTCTACCCCTGGGGTGTGACACTTGTCCCCTCCCCAGGGGTAACTCTTTTCACCCGGACAGCAAGCCACAGTGGTTACTGACAGTTGTCAGGGATGAGAGACAGGCCCCAGGCCTCTCAAAGCTCTCCCACCACTGTGGCTGTGGAGAGTGGGGGGCAGTAGCCCCAGGTGCTGGGCACCGTTTAACCACTCTCCCTTCCACCAGGTCAGGAATGACAGCCTGAACCTGGTCCTCCCCTCTGGGGCTCTGTACCCTCCCTCCTGGAGCGGTATCCCCAGAATCCAACATGGTCAGGGTGCTTATAGAAGTCGCCCTGTACCATTCCTCCACCAGCGTAGGGCTGTTAACCTGCAACTGGCCCTCCAACCTGGGGTCTGTACCTTCAGGTTGGACTAGGGCCCGGGGTGAGGCTTCCCTCCCCCTGCCTTCCCTTCTGGGGTCCAGCACCCTCCAACTAGGAGTGGCCTCTTCAGAAGACAACATGGTAGGGGCACTGTTATCAGTAGCCCCTCCCTCCAGGTCCGGGGGGACACCCTGAACCTGGTCTTCCAGCCCAGGGTCTGTACCCTCAGACTGGATCACTGCCTGGCAAACCAGGACTTTCTGGGGGGCACGCCTACCCCCCACCAGGTCAGAGTTTATACTCTGAACCTGGTTATCCAACCCAGAGTCACCACCCTGAGGTTGAACCATTGCCTGTCATACCAGGACTTTCTGGGGAGCACACCTACCCCCCACCAGGTCAGAGTTTAACCTCTGAACCCGGTTATCCAACCCAGAGTCACCACCCTGAGGTTGAACTATTGCCTGGCATGCCAGGACTTCCTGGGTGGCACACTCACCCCCACAAGGGACACACCGTCCCCAAGGGCCACACAAGAGTCTGGTTGGCACAGGTCTCCTGACCTCTGCCCATCCGGCAGAGTCTGGATCTCCCCCAAACCAGAAACGGTTTCACCTTGGTCATTCCTGGGGGGCTCTGCTCTCAGAGCTGACCCCTGACTCTCCAGGTCCTCCACTGGGGTCTGCAACCCCCTCTCAACCCTCTGTCTGGACTTCAGCACCCCCTCACTAGGAGTGGTACTGCTAGACACCAGAACTATTGGGATTCTGGCTACAGTCACCCCCCCAAGTTCTTCTGACACTGCGGGCTTCCCTCAACAGGTGGCCCTACGGTACAGGCTAGGCTTCCCTCCTGGCGTTCCCTCATGGAACCCTCTAGGACCTGGGATCTACTTGGGACACTAAAATCCTCTCCCACCTCACTTGGTTGGGAAACACCTAGACTACTCCCTTCAGGAGACACCCCAAATGCCTCTTCAGACTCTCTGGTATGCTCCCAGAAAAGTCTGCCTCCAGTGAAAGCTCCCTGGGGTCAGAGAACTCACACTCCGCCTGGTGTTGGCGTAGCTCTGGAAAATAAGGACCAGACATATGCTCTCCAGCAATTACATCACTCTGCCCTTCACATGTATTAACCACAGTACCCTTCACCCAACCATCCAGTGACTCAGCCTTGAAAAAGCACTCTACATCACCCTCCTGAGACTGGTGGGACAGTATCTGACTGTCCCTGACACTCAACCCATACTCTTCTGGGATGTCTCCACACTTTATATCCAGTACGTCCACCAGGGGGGAACTCTTTTCCCTGTCACTCTCTTCTAGAGCCAGTAAAGTGTCCCTCCCCCAGTAGGAATATGACTTCCTGTGCCAGTTGCCCAATCCTTCTCAGGGACCCTGTGCATAACGGGAACTACCTCATACCCTTGAACCGCCTGGGGTGTGTCAACTCCCTTCTTCAAGTTGGGCACCACATCTCTGGGCTTGTGCCCTTCTTCAGCAGTACTGGATGCAAGATTTTTGCTGCCACCATCTGAACTGGACTCAGCCCTTCCGGCCTCCAGTTTCAGCTCTTCACAGCTCAGCTCCTGAGCTGCAATTCTTTATTTTTCCAGGGCTAAGAGTCTTGCTGCCTCAGCCCTTTCAATAAAGTCATCTAGCTCCTCCAGCTCCCTCTCTCGAGCTAGGAGATATTCATCTCTCACTGGTTCTCTTTCCTCATCTGAGTAGTCTTCCTCCCCATCTGAGCAGTCCTCCTCCTCATCTGAGGAGTACTTAGTCATTTGTTTTTTTGCTGCCTCTTCCTCTGCCCATCTTTCTTCCCCCCAGGTTATGTAGATATCTAGCAGTTCCATCTTAGTGGATCTCCTTGATATAGGAAGTCCCCATTTTCTGCAAAGCCTCCTTAGGTCAGCCTTAGTGAGGGATTCAGTAGGCACAACGTATGACACATGGTAGATACCCATTCTCAAACTGATAAGGTATCACAGGCAAAAACCAAAATCCAAAGTCCAAAATATCAATAATATATCCAGGAGGACATCAGAGAACCAAAATCAAAAAGATGAAAAATCAAGTTGACCTTCAACTGTGGGTAGGTGGTGAAATACTTAGCTACTGTATGTCACGGCACAAACACAAGTCCTATCCTCACCGCTGATCACCAATGTTAGAAATGGGGTTTTTGGTTGGCAGTCAGGCTGCCCTCTGTCCAAGCAAGAACCCTCACTCTAGTCAGGGTAAGTCACACACAATCCAAAATTATCCTGTGCCCACCCTCTGGTAGCTTGGCACGAGCAGTCAGGCTTAACTTAGAAGGCAATGTGTAAAGCATTTGTGCAATAAATCATACAGTAACATAATATAGCACCACAAAAATACACCACACAGTGTTTAGAAAAATATGTAATATTTATCTGGGTATTTGCAGGTCAAAACGATCAAAGATGCAATATGAATTTGTAAAGATATCACTAAAAAGTGATATGAAGTATCTTAAGTCTTTAAAAAGCAAACAAAGTCTCTTTCAAGCACAAAGTACCTGGTTTGTGTCAGAGTCACCATATCATCGGGGTCTGTGCATGTTTCCAACGCGTCCACCACTGAACAGCTCCAAGACTTTGATAGATAAATCACAGAGACTGAGAGAGTTCAAGAGGGGAAGAGAGGATTACGAAGGGAACAGCTGGGAAGGAGACCTGTAGTAAGAAAAAGGTTAGAACACACAATAAGAAAATTATATCTCCTGAAATCAATACTAGACTATGATTCTAAGCCTAGTTACTCTGAAAACATGAACAATCTAAGAGTTAAGTTTAAAATGACTAAGTTTCAAGATGGCCGGATACCTGTAGGGGAATCAAGATGAATTAAATGAAAACTTTCTTATTCAAGTACTTTCCTTTACATGAGAATCAGAAAAACATTCTGACTAAATTTTAAACCAGTCATATAAAATCCTGTTTTGAGAATATATACTGGGACCATACAATATTGCATCTAGAAACTCTGGCCTTCTGTGTACTCTTATAATGTTTCAACACAAATTGTGCATATTGCAGATATATATATATATATATATATATATATATATATAGTAAACACCATAAAAGGATTGTGCACCATGAATAACACAATATGGATTCAGGAAACAAATCACATAACTTGTCAACTCGAATATTGTATAATAAATATCTTAGAATAGTGGCATACAATAAACAACATGAATTAAACTCAAGGAGAGAATCGTGCGTCTTGCCGATTCGAGTGTCACCATGTAAAATACCAAGAAATGGTAGCACGCAATGAATATCAAAGTCAAATCATCATTAATCGAATCGCGAGTCTTGCCGATTCGTAAAACACGATGTAAATGTCAAGAAATAACAGCTCACAATAAATAACAAGATCAAAGTACAATGAAACGGATCGCGCTTCTTTTGCTGATTATTAAGCCACCATGTAAATGTCAATAAACGGAAGCACGCAATAAACAACAAAGTTAAATCCTCATGAAACAAGTTGCGCGTCTTGCCAATTCGTAAAACATCATGTAAATGTCAAGAAATAGTAGCACGCAATGGACAACAATGTTTAAACACCATAAAACTAATCGTGTGTCTTGCCGATTCTTAAGCCACCATGCCAATGTCAAGAAATGGTAGCACACAATGAATAACAAAGTCAGACCTTCATGAAACAAATCGCGCGTCTTGCCTATTTGTAACCTACCATATAAATGTAAAGAAATGGTAGCGCGCAAGTAATCTGTTACTCATTTAAGAATTAAACCAAGAATATGAAAATTCTAAATAACGGTGTCGGGATAGTCCAACCACCGTCTTACCACATGGAACAATGATCACCAATGAAGGATGAAGGGCAGAAGACTGGAACATCCAAATAGGCCGCCGGGACAGGAGCTCAGGAAGAAGCTGCTGCTCTGCACCGGGACCTCTGAATAGTGAGCACTGGGAGTTGGGCTGGCTCTCTTTTATAGAGTCTTGGCCTAGCCCAGAACCACGCCCAGGCATGTTGCAGGGAAAGTCTCTGGAAGGCCCTGGAAAGGGACCACACCCTAACACACTCTGAAAACCTACAGCAATACATTGCAAAGGAACAGTATTTGTAAGCATATTAAAAATAAGTTTTCAGGATTGAACTCTGCAATGCAAAAGGTTAAACCACAACATATCAGCACAATGCATAAATTAAGTTGTTTTGAGAGTGCTGGGTTTTTGCATTTCTGTCGCCAATAGAGCGCGTACTGCTCTGGTGTTGACAGTTTGGAGTGGAAAATCTCCGCAAAGGGCCGCAGAAGAAGAGATACGTGGAAAAATGGTGTGTGCGTTGATTTCTCCTCTGCGCACACAGACTTGCGTCGTTATTATTCATGCGGGAAAGTCATGCGTCGTTTTCCGGCGCGCTGACAGTCTCTTTCTGTGGGTCGCGGGATTACCAGATGTCCCGGGGTCTGTGCGTGGATTCTTCGGCTTGTTTTCCAGCTTCGCGTAGTTCCGCGAGGCTGTGCGTCGAAGTTTCGATCTCACGGCAGGCGTTGCGTCAATTTCCCCTCTGGAAGTCGGGCGGCGTTGTCCTTGCGAGGCCGTGCGTCGAAGTTCCGGTCGCCCCGAAGGCGTTGCGTCGATCAGCGTCAGTGTGCGTCGATTTTCTCGCCGCGGAGCAAGCTGTGCGTCGCAATTTTCGGCACACGAACAGTCCAAATGAAAAAGATAAGTCTTTTTGGTCCTGAGACTTCAGGGAACAGG